>NC_139460.1:229208928-229867857 GCF_057233095.1 Heloderma suspectum
GGAGGGGAGGAGACTGTGGAAGCTGCTTTAGACAGCTTCCTGTCAGGTCTCTGGGTCTCTTCCCTCCCCTGAAAACACGCGTCTAGCCATTAATGCAGGGCAGCTAGAGCACGGAGGAGAAGATCCCCTCCATGCTCCATCCGCCCTGCAGAGGATAGTTGGTAGCCTCCGAGTTCAGAGGCTGCTGACTATCTCGATAGGATTGCGCTCTAAGTGATTGTGCAATAAAACATAGCGCTGTTATCAAATGTAAGCAGGTGCTTCAGAAAATTACATGCTATACTACAGGAGACTTGCATTTGAAGAGCAAGCATTATTTGGTTGAATCATACTGAATTTCCCTGAAGAAGGACCTGTGGTCCGAAACATGTTGGAAGTATTTATTTTTGTTGAATAAATCATTATTTTTGTCTACCTTTTTTTTTTTTTTTTGCTTTTTGGCATCGCCCACAGAATATGACCAAAGCATGTGCAACAGTGATCAGATCTGTTCCCGCCAGGAAGGGGTGCATTTACAAGGAAAACCCACCCATCTTGATTTGGAATGGGCTGGCTTTTTCAAAGCTTTTTTTTTTTTTTTAAGAACTCTCGGGAAAAGCTCCCACCTGTTAAGAGAAGTATTATTGTCCAGGATGGGCTGCATGGTCCTTTCCTGATGGCTTCAATACCAAACTGTTCTTTTACATCAAATGCTTTGGTCGCCATGTCCAGCTGAGACTATCAGCAAACAGCATCACTTGCCACATTATCTCAACTTTACAAAATGCTCTGTCATTCCAGGATTCTTCTACTACTTCTGAAAATACACATATCAGACAATCCAGGGCATCTCATTGTTTGGGGCATTGGCCCTTTCATAGTAACATATCTTTCCTGTGCTACCAGTAACCCCACTTGTGACCACTCCTCAGTGCTACCAATGGTGCTGTGCTCATAGGGGATGTGCTTGGTTCTCCCTTCCCCCTATAGCACTCACTGCCTATGCATGTGACCAGAAACAGCCTTTTTATAACAAAACACATATGTCATTGAGGCCATCAAAGCTGTGAATGTCAGTGCAAACCTATGTTAGCCTTAAGGAAAACTATGAGAAGGTGAATTTCTCGGTGCATGACAAAGCAAAGTGGGTATTGCTTTTGCTACTTCAGATAGCATGAAGTATCTGATTCCATTAGCATTCTTTAGAAATTCTGTCCTGCATAATATTTTAAAGATCTATTTTATGTCCTTAGACACCAAAGTCCAGCAGTCTCTCCAGCTGGCTCAGGAAAAACCAAAGGTGATTCAGGAAAAACTAAAGCGGGTGACTCAGGGAGAACCAGGAAAGGTAGTCCAGGAAAAACTAAAGCAGATGACTCTGGAAAAAACAAAGGAAATGAGGCAGGGAAAACAAAAACTAAAAATAAGGAGAAAAACATTACTACTCAAGGTATGTCTTAAGCATCAAAGGATATTTGTAGTGTCAGATTATTAAACAAAATTACCTACATGCTAAATAGTCTGTTACAAAATTACAGATTTCAAATTAATTGTATTTTCAGGTTTGTATGAGTTATCTGCACTGTGTATAGCTATGTCCTTTCTAAGACTGATCATTTTGGTACCATCTGTGGCTGCATTCAGATATACTAGTTAACCATGGTTTGTCACTATGAGCATGAGCAATCTCAGGGTCATGAAGTCCCTCCCCCTTCATTTCTTTTGTGCATGAAAGGAAGAGAATAGAAGCCTCCATTCCTGGTTTGCAGCAGACCATCATTTGCCATGATTTCTTCTAGGATGGCAGCGTAATCTGTCGCTTTTTGGCATGCTTCTGCATCCTTTGTCTCCTTATCCTGGTAATTGCCTAATTTTCTAGCTCTCACTTTTGGGAAATCATTCTCTGTTTCTTTGCCAACTAAGTGCTGTTGTTTTGTTTTTTTTGTTTGACCTGGTGGCGACAAGGAAGGCTATGAAGGGGAAAGTAGTGCCAACTCCCCCCAACCCCATGCCTCTACCGCTGGGGTGGTGATGGTTTTGCCTGAAGAATCTGAGGAGGATGTTATGACATTGCTTAGAGTTATGGCTGGAGATTTAAAGATAATTAAAGTCCCTAGGGAAATGCGACAAGGGTCAGTTGATGGTATAACAGCGAAGCGGGATGTTTTGGAAACTACAGTTTTACAGCTGAAAGATAAATCTGAGATTTATGAAACTGCATTGTCTGCTTTGCAGAGATCAAATCTTATTTTGAAGGTTAATGAGCTAGAAAGTCAAATCTCATCATTGTAATTTACAAATCATTGGGATATGTGAGCAGGCTTAGCAGGGTCAACCAATTGCCTTTATGAAGTCCTTTTTGCATGAGCTATTGGATTTGCCTGAGGGCTATCAATTTAGATATTGAGCGGGCACACCAAATTCCACCCCCACCCCCAGGTTGAAGATAGACCTTGCCCGCTCATCATGAAGTTTTTAAGGTTTTCTGTTAAAGAGTTTATTTTAAGAGCTGTGAGAAGCAAGGGTGAAGAGCTAAAATGGGGAGCAGATAGGCATCAAATTATGATTTTCTCAAATTATACTAAAGAGATAGCAGATAAGCTGCATGCATTCTTGAAATTTTGAGGATTGGCCCGTGGAAAAAAAACTTCAGTATTTTATTTATTTTCTTGCTGTCTGATGTATAAGGATGGAATCTGGTCTGAAAAGGTTCAGTGCACCAGCAGCAGCAGCAGCAGATTATCTTCATGACATGAGTCCAATTGTTAGGATGGAAGAGGAGGACTGAAGCTGCTTAAGGCTTTAAAAAGCTTCAAGGTCCAGGGGGTGGGGGGGATCATGGAATTCCTTTCCCCCCTACTTTTCTGCTACTGGCTGAGTTTGAGATATTTACATTACAGAACTAGAATTGCATGTATATCTGTGTATATGTTTGTATGTATATTGTATGCTTATG
This sequence comes from Heloderma suspectum, assembly GCF_057233095.1. Lineage (NCBI taxonomy): Eukaryota > Metazoa > Chordata > Lepidosauria > Squamata > Helodermatidae > Heloderma > Heloderma suspectum. The sequence continues at coordinate 229,211,864 of NC_139460.1, forward strand.
TATGTGTGCATATATTTATATATTGGGCATTGTGGATACAATATCATGCTTGGCTTGATCTACAGTTGTTTGTTGGCAAGGGCAGCAGTGCAAGTGCAGGTTATACTTTCGGGTTATACTGTTAATTGGTCAAAATCTGAATTCATGCCATTAGGTAGTTTCAAGACACTCAAAGTGGTTACTAAGGGGTAATGTTGTTTGCGTCCAGAAGTGATAAAGTATGCTGGCATATTCGTGCCTAGAGATATTTTGCAACATGGTTAAACTGAATGTGAGTGCATTACTGGTGGAAATATCTCTTGACTTGGAAAGAGGAGCATCACTTAATTTAAATACTTGGTGTAAGGTTAACATATTTAAGATGATTGTCTTGCCATGGGTAATTTATGTACTACATAGTATTCCTTTATACATTCCTGAAACATATTTTCAAAAACTTTATGCAGTATTTCAGAAGTTTATTTGGGGGTGGGTGGTCTTTTCCCCATTTATCACTGAAGAGGATGCAGTTCTCAGACAAAGAGGGAGCATTTAATTTTCCAGATGTTAGTTTATATCATAGAATAGTAGGGTTGGAAGGGGCCTACAAGGCCATATCATAAGGCTTATTTCTTAACTTGTATCAATGATTGGAAAGCAACCTTTTCTTTTAATACTCCTTCATGGATTGCTTTGGAGTATATTATTTGACACCTCTTTCCAACTAGATGATATTAGGATGTAGATATATTAAAAAGAAAGGAATGGCTCCAGTAACAATTTTAGCAGCAAGAGAGACTTGGCATGCAATGTTTTGTCAGATGCACTTTGACCACATTCGCATGCTAAATTAACTTTATGGGAGAATCCCGTCTTGAAAATAGAGAAATGGCCCTTTATGTGGAGGAGTTCGGCTGATAGTGGAATGTATACTTTAGATCAGTTAATAGGATCAGGTGATGAATTTCTACTATTTTCAGTATTGCAGATTAGATACCACTTACCAAGTTGGCAATATATTGAGCTACAGCATTTGTTGGATTCTGTGTATGGGTCATCAGGAATGAGCGCTTCAGTACTTTCTACACTGTTTATCAAAGTTTTTTGGAGTGTAGTAAAGTAGATGTTCAGAATGTCAGAGAGGAATGGAATAAGGAGTTGGAATGCTCTATATGATCTAATCAATGGAAAGTTGACCTAGCTTCCATATGTACTTTTCCTGTAATTTTAAAATTGAGGCTGATTCAACAAAAAATGATATTTCGCATCTGTTGAACACCACAGAGACTTATTAAAAAGCTGGCTAACTCTACCAGATGCTGGCAATATAATAAGGACAATGCCTATTGTCCTTATTATGATGTTGGCATGTCCCGTAGTGGCTTCCTTTTGGTTGGAAGTCATTGCTCCTATAAATGTTGTTCTTGAAAAATCTGTGATAATTGCAGATGTTCATGTGCCTTAAAATTACATCCCTGTGATGTGGGAATTAACAGATGGACAGCAAAACTGGATAGTGAGAGCCCAAAGAGACTTATACTTCAAGCTTGGAAAACACCCACCCATCATCAATGGACTTTAAGTTCTTACTGCTCTTGCTACATTTCAGTGTATCTCCTAAAGTTGTTGATTTCATATGGGTGCTTATTTAGATATATAGACTACTTATATTAATGTATATCTTTGAAATGGAAGTGTTAAATCCTTCTTTTTCCCTCTTTTTCTTTTTATACATGGGTGTTTTATGATATTTTTCTTTTTCCTGTTTCTTTTGTGTGTGTCCCCCTTTTTTGTTTTTGTTTTGTTTTTTTGCTTGTTATTGTTGTATTTGCAAATAAAAAAATATTTTTTAAACCCATCATTTGCCATTTTGTCCAAATAGCAGAAGGGTACTACCCTTAAGGCAGCCTATACACCATAATTAATTAATTAATTAGGTTTGTATAAACCCTAGCTTGCCCACAAGCCAGGACCCCAAACCATGGTTTAATCAGGGTTTGTGGGGAAACTATGCTTTGAGCAAACTATGGTTTTCTGGGCTTGGGCAAAAGAGCAAACTATTTTTGTCTCAAACCAGGAACAGAAGTTTCTTATTTCTTCCTCCTGCATGTGAGAGAAAGGGAAGATGCAGCATGCAAGTCCAGTGCTCATACTTGTTCATGCTTGTAATGGCAAACCAAAAGTTATTTAGTTACTTCTGAATGCAGCCTCTATGTTTAGGTGGGAAAACAAATGGTGACTCATGGTTGATAATGGCTCTCTCCAAACCAAAGAGTCTTGTAGCCAGCATGATTCATATATCCCCAGAGTCTTCCCAAAGACGTTTCCAAAAAAGAGGCTCCATTTACCTCTATATTTTAATAAAGGATGAAAACAAGGTCAGTTTATTTGAAAAGCAGGAAAATTGCTTCCCATGTAGGAATGGATATTACTGTTACTATTTTTCCAGTTAATTACTGATCTGCCTCATTTTTCAGCTAATCCTGAAGATATAGGAGAATGCATGATACTACTGGTAGACAAATTTCTTATGGAGTTACCTTTGGAAGCTCTGAATATTTTTCAAGAAGAGGCAATAAATTCTGTGTCCAGAGATTTTTCTCTCCAAATTTTATATAACCGCTTGCATAAAGAAGAATCAGGTACATCTATGCTGATATATCTTTGAAAATATAATCAAAGTATTTATACAGAGAGAGAGAGAGAGAGAGAGAGAGAGAGAAGTACAGACTACTAGATATTGTCCAACTTGAAACCATTGTTTCAGATCCTGGTTTGTTCTGATCCTGGTAACCACAGTTCCCCCCTTTGGATGTAACAGGAAACTATGTTTAATTAATCCAGAGTTCTTCTGTCATGGCATGAGAAGAAAGGAGGACCAGTGGTGCGGTGCTAAAATAGAGTGTACAAACACAAGGCTTGTGCACATCTTGTCTTAATAGGCAGAGTTATATTAAATCTGAAGTGGGCCAACTGTGGGGCACTAGAATTAGACTATTATTTTGGGCACTAGGATGCTACAGGAAAAAAGCCAAAGCAGTGATATAAATTTTGTCTACACATTGCCATGTTTATAGGCTTTCGCTGAGCCTATGGTGCTGCTGTATTGATGAAAATTATGCCCAACAACCTGGGCAGTTTCCCAGATTCTAGGATAAGGAGAGCAAACCTAGGTTTAAGCCCAGAGATGCGTCCAGGCTTAGAAAAGCTTGGGGATATCTCTTTGAGATAATCTGGACTCATTTAAAGTTATCTCACAGTTCCAGAAAAGCTGAGCAGGAATGTTTAGGCTTAAAAATGGATGCAATTTTATGGGTTTCCATATAATATCATGGCAATATTCCTAATAACACCTTAGTACACCTTTGCTCCAAAGCATAGCATGCTTTGTCCAAGTTATTTATCCACCAAGCAGAGGACCTAATATTATTATTTATTATTCTGTATCTTGCTTAATTAGAACAATGTAAGATTCTCCTCACAGCATTGCTCGTCTTTCTTTTGGTGGCAACTCTTGGTGTTTTGATTTTCTGTACAAAAGTCATCAGTAACTCCTACCACCTTTTCAGGACTTGTAAGGGAATATGTATCAATACAAAAAATGTCCCATCATAAATAATAACCTAGGTAAAATATTTTAATACTGAAATTCTACTTTGAGATTTTTAAGACAAGCTATTTTTAAAGATCGTGTCCCCACTTGCTGTGGGTTTTTCCCCAAAATTAAGAAGCTTCAGTCTTTCTCATCTTCCTTCACTGTACTATACACTAACCTTTTGACATTCTAGTTGCCTTCTGTGCCTTTTCAGTTCCTGGTTCTTATTAAATGCAAAAACAGTATGCAATATTATATATATGGCTATGCTACAGATTTATATAACGGCATTATGCTGGCTTTTCTTTGCTGCTTGGAGAGGCAAAATATAAGTGCATGCCAGGGGTGGGAACTTTTCTGATTACATATTTATACATTGCAATTATAGGAGCGTGTGATATCTATTAAAATCTACAGAATGTGTGACTTGCCAAGCTGAATGTAGGCTTCTGGCCACCCAGTAAACCTCTTGTATTCAATTTGGTGATTTACAAATTGTCCAGGACTGCATCAGTCTATATGAAATGTATCTGAATTGGTTCAAAACTGGTATTGCATAGGGCTGAAGTGGTGACAGTAGATGTTTAAAGCCTGTACCAGAACCAAACCAGAAGGTTAAAAAAAACAACAACTATAAACCCAAACCAAAACTGAACTCAAATATTTAATGGTTCAAATCCCTGTGTACAGGGAATAGAATGGAGGCACGTGGTACAATCTTTGGTTCACTGCATGAAACTTGAACTCTGATGCTGTGCAAATAACTCTGTTCAATTGCCCCAAGCCGGGAATTGTTTAGGCAACACCAGGTATAGAGTTACATGTTCAAAACATTACCTGTTAAAAAAATCCCCTAGTTTAGCAGATCTCACTTTTTAGGTTGATTGTGCTTGTGTTTACAGAAAATGAAGTTAAAAGAGATGCAAAGGGCGCAAAGGAATCAAAACCAAAAGCTGAACAAAAAAGAGGCATGAAACTAGTAAGTATCCACTGGAATTCTGAGTTAACTCAATACCCAAAATCCAAAATTTCAAACCTGTCTATTAGCATTATTTGTATTTTAATATACATGTTAGTTAAACAATTGCATAATGCACTGTCTTTACTTGGCTCCTCATGTTATATCTGTGAAACAATGCAAGAGCTACAAACCTTTGCAATAAGAATTCTTCTCATGAATGTTCATAAATTGCACTACATTTCAGGAAAAATAGCACAAGCTGATGATCCTTGAAAAGTCTTTTAACAATAAACTATCTTGATAAAGGGATTGGTAAGACTGGCCTAACCCAATACTCAGTACAGGCTGTAGCCAGGGTAACAGAAATCTAGAGGGTCCAGGCTCCGTCATGGGGGAGCACAATTCTTCACCCCATCCTAGACCCTTTGGATAGTTAGGTCTGAGGTATGGGGTCAATTTGTGTTCTTTCTCCTACATGTACCCACACACACACATATCAGTTCTTCTGATTTGCACACCCTTTTAATGCCACTCTGTACAAGTGAGTGGAGCGGCATGTCTCTCATCAATTGCCAGCAGCAAATGGAAGGGAGAACCCTCATTGTTCAATCTAATTCTTATGTTATATGCTCAGAAAAAAAATGTGTTTCTGTTCTTATCATTTTGTATGGATTCAGTGTAAGCGCTTTATGCAGTGTTGAATTTGTTAGGCACCTTCAAGCATGCTAATGGAAAAGCAGGATATTTAATAAATATAGAGCAGGGAAAGGAAGTTCAACTGGGAAAACACTTGAGGGGACCATATAACTCCTCCGAACCCACTCCAGATCGGTTGTCCTAAGGCTCTAGGATATGTTTCCCACACAAGGTTTTCCTAACTCCAGTGCCATTTTTATGTTTGTGTCAACTGTATGAATCTGGGAAAATATACTGCAAACCCATCAAGAAGAAAATGCAGTGCCCTCTCACACATACAAGATGCCAAGAAGGTGTAAAATTAATTTTCACCTAGGGCAACAAAATAGCTTGAGCCAGTCCTGGTGGCTGGGAAGTGGTGATGGTCAGGATATTTGTGCATATTTAAACTCATTCCCTATAGCCACAATTGTGACATTCTACCTTTGACTTGATTTTAATGGTACCTGTGATCCTCCTGAGGTGCTATATAAAGTAGCATTTTCCCACTCATTCTGAGAAAAATGGTACCATGTGAGGTTAAGGACAGGGTTCCAGTCCTAAGCATATTTACCAGAAAGTAAGTCCCAGATCAACTCATTAAGTTTTAATTCAGTTTTAATTCAGTTTTAACCACGTTTAGAATTATGTTGTAGGTGTGTTTTTTTTCAGACCAAGTTTCTCAAAACTATTTCTTATTTAACAACAGCCTGCCCTTAACCGTGTTCTGCTACCCAACTGCATCTCAATTGATATACATAATGTTAAATGTATCCTTTCAAAAAGTACTGTTCACCAATAGAATGCTTAAACCTTGTGTTTTACATCAGGACTGTCAAAAAAATGCAAACAAACCTAATCAGTTTCCTTGGGGTGTTCCCTATGTGATCCACAGCACCGCTACAACACACCACATAAATTATTGAAACATCTTTGGAGCGAAGGAAGGGTGCCCTTAGTAGGGCAAAGGGGCTGACCTACCAGTGGCTTTTAAATGCCACAGACGTGCACGTGTCAACAGACTGTTGGAAGTGCAGACTTCTAGCCTGCTAGTATTTACAGCCAAGGGGGAATGGTGTGGAATGTGTGTGTGGGTGGGAGGCTCTTGGTTAGTTGAAAAGGAGACTTGATACTTGGATGATATTTAAGCTGGCAGGATGGGAGGGAAGGTGTTTCATCATGTGAGAGGGTTATGGTGGTGGCATGTGGAAAGTCATGCCACAAGCTCTGGCATGTGGAAAGGAAGCTTTGATGCTATAGAAGGGTAAAGAAGATTCTCAGGCCCAGAAGGAGAGAGCTGATAACCAGGAGCAGGGCTAGTGTTGTTAAAAGAATTTTTGCAGGTAAAATATGGAAGGGTAGCACATTAGGACTGGATAGCAAGGGGTATTTTTAAAAGCAAACTACTAATCCTACTATTCCTGTCAAAACCAGTGGATTTTTTTCTGCAAAATGATGGCTGTTGGTATCTGCTAGATGGGGAGTTTGGCCCATTTATGCCTTTCAAAATTTCATTTGCATGTTCTTAACGACGTATCTCAGACGTTGTGGATCCATATAATGATGGAAGAGAAAATGGTAATGTATGTAAAATCTACAGCCTATCAGGTGTTTTGCCATTACAATAGCTGGCCATGAGAAATCGGCCTATAATCATTTCCCACCCCAATATCACTGAAGCCACTTTCAAAGACAGTGCAGCTAATATGTAGCTTAGAAAATGGCTACAGCCTAAGATGATCTGAATTGATTTTGGATATTGAAGAAAATTGGTTATGTTTTAAAGTTTATCTCCCCACTCCCCACCCCCCATCCCATGTATCTTTAGGAAGTAAAAAGGTCACTCTAGTAAGTGATTTATGATAGCAAAGCAATGAACACTATGTATCGCATGGTTTGTATTTGACAACTTGTCTGATAGCCATAGGTGACCAGAAATTTCACCCAGGCAAAATTCATGGAATTCTATGCAGGTGAGTGAGCAGGCGGTGAGAGTGAGAGAAGGGACAGTTCTCTCTGTCCCTCCTCCACCAGCCCAATTGGTTTCCATGCTAGCTGTGGAGGAAGACCCTTCCTCTGTGACTAGCACAGAAACACAGTCTGACAGAGGAGGGACAGGACAATCTGTTCCTACTCCATCAGTCTGCATGGCTGAAGGCAATTTTTACTAGGCTGCTAAGGGCTAGAAGCATGTGTTTCCAGGCTTCCCTTTCTGGGTAAACTACTAGCCTCTTAGCAGGTTAGTAATGTTTACAGTAATTTTTGTATGTTACCAACTTTTGTGGGCTTATTTACAAGGCTGACGTATTGCATTCTTAAAGCTACAACAGTTTAGAATTACACAATTGATGTTTTTTTACATCAGTGTTGGGAAACCAAATGCTCCTAACGATAAAAAATGTTTTGTATTCAGAATTAGAAAATCCTTCACAAAAATTTAAGGCAATCCTAGAAAAATATGAGCCATTTACACTTCGTTGGGATGGAGTTATTGGTAGCACACACTTTCCAAGGTATGTATGTTTGTTTCTCAGGAACTGTGCACAGTAGATTTTAGAACTGAAACAAGTGTCTAATGCATTTGTCCTTATGTTGCTTATCAAGAGTCGAAACAAAGGGCACAGTCCATCCAAAATTTAAGCACTTTCAAGTTCCACTGATTTCACTGGAAGGTTTAAGAAACCTTACCTGTTGAAATGAATGGGATTTAATTAAATGTGGTCAGCTTTGCCCAGAATGTCACAGTCCTTCTTGACTGCAACAAAAATACTTAAATGGAACTTAAGAAAAATAACATGCAACAGTGGACTGCAGGTACACTTAATACTGATACTCTTATCATTCTGTAAAAAATAGAATTAGAAATTACTTAACTCCTCATATAAATTTTACAAGTATCCCTGACTTGTTAAGGCACACAACTGGTGACAAATTGGTCACATTTCTTTAAAATGTAATGTTTTCTAGAGCTGAGCTAAGCAGGAAGTTCTTAAAGTAGCAGAGCTTCATGGTAATCTAATTTTATAACATAAAACGTCATATTCTTGTATCACCTTCCTGTGAAGTATTATCATTGTGCTTTGTTTTGCAGTATTCCTAGAAATTGAATGTATTGTTAAAATAAAGTTTTGACTTATTTCTCTTCAGTCAAGTGGAGTGGGAACACTTACTGAATAACTGCAGTGCACTTGTCTTCTCTGGAATGGCAAGATTCCTCTCACATATATTACTTGACAGACTAGTTCCGATGAACATCCCAGGTGATTTAATGAAGCTGGATAAAAACCCTTTTTTCCTTCCACAATATAACAAAGTTCTGTTTATTTTATATTTAAATGTATGTTTTAGTTACCACAAGTTTTAGAGTACACTTCTACAATCACTGCTGAAAGCAAGGAAGCTGTATTGGTGGCATTCAGATATGGGTAGTGCCATTTTGGCTACATAAGTAACGGTACTCACACATGAACATTGGATACGGTGGGACTGATAGTGAATGTATTCTTTTCTGAAATCAGCAACTCTGTCGGGGAATTTGTAGTGATGAATGCATGCAATCCATGCCTGTTTTCCTTTTTATAAGCATTGAGTTGAATCCAGATTGTTGAACTAAGTTCTCATTGAAATCAGTGAAACCTAAGTGATAACTAACTTGTCTCATTGATTTTAATGGAAAATAAATTCAAGTAACAGGTTATAATCCTATATGTACTTATGTGGGGGTAAGTCCAGTTGAACTCAGTGGGACTTACTTCTGAGTAGACATATAGTTAATTGTATATTGGAAGCATTTTTACCCCACACTTCAGCTAAAAAAAGTTCCCAGACCAGCTTTCGAAGATTAGTAATAAGACAGTCTCTGACGTCAGGCTTATAAACTAAAAGACATGAGACAAAAGGAAAAAAGTACTGAGAGGGAGGACAGAAAAAGAAAACTTGGGCAAAGTTCTTATAATGTTTTGGTTTTTTCCTTGCTGAGAAGGGGGAAACAAGCTCCCTGTAGCCGCTCCTTCCTTTGCCAATGTATGGGGTCAGGTTGCTCCCCCTTGTCATGATGTTCATCCTAGGAGTAAGGGATGCAGATTCTCAGTGGCCTTTGGTCCTCAGGTTGATGGATGAGGCTAGAGTGACATGCGTAGGATTACTATTAGTCTGGATCCAACCAATAATCCTATATTTATATTTATATACCCTGCCTTTATTTATGTACCCTGCTTTTCTATGAATATTGCTTATTCAAGGCAAGTTATCAAATCTTAAGATAAAACGGCATAACAAAACATGGGTCCAAAGGAAACCATGTCCATTTGCACAAGGTGGCCACCCCTGATTTCTGCCCAAATCTGATCCCCTTCCCCTGAACCCCCCTGTGCTACACTTAACACCATTCGGGATCATTCATGACCCTCAGGAATGGCTCATGGAACAGAGGGGTCTGAAGTGTGGAGGAGTAGGTGGGAAAACCTTGTTGTACAGTAGAGCTCTGCTCACACATCTTTGGATCCAAAATGCTACTGAAATGACCTTAGGATTGGGGTTTTTTTCTCCTCAGAATGCCAGTTGATGATACTTTCAGAACTTGTGCATTCAAAACCAAGTATTATACGAGTGAGAAATCTTGATGACGATAGAAGGTAAAATAAATTTTATATTAGATTCTCAGCCTATAAACTATGTTAAAGATAATAGTACTAAAGTCCTTTATTTTTTATTTATTTAATTTATTTATATTTATATGGCCACCTGTCAACATATATCTGCCATTTTATTGTATGTCTGTTGGGTTTATTTGCTTTTGACAGTTAAATTCCTCACTCTGTTTTCTAAAATAAAAAAATCCTATTCCACAATAAAAATATATACATAGAACTTTTAACACTTGTATTGCACGTTACTCGACGCCAAAATGGATTTGTCAAGAACAAATCCTGCCAGACGAATCTGATCTCATTTTTTGACCAAGTAACCTCCCTTGTGGACTGTGGGAATGCTGTGGACATAATATACCTCACCTTCAGCAAAACTTTTGACAAAGCGCCCCATGATATTGTGATGAACAAACTAGCTCAAAGTGGGCTAGATGAAACAACGATCCGGTGGGTCCACAGTTGGCTACAGAATCGGACTCAAAGAGTGCTTATCAATGAGATCTTCTCAAACTGGGGAGAGGTAACGAGCAGGGTACTGCAAGGCTTAGTCCTGGGCCCAGTGCTCTTCAACATTTTTATTAATGACTTGGAGGAGGAGGTGCAGGGAATGCTGATCAGATTTGCAGATGACACAACATTGGGCGAGATAGCTAATACTTTGGAAGACAGAAACAAAATTCAGTGTGATCTTGATAAGTTGGAGTGCTGGGCAGAAGACAACAGAATGAAATGTAATAGGATAAATGCCAAGTTCTGCACCTAGTAAAAAGAAACCAAAAGCAGTTACAAGATGGGGGATACATGGCTCAACAACACTAGAAGTGAGAAGGATCTTGGAATTGTTGTAGAACACAAACTGAATATGAGCCAACAATGTGATGTGGCTGCAAAAAAGGCAAATGCTTTTTTGGGCTGCATGAATGGAAGCATAGCTTCCAAATGCCAGGAAGTACTAGTTCCCCTCTACTCAGCACCGGTTAGGCCTCCTCTGGAGTACTGTGTACAGTTCTGGGCATTGCACTTTAAGAAGGATGCAGACAAGCTGGAGAGGGTTCAGAGGAGGGCAACAAAGATGATCAGGGGACTGGAAACAAAGCCCTATGAGGAGAGACTGAAAGAACTGGGCATGTTTAGCCTTGAGAAGACAAGAATGAGGGGAGACATGATAGCACTGTTCAAGTACTTGAGAGGTTGTCACAGAGAGGAAGGCCAGGATCTCTTCTTGATCATCCCAGAGTGCAGGACATGGAATAATGGGCTCAATTACAGGAAGCCAGATTCCGGCTGAACATCAGGAGAAACTTCCTGACTGTTAGAGCAATCCGACAATGGAACCAATTACCTAGGGAGGTGGTGGGCTCTCCCACACTGGAGGCATTCAAGACGAGGCTGGACAGCCATCTGTCAGGGATGCTCTGACTTGGATTCCTGCAATGAGCAGGGGGTTAGACTCGATGGTCTTGTAGGCCCCTTCCAACCCTACTATTCTATGATTCTGGAAGCCAAGGTACGACTTAGTTAAAATCAAATAATTGGTTTAAAATTGTAATAATGTTGGCTACAATATAATACAAAGTAAGGTACGTATACCCCTTCATGGATCACTGCCTTGTTATGGCAAAGGGGCTTGCACAACTCAGTGAAGCCATAAGCTATGCCGTGCAGGGCCACCCAAGACAGACAGGTCATGGCGGAGAGTTCTGACAAAATGTGGTCCACTGGAGAAGGAAATGGGAACCCACTCCAGTATTCTTGCCAAGAAAACCCCATGGAACATATCACAAGGCTAAAAGAGATGACGCCGGAAGATGAGCCCCTCAGGTCAGAAGGTAGCCCATATACTACTGGGGAAGAGCAGAGGGAATTTCCAAGTAGAGCCAGAAAGAGTGAAGCAGCTGGGCCAAAGCCGAAAGGACACTCAGCTGTGGATATGTCTGGTGGTGAAAAGAAAGTCCGATGCTGTAAAGAACAATATTGTTTAGGAACCTGGAACGTAAGATCAATGAATCAAGGTAAGATGGAGGTGGTCAAACATGAGATGGCAAGATTGAACATGGACATCTTGGGAATCAGCAAACTAAAATGGACGAATTTAATTCAGGTGACCATCATATCTACTACTGTGGGCAAGAATCCCTTAGAAGAAATGGAGTAGCACTCATAGTCAACAAAAGGGTGGGAAAAGCAGTACTGGGGTACAATCTCAAAAACAATAGAATGATCTCAGTACAAATCCAAGGCAAACCATTCAACATCACAGTAATTCAAGCCTATGCCCCAACCACTGAGGCCGAAGAAGCAGAGGTTGATCGGTTCTATGAAGACCTACAACACCTTCTAGAACTAACACCAAAAAAAGATGTTCTTTTCATCATAGGGGATTGGAATGCTAAAGTAGGAAGTCAAGAAATCACTGGGATAACAGGCAAGCATGGCTTTAGTGTACACAATGAAGCAGGACAAAGGCTAATAGAGTTTTGCCAAGAGAACACGCTGATCATAGCAAACACTCTTTTCCAACAGCACAAGAGGCGACTCTACACATGGACATCACCAGATGGTCAATATTGAAATCAGATTGATTATGTACTTTGCGGCCAAAGATGGAGAAGCTCTATACAGTCAGTAAAAACAAGACCTGGAGCTGACTGTGACTCAGATAGAGCTTCTTACTGCAAAATTCTGGCTTAAATTGAAGAACATAGGGAAAACCACTAAACCATTCAGGTATGACCTAAATCATATCCTTGATGAATATACAGTGGAGGTGATGAATAGATTTAAGGGATTAGACCTGATCGACAGAGTGCCTGAGGAACTATGGACGGAGGTCCGTAACATTGTTCAGGAGGCAGCAACTCAATCCATCCCAAAGAAAAAGAAATACAAGAAAGCAAAGTGGCTGTCTGATGAGGCTTTACAAGTAGCTGAGGAAAGAAGGGAAGTGAGAAGCAAGGGAGAAAGGGGAAGATATATCCAACTGAATGCAGATTTCCAGAGAATAGCAAGGAGAGACAAGAAGGCCTTCTTAAATGAACAATGCAAAGAAATCGAGGAAAACAACAGAATGGGAAAGACTAGAGATCTTTTCAAGAAAATTGGAGATCTCAAGGGAACGTTTTGTGCCAAGACGGGCATGATAAAGGACAAAGAAGGTAGGGACCTAACAGAAGCAGATGAGATTAGAAGAGGTGGAAAGAATACACAGAAGAACTATACAGGAAAGATCTGAATGTCCCTGATAGCCATGATAGTGCGGTCACTGAAGTTGAGCTGGACATCCTAGAGAGTTAAGTCAAGTGGGCCTTAGGAAGCATTACTAACAACAAAGCTAGCGGAGATGACAGTATTCCAGCTGAGCTATTTAAAATCCTAAAAGATGATGCTGTTAAAGTGCTGCACTCAATATGCCAACACATTTTGAACACTCAGCAGTGGCCATAATACTGGAAAAGGTCAGTTTACATTCCAATTCCAAAGAAGGGCAAAGAGTGCTCAAACTACTGCACCATTGCGCTCATTTCACATGCCAGCAAGGTGATGCTCAAAATCCTACAAGCTAGACTTCAGCAGTATGTGAACCGAGAACTACCGGAAGTACAAGCTGGGTTTCGAAGAGGCAGAGGAACTAGAGATCAAATCGCCAACATTCGCTGGATCCTGGAGAAAGCAAGAGAATTCCAGAAAAATGTCTATTTCTGCTTCATTGACTATGCTAAAGCCTTTGATTGTGTGGATCACAACAAACTGTGGCAAATTCTGGAAGAGATGGGGGTACCAGATCACCTTACCTGTCTCCTGAGAAACCTGTACGAGGGTCAAGAAGCAACAGTAAGAACCAGACATGGAACAACTGATTGGTTCAAAATTGGGAAAGGAGTACGAAAAGGCTGTATACTGTCACCCTGCCTATTTACCTTATGTGCAGGGTACATCATGAGAAACACCGGGTTGGATGAATTGCAGGTCGGAATTAAGATTGCCGGGAGAATTATCAGCAACCTCAGATACATAGACAATACCACCCTAATGGCAGAAAGCGAAGAGGATCTCAAGAGCCTCTTGTTGAGGGTGAAAGAGGAGAGTGCAAAAGCTGGTTTGAAACTCAACATTAAAAAAACTAAGATCATGGCATCTGGCCCCATCACTTCCTGGCATATAGAAGGGGAAGAAATGGAAGCAGTGACAGATTTTACTTTCTTGGGCTCCAAGATCACCGCAGACGGTGACTGTAGCCATGAAATTAAAAGACGCTTGCTCCTTGGGAGGAAAGCTATGGCAAACCTAGACAGCATAGTAAGAAGCAAAGACATCACCTTGCCGACAAAGGTTCCTATCATCAAAGCTATGGTTTTCCCAGTAGTAACGTATGGCTGTGAGAGCTGGACTATAAGGAAGGCTGAGCGCCGAAGAATTGATGCTTTCGAACTGTGGTGCTGGAGAAGACTCTTACGAGTCCCCTGGACTGCAAAGAGGTCAAATCAGTCCATCCTAAAGGAAATCAACCCTGAGTGCTCATTGGAAGGACAGATACTGAAGCTGAAGCTCAAATATTTTGGCCACGAAATGCGAAGAGAAAAGTCACTGGAAAAGACCCTGATGCTGGGAAGGATTGAAAGCAACAGGAGAAGGGGACGGCAGAGGATGAGATGGCTAGATAGCATCACCAATGCAATGAATATGAACTTGAGCACACTCCGGGAGAGAGCACAGTACAGGAAGGCCTGGCATGCTATGGTCCATGGGGTCACGAAGAGTCGGACACGACTTAATGACTGAACAACAACAAGGTACATATAACCTCATTAAAATCCATGGGCTTAAGCACTCCTGTCTCTGTATTAGATTGTGGCCAAAGTTAGTTAATAGTAGTCCTGTTTCCTTTGTACTGTTTTTTGCCGAGTGAGACCCATTTAATTTTAATGGGACTTATTGCCACGTAAATATGGATAGGAATGGGCTATTAGGGGTAGCCAATTGGCAATATATGAATATGAACTTGAGCACGCTCCGGGAGAGAGCGCAGGACAGGAAGGCCTGGCGTGCTATGGTCCATGGGGTCACGAAGAGTCGGACACGACTGAACGACTGAACAACAACAACAAATTGGCAATATATTATATTACGTGATTACTATATTATCATAATATAATATTTTATGTGATAATATATTATGTGATTTCATAGCTTGCAAATCCCATATTTGATGTCAGATATGCTGGTGAGAAACAGCTAAGAAAAATTCCGTTCACTTTCTGTTGGTGTAGCTGAATGATGAAATAATAGGCCTATGTTAAAAGTAAGTTGGACAAATCACAATCTGCCATTATAACCAGAAATTAGTGGGGAGGTAAGCTCTATGTCTTATACTCAGAAACAGCTAAAAGGATTGATCTCAGAAAATAGCTGGGAGGAGAGGTCAGTCTGTGCTGATTTTGAGGTAGAAAGGGTAAGAAATGGCTTATTTATAGGTTTTGTCAGGTTTTTTCCATAGACTTTGCTGGAGTTAAATTTATTGGCCGATTTTGGATTGTTGTTAATTGAATTTGGACAAACATATGTTTTGTCCTTTTCATTCATATCATTCAAGAATGTCTGTGCTTGTAATCTTCATTCATTATATTTACACTTTTTTATTGCCTTCTTTAGTTCTTTGCGCCAGTCTCTGGAGATGCCAACAGAGACAGCAATCATTCTAAGCCTTATTGGGGTACATTCCATCATTGTCAACCAATGGTATACTACCCTGGAAGAGAATACAACAAGACTGGAAAGCTTGTGTGAAAGTATGTAAAAAATCAACTTTATGAAACAACTGATCCTCATACTTACAGCTTTCTTCTGAATATAATAATTGGCCTCCATTTTTATATGTGAGAAAATGAAGCTTCTAGATCTTAGTACAGTGGTTTTTCAAACTTTCTAGCTTCAGGGAATCCTTTTCACCAAGGAACCCCCTGCACATCTCCCATGAAGGTTGTGGGTGATTCTGGGATATGTTCTAGGGCATGTTCCCAATCCATGCAGGGCACTGACTAGGCAGATTGGGCTTCTCCATTACTCTATGTCAACTGGGAATGCATGCTATGCTTCCCTGCAGCTCTGCATTTTAGGGTATCATTGATAGTGGTAGGCGAGCTGTCTTTTAGACAAACTTATCTGCTATTACTTATCTTCTCACTAAGGAATCCTTGACAACCTTCTAAAGAACTTCTTAATATTTCCCTGAACTCAAGCTGCAATCTTGAATATACTTATTAGGGAGTAAGCACCATTGAACATGACAGGATTTACTTTTGAGTAAATATGAATAGGATTTATTTATTTAGAGTATTTCTATGATTGTGCTGTGTGTGAGAGAGCCACTGTCCTAGACCATTATGGATATCATCACAACATTTGAGCTATCTGTTATAAAGCATATCAACTTGTTTTGACTAGTCCAGACTATACATTTGGGCTGTTAAGCCCACTCATCTGCAGTGTGAAGCTTAAACTACATGTTAAGTTGTTTCTGCTTTTTTAAAACTATGCTTAAACTGACTACTTTTATTTTGAAGAAAAAGTATGCCTCTGATCCAGAACAAGGCCCTGAACTAGTTTACCACCACCACCACCACCACCACCCTGGCTTCTTTTGTCCCAGCTGGAGCTGTTTTCATTACATTGTTCACACTTTAAAAAAAAGCATGAATAATATAATGTGTAGTTTGGCCCACAAGCATGCCTTAATTTCAGTGGTTTTCTATTGACTTACTTGCACCTAACATGGGTCAACCGAAGGTCAAGCTGTCAAACTTCGGATGCTGCCATGATGTTTTGATTTGCATGCATGTGCATATTTTAATTGTGAAACTACTGTGTTTCTTTGTAGATTTATTAAAAGTAGGCAAAACAACTGGACAAGCTATTCATATTCTTCAGAGGAGTAAGACTGCTGTGGATGAGTCACTAAAAAGTAAAATTAATGCTTTTTAAAAAAAATAAAGTGCACAAACAGATTTAAGTATTCACAGCTCAAAATCCTATATAATCTTCATTTTGCCATTTGCTTGTTTTCTTAATATATGATCATATTATATACTGCAGGTGACCTGCTTCGGAAAAGTGGCATATGAAAAATGTATAAATATCTATATAGAACAGCCTTCTCCAACCTGGTGCCCTCCAGATGTATTGGACTACAGGTCCCATAATCCTCAGATCACTGGCACCAGGTTGGGAAAGGCTGATGTAGAATAATGTATATATTTCAAGGATATCCACAGTCCAGAAGGGCAAAAGTGGCTCCAAATTTCCCCACTTACAGGATCCTCTGACACCACAGTTGAATGTGGCTTGCTTATACTCCCTCTGTCACAGTGCAAAACTGGATGCAAGCGAATGACATTTGCCGAGCTGAATGTGGCATCCCAAATTAAGAGACAAATGTCCATCTGAACAAGACTCAGGGCCACGTTACATTTTTTAGGTGTAAACCTAAAATGTTTTATGTGTACAACAGCTGGTAGCCATTTTTCGGGTAGCCATTTTTGACTGCAGATCCCTGCTACTGTGGCAAAATCACAGTTGCCTGAATATAATGTATGAAATGTCGCTGTGTTTCTCTGCCCTGACTTCACTCTTTGCCCCAGTGAAACAGGCTCAATCTCATTTTTAAAAAAGTAGTAGCCTCCTGGAAATGAGGCTGTAAATGACCATACTTTTCAGGAAAATATTATGTGATGAAATAGTGATGCCTTCAAATAACTGAAGAACAGTCCATTTTATTAATTGCACAGTGATAGGAAGGGATGCATTGAAATCTAGGACAAATACTATGTTAAAGAGTTGTCCCGAGTATGTAGCACCTGAACAGGACTGAAGAGATGGATATTTAAGCAAGCAGAAGTTAAAACTCTGGCCACAATCCAGCCCAAGTTAAGCACTTTGAAATCCTATTGATTTTAATAGAAAACTTAAGCATATGCTTAAACTTCTATTGAAAGCAATACATCTTGAAAAGACTTACCTTCAGCTGCAGCATGCCCTCTGTTCTTTTAAAATGTCCCAGTGTCTAGACATTGTTTAACTATTTGTTCTGAACTGTATTTCTAGTGGAATCAGATCATATGGATTCCCCTGAAGACAAGAAAGAAGACCAGAGGGAAAGTCCCAGTGGGTTAAGCCATCCTGCAATTCAGCCTTCAGCTCTTAATGCTGTTTTATATGGGCTACCCAATATGATGTTTACGTGATTCACAACAAATTTCCTTATGTAACATGGAAATTGGTTAGCGTGTAAAGGAAAACTATTTTTG
Organism: Heloderma suspectum; assembly: GCF_057233095.1. NCBI lineage: Eukaryota > Metazoa > Chordata > Lepidosauria > Squamata > Helodermatidae > Heloderma > Heloderma suspectum. Next base: position 229,230,023 of record NC_139460.1, read on the forward strand.
TTGACGTTTGTTCAAAATAAGAGTTCAGAAAAGTTCAGTCTGCTCTTGGTGGCTCTTTCGATTTAAACACTTCATTCAGGTAAATAGGAACTGTTTGTAGCTATTAAATGTTTCTGTTGCTCTAATTTGTTCCAGAGTTCTCACTGTGAAATGTTGACAGTTGTGGGTTTTTCTCTCTCCTTATGCTAAGTTACATTGTGAGTATGACGCTAGGTGCTGCTGTAGTACTGTTAGCTGCACGAATGTATCACTGATCAGAAGCAGATGCAATGCTCTGCAAGATCAGTTGGGAGGTTCTGTAGCTCAGTGGAATAGTGTACGTTTTGCATGTCTGAAGCCTCAGATGTGAAGCTCAACTTCTCTAGTTTCTGAAGATTGCAGGGCTGGGAAAGACCTCTGCCTCAGAATCTGAAGCATTGGGTTCAAGTGGTGTTGCTATTCAGGTCTTGAAGTAATTGATAGACTATTAGTATGACACAATTTCTTTGGATGAGGGTTGTTCCCTTGCAGTGCAGGATTTATTTTTTATGTGTTAATGTTCCTTCCCTTTGATTACAACAGAAGGGAAAATTTCAGTCTGGTATAGGTGAGGGGCCCAATCCTGAATCCCAACAGGGGAATGGAGCGGCTTTGGATCTGGTGGATCCAAGCCACCACCCTTCCGCCCTCAGAACACCCCATTTTGAGGCTTTTTTGTCATCTACTGCCCACAGGAACATCGTCAGTATTACAGGTATGCCTGCAGTAATGGAGGTTCCTCCACCAGTGGAGCGCCTCTCTACTAGTGGAGGCCGGCAGAATCCTAGTTAGTTCTGCACAACATTGTCCACTATGGATATATTTTATTTTATTTTCCATTTCCTAATGTTTAATAGAAAAAATAACATCAAGTGAAAACGCTAATACTCAATCATCATGCATCCCACAAAAGATTTAGAATTTTTTTTTAGCAAGCCAGACATGCGTGATTCCTATGATAAATTGTTTGTGTTTCGTTTAAAGGCATTAATATGTCCCTGAAAACTACTATTTGTGGGTCTCCTATTATACTAAAGTTAACTAGAACCTGATAGAAAGATAAGGATTTGTAGCATAGTATTACAAATTCATGACATCTGTACAGGGTTGAGAGTTTCACCCATGGATATAAATGAATGTACTTTCCCTTTTCTGCCTCTCAAACCTGGCTTATCAGATGTCAACTGGACTTCCCCCATCAAATTATTTAGCTTGAAAACATGCATGGTTTTTCTAATAATTTCATTCCATTTCATGTTGATATTTTCCTCTCTATAAACATTCAAGTTAATTGAATTTTGGCAATTTGATGTTTTGCTAACCTCTGGGAATTTGAGAAAAGTCTCACTTTGGGAACTGAAAGAACATTGTGACTATGATCCAAAAAAGCATGGATAGTGTTTCTGTTGAAACTCTGCCCCCACCAAACGTTCAAGCTGCACAACTTCATGGGTTCAAAAAACAGTTTAGGGTGCAACCCTATGCATGTTTAGACCAAAAATGTCCCACAACTCCCAGCATGCCCGAGCTACAAATGCCCTACAACTCCCAGCACAGCTAGCTATCCTGGCTGGGGTATGTTGGGAGATGTAGGACTTTTTTCTCTCTAAACATGGATCGGATTTCACCCTTAGGGATTTAGCGCAAGAGAAATTTAAAAAGTAATAATAGTATGTAGTAATAGCAGCACTTTCCCTTTTGAGATAGTTTCCGTAAGTGTTAGGTTTGGATATTGAACACCATTCCTCTTCCTTCTCTGTCTCCTCATCCCAGGTTTTACTGCTTCCTCCAGCACAATTGCTCTTTTCAGCACAATTTCCCATTTTGACCTGTTCCACTCCATTCCTTACTCAGTTTTTCATTTTGTACAATTTTAAGTCAAGGGTCAGATACCTGAGGCAATGTCAGATACCTGAATTAAAACTAAAGGCTCTTGTTACTCTTTCACTCAAAACGACAAACACATATTTAGCAACCATCTTCCTTGAAAATACAGGTGATCCCAGTAAATATTTCTGCGCTACAACATGGTAATCACAGTTCTAAGCAAATAATATGAGAAGGTGCAATGTTTTTATTTTTAGCAACAGGTTACAGTCAATATTCATCATCTTGGAGAATTCTATATTAGCTATTAGTGTTGTATTTTAAAGGCGACATAGATGCAGCAGTGATAAAAATAACAGGCACCAAAGATTAAGAACGATTGCTCATCTGTGCCTAACATCAAGGTATAATCAGCTAATCTGATAGTTTACAAATGTTTGTTTTCTTTAAGCAACTGATGCAAAGTGTTTAATCTTCCAAAGTGTTTCCCCCCAAAATGCTCCCATATATAATAGATGCTTTGGCTTTGGCAACTACGTCAGCATCTTCTGTCAAAAAGATGGATGAGTAAAACCAAAGAATTTCTTTATGGCCTGACAGCCCTACTTTATCATAAAGCACTGATAAAGAGTAATGTCTGGATCCAGGAAACTACGGACTTGGAATCTTGACTTCTTGAGCACAAGATACTGGAAATGTTTATCAGTAGCACAATAGGCGGATACATGGAAATGCATGGCATTTGATATTCGACATGCTTTCTTCACTGTCTTTGCTAAATATAGACAATCATGACATTGTCTAATAGCTAAAAAGGCTGGCTAAGGTGCCTCAGTGTGCTCCATTTTTGGCTCAACTTTGTAATGGCTAGACAAAAACATTGAGGAGATTTAAAAAGTGAAGTGGAATAATGCTGTCATTGTGACACAGTTCTGATGCAGTTTCTAAATCCATGGAAGGCACACGTTTTTCCTTGCCTTCTCCCAAAGCAATGCTTTTGTCTCTGTCATTCATAGGGCTCAAATATGGATTTGGGCCCTTGGAGCACCTATTTATAAATGAGAAAGTACCACATTAACTGGCATACACAAAGCAGTGGTGTCCAGGCTTTCAAAAAGTATGTCTGACATTGCAAAAATTGATGTGTAGCCATATGCTACTGATGGGCAACTTCTTTTTTTCCACCTTATTTGTTTAGTTGATTTGATGGCAGTCTTATGAATACCCATGGATGAGCACACAGAGAAATGTTCCATATTACCCGTTGAGGATGCCTATTTGACTTTTTATTGTGTCTCAATTAGAGCTTAACATGCTTACAGCAAGATGCTTACAATGGATGCATGTTGGTGATTTATTTTATTTATTATTATTACATTTGTGTCCTGCCTTTTTCCTCTTGCAAGGAATCCAAGGTGGCTAACATGATCCTACTCCTCTCCATTTTATCCTCACAACAACTGTGTGAAGTAGGTTAGGCTGAAAGTCAATGTCTGGCCCAAAGTCACCCAGTGAACTTCATGGTCAAGTGGGGACTACAACTAGGGATGGCGGAGAATTCCGCCACGGACCCCAATGAGGCCAGAATCCAAAGAATCCAGCCTCCGGAGTCCGTGGCAGAACAGAGCACTCACCTCCGCCTCCCTCCGGAATCCATCCAGGCCAGCTCCTCCCTGGAGCGATCCTGCGGAGCCAGCCACCGGGTCCGCATTGCTGGCGATACGGCTGGCTGCCATTGCCGTGCCGTATCGCTGGGCTAACTCCAGATGCAAATGGTGTCCACTATGCCATTTGCAGCCGTAAAGCTGTTAGGTTAACCGAAATGCAGCTATTTACGGCTGCATTTAGGTTAATCTAACAGCTTTACGGCTGCAAATGGCATCCACTTTGCGTCCCTGTTTTTTCACGCGATAGGCTCCACAAATTATATTTACATAGATATTTGCATAGCCTATCATGTGAAAAAACAGGGACGCAAATGGTATAGTGGATGCCATTTACGGCTGTAAAGCTGTTAGATTAACCTAAATGCAGCTGTAAATGACTGCATTTAGTTTAACCTAAAAGCTTTACAGCTGCAAATGGCGTAGTGGTTGCCATTTGCATCTGGAGTTAGCCCAGCGATACGGCACGGCAGTGGCGGCCAGCTGTATCACCAGTGATGTGGACCCAGCGGCTGGCTCCACAGGATTGCCGCGGAGCTGAGCTGGCCCAGACAGATTCTGGGGGGAGGGACGGATCGCCTTCCCCCAAGGGCAGATTCCCACCTGGACCAGCAGGTAGGGAATCCGCCCACCCCAAACTAGAACACTGGTTTCCCAAGTCCCAGTCCAGCACTCTAACCACTACGCTACACTGGTGATCATTGGCCAGAGATGAAAGTAGTGGTATTTGCTATGTTGAGGTGTTGGTTGCACAAAATGAAGCCTATGTGTCTACAGTAAAAAGAGCACTCAATGGCTGTTAAGTATTCCTTTTAATTAGTCCACTAACATATTAAGACCTGAGGCTGTGTGGTGACTTCATTAAATGTCCCTGAAATCATGGGAATCGTGAGTAAATGTTTTCAGAATCACAGCTTTTACCGGATGGGCCTTAGCAACATCATAACTTCTCAAATGATCCTTCTCATCAAAGCTCTAAGAATATTGTAGAGATATACAAAATAAAAAAAAACTTGGTTAATGTGCTCTGAAGTATAGATACAGAAATAGTTAACCCTGAATTCAAATGAATAATATTGCTATTTGGTGGTAATCTCATTCTGAAAAATACCATGAAAATAAATTTTATAATAAAGCATTTTACAAGGGCCTTAAGGGGAAAAATCAGAAATATGTCTTGTAAGTAGGTAAACTATAATGAAATCAACTAAATTTTAAAGAAACGAAACCTGTTGTTAAATATAAATGATTGTATTTGAATTGGCTATTGAATCTTAATTTTTCAAAATGTATGCATTCCTGATTCTTTCTTCACTAAAAGCGGGTGGGGGAGAACCACTAAGGAATACATTCTAGCACATATGACTTAAGAAATATGAGCTTTCCACTAGAAAGCCATTGGCAAAAGCCCAAACAACAAGAATAAAAGCTTCCAGAAATATTTCATTCACGCAGCTCTGCTTTTTTAAAAAAAAAACCCTGATGCTTTGTCTATTCACGGAAGAAATATTAAACAGTTAGTGCTGTTCATGTATCAAAGCCTTTAAAATAACTTTCTGAATTATGTCTCCGCAACATAACAAATCACATTATCAATTAGCTTTTACAACAGTAATGGCATTTCATAATATATTTCAGCAGAAGAAAAAATTGTACTGCTTAAACCTATATAACCTTTAAAAAAAAGTGAATGAGGGGACCCATGATTGAATTTTATTAATAATATTAGAGGACAAGAGTATCACTTTGTGTGATGGGTCGTTTTCGAAGAACAGATTACAATATTGCAAAGCTCTAAATGTGCCATACTGGAGTAATGAGTTGGGTGTGAAGAAGAGAATGTTGAAAATGTCTTTGTACCCTAACCTGCTTCGTATAAGCCCTCTTGTCATGAAAAGCACCTTTGAACCAAGTTTTCCAGAGCCAGTCCAGCCATTTGTTATGCTGGTGAAATACTACATGCCATGGGATGAAGGACTTCACATCTGCAGGAAGTGAGATGTGACCCAGAGAATACACACAGATTATTCGCCTGAATTCTGTGATGCCTCCACGTCTAATTTTTCACATTGCTGATCAGATGTGGGAGCTAGGAACACGTCCTTTACAGGCTAACTAATGAAATGCTTAAATACAAGTTAAAGTGCACTGTTTGCTAATCTTCCAGTAGCCAGGAATAGGGTTACTACCTTTCTAAATTGACAAATCCCTCTCTCATATATCCAGCTTGCTAATTGCGCAGGAGTTCTGTCTTGTAAATGGGCATATTTGATACCCAGTTCTCAACTCTGAAGCCCTGTTCAAGCATTCACCCCCATGGAATTCCAATTGTGTAAGGGTGAGAGTGGGAAGATGCTCGTTGGCCTCTTCACCTCCATTACATTCCCATTGCTCAGTTCCATTGCCCTCCACACATTACTAGGGATCTGTAAAACTCAAACTTTTGAAGATTCTCCAATTTCCACCTTGAAGCTCATCCTAACCATGTCCAAATATGATTGCGAGCAGTTTTTCCCCAATGGCACAAAAATGTGTGCATATTTCAGTGTGCATTTTCTCAAAGGTACGCATTTTTTAGAAGTGCACTTTTTCACGTTTACTTTTCAGATGTGTGGTTTTTCAAACTCACTTTTCTTTGGTCTATGAACCGCATTGCAAACTTGGAAATGTGTGGACTTTGACTCATCTGAGTCTGCGTTCAAGCTCAGGAGATGTGAACTGGGTCAATTCTAGTCTAAAATGAACTGAAACAAATGTTGAATACATTTCTACACAGTGCATCAGTGATGTGTGCAGTGGAGAGTCTGCTCTAGCTGGGTGGGCTCTCTGCATGATTTAGAAGTGCAGGATTCTAAATCGTGCAGAGAACCTACATGAGTGAAGCCGGCGTCCTGCTGCAGGCATTCTGCCTCCAACACATGGAGCCAATCGACAAGAATGGGAATGCTTTATGGGAAAGCATTCAGACCTTGGCCCCAATCAAGTCTCATCCTCACCACTCCTCTCATGCCCTGTTCTGTTTCTCAGACTTCCCTGCCACAAAACATCCTCCACCATCAGCAGACTGCTCACGTGTGGAGAGTGTACATGAGAGCTGCGCACATCAAACTGCATGTGAGGAGGATCAACCTAATCTACCCTTTTGTGTTTTATCTCCTCTTTTAATACATACCTGGACAAGAGATAATCTTTCTGTAATTAAATCATCATGGTCATGATAAAGACAAAGGGCACAATCCCATGCATGTTTAGACAGAAAAAAGTCCCAAAATTCCCAGCATTTCCCAGCCAGCCATGCTGGGAGTCATAGAACATTGATCTGTCTAAACATGCATGGGCTTAACAACTTCTGCATTCCATTTCTTTCAGTCAGATCTCTATAGGAGCTGTCCAAGGTACTGAACCCTATCCCCAAAATGGGTCCTGTCCCTTGGATAGTTCCATTAGAGTTCTGACTGAAACTCAGAGCAGATTCACAGCTCCACTGACATCGGAGTCACCAACCTGCACTGCCAGTACCAACGGACATAAGAAGAGCCACGCTGGATTAGACCAAAGGCTTATCTCGGGGGTGCAGAACTTCATTCAGCCCAAGGACCATATTCCATTTCAGAGAAGCTTTTGGAGGCTGCAGTCCAGTGGCGAGCAGGGCTAAAAGCAAAAGGCATGGGACCAAAGGCAATGGGGATGGGGCCAGAGTACAAAAAAGTGCCAGCGTATTTTATCATAATGCTCTTACAGCCAGTAACTAAGCCTTGGGAGAGGCATTTCAACCTTTTAGAATGGGGAAAAAACTAGCACTGTGCCTAAAATTTCTCCCACATTTTCTTTGGACCATTCTCAGTCAGTTTGATAGAAAAGAAATTGCTTTTGAAAAGAAATTCAATACTGAAGAAATTTCAGAGAAATTTTCATGGGTTGGGTTGGGGTTCTTGGGCTTACCTTACTTAGGAGGTGGCCGAGAAGTGAGCACAAGGGTCCTGGTTTTCATGGTACAATCAACTCTCTGGCAGCCTGTAGCCTCCTCAGCTTCCCACACTTCAATTAAAGCCCAGTTTCAGGCACCATGAGGTAATTCCTCCCATAGGGCCTTTTCAGGTCAGGACATACAGGCAACCCGGAAAGCTAGCGGTGATTTGGTAAGCACAAAAAGACCACAAACATAAATTACAGAACATCCTGAATGAGGCAGAACAATGGAAGCCTCTTTCATGGGGGGAGAAAACTCTCAGGAGATCAGAGGACAGATTTTGGCGGAGCACTAATTCCACCTCGCCCCTGGACGCAACACTGCCCCCCCACTCCTGCATTACAGTGGATGCAAAATGGGGGCCAGCCTGCCAAGACAGATGATGCTGTTGCAGCATGAAAACCCCTCAAAAACCTTAAGAAAGAAGCTGTGCTACAAGCCCTGCCAGTGGGGAGCCCTACCTAGGGGTGTGCGAAACACCCCGTTCCAGCCGGCAGTCCGTGGAGGGGGGGAGGTGATCCATCCCTCCCCCCCCCGGAATCCTCGCTGGCTGGCTCCGCTCCATGGCAAGACGCTCCACGTCTTTTGCCGTGATAGGCTACGTAGATACTTATGTAGCCTATAATGGCAAAAAGCAGGGGTGCAAATGGCGTAGTGGATGCCCTTTGAATCCCTGCCTTTTGCTGTGATAGGCTACGTAGATACTTACTTAGCCTATCACAGCTTGGCAGGGATGCAAATGGTGACCGTGGCCCGGCAGCGGCCTGGAGATGACCTGGAGCCGCCGCCACCAGGTAGGTCCATTCCGGGAGGGATTTCAGGGGGTGGTGGTGAGGGTAATCCATTCCACCACAGACTCCGAGTTTCTACCTTCCCCAGTTTCCACCTGGTGGAACTGAGAAGAAACCCCCCTCAGGACACCTGCCTCCACTGGGTCAGTTGTCCCCCTGACACACACTTCAGCCCCTTTCTCTCTGGGTTGAAGAGACACCCAATATGCCTAATTGGTTCCCTCTACCCAAAACAAGAGATGTAACAAGGAAATATGTTTTTCTAATGGTAGTGCAATAAGACAACACATGGGATTTTGTAGTTATAATTAAAACAAAAACGTATTTAATAAGAGTTGTATATTATTATTAATCAATCTATGCTTGGTCCTAACCTACCTGCCTATTCTACCCCTTCTAAATCCTAAACCCCAAACCACCATAAATAACGTGTCATCAGCAAACTTGACTACTTCACTGCTCACTTCTAATTGGCCTAAAAGCTCTAAAGCCTAAATAAGTAGAAATTTAAAAGTGTGTTTTTTTGCATATATATATATATATATATATATATATATATATATATATATATATATATAGTGCATACTAATGCTCTTCGTTTGCGTAGAAGGATATCATCTCTTATACTCGGTTGAATGCACCTGCATAAGATTCCCCATGCACACACACACACACACCAGTATTACTGGCAGTGAGAATGTAAATGGCCTCACCAACTGAAATAAATTTGCAAGGGAGTTCTACAGGCCTTTCTGATTCTTCATCAGTATGATTCAAAGGACATGGCCTGCAGCTCTACTCAATCAAATAAGGCTGCGATGGCATATATAATCTAACGGTTTGACATTTTTATTGCAATTCATTGAGACTAAAGAGAGATGACTACATTAATATCTCGATGCAGTTTAGTAATAACTGGTATGAAACTGATGTGCCAAATTACCATTCTCTTGCAGGCTTTAACTCTTTGTGACTAGCAGAGAGGGTGAGACTTCAGAGCTAATATCGTAATGAACAGCACAACCATTGCTGAGAACTAGAATGAGCAATACTAACATCAATTTCTTTTAAGGGAATAATATTTTCTGACTATTTAGAAATGTTGGTTTTTAAACACATGGCAAATTTTCCTGTGAGTTTAGATTTTTCGCTTCTATAATCCCAAAGGTTTGGGGGACATTAAATAATTATAACTTTTAAAATTCACTACACTGCTTAATGCTAAAACAGTCTCCCTTCTGTCAGCTTAACTGTGCCACTAACACCATCCCAAAGAGGGACTTCTAAAATATGCTTAGGCAGTAAGATTTTGGTGCGTCTCCGGAGCTGAGAGTGCCTCTGTGCATTCACCCAATATTTAAAACTGGCACACTAATTATGGTATTATTGAATACTGACATGCAATGTATATCAATTGTTTTCCATTTCCACAGCAAATGTGGTAAAGTGTCCCCAACAGGCAATAGCAAATAAAGATGATCAGCATTAGGTTTATGCATTTAAGCAATTAAGCCAAGTGGCAGATTTGTCAACTCTCTCTAGGATGCTTGTTCGAATAGTTTCCATGCTCATTACCATGAAAAAAGGATTTTTCTTCAATTTGCATTGTGCCAGTGGTGAAAATCAGTAAAGCTCAGTTTTCTAGTTAAAGTCCACCCTTTCCCTCGGCAGGAAGCATTCTGAAACTTCAGCTGGTGTAGAATGCAGCCACCCAAGTATGGGTGGGGCCCAGCGCATTGGTTCATATGACACAAGTATGGCACCAGCTGCACTGGCAGCCGGGTGTTTCCAAGCCCAGTTTAAAGTGCTGGTTTTGACCTTTAAAGCAGGGGTGGGCAGCACATGGCACACATGTGGACCCCTTAACGTTTTTATTTTCAATGGGGAAAAATCAGCTTTTTTGCTGCTTCCGCAGTTTCACCATCCAATTTTGGTGGCCAATGTGGCAGGGGACACTAGTGCAACCCCCAATGGGGTCCAGGAGGGAGATTGTGGCTCCCCGATCCTGAGAAGTTGCTCACCCCTGCTTTAAAGCCTTAAACCATTGGGGGCCAAGTTACTTGAAGGACCACCTTCACCTATACCAGCCTGCTCACACTTTAAGATCACTTGCCCACCTCTGAGAGCAGTCAGGTTGCCTAAAAATAGTTTTCATCATCATCATCATTTATGGATACAGACTCAAACATTTACTCTCTGTTCCTTCTTTAAAGCAGGGTATTCAAAAGAACAGCTGCCCACAAAATCCCTGAGTGCAGAGTAGTGCTAATAACAATCACGGATGGTTCCCTACAAATAAGAGTTCTATTTCCCTTGTAAACAAGCAGTGTGATGGATTACCAGAGACATGGTATTTAAAGACAAACACAAAGTAATTATCCTCTAATGTCATGGAAGATTTATAAGGAGGTCAGTTGGTTTGTCTAGGCTGCATCATTAAAATGAAATAACCGACTGAGAAACAGAAAGACGTTGTCACTCTAGGATGCTAATTTAGCAAATTGTATATAATGTCACAAAATGTTTCTTGCTAACTCAGTGCAATTTCTGACTAACATTTCACTCATGTAATAATCCTCTTTAGCTGAAAACTATTATTTATTAATCCCGTATCATATCTGACTATTAGCACTACCATCAATGTGTAGAATCCTCTTTCTATGAGTTTCTGTCCTGTTGCACAAGTAGCACTCAAACTTTAGCAAGCCAAATTAATGGTTATTCAGGTTTTGAAGGAATAGGGCTACAATTCTATGAGCCCTGGGACAGAGTCCCAGAGGCTATGGGATAGATTGCATGCGCACGCATGCACACACGCACCCTTGCCCTTTGCGAAGATCAGAAACAGAGCTCCACTCTCAGAGGAGGAGATCTGATCCTGGATCTTCCCTCCCTGCCCTTGCAGAAAGATCCACCCCCCTCACCTCTCAGACGTCAGAGAGAGGGGAAAGGGGGAGGATTGGGCTGCGGTGTGGGCAACTTTGGCTCCACACCATCCAAAGCCATTTCAGCACTCAGCCACACTCCTAACTGGGTTGAACATTTAGACCAGCCCTAGATCTGGTCTAAATTTATTCCCTCCCATTGCTTGAGTAAATGGGAGGGAAATTGCTTGTTTAAAAAATAGGAAGAGCAGCAAAACACCAATCATGGGTACTGAGGAAGCTGCATTATACTAGGTCAGATCATTGGTCCATCTAGCCCAAAGGTTGGCAATGAGGTGACTGCGGGTGCACTGGCACCCACCAAGACTGCCTTCCTAGCACTGGTGCCCACCAAGATCCTCTACCTTGCTCCCCACCCACCCTCACATGCACAGCAACCCCACTTTCATGCTACCACTGCATCTCCCACCCACATCTCCCTACCTCCATGGAGCCAGGAAGAAGGTAGGAAGTCAGCAGCATGAGAGAAAAGGTGGAGGCAGGGGGGTGAATTCCCTCACGGGGCTTCTCATTGTGGTGGCATCTGCCATTTTGAATATTCGAGCCTAAAAAAGCCCATGGGTTCTGGGTGGCTTGTCAACCACCCCGACAACCCACCTTCGCTGGGTTTGCACATTACAACAAGCTACAGCACACCCCTGCAGCAGCTCTAATATTCAAAATGGTGGCCACCAGCGCAACAACAACAAAAAACCCACCAGGAAATTCACCCACGGTGTCTTCTTGTTATATTTGAACCGGGCCAGGAAATCATAGAATATTTCATTTACTTAATATTGGAAGATCACACTGCAGAAATATGTATTGTTGCACATAGTGTTTTGCTTATCAGAGTTTCTGAGCATCTCTACACCAGCCTAAAATCCCACATTTAAAAGGGGGCTTTCTACTTCCATTTTAAATGCAGGATCACAACGGATTCCCTTTACACATGCTTCCTTTCCTCCCTCCGCTTTCTCCCCCTTCTCTGAGTCTTCCATTTGTTTCATTGGTCCAGCTCCAATTCTTGCCGCTTTTCCTTTTGAACAGAGGGAACTCAAGTGTAACACAAGTGGGGTAATTCGATAGCTCATTATCTGCGATCTATTTAAAAGTGGAATAAAGGTCATTTAGTGCAGAAGATGCCCTGGAGGTTGACGACATCATCTAAAGGGCCCACAAACTTCCAGGAGTGAGCAATCTCAATAGCAGGAAAAAAGTTCCAGGTGAAGAAGCCCTTAGTATGGCACACACTCCTTGTATCTGAATGGGATTTGCTCCAGCAAAGTAATTCGACCCCTGAGCTAACTCTTTTTCTTTTTTCTTTTATTTGTGTATAACTCAGGGCTGATTTACAATATAGTTTTACAGATTCAGGCATAGATCCCTGGTTCGCATGGATGAGTAAGTCCCTGAGCCAGAATGGCAGAACATACAGTGCAAAATCTGTAAGTCAAACATAGGAAAATCTTGTTTTTTACATTTCACTTATGGATAAAATTGTTAGAAGAGGCTGAGGTGCAGTCTGTCTTCAGCATAGTATACACCACAATTTGCCCCATTTAGCTTGTTATCTGACTCTGAGCAATCGTTGGTCATAACTCTATTGAGATAACATTCCAGGTGTACAACAATACTTCCCCAACCCACACATTTGTCAGCACAGTTCCTTCCAAATACATGGGTCTTCAAATGGAGTGGTTGGTACCATCTTGAAGGATTCAACTACATAAATAGGGATTCAACTAGATTTTTTTTAAAAAGAAGTCTACGACCCTTGTAAAATTATTAGCTACGATGCCCACTGGTAATGAGTAGCTTTTACTGAAAAAACACATTTAGAGAGCAATCCTGTGGCCCTTAGACAGTGTCTGGGGGGCCATACGATAGCTTGGATTCCTGGATCTGAGGTCAGAGACACCACTCCGACCTCAGACCCAGGAATCTGAGCTCCTCTCCTCCTCCCCCTCCCCCTCATAGCCAACACGGACAAAACCACTCTGGCTGCCTCTCCAACGTTGCAACAGCAACCTCAGAGAGGAGTGAGCGGAGCTGTTCTGTTGGGCGGGGAGGGAAGGGGACTGGGGAGGAGGGCATATGAGGAATCCTCCAGCTTCGCCAGCTGCCTTCTCCCACCCCCCAACACCTCAGCTGAAATACCAAGTGGGGGGAGCTTGGAGGCGAAGATCACCTCCGCGCTCCTCCCACTCTGCATAGGATTCCCGTCAGCCTCCGAGTTAGAGTTGATGGGAATGCTGATAGGCTTGCACCTTTATTGTGTTATTTAAAAGCCAGAAATGCATTATACTTAAACCTGAGCACAAGGTGACAAAACAAGTTGACAAATGCAACATATTCTAGGTGTAATAAAAGTCAGGGAGATGATCATGAACGAGAACTTGATTCCATGACAATACTTTGTATTATGCCAATATGACGATACCATACCTGCATTCACAAATCCACAAAAATAGCAAAGTTGAAGCATGTTTTCTCAAAATCATAAGACTCGTTGTCATCATTATTTCATACAATGTGTTCTGCACCTCTTCAGTTATGCTCCCAAAATTGTTTCAATATATTATGGATTTTTTTCTGTTCCCTTTGAGCCCTTTTGGGCCCTAATTGGGTGAAAGGTATCAAACATATAGTCCCAAACAAGTGCTGTGTATTCTCAGCTTCTTCTTTTCTTCTTTTTACCAAATTCAGGTGTGTTTTCAGTGGAAGTGACTCCTCACAGATGTTCATCATGGCTAATAATTTTACTAGGGTCATAGGCTTTCAAAAAAAGGCTAACTTATTTATATACTCTAGATGGTAACTAACTACCATCCCTTTTTCAGAAATGGCAAGTTGGTAATACACTGAGCTGAGTCTTATGATCATCCTAACTGGTCTTCAGATAAGTAGTCTTCAGATAAATCCAGTCTGTGTGGATTTTCCAACCTGTAGGGCAGAGGCTGCAAATGTTGCATTTTGAGCTTTTTTGGTAGCATGCCGAAACCCAGTCCAGGTGAATACAGTGCTTCCTACCAATTTTTGCAATTGCCTTACCATGAGTGCATGTGTCTGGAAATCAACAGGGTTGGTCAGAGCCAGCCCAAGACATTTTGCTGTCTGAGGTGGAGCGAGATATTTTGCTGCTTAAGGCGCCCCTGCTTCCAAGTCAAAGGACAAAGTTATTTTGGTGCCTGTGACAGAAAATCCCACAAGAAAATCCCTGAGAGTAAAAATGCAATATCAACCAATTAACTAATTAACAATTTGCTCCCTTTCATGACACCCACCAGAGGCTTCCTGGGGAAGCTGCCTCACTCTGCCTCTTGGCAGGGCTGGCCCTCACTAAGTTTTCTCCTCTAACTGCCGTGCTTGTGAGAATTGCAGGCAGGACCTGCAGCCACAGTGGGTGTCAGGGGTTGGGATGGTTGTACACCTGCTGAAGGCCCACACCCTGACAGGCGGCCCACTGACAAGACCACCCTGGACCTACTCCTCTTCCCATTTCAGCCTGCTTTTTCACCCACCTCTCACTCTGGCCCAGACAACAGAGCATTCTCTACCTGTGTGCTCTTTGATTCTCTGGCAAGCAAGCAGCAGCAGTTGACAATGCTGGTGAGAAGGTAGACTCGCTAAGAGAGAGGGGCCCATTTAAGATGTCTTCCCAAGTGCCCTTCAAAACCTGGAGCTGCCATTGCCTGCAGCTACACACCAACTTAGAAGTGAACACTTCAGAACATTTCTATCCCCTGGGCACAATTTCCTTGTAATCATTGACTGAAGAATACCCTTATGGAACAAGACACACACACACACACACACACACACAAAGAATGAGCATAGACCTTAAAGCATATGAACATAAAACAGGAGTGATGGTGAAATATTTTCAGGGCTTCTTCCCACAGTATATTTAAGTTACATGAATGCTCTTAAAAGCTACCTGCAAGTCTAAATGCCTAAAACAGGATAGAGATATCATCCTAATGTCTATTCAAGGCCCGTTTATGTCAACGTAACAACACAGAAAGCAGCCTTCGGTAACAGAAAGATTATTATGTTTATTATTGTGATGGGATAGCACTGCAGATATTTTTCACAATATAAGAGTACAGAAAAGAAACCTTAGGTGGAGAACAAGAGCATAAGGAGAGCCATGCTGGATCAGACCAAGGTCCATCTAGTCCAGCATCCTGATCACAAGGTGGCCAACCAGCTGTCGACCTGGAACCCACAAGCAGGGCATGAGCACAACAGCACCCTCCCACCCATGTTCCCCAGCAACTGGTGTACCATGGGATATAGCCATCAGGACTTGTGGCCATTGCTAGCCTTCTCCTCCATGAAATGGTCTAACCCCTTTTAAAGCCACCCAAATTGGTGGCCATCACTACATCTTGTGGTAGTGAATTCTGTAGTTGACTGCGCTGATGAAATTGGGCTTCCCTGCCTCCTTCCCACAGCAGCCCCTCCAGTTCCCTGAAAATGCTACACAACGAGTCAGGAGACCCTGCTGAATAGGGTGAGCTGTGGTATGGGGGTGAGGGGGATCCCCCAAAGCAGGTGAAGAGCCCTTCTGTGAACAGAACCCTTCCTCTCCCAGAAGGTCTTTTCCTCTTGTGGAAGGCTGATCCTGGATCCAGCCAGAGGCAATTGAATTTGGGTTTGCATCGTGTCAAGTTATTCAAGCAGGTCTCGGGTTATTTGACAGTTAGATTCAAATTAACTTCATTTAAGAAGTGTTTCCTCAGTGAACAGAATTTGAGTTCAACCATGAGTGGCAAAAGGAATGTGAGCCAGAAGAGGGCCATTTCACTCGTCTCTCTTAAAGAGCATACAATGTCATAAAGCTGTGGTATTTGACAGCTTGCCTGCACTGGCTGAAATGCTTCCTTGTAGCTAGATTTGTTTAATGGCTGACTGAATAAACTGCCAAAGCTAAGTGAATATTTTAAGTTAAGCCTCTGTGTAACACAAGACACCCCCCTCATAGATTTGCATGGCTAATAAACTGGCTACATAAAGGATGCTCACAGTTTCTTGTGTGCTAAATTGGCCACAAGAGAGCGCCCTCAGCCTCTTGTTTGTTCGGAGTTTTCCTTATACCTGATTATATAGTACCTTATATGCCGTGGAGGCCAGTGGCTCCGATGTCAGTGGGGTGGGGAATCCACTCCGGGTTTCAGTCAGAACCAGCCAGAACTCTAAAGGAGCGATCCAAGGTGCTTCTGACTGAAACCCGGAGCGGATTTTCCACCCCACTGACATTGTAGTCACCAGCCTCCACTGCTTATATGATCCCTGTATGATCTTAAACATCAAACAAGGAGAAAGTGAAAGAAAATGAGCAGGAATCATGTTGACTTTATAGTTCCTTGTGAATTAGCAGTTGTACTTTTATTTATTCTGAACAAAAATTGCACATTAAATTCTATGGGAGCTGTAATGTTTCCGGTTCAAATAGTGCACGAAGGGTGTTTCCAGATGAGGCTTTTATGAGGCATGGGGGTGGGGTGTGTTTTCTGGGGTGTGCGGGGGTGGGGTGTCCTGATGACATTGTCTTCCACTCATAACCCTCCCATGTTTTCCCATCGCTGCTTCAACCTTTTTTCTTATGGCAGAAAATCCATTAAGTAGAAAAGGAGGGAATTGCTGCACAATGCCTTCTCATGGGTAGAGCTAGGCGCCCTCCACCTGGAAGCACCACTGGAATTCTATTGTTACACATAAAATATGGCTAAAGAAGAAATTGCAAAAAGCAGGAAGGGTGTTTCTGCAGATGGACAGCTAGACCAAAAACAAACAAGCCATCAAATGTTTTGCAAACCAGTTCCACTGATGTGAATTCAGTGGAAGGGCTGCTTTTTCCTTATCGTCAGCCATTACCTGTCTATTAGCCGCTCCCTCTGCTCCCATTTTCTGGAGAGAAGAGCCCGCATCTGGACTGTATCACCAACTACCGGAGGCCAAAAGAGACTTCCACCGCTCCACATTCACAAGATGTGTGCCCTCCACCAGTCCTGGTGGGCACCAGCTTGGGAAAGGCTGTAATTGTAAGCTGCTTTAGGAGCCTTTCTACATGAGCCTTTTATTGTGCGCTCGTGATTGTTCACTCATGGCCGTTTGCGGCTCCTTTACGTGATATCCTCCTCCTCCAGGGCCTCTCCCATGCTTTGTGAGCAATATTGTGTGTGCAAAGTGTGTGTGTGTTCTCAGTGGGAAGGTGCATATTTTTTTCTGAATGGCCTCTAAAATGCCATAGACAGCTCCTACAATTGTGCAATTCCACTATACCACAGCACCACCGAGTGGTTGTATAATGGAACATATAAAAAGTCAGAGAAAGAACATAGGAACATAGGGAAAACTCTGGGGAAAAAGGCATGTAAAGGAGCTGATCTTAGGCAGCAATCCTGTGTCCCCTAGACAGCGTTTTGGGGACACAGATTATTTTGGATTCTGGAGACAGTGCTCTGACCTTGGAGCCAGGAAACCAAGCTCCCCGCCCCCTTGCAGCTGGCACAGAGAGAACCGCACCAGCTGCTTCCACGAGCTCACAAAGGTGAGCTTGTAGAGGGGTTGAAGGGGGTGTGTCAGTGGGCAGGGAGGGGAGGAGACTGGGGATGCAGGGATCCCCAGCCCCCTTCCCTCCCCCTCCCCGAAGCCTCTGCTAGATAGGCAAAAATGCCCATCTAGCTAAAACACAGAGCAGGAGGCACGAGGCACCTCCCACTCTGCATTGGATGCATGTAAGCCTCCGAGTTTGGAGGCTTGCGAGTACCCAGGCCATCTCTGATAGGACTGCAACCTTAAGCTTGCAGAGAATCCGGAAGCAGAAGCCTTGGTAAAAGTGCGGGTTAAAAGCATCATGTAGAAAAGCCCTAGGAGCCCACCTTGGCTGAGAAGCATGATATAAATATACTTCCCACAGAGCGAGACCTGTTTACCTTTCTTCCCCGATTTCCTGGACACCTGATAAGAAGGATGCCTTACACAGCAGAAACTCAAGTAATGTTATGAACTGAAGCAATCTATCCCCTGCCTCTCTCATTCTTTGTGCTCTTTCTCATCCCTTCCTAACTGTAACTGTTGCATCTCTTAATTTCCACCCAGGACCTAGAATCAAGTCAAAGTTCTTAAAAGCCTGTTTGCTTTTGCTCAACTTTATTTATCACAGGAAACTGTAAGTGATGTCAATGCCTGATGTACCATTCCAATTTGCCCAGTTATGCCTTAACACACAATTAACATTCTTGGTGGACTTCGGAAATGATGGGCGATTCCAGATTAGGCTTTTAGGCACCATCAGTGTGCCTCATTCACAGAATTGTATGTGGGGTCCAGATGATGCCATCTTCAACTTGGAACTTTCCCATGTTTTTTTGCCACTTCTTCCATCACTTTTCTTACCAAAGAAAACTCATTAAGGAAAATAAGATGGAATTGCTTCACATTGGCTTCTGATAGGGAGCGCTAGGAGACCTCTGTCTGGAAGCACCTGACATGCCTTTCATGCCCGCTGTATGTTCCATCTAACCTGAACTCAGCAAAAGGAAGAACTAAGAATATCTTTCAAATGGGAAAAATGTTTTTAAAAGGATGAAATTGAATGGTTATGTGCAACTGAAATTGCTGCCAACTGTATTATTAATTTGCATTTGATTTTGGGTATAATCTTGAGCACTATTCACTTTTATGGTGGAATTGTTCAAGAAAATACTGCAGGTATGCAATTTTTTAAAAGATGTGCATATGGTCAAAGGCTGGAACATTGTTTATGGCATCTAGTGTGTATGTGTGTGCATGCATGTACACATATTTAACATTACACTGTTCGCTCATGACACCACCACACAGACATCAGAATAGTTTGTAGCCAGTTGGTGTTATAATTTGAGCAACCGCTGATAGCAGCTGTCTGTACTACCTAATTTGATGGAATTTTGTCTTTGAACCAGATAAAGGCTAGAGAAATGAAAGAAGATGAAAACAACTGCCTAAAGGGCTCCAAAGAATGTTTTTTTTAAAAGGAACTGGGCCTTATTTTTATTAAATAAAATGTATAGTTAAGAACTACATAGCCATAAACATCAGTTGAATCCAGGCCTGTGCAATTACAAGAAGGAAATCCTATGAATTGTTTTCCTTACACCAAAGAGATTAGGGGACAACAGGAATCAGCCATGCTACAAAACATATTTCTCAATGTCTTCATCACTTTCCTGATTGCTAACTTGCCTGATCAGCTTTTGTAGGGGCTGCTATCCCTTAGAGACAGCAAACCTTTTTTCCCACTCCAAGGCAGTGAAACTCTGTAGAGGTTCTTGCCCTGGAGCCCCAAAGTGGCCTGTTTGCCCATCTTTTGCTCCACTTTCATTAGCTTCAGAACAACTGGAACAGAGGTGGCAAAGGAAAGAAAGGACAATGGCAGCTGCAAATCCTAAATAAGGTAATTGTCCCTCTGGAGCAGGTCAAGAACTGGCTACTCTACTTTGGCAACTTATTTTCTATCGGTGGTGATTTTGCAGGTGGAAACCTGGCCATATGCTCCGATCCTGATTTCTGAGTGCTGCTCCAAGCAAATGTTGTGAAGCATCTGTATTGGTGGGCTAAATTTGCATTTGGGGATACAGTGGAACATGCCCATTACACTACCTCCCTTTGACTTTCAGTCTAGGCAGATTAAAAATAAGACCTAAAAGTGAATGTGTCAGCTACCTCTTAATTGGAGCATTTTTTAGCTCTTAATTGGAGCTAAATTTTTTCATTAAGTCCATCAAACAGAAGCTTCTGGAAACTGCTCTCTGCATTGGGATCATTGGCAGGAAGAGGAGGCTTTAACTTCTTCTCCCCATTGCCCCATCCCATCTCCTGATCTTAAGTGGGCAGGAATGGGGAGGTTTAAACCTCCCCTTCCCTACATGCTGAGATGTGTGTGTGTGTGCATGTGCATGCTTGTGTAAGTAAGTGTCACCCCCTCCCGCTGCTCCATCACCCGGTATTACATATGGCCCTCGAGGCCAAAAATGTTCACCATCCCTGATTTTAAAAGATGACTAGGAACTTGGGTGCAGATACTTATTCGTAACTTCTCAGGCAAATCAGAATGCTCGGATCTCAGCCTTCCCTGGGCATTCTTTTCCCTCCCACCCCACTGGCAGAAGACTGAAGGCTTTTCTACATGAGGCATTTCTCATGCACTCATCATTCCCCATTCATGGTTGTTTACAGGTTCTTTAGATGATGTTGTAACCCTCCCATTTCATTTCTGTGTCTAAACTGCAGTTTTGGCAAGTTTTTTTGGAGCAGGGAAAATGCGGCATTTAATTGTAAAAGTGAAAGAAAATGTTTTCTTTCACTTGTGTATTTGCACTGTGCTGCTATATCCCTGTACTGCCTAGAGGTTATATAATGGAAAAGCAGGAAAGGAAATGCTCTTCGTGTAACACTTGGATCTCGATTCTGCAATGAAGCCCAAGAAGATACAATGGATTAACAGGGAAGAAAGCCTGATCCTGCCACGCCCCCAGATGCATGAAAGCTCACAGGCATTCTTTCCCTGTCACACGAAAAGGTGCGGAGGAGAAGGCCCATCCTGCTGGATTCATTTCACCTGTTTTTGTCCATGAGAAAAGACAGGACAGGCACACAGGAAACAGAATGGTGACAGAGTCAAGTGCGGGATGTTTTGCTTCTTGCTGAGGACAAGGTTCTGATCCCCACACAGCTATGACGATCACTATCTCTCAGCCTAAGCTACCTCACAGGATTGCTATGAAGATGAAATGGAGGCTGTTTTGTGGCCCTGAGCTCCTTGGGCAACAGAAGAGGTAAAAATAAGCAAACATAAATATAATTGCTTGGATCCAGAGGAAGGATACCCCTGGCGGGATGGAACTTCTGCATCTTCTCCTCCCCTATGCAGCCCCCCAAATCTGTTCTGGATGGTTGAGGGATCCTCCAGAGGAGGGGCTGCTGGGGGAATGTGAGGACATGGAGGGCCTGTTCCACCAGTAGTACTTGTTCTTCCATGGGCAGAACAAAGATGCTGGTTCCAACCCAACATGTACATCTGACATACATCATTTTTAACTTTCATACCACAAAGTCTGGTGGAGTCTTCTAACTTTGAAATATTTGGACAGTCTCCGGCTGGGTTAATGCTCTTCAGTGTTCATTTTCTTTACAATATCAGTCCTTGGATTGGATTCAGCTTTTAGGTGTGTGCAACTGCGCTGGCAGAAATTGATTTCTCTGTCCCCTCCTCACCAAGGCAGCCCCTCCAGCCCCCTGAAAATGCTACATACATAAAAGGCCAGGGGACTAGGGTGAATAGTGAATAGGGTGAACTGTGGTTCAGGGGGAAGGTGGGATCCCTGAAAATTGGGCAGAGGAAACTTCCGTAAGCAGAGCCCTTCCATCCATGGAAGGCAGATCCTGGATCCAATCCCTTGTGTTCCACGTCATTCTATCTCAGTCCAACAAGGAATATAAAAGTGACAAATAAATAACAATATAAAGAATTAGGTCCTGTTCCCAGACACTTCTATGAATTCCCTCAAGTTCCATAACATGGCAGGCATCTTCCAAATGCCAGATCACACTCAACTAATGTTTTAACATGCACATCAGAATCACTTGAGTAACAGCACAATCCTATGCATAACTACTTGGAAGTCCTATGGGGATCAATGGGATTTATTCCCAAATAAGTATGTATAGGATTGCAGTCAGAATGGCTTTGGATAAAATGTGTAATAATAACGGCTAGCAAAGCATTTCATATATTTGACCTTGGCATTCTTCTTGGCTGGCATTTTGCACAAATGAATGGTACCAATGGAGTGATGTAAAGTTCTGTTTCATCATCTGGAAAAGTTGTATTCATGCTGGACAAACTTTGTTTTCTGAAATTGCCAGCTGGGCCAAGGAATGGCAGCTGCTGCGTTCATCCTCACTTCTCTGGTTGAAGACAGTAACACGTGCTGCTACTGTGGACACCTCTCCTCCATTTTTGGTGTGTGTTGCCCTCTCTGAAATCACTGGATTCACATTGGAGTCTATAATACCTTGGCCACTGCATCGGAACAGCTGGATTATACAATTCCGGAACTAGAAATGAGATCACAAATGACTATGATTGGAATTCATCGATATATTTCAATATTTGTATGTACTAAAAAAGGTTTATATTGTATCATTAGTTTCAACAAAACGAAGGCACTATTGGTGGGTAATTCACCTGTTCAGGATGATAGGGTTCAACCTGTTCTGTATGGGGTTGCATTCCCCTAAACAGGACTGGCCTATGAGACAGGGTGAATCCCCTGCCTCCGGCAGCGGATCAGGAAGGCAGTAGATCGTGTATCCCCCACCAACACCACCAGGAGGGCCTCTGCCCACACACGCACACACACACACACACACACGCACAGGCACCAGGGCAGGTGGGCGATCCAGACAGCCCCGCCGACCACTCTTTTGCTGTTGCAAATGTCACAACAGAGAGTTCACCAGGCCCAGATGCCTTGCTCTGAGGGGTCATTCCTCAGAGTGAGGCACTGTGGGCAAGATGGCCCTGGTGGCTGTCTGTGCTGTGGAAGAGTAGCACTGGTAGCAAAGGGGGTGACAGTGCATGTCTTCCTGCCTCAGACAGTGGGAAAGCTTGCCCCTAAAGGATCAGGTCCATATTCATAGACTATTGATACAGCTCCATCACTAGAGGCTCAGATCTGTGATATGCAGCATCTTCCACCAGCTAAGGCTGATATTCCAGATGAGGCCCTTCCTGGGTGGATAGCATTGACATGGCTATCCATACTATGGTAAACTCCAGTTTATGCTACTGCAGTGCATTGTACATGGGTGATTTTGAATATGGCCTGGGAAGTACCATTAGAGCAGAATGCAAATGGAGGTTGCTAATGGGGACTAGTCCATTGAGAATACATCTCACCAAGGCTTAACTAGCTCCGCTAGCTCCCAGCCCATTTCCAAACCCAATTCAAGTGGCTGATGCTTCCTTTTAAAATCCTACATAATTTAACATGTAAATAGATGGGAACAGTTAATTAAAAACAAAATGTGAAAGCAAAAACAAACAGAAATCTTCCCCAGGGACTTGGAATCAATTCAGTTTATATACCCCAACCGGAGACATACAGTACCTGATTGTTCATAAAGACATAGATAATTGGATTATAAACTGTAGCTGTTTTTGAAAAGAAAGCTGGGATTGCAGCAAGCCGCGGATCCAATTCAATAGACGGATAGGCTGTGACCAAGACTGAAAAGGCTGCGTATGGAGACCAGCAGATTAAAAATGCAAAGATCATAATAACAACCATTCTAGTAACTTGTCTTTCAGGCTTTCGCGTAGAACCTAATCTGCCTTGAGTATCTGAAACCTGAAAGAAAGAAAGAAAGAAAGAAAGAAAGAAAGAAAGAAAGAGGAAGAGGGGGGAATCTAATCAAGAGAACCAGCAAAGTAAGGATTTCAACCCAGAATTCATCAATAAGTGAGGATACCATTTTGATTCAGTAGTGAAAAGCAATATGAATTGTTATTTTACTTGCAAAACATAAATCAGAGCCCAGCCCACAGCAAGACATTTAAGGAGGGCAATTGCAGGTGGGACTAAATGTACACTGGATGGTTATCATCCATTAAGGCCAAACAGAAAGAATTCCAAATAAATAAATAGTCTGATGTGGTTAGATTATCATTTAGTTCAATAGTTTTCAGTTTAATACAATACAGATTGAACACCTGACTCAAATGCCCCCAAGTAGTGACTTTGACTAATCAGCCAGAACACAGAGAGGAAGGGGCAGGTTTACGTCTTTACAATTTAGTAGACTACTATTTTCCTTATGAGCTAGAGACTTGTTTTGTCCATAAACAAATGAATAAGCAAAGGGTTGGCTCCAGACTTAGGCATATTTCAGAGTAGAGCTACTGAAATCAGTGGGACTTAAATAACTATGATTTAAGACCCACTGATTTCAATGGGTTTATTCTCAGTATGCATAAGTCTGGATCCAACCTAAAGATTGGTAATATGTGTTAGATCCTCATTGAGTTGGGCTGGATGACCTCCAAGGTCCCTTCCAACTCTATGATTCTAAGTCCCTGGCAGATTCCCACTATGTGACTACAATCTTGAGAAGAGCTTTGAGAACTAAATAAAATTGCCCTTATAACTCATGCTCAACCAGAGTGAAGTGGAATACAGATATTCAGATGGTGAGGCCAAGTCTTCTTAAGAGGGATGACCTTAGGAAAAAAGGAGGAGATTCCTATTATCTAGAGGGGACATGCCTCCCCTTCTTTCTGTCAGCGTGATGAGAAAGACCTCTGTCATCTCAGAGAATGTGCCGCATGTTCAGAGCTGCATGGCACTCCTTTGTGAAGGTAGCATCTGGTTGTGAAGAAAAGGCATGAGTGAACATTTCAAGGATCTGCCTTTGAGCTTCTCTTCTGCTATTTCGACAGATAAGGAAACCCCTTTGTCCAAGTCCAGCTGAAGTTGGTCATGATGACGTCCCATTGAAACCCATAGAACACATTAGTAGTCACAACTAACCTAAGTCTCATTGGATTTAATGGGACTTTGCATAATATCTAACTTTAGATGGCTTAAAACTAAAACATTTATGTTCCAAATTACTGTCCTGCCACCATCTGAGCTACGGTCAGCAGGAACGTGTAACAGGGCATTGCAGTGGTCATGCTGTGGAATTCCAGGAGATCTGCCTGAGAGCCAGTGTGGCAGAGTGGCTAGGATGTCAGACTAGGGCTGGGGAGACAAAGGTTCAAGTCCCCACTCAGGCATGAAGCTCATTGGACACCTTCAGGCCAGCCACCTTCTCTCAGTCTACTCTACCTCACAGGAATGTTGTGAAGATAAAGTGGGTAGGAGGAGAACAATGTATGCTACCTTGAGCTCACTAGAGAAGTGGCAGGATATAAATGGCAAGCAAGAAACAAAATGTGCCTGACTCCTCCTTGATAGAATTCCAATGCCATCAGAAGGCTTGTTGTTGTTGTTGTTGTTGTTGTTCTAGCAGGCCTTCAGCTTGGCCGATGAGTGAGGCTGAAATCCTATGTACCAGGCTTTCCCAACCTGGTGGCCTCCAGATGTCTTGGTATTCTTGACCATTGGCCATGCTTGCTGGGGCTGGGGCTGATGGGAGTTGAAGTCCAAAAAACTGGAGGGTGCCGAGTTGGGGAAGGCTGCTACGCACACACCCATTTCACTCAGTGTTCATTTCACTCAGCACAGCTTACATCTGAGAGGCACAACACATTCACAATGCAATCCTATGCACATCTCTTTAGCACTAGATGTGCAACTGATCCACATACTCTGTGGTTCAAATGGGCGCTTCTCAATAGTGCAGATCCAGTGTTAGCATTTGCATTGTGTCAGGAGTGGCACCACTTTGTTGTTCAAATTGCTGTTCAGCTGAGCATCTGGATGAGGGATGTATGGATTGTGTAAAATCCATTCAATCTGTGTTTCACAGGTTGTCAGGCACCTTTTGTTCCATCGTCCATCCATCGATGGAATCAGATTTTTCTTTGTTTCCAAATTTGTGTAAATTCACATTTGCACAAATGTGCACTTGCAAAAATGCCAATTTCCACAAAAACATGCAAATTCCCCCAATATGTCAATTTTCCCACTTTAGCGTGTGGGAGAAATGTGCATTTTGGCCAGTTTTTTTTTTATTTTTTTGTGCATTTTTCTACAAAGAAATTTGCACAAAATTCCTGAAGGTTAAAACATGGTGCACAAGTTAGCGGAATCCACCGACAGGAATCCATCGTGGTGGAATCCATGGTCAGATTCATAAATATCTGAACTCATTTGCTTCTGTTGTGGATTTCTCCGAATTCCCTAATCTGGACGTATTCAGTACGATCCTGACCTAGGGATCTGCTCTAATCTAGGCACAGGCTAAGATGTGCACAATGACTAATTAACAGCATCTAAAATAAGATCCTTTAACACAAAAGATGGTGGCCTGAAGTTTCACTGCAATTCATATTCCTTGTAAATGTTTGCACCTACCTTTCTAAGTTTCTGCATCAGTTTCCCATAGGATACCAAAATCACCAGTAATGGCAGTATGAAACAGGTTGTGAAGAATGTAATAATGAAAGTATGATCATTGTAGTCTCCAGAATACCTAGAAAAACCACGCAAGGTTTTAAGGTTCTATCTGATTAGGACTGCTCAAATCAATGTGGCATTCCTGTATGGTCTTACCAGTTGGGTTCACAGGTCGTTCCAATCTTGCTGGTAGTGTAGCTGCTCCACCCCATTGTAGGAGGGATGGTCCATATAAAGGAGAAAACCCACACAAAGGCTATTCCCGGAGCTGCATGCTTGCCCTTGATGCGCATATTTCCCAAGGGGCGGCAAATCACGATATAGCGCTCAAAGGCAAGCAGGGCAAGTGACCAGAGGGCAACTATTCCTGTAATGAGAACAAACATAAGTGTAAGCATGAGTAAGAATATGCACTATTAGAGAAAAAGAAAAGAAGTCAGTATGGTGCAGTGAACAGAGCACTAGGCTTTGACCAGTGAGACCTGAGTTCAAATTCCTACTCAAATGTAAGCTACTGACTCAATGTAAGCTCTCTTACAGAGCCAGACCACTGGTCCAGTATTGTCAACCACTGACTGCCAGCAGCAATCCAGGGCTTCAAGCAGGGGTCGTTTCCAGCTCCACCTGGACATGCCAAGGGTTGAACCTGGGACCCTCTGCATGCAAAGCATGTGCTCTGCCACCGAGCTACAAGTCCTCAACCATGAAGGTCCTGGACTGACTTTGGGACAGTCATTCTTTCTCACAGGATGGTTGCGAGGATAAATGGGAGGATATATCTGCCACCCTGAGCTCCTTGGAGGAAAGATACATTCCAAATGTAATCAATGAAATAATGGCTCCACAACATGTACTGTCCGGAAGCAAATATCAAAACGTAAAACAGCCTTACTGCATCAGCCTAATGATTTGATTGTGATGAATGTGAGATTTGGGGTTGTATCCAACGTTAGTCTAACTTGAGTCCCATTCACTTCAGTATGTCTACTCTAAAAGGGATTAACATTGGATACAATCCATTTGAAGAAGTATACAGCACAATATACACTCTCAGTACTGCATTACCCACACAGTGCAGTGAGGGAACCTGGGATGGGACTTAGCCACAGCAACTTCCATCACTGCAAAAGGCAGAGGGTAGAAGTACATATGATAAAAACACAGGGCTGCCACTGAAAACAGCATCTCCATGTTAAGTTTTCCTTCTCCTCCTCTGTAATATGTAACACTGACCCTTTATGCTGACATCATCAGGTTGGGAACATTACACTGCACGTCATTGGCTGCCACTTGCAAGAGTGGAGAAATGCATAAGAGGGCAATGTAGGACATGGGGCCAATTTTACTAAACATTACGAATGGGGGGAAAGAACCTGTAACACAGGGATACCATTTTCAGCAGTAGCTTTATGATTCTTATCATGCATCGTTTTGCCCTGAGATCCTGGATCACATTAAAGCTGTCTTGCAAATACATACTACTCCCTCTCATATGTGATCAATATCTAGACTGGCCTTTTGTTAGGAACATGAAAGGCAGGGATTTTTTTACTTTGGGTAAAGTAACTCAATTCCAATATAGAGGAATATCTTAAACACTGGTACTCATTCTCTTGGATGCCAGGCTAAGTTAACGGAAGGAGGTCTACAGAAGGAAACTTGCCAGTTCCCGCATCTTTCCCACTACAACCACCTAAGCCCCCATCCTCTCTGGAGGATCAGGGACCCTCCAGAACAAAGTGAGATGGGGCATGGGGGGGCTGCTGGGGGAGGGGGAGGAAACTTTATTTCCATTTACATCTTTAAGGGCACAATCCTATACAACTCCCAGTATCCTGGCTGGGAAATGCTGGGAGTTGTAGGACTTTTTTCTGTCTGAACATGCATAGGATTGCACCTTAAGTTATCTTAGCATCCAAGCCATTATTATTCTTAGCAACATTATTAGTATTATTATCATCTAATGTTTCATTCACTTAATTTAATAAAAGACATCAAAAATACATTCCTTTTAGAACTTAGCTCACGAACAACTTCTTTCTTTCTTTGTGCTTCCTTCTTCATGTTTCTTTCCTTCCTTCCTTCTTTCCTTCCTTCTTTCCTTCTTCTGGCAATGATGTGTGCTTACCCAGTTAGTGGCTTAATCTCAAGTGAATTCCAACTACTGAAGAAACAGTCACCTGGGCCATGTTTCCATGACATTAGAAGGAGAAGTGAATGGAAGAGTACCAGATTTTTTTTTAAAGAATCAGCTTTGCTGCACTTTGGTCCATGCAGGGCTCCACAAGCAGGTTCTCCGCACCAGTAAAAAACACTTCACAGAACATACTTCCTGGTGGGGGCGGGGTGGAGTGAATGTCATCTGACTGGTAGGGGCTGCTCAGCCAATAAGAGAGGTGCCCCCGCCTTTCTCCTTTCCCCTGAAAGTCCAGATGCATCTGCATTTCAGGAGCAAGCCTCATTGAGCACAATGGGAGTTACTTCCGAGTAGACACATATGCTTGTGCTGGGAAAGAGGGGAGGAGGGGAGAACACACAGATGGGAAAACGGTCCTCCTTTTAACCTGTAGGATCTCTATAACAAAGGGTCTAAGTATCTACTTCCTAAGGTAATAAACCAAACAAAGGAAAATCGGAGCCTAAGATGGCACTTTACTGCACTTAGAGAACTGGGATTTATAAACTGTGCCATGTCAATTGAGGGGGATCTCTGTAAGTTCTGATGTGGGCATTCAGAGGGCAAGCCTCATTGACCACAAGGGGAGTTACTTCTGAGGAGACACTAATTGGTTTGTGCAGGGACGGGAAACACACGGGAAACACACAGGAAACACCCCTTGACCGGGGTCACAGTGAAAGGCACACCCCTGGGCAGGGCTTGCATACCCGAGGTAAATGTGGGAGTTGGGGCACACAGAAACTATACACAGAAGCTTTTTCCCCCAGCTTGAGGAAAAGAATCAGACCTTAAGCAGTCTCAGGAAATCCGGTTTTTCCCTGATAAGCTCCGGGGTGGCTGCCGGATGGCCACGATGTCATGGATCCCTAACGACCTCAACACGCAGCTGGCTCAGAGTAAATCGCTGGTGGAAATACCCCCCTGGACTCTTTTGTGGCCTCATTTGCGGGTTTTTTCACATACATTTCCCTCCACATATGTTCGTGCCAAAACACATGCTGGTTCTATACTTCACACATGATGATATCACACACCACTGCTATTATCTCAGTATAGGAAAATATCATGTGTAAAGCAGATACAGAACATAGAAGGACCCTCTACTGCTTTCTCCCTGCCCTTAATCCTCTTTGCTCCTACAAGAGTCCTCTAAACCAGGGGTGGGTGGAAAGTAGATCTCCATTAGCCATGCTGGAAGGGGCTTCTGGGAGCTGAAGTCCCAAACATCTGGAGATCTACCTTCTGCCCACCCTGCACTAGACCAACCTTCACCAACCTGGTACCCTCCAGATATTTTGGAATTCAACTTCCATCAGCCCCAGACAGCATGCTCAAGTTTCAGAAATTCTGGAAATGCTTGCACCTTGGATAGCTCCTTTAGAGTCCTGACTGCTTCTGAGTGAAACCCAGAGCAGATTCACTGCCCCACTGACATCGGAGTCCCCAGCCTCCACTGCTTAATTGTTATCCCAAAACCTTATAGGGTTGCTATGAAAAGAACATGGAATTTCTATTCATAGCTCCATGTAAGATGGGGCAACCCCATGTTTCATCCCACTATTGCACTGAAATAGCTACGTGAACAGAGGTAGTGCAATTTACTGCTAAATGTAATTTAGGGGTAAACTAACACTGTTGGAAAAGAGTGCTCAGATAATATGACATTTACTGGGATTTGGTGGGTAGCAGAAGGAGTTCTCTTTGGGTAACCTTCTATGCAGAGTAATTGACCAATTAACCAGATGAAGCACCGCAGTTAATCAACTAAGAACACTTTAATTGGTTCATAGCCCTGAGTTTCAACACTGTTATTTGTCACCGAGCCATACTTCAACATTATCGCTTCAAATCATAAAAGGTTTACTATGAAAGTATGCCTCATTCTCCCCCCCCCCGCAACATCATTCCCCCGCTCCCAAGCACACCATTTTCCTTCCGATATTTTCAAAGAGATCAATCTCTATTCAGAAGTGTGTTTTTATAAAAGGCACTGGCCTTCTGGGTATGCTTTCATTTGGCATCATGAATGAAGATCACTGCTAGCAAATGCTGCTATGTACGTATGTATCATTAAATAAGCAACCTCAGTGACAGCAAGTGCAACACAAACTCAGCAATTTTAGCAAGGCACAGCACGTGCATAGACAAGACCCTTCCATCGGGACCTCCGGGTACAAAACACAGCCGCATTTGAGAAAGGTTATTGTAAGAGTTGCGAAGATAGAAACTTTTCCGCTTACCAAAGAACGTGACTGCAAATCCTTCCAACACGCACGCCCAGTGGCCCATATAAAAATAACCCTTCAGGTTTGTTAAAAAGCTGATTGTGCCCCCAGTCAGTGAGACAAGGAAATCGGCCACAGAGAGGTTCACGATGACATAGTTGAGAGGCTGCCTCAACTGCTTGAATTTCAGAGTCACGAGGATGACCATGAAGTTTTCAGACAGAGACAAGGAAGTCACCACAAACATCAAGGCAGCGATCAGGTGGAAGTTCCAGGGCTCGATGAAGTCCAGAGGATGCAAGAATGGGTCCCAAGGTGAGGGAGCTAGAAGCAAAGATTCATTGTCAAGTTCTCTCATCAGCTTATCCATTTCTGCCTTTCACCGTAGAAGAGCCAAGTGGGTTGGGGAGGATTAGCACATCAAATCAGCAGTGTTCTTATTCCTAAAATGGAATTTCTTCTCTAGAGTACGACACACCAAAGACTTCACACTCTTGCACTCAAAATAAACTCTAGCAAAAGAAAGTTCTGAACAGAGAAGGGTTTGGCGCTTGCAGTAGGATCAAGTCTAAGCCAGTGAGGCTCTGAAAAGCAATCTGGTCCCCTTCACTCCCTCTCTCCTCGCAGCTGCCACTGCCTCCAAACCAGCAAGATGAAAGGAGCAGTGGGGTTTCTCCTTGTGATTCTTCAGTGACAGCCAACAGCAGTGCCGGAATGGCCACAGCTGCATCTGTTCTGGAGGAGGAGAGAGGAGGCTCAGGCACTCCTGAGTGCTTACCAGAATCCAGGAGAAGGAGCAACCCCTTCATTTGGAACAAACATCAGGGAAGGAAGGATCCCTTCCTTTCCTCTCTCAGTGCTGGAAACGGAGCAGAGGGGAGGCTTCTTTCTTTCTGCCAGGTCTGCTAGAAAGAGGGCTGACCTGACCGGACAGCATCACAAAGGCAAAGGAGGATACCTGGCCAGGTATCAAATCAAGGACCTCTTTGTAAAATGATGGCACCATGAATACAGTAGTACCAAATGCCCACAACTGAGTTAAAGCAACGGCTGTCAAAGTTTTCAGACATACTGCAGAGTGGCAGACACAACATTCTGTGTATTGTCTGCTGTATTTTCTTCCTGTGCTGTAATTTATTTTAATAAAATAAAAAAAAAATTAAAACACACACATGCTCATCTCCATAATCATAAAAAGAACACCCTCTCCCATTTATTCAGAAGATCCATCTTATTCTCACTGAATTCAGCCTCTCAAGATGAGGTACTGATTTTTGGACAGGCCATAGAAGAATCTGCCCCTGAGACAGAACGTCTCTTTCTCCAGACATTTGAAACATTGGCCATAATTTATGGGTGCCAGCAAATCTCAGAATAACTTGGCTCTGGAGAGCTTCTTCTTGCCCTGCATATTTGTTTTGGCCCACACAAAATTTGTGTGGAGGGTCCTGGGTAGTTCTCTATGCCATGGTGTGACCCTGGTCTTGATGCCACAAATGGGACCTTCGCACCATGCTTTACCTACTACCAGTGGGGAGGCAGGGCTAGGATTGGGAGGCAGCATCATAGGCACCTGCCAAGGCTTATGCCTTGCATGGGGGTGGGGGTGGGTGTACACTGCTAATCCTTGGAGCCCCCCGGGCCTGATGCTGCCCATTGCTGCTCTCCCTGAGGGTGCTTCCAGACAAAACTTTTATTGTGCCATCGCCTTCCCTCATTCATGGAATTTTCCAGACAATGTTGTCCTCCACTTGTAACCTTCCCATGTTTTCCCACCATATCCTCCATCTTTTTTTCTTACCATGGAAAACCCTTTAAGAAAGCGGGGGGGAGAGATGAAGTAATGGAACAGTGCCTTCTGACTGTTAGCACAAGGACCCCTCCATCTGGAAGCACCCTGACTGACTGATCCAGCAGCACCAGGAGGGAGTACAAGGAGTTGTTGTTGTTATTTAACCTTCTTAGACACATTTCTCAGAAAAAGACTTGAAGTGTCTTGCAACAGAGATTAAAAGATACAAACATTTAAAACAATTTAAAACAGCTAAAAACACCAAGTTCTCTCCCTCTTGGTGGCTACACAAGCTAGGCTCAGAGAAATGGGGCAAGCAGTGTGGTGTAGTGGTTAGAGTATTGGACTGGGACTCAGGAGATCTGGGTTCAAGCTCCGACTTGGCCATGAAGCTCAAGGGGTGACTTTGGGCCTGTCACTGACTCTCAGCCTATCATACTTCACAGGGTGGTTGTGAGGGCAAAACGGAGAGGAGGCTCAGGAAAGCCACCTTGGGTTCCTTGGAGGAAAAAGAAACAGGATATAAATGTAATAATAAACAAAATATATAAGCAAATGGGCAGTGGGGAGAAGGAGGAGGACCTACTCAAAGAAGGGGACTCACTGAGGGCATATGGCCCTAGACCCTCCAAAGTCTAGATCCACTTTGGGGAGGGCAGAGAAGCCACAAGCTTCTCTGAAGTGTGAAGGCCAAAGACGTCTCCTGCACAAGTGGTGGATCTGAGGAAACTAGAAACGATGGGAGGTTTCTATTGCCACATATGAAAAGGATAATGATCCGCCATTTCTCCCTGCGCTATGCTTATCCACTTGTGACTAGGCTGCAGTAATGTTGAGTAGCACTGCCTCTTGCATAGGGGCTCACAATCTGAACTGCAGTCATTGCCCCCACTGGTTTTTGCCAGGATGCTTACAATCAATTTCAGATGTGAGGGTATTTTTGTCAGTGATGTCACTTCACTTCAGCTGTCTTTTGGAAGACTCCGGCTATTGTATTTTCGAGTTTCTTTTACAAGCGCTTGGGTGCCTCCCATGCTGCATCGGTAATGCTAGAAGAATCAAAGCCACGTGGAAAGAGCCAAAGATGTAGCTCCTTCCCACGTTAGTGTAATCCTTCCTGGACAGTGTAGCAAAAGGTGGCATGGGGAACGGCTGGGCTGCAGGCTCCTCAAACTCCTACATGGCCCAGATCTTCTGAGGTTACCAGAATAGTATGGCATGAGCATTTGCTTCAGCAACTCTCATGCCCTAAAGCGGGGGTGGGCAACCTGTGGCCCTCCAGATGTTTTTGCCTATGACTCCCATCATCCCTCACCATGAGCTACGCTGGCAAGGGCTCATGGGAGTTGTAGGCCAAAACATCTGGAGGGCCACAAGTTGCCCACCCCTGCCCTGAAGTTAATGTCAGAAAGGGCCCTTACACTTTCTCTCTTGAGTCTTTTATACAAGATGTTGAACTAGCCCTCTGCTGGCTACCATGGGCCCTAACGCTAAACGAGTCAACTCTCAGAAACATAGCGTGTAATCCACCGAACTATAAGAACTTAAAATTTGTGAAACTTTCTCCTGTTGTAATCAGTAGGACTTTTAACAGCGTAATGCTATGCACATCTACTCAGAAATAAGTCCCACTGAGTTTACTCAAGGGGCTTACTCCCAGGTGTGTATAGGATTGTAGTTGAAGGGTGGAATCCTATGCATGTTTAGACAGAGAAAAGTCCTACAACTCCCAGTATTCCCCAGCCAGAGTGGCTACTTGGGGAATGCTGCGAGTTGTAAGACTTTTTTCTGTCTAAACATGCATAGGATTGCACCTTAAAATGCTTTACTTTGGTTGGAACAAATCTAGTCTTTTTTTAAAAAAAGACATTAACAATACACCCTCATTTAAGTCATTATTCACTTAATTCAATGGCCTTGAATTTCATGGTGAATTCTTGGTTCAATTCTAGAATTTACTATGGCCTGTTTTTTTGGTCCACAGGTTCTTTGCAAAATTAACCTGTCCCGTTTTAAGACTACTCCTTTGTAAGTATTTTGTAAATAAACTCAATACATCTATTGAGTCTTGGCTTATGGCTCAAGGTTAGCTGACTTGAGCAGGTAGCATAAGGTCAAAAGCAATAACCCACCAAAGTGTAAATAACAGCATTCTACATACCATGACTTCGTTCATTCCAGCTGCAAGACAAACCTAGATGAAGAGAACTGTGCTAAATGGGACCCAGTCTCATGGCTCGAATTGTATGTGGCAGCTTGAGAACTGGAACTGAATTTACTAGTCCCAGGAGAGAGGCACTAAAGTAAGCAGGATATTAAATCAGCATGATCCGAGTTGCCCGTATTCTTGGATTTACTTCATGTAGTGATAGGTGGGAGTCAGTTGGCCTTAGAGAGTGATGGCTGTAATAAAGGGATACAACCTTTATTTACTGATAGTGCTCCAAAGTATTGCCCATGGCCTTTGAAAGCTCTTGGCCTAATCTATGGTTTATTATGGAATCCTTAGCTTTGCAGAGGTCGTAGACGGAGGTGGGAATTGAGGAAAGTATTTGTCTACCTTGTCAATGATTGTGAGTTTCTTCACCATTGATTTTGTTGTTGCTGTTGTTCAAATGATCGAGAAGGGAGGTGGGGATATGGAGGGTCTTTTGCAGCATAGCCAATGTAGGCCAGCTACATTCTTGTGACCCCTCAAGTCATGGGCACAGTGCTGGTCAGTTTCATGGTTCAGCTTTGTCTATTTCCTGCTGTACAGCCCACCAGACAAATGAGCCTGTAGGACTCTGCTAATATAAAACTGGAGAACTTCGGCAATTGCAGATTCTCCCACCATTTTCTAGCACTATCTTAATGGAAGCAGATCTTCTGATATACTCTGTCTCTTGACACCACTTCAGGCCCCCAAACCCTATTGAACCAGAGAACTTTGCTAAAGCTCTGTAAATACAATGTATTCAAAAAAGACTAGGATGTAGGGAAGGCTGAAATACAAGTACCAAACATGTAAGATTTCTGAGCTACTTAGGCAAAAGCCTTAAGGACTAACTGACAACACAGTTATCCGTTAACACAAACAGCCTGATAACACACAAACAACCTGGCACCACAGTGCAACAACTCAGCAACAACTGCACTGTGAATGACTCCAGTTAATAATGTGATTTTCACTTTTTGCATTTAATTTCCTTCTAAACTCGGTGTTTTCAATTCTTTCCTCCCCTCGCCCCAACCCACACACCATATATTATGTATATAAATCTGAAACTCTCCATAACACTTCATGCTTCTGATGAAGTGGGCTATCATCCAAGAAAGCTCATGCCAGAATATATTTTTTAGTCTTTAAGGTGCCACAAGACTCCATTGTTTTTGCTGCAATAGCTACCCTCTGGAAATTGTATAAAGCAGTTATTGGTAGGCATAATGCTAGGAAAAATAAGTTCTCCAAAATGTTTTTGGCTGTTGATTTCCTGGGTAAATCCAAACATAACCATTTTCTGCCACCATTTTTGAAAATGACTGGCTCTGTGAGCTTTTCTATACAAGTCAGTTAATCACTGTATCTAATTTCAGTTTCATCACAGAATTGAGATCCAAGCTCTACACAGAGCTTTTCCTTTCCTGCTTTTTCCACTACATAACCTCTAGGTGGCACTGTGCTATAGTGGAATATCACAATCACACAAGTAAGAAAATACGTTTTCTTTCATGTTCAGAATACCCCATTTTCCCCACTCTAAAAACAACAACAGGTAAGCACTCTTAAAAAACAGACACAAAGCTTAGACACTGTCTAAAGAATCCATAAACAAGCCTGGGTAAGGAATGACGAGTGCACAGTGAATGCCTCATGTAGAAAAGCTCCCCAATCCAACAAGTGAAATCTGCACAGGGAAGATGGCTTTGGTGTGCACAGTTAATATGCATACAAATGCACATTCCTATGTATAGCATACTGCTCATTCATTGGAGCTCCACTGATATAGCTGAATACATTTATTCATACTGATAGGGATGCTTGCTATCCCCATCCAGGGTCACTAGTTATTTAACCCAACCAGAGCTTTAATCTGGTTCAGTCGTCTGAGAACCAAACTACACATTATTCAGGAGATCTGCAATTGAATCTCTATCTGTTTTTATTTTTAGTTTAAAGCAGTTGCAAGGGTATGTGTGTGTCCAAATAGGATCAGAACAGTCACACTAGGTGAGGGGATGCATAACCCTTTCTACCCATGCCACTTTCCTGATTCAAATTGCCCCTTGATATTATGTCTAGCCCTGTGAGAACTGGCACAGAGAAACAGGGCTAAAAAAACCCCCAACCCTTCTCCAAACCTGCTGTTCCAATCAGATCTTCACACACACCATGGTGACTGGTATAAAGATGAAAACATCTCATTTTAGAGCTGGCAAGAAACAACGATTTGACCAAACATTTGTGAAATTGACTCGATGATTTGAGAAAAAAAGCAGTTCATGAAATCCCCTCACACACACCCCACAAACTTTGCTTCACTGGTCCATTTCTCTAATTCTTCAACACATTTCGGCCTAAGTCCCACTGAACTCAATGGGGATTAGTTCTGACAAGCATAGGATTACACTGTTAATCTCTGCATTTTTCTATGATTCCTCCTCCCCCGCTCCTCCGCCAGAAAAAATATAGCATGGGATGGTTTTTAAACGTTCGAAAAGAAAAAGAAAAAAGTGTCTTTGGGTTTTTGCAAGACATTCTTATTTATCCAGCCATTTCATCAAAAAATTAGCAAAGCAAAACAGCCCTCTCAATGTGAGTGAAATGGCTTCAAAATTATCACAGTCATTTCAAGCCAGCCCTACCTCCCACGTAACAAGTAGTTTGACCCTTAGACCCTACTACCAGTGCAGAGACCGGCTGTTTCCCAAGGAGCACCACTGGTTTGGTGTGGGGCTGCGCTTTTGCACTATCCATTAGAAACCGGCATCTGGGGGGTGGGGGAGGCAAGCAAGAAACTAGCCTATCTTTCATCAGCTTGTTATCAGGATTCTAGGTTTATTGTGTAGAAGCTATTTTGAAGGGAGCAGCAAGTTGTCTTTAATGTTTTTGTCATCCTCGCAGCAAGAAACACATTAGAGGTTTGTGAGCAGGAAAGAGGTAAGGAATATACTTGGAAACATTAATGCAACCAAGATAAACTCATACTGCCCCTGACCTTTCAGGGATCAATCACCCAGGCAAATACTAACAAAAGAAATAGGGAGAAAATCATGTAGTTTTGATATGTTTTCCCTCAAAAAAGTTTCATTGCAAGTCCCTAATCTTTTTCTTTCCTGGATTCCTGGTCTCTATAAATCAAATTAACAATGGTTGCTAAGAATTTAAGGGTACAGGTCTATGAATGTTTACACAGAAAAACATCCTTCAACTCCCAGCATTCCCCAGCCAGCCATGCTGGGAGTTGGGAGTTGTAGGGCATTTTTCTGTCTAAAAATGCATAGGATTGTGCCCTATTAATATTAGATGGTAATGTCTTATCTAACATGAGCAGTTCAATTAGGAAGGGAATCATTTCTCAAAAAAGCAAACATACAAGGAAAAACGTATGTTTTTCCAGGGACCAACATTGTCTCTTATTTTATTCATTTAATTTGGATTTTCATCTGCCCCATGCTTAAGGCTTTGGAAAGGCCACAATGAATGAGAACCACAAAAATAGACTGCATAGCCTAACTGAGCTGAAATGCAAGGACTGAGGACAATAAAAATAAAGGGGCTGAGATGCTGGATCTCGATGACACATGTATGCATATTAGTTCACACGTCTACACATAGTGGATTGGATCCAGATTTAGTTATACTTAGAGTAGACACATTCAAATCAATGGGACTTAAGTTACTCATGACTAATTTAAATCCCTTCAATTTCAGTGGGTCTACTCTAAGTATGACTAATTCTGGATCCAACCTACTGACCGTATTCTTGATGAGTGATAACTTAGGGCGCAGTCCTATCTAGATAGGTGGCCGCCTCTGAACTTGGAGGTGACCGCCTATCCAAAGCAGGGCAGGAGAAGCACGGAAGGGATCATTCCCTCCGCACTCCTCCTGTCCTGCTTTTTTGGCTAGACAGCCAACTGAGGTTGTCTAGCCACGGAAGGGCTGAGCGGGGAAGGAGGTTGCTGTATGACACATAGGATGTGTTGTACAGGCAGTTATGATCTCCCCAGCCCAGAACACCCCCAGCCATGCCCCTTTCCAGCCCCTCCACGCTTCTCTTGCAAGCACAGAGGATGGGGCTGTTCCACACTGCCTCCAAGGCCGCGTGGAAGTTGGGGGAGGTCGGTTTTCTGGGAACCGACCTTGGAGCGTGGACTCTGAGGTCGGTTCCTGGAAAACAGCATATCCTTTGGCTGTCTAGCTACTGTCTAGCAGCCATAGGATTGCTCCCTTCATGTGTAAACTGACCCTACTGAAAAGCACTGCATTTGAGGTGGTTTAACTATGATAACCCATCACACATGCAAGATGCCACTTTATGTTGCAGTCAAAAAATGATGACAGGCTCAACGCCAGAAGCAACTTCCTCAGGTAGATGATGGGACTCCAGCACCCCACTAGGACCACCACCACGCTGGTGCCTACCCGCTGGGTCCCCCACACTGGGTGGCTTGGAGCCAGCTTTTTAAGTTTCCGCAATGCCCCCAACATAGCATTGCTCTGGGTCACTTTGGGAAACTAAAATGGCTGTCCCAGGGGAGGCACCATCTAAATTTCCCACAGTGCCCCAGAGTGATGCTACATCAGTGGCATTGTGGGAAGCTGAAATGGCAGCTCACAGACCCAAACACATGGCACAACCAGTTAAGCCTGAGGGAGCCCCCCCCAACTTAGAAGGGGGCCACCAGAAAGCACTTCACCTAGGGCCCTCTCAAACCTGGCATTGTCCCCAAGTGATGGACATGCATGTGTGAGCCAGCTCTTGCTGACTGGTGGAGGCTTGTTTTAAGTGAACTCATTGAAAAGCACTGAACGGACATGGAGCTTTTCTACATGAGGCATTTATTGTGCACTCATCATTCCCTACTCATGGTTGCTTAAGGATTCTTTAGACGATGTCATGACCCTCTAGTTTCAGTTCTGTTTTTTAAGAGCACTTTCCCAACTTCTTTTTAGAGTGGGAGGAATAGAGTATTATTTCTGAAAGCGAAAGAAAACTTATTTTCCTACTTGTGTAATTGCATTATTCCACTAAAGCACAGTGCCACCTAGAGGTTATGTAGCAGAAAAGCAGAAAAGGAAACGCTCTTCATGTGGTGCTCGGATCTCAGTTCTGCAACAAATCTGAAAGTAGATACAGGATTAACAGCCTTGTGTAGAAAAGCTTGCAAGCATTCAGTCCATGGTGGTCCATCTGCAACAGCCCATTCACAGATGCAAGTCATCTCTGGATATTGCACTCACCATGTAAGAACCAATCTTTATTAATTGAGTTAAGAATTCTGCCTATATATTAGAACACCTCTAACTGTCAACAAAAAGTGTGTTCGCACTTTCCTAAGCTGTATTTCTGAGAGGGAAAAAGTTGATAGGAGCATGAACCAGTGTTTCATTAAGTAGAGGAAAAGAATGAAAAATAGAAGAGCAGTAGAGTTAACTTCTTT
Source organism: Heloderma suspectum (assembly GCF_057233095.1). Classification (NCBI taxonomy): domain Eukaryota; kingdom Metazoa; phylum Chordata; class Lepidosauria; order Squamata; family Helodermatidae; genus Heloderma; species Heloderma suspectum. Next base: position 229,270,176 of record NC_139460.1, read on the forward strand.
TTCCAACAGGAAATTAGATCAAGAAGAGGGGGGGAAATAGCTTTATAACTACAGGAAGCTGATCTTAGTTGACGTGCATCCCATGAGGAAATTAATTTTGCTCTATGTTCCAGAAGTCTGAAGAGTAGGGCTGTGCAATGCTTCAGCCCAAGGCCTGAACCCTGAGTCAAAGTGGGCCGCTTCGGGCCACTTTGGGCCCCTTCCAAGGCAAAGCAGAAGGGGCACAAAGCAACTCGAAGCAGGTTGGGGGCTTTCCGAAGCGCTTGGTGCGCTTCGGAGCTTCAGCACCCTGGCCCAGCCACACCGGCGTGTCCAGCTCCTTACCTGAGGTGACTCACAGGAGTTGCCGCCCCCGCTGTCGCTTCCACCACTATTGCCGCTGCTGTCATTGCCACTGCTTGCCGCCACCGCCAGCTCCTGAGCCCTGGATGTCCGTCAGGTCTTTTTGGTGGGAGTTGCCATTTTTAGAATGGCGGCGGAGGAGGAGGCGGCCCAGGTAAGCAGCTTTGCGCAGGGGTATCAGGGGGCCCCAAAGCGGGATTTGGATGGCTGAATCCCACTTCTGGTTCAGGGCTGAATTGGGTCGGGGGGGACCCTGAATCAGCCTGAGCCGAATCAGGTCCGCCTCAGCAGCCATAAGGCAGCTTCCTAGTCAGAAGCTTGGGTCCCTGCACAGCCCTACTGAAGAGAGTAAGTTGCATCATGACTTTTCATGTGTGTGTGTGAGTGTGGGGAGAGAGAGAGAGAGAGAGAGAGAGAGAGCGAGCCCTGGCTGATTCACAGACTTTTACGGGGGGGGGGGGTTCCAGATGATAACTGTCTTCCACTTGTAACTATCCCACATTTTCCTGCCATTTCTTCCTCTTGCTATCCTTAGCACAGAAAATCCAGTAAGGAAAAAAAAAGATGGATTTGCTGCACAATGCCCTAGCCCTAGGAGGCCTCCATCTGGAAGCACCCAGAGAATGAAAAAGCATCCAGGTTTCTAACATTTTTGTTTGTTTCATTTTACAATCCTATCAAAGAGTTTAACTTAAAATCTGGTTTTAAATCTAGAATATTTGCCAGGATTCTTAGGGTGGTTCCAGACAAGGTTTTAATCGCACCATTGCGCTGCCTCATTCATGGAATTGTATGGGGGGGGGGGTGTCAGATGTTGCCATCTTCCAGTCATAACCCTCCTTTGTTTTCCCACCACTTATTCCATCTTTTCTCTAAAATCTGTTAAGCAAAAAAAGATGGAATTGTTGCATGACCCCTTCTAATTCATAGCACTATGAAACCTCCATCTGGAAGCACCATCTGGAATAGCTAATGGCTGACATTTCTTCAGTGAGAGTTAAGAGTTAGGAGACGGTGCCTTGGTATCTGAAGATCTCTCAAGTGTTAAATGGCACACCATCTGATCTTGGGCAAGTTGACATGCACATACCCCAGCTAAGGGGAGGGCATAGGTATGTGTGTGTGCAACAGGCTAGGCCATTTAGGACAGAGAGTGAGCTGTGTGCATTAGCTAAATCAGGGGTGGGCAGAAAGTAGATCTCCAGATGTTTTGGACTTCGACTGCCAACATTCCTGACAATTGGCTTTGCTGCCAGGGGCTTCTGGGAGCTGAAATCCAAAACTTCTGGAGATCTACTTTCTGCCCACCCCTGAACTAAAGGCTGGAAGCACCTTGGAGTGTGCAAGGTATCACGCCCTGAGGATCAAGTTTGGTGTAGCAGATCTTCTGCTACATAGGAGCGACCACTGATTGCATCCATTTATGCTTGTAACTAAAGCAAATATTACAAAACACACCATGGCTTAGGATCCCAGGGGACTAATAGATGTGATGTTTGTAATGTTTGGTTCTTCGTAGCTGGTGTGTGTGTGTGTGTGTGTGTTAGCTAATAACCAGTGCAGGAGGAGGTGGTGAGCCAGATCAGGACCATGGCACGAAGGGAGTGGACTTCAACCCTTTGCCTCTTCTGTGGTTCCAATTATAATTGCCCTCTCCCCACAGTTGCTAATCACAATGGGAGGTCAGCTCTCTTTGGCACCAATGGCGCTAAAACTCATATGATTAACCAAGATGTATTGATGCATCCTGAGCAATGGGAGATAAAATTCTCCCCAATAGGTCATTCTCCCACCAAGAACAGAGAAATGTATCCCTGGCCCCATAATACTTTTCCTAAGCCAGTTAGACTGCAATCCTATACACACTTACCTACCTGAATACAGTGGGACTTACTTCTTAGTAAACATGCTGTTAGTGAAGAAGAAAGGTAGACCAAACATTCCTTTATCTCATCTGTTCCTCTAGGAATTGACCTTCAGATGTATTTCAAGGCTAGAGCAGAGGCCAGGAACACAGGCCACCATTTCACGGAGGATAAGGCTATCACATCATGATGGCTATATATTATCTCCTTTATCGGAGGCAGTATGCCTCTGTGTACTACTTCCTGGGGAACACAAGTGGGAGGGAGCTGTTGCATTCATGTCCTACTTGTGGGTTTCCCACAGGCAGCTGGCTGGCCACTGTGTGAACAGAATGTTGGACTAGATGGACCTTTGGTCTGATTCAGCATGGCTCTTCTTCTGTTCTTGTTTTGTACTGAGACCCATGAACATCCCTTATCAGCATAAAAAACTGCTGTTCAGAGTACTTGGTTCACCTGCTCCCTTCCCCTGTATCCCAAAAGGATGCGTAGGGTGGAGGTAGCATTATGTCTATCTCAGAGGCAGGATGTTTCCAGCATGCCTGAGGATGAACACTGCAGTTTATTTATTCTGGGTGTGGGCACAAAGAGATAATAAGTGTCACATGACATGAAAATGATAGGAGCCATAAAGTAAGGAAGCCATTATTTCCACTTGTAGTGGCTAAAATTAAATCCTGAGCAGCATGTTTGGGTGATGACATTAAACTTAAATTTATTAACCTTTCTGATGGCATATAAAATCTGTCATACCATAGGCTGATAAAAACATTCTGTGAAGCCATAAGGATAAACGCTTTGTGGGGGGGGGGGGTGTTTTAAATTCCAGTAACAAATAATTAACAATGTTTTCTAGAAGGTCTTCTACATGCTTAATATATGGGTGCCTGAACAGGGTGGACTTGCAATATGGTTTTTGAATATGCAATAGCATTACATCTTAGCATTATCCCTTTGCTCAGTCCCCTGAACTCACCATAATTTGTTGGGCTTCACCCTCTGGTACAGGGCTGGCCCTGTTATTAATCAGAATGAGGCCATCTTAATTGACAAGTGAATTCTGGTTACAGCAAAACCTTGAAACAGGCAAAAGTTGATTGAAAACTGATTCTTCCCACAAAGACACATCTTGGTCTAATAATCAGTCTCCTTTTGCCATCACATCCTTGTACATGTTTCTTGTGATTGTTTTTTCTCAGTTCCCTAGATGCAGCTTCTGAATAGAATCCACATATTATCAGATTCCACAAAGATCTTGGTTTATCAATAAGACCCGTATCTCTGAAGCAGCCTGAAAAGGCTAAACTACATGGAAGAGATAGAGAAAAGGTCAGTAAAATGTGACTGAATTTGTAGCCAAGGTATCTGATTTATTGATTTACTCATTGTAAATGAACATATTGTCATGGTAAGACCAGTCTTGAATTCAAGATGTCTGCTTAAGAGTTACCTTTTCTTGAGAAGGTTGCTGTGCAATTTACAGCTACACATAATAGACAATAATTCAAGAGCTGAACATTTTCTCAACCTGGAGATAAAATGATAGGGATGGCTGAACTTGTTGAATGCCTGTCTGTCCTGCAGCTGTTCCTTTTAAGAAAAAGGGTGGTACCCCTATGTTGATTTAATAGGAGAAATTCAACTACACTTGTCTCCACAACTCACAGCATATCTATTATACATACCAAGCATTTTCCCATTGTTAAAACAAAATAAAAAATTTACAACCCCACATCTTAATGTGATAGATATCCACACCTTTACAAGCAGGTCAAACATCTCCTCTTTCTTTTTTCATTTACACCCTGATTACTGTTTATGGTACTTGTACTACACCTTGACATGAAGTCAAGAGCAATATCTATAAAGAGCCAAAGTGTGAAATCACAGCTCTGTGTTGTTCATCCCATTTACCTCCAGTGACAGAATTTTCCCAAGGAGCCCTCACACCATCATGAACACAAAAGGAAAAAAACATAACCCTTGAACTTGCCCATCCACCGTTAGGACACCTTCGCTAGGACACCTTCAGCAGACTGAGCAGGCACACAACTCACCTAGTTAGTCTTCTGCACTATGGTGAGATGTATTGTATTTCTATTTAAATTATAATCTTTATTTCTAAATGTGCACATGCATATGTTATGCAAATTGGTGTCCTCTTTTGTCCCCTTTTTCCAGTGAAGTGGTCACCCTAATCCTGGTCATCTCTAAATACTCCTATCTGAACCCCAGAGGAAGAGCCACGCCGATCAGTGTAGACAAGACTGAACTAGATAGACCACTGGTCTCACTGACTATAAACTATAAACTACATAAACTGGATGTGTGCTTCGATTAACAGAAAGGAGAGCAGAATACTATGCAGGAAACGTTCTCCTCCGGGTAGTTTTAGCCTGCTTTTCTAACATTCAAAATAGCAATAGAAGAAGGGCAGTATCCAATGCTGCCCCATGCTAGCGGAACCTGCCGCTAGTGCCATGGGAAGCTAGTGGCTCCTGGAACAACTGGAAACAAGCACAAGCGCTTGTTTCCAAAATGGGCTGGGTCAGCAGAGTCCCCAGAACAGGGCTCTGCTGATCTGACCCATTCCGGAAGTGAGCATTTCTGCTTATTTCTGAAGTCGCTTTAGGAAACCTGTTGTGTTAACGATTGGTCCCACAGGTGCAACAGAACTAGCTGAGGCACAGCAGCAGTATTGGATACAGCCCTTAATCTCAAGATCCACAAACAAGATAGTTTCCAATTCAATATATTTATTTCACAAAACAAGCAGAGATAAGATGAGAAATAGCTGCTTTTAAAAAAATAATGAAACATTAAACTAGCTTTTCATGCTTATCAAGATCCTAAAAGTAACTAATGAAAGCTTACGTGTGTGTGTGTGTGTGTGTGTACATGTGTGTGTGTACGTGTGTGTGTATGTACGTGTATATGTGTTCTCCCTGGGCCTCCAGAGCTTGCAAGAGTTTTGCCAACCACCTGAAAGACAAAGGGATGCAGGGATGTTGCGGGCGCCTGATACGGGGGTGGAATCCTATGGGTGTGGGCGGCAGCTTGGCGAGCAACTGACAGACCTGGACAGGGGCGAGTTCATCCATCCCTTCTGGCATGTTCTTTCTTCAAAGATCTTTCCAGAAAGAGGAAGGGGATAGTTTTCGTTCACCATACATCACCTCCACTGAAAAAAGAGCAACAAGTGTGTATTTAATTGCTCCAAAAATGTTAGCCTGAAATTGCCCCTAGTATGCCTGGCAAATTGGTTGTACTTGGATGTTTTCAGTGACCACAGCAAAATACCTTAATTTTGTGTTGTACAAAGTAGGCCGTCTTATTAGCTAGGAGTAATTTAATTACTTATGGAAGATGACAAATTTACTGTGCATCAAATATTTTTGGTTCTTTGTCATAGAACTAAACTCGTCTCCATTTGTTAATTGCCTCCTCATTTTCTGATTGGTATTCTGATTATGCATGGCTCCTATTCTCTGAAGTGGTGTTTATATCTTTGGGGGTCTTCATCATTTCACTGACTTAAGAATTTGCTATCTTCCTTTGATGGCATATTTGGTTGGTCAGGATTATCTGTTCCTCGGTTTGTCTGCGAGTGAAACAGCTTTTATTTTTCCATTTTTAATGCATTTTTTACTTATCTAAATTGACACACACAGCTAACACCATGTTATCAGACACAGACTTTGCAAGCTAAGAACAGCTCTAAAATGTAATATATAAAATGCAAACCCAATTATTGATGCTGTATTCCTTTCATATATAATCAACTTTGTAACGTATTGGGTGGTGCAGAAAGTTTGTGGACTTAAAAACATTGGTTGGATTGAGACTTAGTTATCTTTGGAGCAGACCCATTGAAATGAGTGGGACTTTAAGTTAGTCATGACTAACAAGTTCTATTGATTTCAATGGGCCTATTCTGGATCCAACCCATTTTAGACTGAACAAAATATGCTCAAGAAAAAGAAATATTACTTCCTCTTAAGGAATGCCCAGATCATTCTGCTTATAGAAAGAACAGAATTCCATATAGATCAATCCAGAATTATCCTCCTGAAACTATTATATCATATTTTTGTGGTACTAGTAGCATCATGATCTGAAGGAAACAAAAACCAGGCAATGCCCAGGTAAAGGAAAAAGCTAACAATACAGCAAGAAGCAAAACAAACAACATTCCCTAAAGAGAAACCAGTTCAATAAGCATAGAGTGAAAAGGACCCACAGGGAACATAATCTGAGATGCTGTTTTGTGGCAGTCAGAAGAGACCTGGGCAGGAAGTCACTTACCCTCAAACCATGCACAGTAGACTTCAAAACTACACTCAAGGGAAAGTGCAGGGGCACAGTGGAATTAGGGCTCACAGGGACGCAGTGCCAGCACCTTTTTATTAGCATGGATGCTGCCATCATCAGCCACCCCCACCCTCCCCTCAGACTTTCCTGCTCCCTCTGAGCTTAGTTGCAGTCCTCAAAGCTGTGGGGAAATTTTCCCAGCAACAATATATTGTTTGCTGTTTTAATGCAAAGTATTTTGGGATGGCTTGGTCTTGAATGGGCAGTTAAGACCTACCAGTTTTCCAAAATACCTGCCCCTAGTGGAGATGAAAACTACTAGAACTGGTTTGTTGATCTGGGTCAACACAGCTGTTTGCATTTTTGGACTCTCCTTGCGGGGGAGGGGGCAGTGTGGCTATGGGGACTGTCATGCGTAGTCATATCAAGTGAGAACTTGGGAGATGTGAAACACCATGCAGGCTTTTCATTGTATGTGCACACCTGACCTCAAATTCTGAGTCACTGGAAGTCCACACCTGCAGATGTCTAGATTCATTGAAAGAACATTCATCCAAACACTCTCATACAGGAATATATTGTTATAATTACATATTTAATAACTGACAGTCGTCCAATGCCATGTCTTGTGATAGTGCTTTCTTGTATCAGTATGGTAGCCATCTTTTACTGCGGGGTTTTTGTTTGTTTTAAACATGTCATGTGCTTAGTAGCTCCTTAAGATCCTTATTATAGGATTATACTTGCTGGGGTAATCATGCAAAAGGTACAATTTCCACTTCCCTGATCTTATCAGATTATCATTTTGGGAGAAGACCTGGCACAAATACATACACATATCAAACACCTGATTGACATGATCAGGAAAACACTGAGTGTCTTCAAACGTACCAAGGTAATTCTAAGAACTACCAGCAGACTCTGGGTTTCAAAAAGATGGCTCAAGACAATAACTCTAAGCTATGCCCTTCCATCCCCTTCATGGATCACTACCTTGTTGTGGCGAAGGGGCTTGCGTAACCCAGTGAAGCCATAAGCTATGCTGTGCAGGGCCACCCAAGACGGACAGGTCATGGCAGAGAGTTCTGACAAAATGTGGTCCACTGGAGAAGGAAATGGCAAGCCACTCCAGTATTCTTGCCAAGAAAACCCCATGGAATGTATCACAAGGCTAAAAGAGATGACGCCGGAAGATGCGCCCCTCCGGTCGGAAGGTGTCCAATATATCACTGGGGAAGAGCAGAGGGTATTTCCAAGTAGCGCCAGAAAGAGTGAAGCGGCTGGGCCAAAGCCGAAAGGACACTCAGCTGTGCATGTGTCTGGTGGTGAAAAGAAAGTCCGATGCTGTAAAGAACAATATTGATTAGGAACCTGGAATGTCAGATCAATGAATCAAGGTAAGCTGGAGGTGGTCAAACATGAGATGGCAAGATTGAACATGGACATCTTGGGAATCAGCGAACTAAAATGGACAGGCATGGGCGAATTTAATTCAGGTGACCATCATATCTACTACTGTGGGCAAGAATCCCTTAGACGAAATGGAGTAGCACTCATAGTCAACAAAAGGGTGGGAAAAGCAGTCCTGGGGTACAATCTTAAAAATGATAGAATGATCTCAGTATGAATCCAAGGCAAACCATTCAACATCACAGTAATTCAAGTCTATGCCCTAACCACTGATGCCAAAGAAGCTGAGGTTGATCGGTTCTATGAAGACCTACAACACCTTCTAGAACTAACACCAAAAAAAGATGTCCTCTTCATCATAGGGGATTGGAATGCTAAAGTAGGAAGTCAAGAAATCACTGGGATAACAGGCAGGCATGGCCTTGGTGTACAAAATGAAGCAAGTCAAAAGCTAATAGAGTTTTGCCAAGAGAACATGCTGATCATAGCAAACACTCTTTTCCAACAGCACAAGAGACGACTCTACACATGGACATCACCAGATGGTCAATATCGAAATCAGATTGATTATGTCCTTTGCAGTCAAAGATGGAGAAGCTCTATACAGTCAGTAAAAACAAGATCTGGAGCTGACTGTGGCTCAGATCATGAGTTTCTTGTTGCAAAATTCCAGCTTAAATTGAAGAACGTAGCGAAAACCACTAAACCATTCAGGTATGACCTAAATCATATCCCTTATGAATATACAGTGGAGGTGAGGAATAGATTTTAGGGATTAGACCTGATCGACAGAGTGCCTGAGGAACTATGGACGGAGGTCCGTAACATTGTTCAGGAGGCAGCAACGAAATCCATCCCAAAGAAAAAGAAATGCAAGAAAGCCAAGTGGCTGTCTGAGGAGGCTTTACAAGTAGCTCACGAAAGAAGGGAAGCAAAAAGCAAGGGAGAAAGGGGAAGATACATCCAACTGAATGCAGATTTCCAGAGAATAGCAAGGAGAGACAAGAACGCCTTCTTAAATGAACAATGCAAAGAAATCGAGGAAAACAACAGAATGGGAAAGACTAGAGATCTCTTCAAGAAAATCGGAGATCTCAAGGGAACGTTTTGTGCAAAGATGGGCATGATAAAGGACAAAGAAGGCAGGGGCCTAACAGAAGCAGATGAGATTAAGAAGAATACACAGAAGAACTATACAGGAAAGATCTGAATGTCCCTGATAGCCATGATAGTGCGGTCACTGAACTTGAGCTGGACATCCGAGAGAGTGAAGTCAAGTGGGCCTTAGGAAGCATTACTAACAACAAAGCTAGCGGAGATGACAGTATTCCAGCTGAGCTATTTAAAATCCTAAAAGATGATGCTGTTAAAGTGCTGCACTCAATATGCCAACAAATTTGGAACACTCAACAATGGCCGCTAGACTGGAAAAGGTCAGTTTACATTCCAATTCCAAAGAAGGGCAACGCCAAAGACTGTTCAAACTACCGCACAATTGCGCTCATTTCACATGCCAGCAAGGTGATGCTCAAAATCCTACAAGCTAGGCTTCAGCAGTATGCGAACCGAGAACTACTGGAAGTACAAGCTGGGTTTCGAAGAGGCAGAGGAACGAGAGATCAAATCGCCAACATTCGCTGCATCATGGAGAAAGCAAGAGAATTCCAGAAAAACGTCTATTTCTGCTTCATTGACTACGCTAAAGCCTTTGATTGTGTGGATCACAACAAACTGTGGCAAATTCTTAAAGTGATGGGAATCCCAGACCACCTTACCTGTCTCCTGAGAAACCTGTATGAGGGTCAAGAAGCAACAGTAAGAACCAGACATGGAACAACTGAGTGGTTCAAAATTGGGAAAGGAGTACGACAAGGCTGCATATTGTCGCCCTGCTTATTTATTTTATATGCAGAGTACATCATGAGAAACGCCGGGTTGGATGAATCACAGGTCGGAATTAAGATTGCTGGGAGAATTATCAACAACCTCCGATATGCAGTCGATACCACCCTAATGGCAGAAAGCGAACAGGATCTCAAGAGCCTCTTGTTGAGGGTGAAAGAGGAGAGTGCAAAAGCTGGTTTGAAACTCAACATTAAAAAAACTAAAATCATGGCATCTGGCCCCATCACTTCCTGGCATATAGAAGGGGAAGAAATGGAAGCAGTGACAGATTTCACTTTCTTGGGCTCCAAGATCACCGCAGATGGTGACTGTAGCCACGAAATTAAAAGACGCTTGCTCCTTGGGAGGAAAGCTATGGCAAACCTAGACAGCATAGTAAGAAGCAGAGACATCACCTTGCTGACAAAGGTTCATATAATCAAAGCTATGGTTTTCCCAGTAGTAATGTATGGCTGTGAGAGCTGGACTATAAGGAAGGCTGAGCGCCGAAGAATTGATGCTTTAGAACTGTGGTGCTGGAGAAGACTCTTACGAGTCCCCTGGACTGCAAGGAGGTCAAATCAATCCATCCTAAAGGAAATCAACCCTGAGTGCTCATTGGAAGGACAGATACTGAAGCTGAAGCTCAAATATTTTGGCCACCTAATGCGAAGAGAACACTCTCTGGAAAAGACCCTGATGCTGGGAAAGACTGAAGGCAAAAGGAGAAGGGGGCAGCAGAGGACGAGATGGCTAGATAGCATCACCAATGCAATGAATATGAACTTGAGCACACTCTGCGAGAGAGCGCAGGACAGGAAGGCCTGGCGTGCTATGGTCCATGGGGTCACAAAGAGTCGGACACAACTGAATGACTGAACAACAAATGCCCTTCCATATGATAGAAGCCTGGGGACTTTACAATCATGTTATTCTTTTGGTTGCTGATCTTCCTTGAAAAGGGAGCTTGTGACCTGAGTATATGTGCAAAGATATCATTTCTACCTAAAAAGGTAATTTCTAATCAAAAGTGGAACATTCCAGGAAGAACTGATAACACAACTAGCACTTTCTGGAGCTCTCATCACTACTACAGGTAGTAATAACTATAGTAACAGAAAGCAAGCAAGCAAGCAAGCAAGCAAAGCAAGCAAGCTTTGCAGGTCTACCCAAAGTGTCTGCTTCAAATTGCCTGACAGTGTAATTCATAAGAAAAGTTCAGTGTCAGAAACTATTCCAGGATTCTGGTGACGATGTGTAGGGATCATTTCTTGCTCATCACATTCTTTGAAGATGCACTACTGAACATTATTTTAGACTCCACTCAGTCTCCTATTAGCGTTGATATTCAGGGCCATTCAGCCATATAATGATCTGTGCTCTGGCCGTATTCCCATTTCTTCCTATTATGGGGCAGGGTTGCCATTTATAGATGGCAAATGCAGCAGTTTGATCACTATATGATTCTTCTGCAGGAGCACGACATTTCCGGTTTTACACACCATGGCTGGATCTACACTGGGTGCTGAATCTGAGCCCCACAGGCCAAATCTAGCCTGCCTGGGGTCCCAACCTGGTCCTCTGGAATTCCCCATAGGGCCATGCCCTCTTCCCCACATGACCAGACAGTTCTTGTTTTTTCCTCTGACCACTCATTATTTGGTGGGTCTTGTGTAGTTTTTCCCCTCCTTCCAAAAAGTTGAAATGACTCTCCTAAGGCCCAGTTACTGGCATGAAGAGCTTTAAGCATAAATATGCTGGTATTTGGGGGTTTCGGGGCCTGTCCCCTTTTGCCTTTGGCCCCGCTAACCACTGGAATGCAGCCCCCAATAATTTGTCCAAAATTGAATCCCGCTTTCAGGCTCAAAGTGGTTTCACACCCCTGAGCTACATAAACCTGCAGCAGAATGAGCTGGTAGAATGGAATGTAACATTTCAGATGGCAGGAGTAGGATACCACTTGTGAATGCTGCCCGTGTACAAATGTAAAAAAAAATAAAATAACCCTGGTAATAGAAAGCTAGTACACCAGCAGGAAAATTCTAGCCTAGCCTTTTGCCTGCTGTGAATGTTTCCTATGGGGAAAGAACTTCAGCAGCTGCTGTGTGATGATGGTAGCAGCTGAAGAATTCTTGCTCTTACCCTTAGGCACCAGGCTATGGTGGTGGAGGCAGGAGATGCTCGAGCCAGCACTGGGCAGTCCACGCTTGCTGCATGGAGACTCATTCCGGTCAGGGTGTAAGCCAGAGACATCACAGAAACGACTCTCTGGGGCCAGCAAAACTTGTTCTGCTGCCTGAGGCAAAGGACAAGGTGGTGTCTCTCCCCACTTCCCTGCCCCCCCCCATTCCATATACAGAATCCGACCAGAATGGCAGTTGAATCTTTCTTCAACACGGGCTCTGGAGCAGCATCCTTCACTGTATCTGAGGGCAGCTGGCTAGCTTAGTGGCACAGAGCAGGTTAGCTTAGGGGACTCAGGGGGAACTGTAGGAGGGGAGGCTGCTGCTGCCCCCTAGCATTTGCCGCCTGAGGCAGCTGCCTCACTCTGCTTACTGGTAGGGCCGGCCCTACAACTATCTACTCAGCAACTGTGCACATTCATGGTGCTGGCTGTAGTATCGCCCCCCCACCCAGCCCCACTCCACCGCTGCTTCCTACCATTGGAAGGTAAGAGTGAGAATCGCCCTGCACCACCTTTTATTCCCATGCTACAGCCAGCAACAGTTTTGCCCAGTGAGCTCCCGCACTGACAGCTGATGGGCCTGAACCTGCTTAACAAAAGCATCATGTGCCCTCAGACCTTGCCCTACCATAGTTCCTATGAAGTATTTTAAAAGTAATTTCACCAATGTTTCTCAGAGTACCTTCTTTATTTCCATTTAATCTTGAACACAATTTTAAACCTAGTTGTGATCTCTCCCCATTTACCCTCTAGGGTGGCCACTTAAGCATTGCCCAAAAAGAGGAATTGCATCACCAAAAAAGAGGATACCAATTTGCATAATGTTTGCATATGTACATTTTTATGTATGGGTGGAAATTTAGAAATAATGACCATAATTTAAATAGAAATACAATATATCCCACCATAGTCTAGAAAACTGGCCAAGTGACCTGTTTGCTGTTTAGTCTGTGGTCTAGGTCAGGGGTCCCCAACCCCCAGGCCGCAGACCGGTACCGGTCCGTGGCCTGTTAGGAACCGGGCCGCGGCAGGAGTGTGGGAACCCCCCTTAACTTGGGTCTGCGGGGGGGGAGGATCCGTCCCTCCCCCCCAGAATCCTCGCTGGCCCTGGCCGGTTCCACTCCGCGGTGAGTCCACAGAGCTGCCGGCTGGCTCCAGCCGCTGGCAGACTTCTGGCTGCTCGGATGCAAATGGCGTCCGCATAGCGGACGCTATTTGCATCCCTGTTCTTCAAGTAATAGGCTATGTAAATCTTTTAAAGTAAATACGTAGCCTATTACTGCAAAGAACAGGGACGCAAATGGAAGTCTGCCAGTGGCCGGAGCTAGCCGGCAGCTCCGCGGACTCGCCACGAAGCAGAGCCAGCCAGGGCCGGCGAGGATTCCAGAGGGGGGGGAGGGACGGATTGCCCCCCCCCCCGCGGACCCAAGGTAAGGGGGTTTCCCACACCCCTGCTGCGGCCCGGTCCCATCCCCCTCTGGTCCGTGGAAAAAATGTCTTCCACAAGACTGGTCCCTGGTTTCATAAAGGTTGGGGACCGCTGGTCTAGGTGATAACTGTTGATGGGCAACTTCAAGGCCCCTGTTCTTTGACTTTAAGCAGACTTGTGGGGCGGGGGGGGGGGAAATGACTTCGTGACTGCAGAATGAGAAGCACATTAGAGTATTATCCAGATTTTCATGGAATTGGCTTTGGTCCATCAGGGACACACGAAGCAAGAAAAGCCGAGTGTTCTGTACCTTTAAAATTCAGTTTTCACGGGTCACACAACATGTGGAAGGAATGTACAGTCAGGGCCAGAAATATTGGAACAAGGATAACTGTTTTGGCAATTGACCTCTGTACACCACCACATTGAAATTGAAAGGAAACACACCCAGATGGCAGCGAAGTCAGGACTTTCAGCTGTAATTCAAGGGGTTTGACAAAAGTGGGATACTAACCATTCAGGAAGGACAGGCAGTGGCATACACACACACTCATCATTGGTGGCTCATAAGTAATGGAACGAATGGCTGACAAGCAGCTGCATGGCCAGGTGTGGCCTGTTTCCTGGGTACCCCATGACCAATCAAGCAGACAAAAGGCCTGGAGGTGGTTCTGAGTGTTACATTTGCATTTGGTAGCTGTTCACTGGAACTCCTAACATGAGGTCCAAAGAGGTGTCCATGCGAGTGAAGGAGGCCATCATTAGGCTGAGGAAACAAAATAAACCCATCAGAGAGATAGCAAAAACAGTGCGAGTGGCCAATACAACAGTTTGGAACATCCTGAAAAAGAAGGAATTAAGTGGCAGGCTCAGCAACAGCAAAAGGCCTGGAAGACCACGGAAGACAACTAAAGTGGATGACCACAGAATTCTGCTCATGGTGAAGAAGAACCCTTTCCCAACATCTAGCCAGGTCAAAAACGCTCTTGAGGAGGTAGGCCTGTCATTGTCAACATCTACAGTCAAGAGACGGCTTTATGAATGTAAATACAGAGGCTTCACAACAAGGTGCAAACCACTGGTAACTCTCAAGAACCAAAAGGCCAGATTAGCCTTTTCCAGCAAACACCTAAAAAAAGCCTGCTCAGTTCTGGAATAAGATTATTTGGATTATTTGATGCAACCAAGATTAACTTGTACCAGAATGATGGGAAGAGAAAAGTATGGAGAAGGAAAGGAACAGCCCATGATCCAAAGCATACCACATCATCTGACAAACATGGTGGAGGCAGTGTTATGGCATGGGCATGTATGGCTGCCAATGGAACTGGGTCACTGGTGTTTACTGATTGATGATAAAAGCAGCAGAACGAATTCTGAAGTGTACAGGGCTATACTTTCTGCTCAGATTCAGCCGAATGCTGCCAAATTGATAGGACACCGCTTCATATTGCAGATGGATAACGACTCAAAACATATAGCAAAAGCTACCCAAGAGTTTCTGAAGGCAAAGAAGTGGGATGTTCTGCAATGGCCAAGTCAGTCACCTGATCTCAACCCAATAGAGCATGCTTTTCACGTACTGGAGACAAGACTGAAGGCAGAAAGACCCACAAACAAGCAGCAGCTGAAGGCAGCTGCAGTAAAGGCCTGGCAAAGCATCTCGAGGGATGAAACTCAGCATTTGGTCATGTCCATGGGTTCCAGACTTCAGGCAGTCATTGACTGCAAAGGATTTTCCTTCAGGTATTAAAGGCAATCCTTAAGTTTGGAATGATGTTGGTTTGTTCCATTACTTATGAGCCCCCAACGATGGGTGTGTGTGTGTGTATGCCACTGGCTGTACTTCCTGAATGGTTAGTGCCGCACTTTTGTCAAACCCCTTGAATTAGAGCTGAAAGTCCTGATGTTGCAGAACCCAGAGTCAGAGAGACCATAGAGTGAAGGAAAAAGAGATTCTTTATTTAACGCACAGGCTTAAGGCTGGAATCATTTCCAAAGAGCCAGAAGCCCTGATTTACATTAGCACATTGTTTTTATAGACATTGTGACACGTATGAAACGGCTCCTCCTCTCCCTCCCGTGTGGGGTTGCAGTCCTCAACATTTCTTTTCCCAGCACCATTGTTTATAATACAAGAACTGGGTTATAGGGTAGCCATGATAAGGAGAGAACAGAAGAGAACAGCAGAGAACAAGATATACAATTGTATGACCTTTGACAAGATAAGGAATTCCTGTGTCTCGTCAGCTTACAACAATATATTCAAGGGAGAAAGAGCTCAGCAAGAACATGAAGCATGAGACTGCATGAGGCTACTTAGTCTGACCCCCGATATGGCTGCTACACTGACTTCGCTCCCATCTGGGTGTGCTTCCTTTCAACTTCAATGTGGTGGTGTACAGAGGCCAACTGCCAAAACAGTTATCCTTGTTCCAATATTTCTGGCCCTGACTGTACTTCTGGGGGAGGGGGGAGTAGAACTCTATGTTATCAACCTGGCAGGGGCTGCTCAACCAATGAAAGAGACTTGTTTCCCACCCCTATCCAGGCTGCCCCTGCTACTACATTATTATGAGAGCAACTAATTCACAATTCTGAAGACTAGAAACAGCGCTAAAAGGGCAGGCTAGATACTCACTCCCCATAAGAGCCCACCACCAGTGCAAATAAGCCCCATTCCAGCAAACTGGAATGTAAGGTGGAGGTGTGGGCACACAACAGCTGAACCACAGGAGAGCCAAAGTAAAGAAAAACAGAGTAAAAGTACTCTGCAAAAATGTGGCTTCCTCACAGGTAAACTCCAGGGTGGCTGCAGACTGGTCATGACGTCATCTGCTGCAAAGGACCTCCAAATGGTCCCAAGCCACAGCAAATTACCTGTGAAGACAGGCCCTTGGACCGGACAACTCTTCAAATGCAGGACATTTTCAAACAGAGGACTGTCCTCTCCCAGCTCTCCAAAATACAGACTGTCCTCTGTAAAGTAGGACAGGTGGTCACTCTACATACCCTCCCAAAATCTCTTCCCCCAGCAAATGGCATCCCTGATATGGAGAAGAGGGGGAAAGAATCTAGCCCTGTATATATGTGTCTTTAATGGCATGCATTGATAAGACCAGACAGAAAAAAATGCACTTTCAGAGGACTAAAGGGAAGTCAGAATAACACTGCCTGGCTTTAATTTTTCTTGGATTCTTCATCACAACTATCCATTATACAGCTGTCATGTTTTAGATCACCTTGGGGTGGGGGGGTGGAATCTTGTGCTTTATGTTCTCTGTGATTAACTTTTGGTTGAGATTAATTAGACTAATTAAATGGTTTTGTGGGCCTTTATTACAAATTCCGATACAATTTGTGAATCCAGTTAATTACAATGGCAGGCAAATTCTTCACACCACTTCTGCTCAACAGATTCCTCATTTTTTCAGTGGGAATTTCTGTTCCTTTAAATAGGCCCAGGTAATCGGAATGAGGTAGAGTATCCTTCTTATGTCTGGATTCTGGTTCTAGCTTCCGTTGACATTGCAACAGATGCTTTTCTGCATGAGTATAGCTTTGGTGAGCTAGATGAGGGACGTTTTTGAGATTTCAAGGGAGATGGTGAATTGAAAGAGTTGTGCTAAATTAAAGATATTCAGAATGGGCATTGTGTTGGAATAGTTCTTAAAGGGCTATGGTGGTGTTCCTGCATGATGATAAAAGTAACATATTAAAGGTGACATTTCGATTTTGGGGAATGTATTATCAAGCCTGATTTCGTCAGATTCAAAAGAAAGTTTATTTAAACAATGCACCAATGTTACTTAGTCCTTACTGTATTTATCCTGCTGTGTAAGGGCCAGAATAGAGATTACTTTAAATCTGTATCTAGCAGCTAGGTCTTTTTTTTTCTTTTTAACTCTAGAGGAGGTGCAAGGGGCCCAATCTGGATCTCAAAAGCCCCCCTACTCCCACATCAGGGTCTTGATCCAGATCTCATCAGATGTTGTGCTGTGGTCCATTCACAGTAACAAGAAAAGGCCAGTCCACTGGATAATTAAAATTAAATACCCATATTTCTAGGTATTAGAAATGGTAGTTCTACTGCACTAACCACATTCATGAGAACCAAAGAATAAAAGTGAGTTCTTAGCATCACTTCTGAAAGCAACTTGATTCACCTTGGACAGACCATTCGAGACAAAGTGTCTATTTGCTATAGTAGGGATGAGTAGGAGTTAGCATTTTCTTTGTTATGAATATTAATCTTATGAACTGAGTTGCTATATGGAGGCCTGTTCCTTTGTTCATTTTGAACAATACTGGAATCTTATAGTCTGTGGCTTCAGGAATTCTTCCAGAACAAAGAACCACAAAAGGCGTACCAGCAACACATTCAGTAGGGCAAATAACTCTAAAAGAACATTTTGGACTCATCCAGAGAAGTTGTGGATTGATTGTTTCTGATCCCAAGCACATGTCCAAATATTACATTAAGGGAGCAATCCTGTGCATGTTTAGATGGAGAAAAGGCCTACAACTCCTAGCATTCCCCAGCCAGCCATGCTGGCTGGGGAATGCTGGGAATTGTAGGCCTTTTCTCCATCTAAACATGCACAGGATTGTGCCCTAAAAGATATAAACTTATACAGAATCTTAATATTAAAGAGGGCATGGCCATTAAGGGTGCAATCCTATGCGTGTTTAGACAGGAAAAAAGTCCTGCAACTCCATGGGCAATGCTGGAAGTTGTAGGTCTTTTTTCTGTCTAAACATGTGTAAGATTGTGCCCTTGAGTTCTCATTAATAGTATTAAGATTGTTATCAGACAAGCAAACAAGTGAAAGTCTACATGTTGGATAAAGCTGGTACTTCAGAGAGGTAGAAAGACAAATCAACAACCCTAAATTCTACAGACTACTATGTGAAGACCCTGCTGAGGAATATCTGAGGGAATTACAGAAGATATTGAAGATTTTACCTACTAAGACTAGAAATATTATTGTTAATACAAGCTCCAGTGATTCTTGCACTAGGAAGTTTTACCTACGTTGTAAAATCCATAAACTTGGTATGCCTGGATGACCTATTATCTTGGGCCTTAATGGCAGGTATTTCCCATTATGCTGACACCATCCTAAAACCATATGTCATGTTCACACTACTGATTTGCCCCTTAAGTTACAAAAAATTAAGGATGTCCCCAAAGGAACCACGCTGGCAACCTTTCATGCTGAATCACTTTACACCAGGGGTCCCCAACACAGTGCCTGTGCATGCCTCCAATGCACAGCTCTTCACTCCTTGTGCCCATCAAAAAAAAAAAATTGTAATAAAAAACTGAAAAAAGTCAGGGTGCCAGGTTCTCCTTCCTGTTCCTGAACTTGCCACTGATCAGCTCTTCAGTGGGCAGAAAAAGAAATCAAGGTAAAGGGGAGAGAAAGAGCGACGCTAGAGGCCAGGAGGGGAGAGAAGCAGTGAGGTAAAGAGGTGGGGGAGAAACATAGTGCGGCTAGCAGCTGGGACTGCAGAGAAACAGCAAGATAAAGGGGTGAGTGGGAGAGAAAAAGCAAGGCTGGGAGATAGGGAGAGAAAGAATAAAGCTAGGGATTGGGAAGTGAGAGAAATAATGAGGCTAGAGGCTGGGTATGGGCGGGGAGAGAGAGAGAGAGAGAGAGAGAGAGAGAGCGCAAGCAAAGGGGAAAGATAGATGTGGACAGAAGAAGATTGGTTGGGCCAGGGAGCAACTCTTCCCGTTCCCCCATTGTTCCCAGCCTCTAGCCTTGCTATTTCTCTCCCCCACCACACACACCTCTTGACTAGCCAGGCCCCTGCAGCAGCCATTACGTGACTAGCCACATCCTCCATGGGAGCCATTTTGTGGTGGTGCCCACAGCACTTTCTCAAATTCCCAAATCTGCCCACTGGTCCAAAAAGGTTGGGGACCGCTGCTATACACCAACACGGATGAAGGTGGATTACAAGCAATATCAAACACTGTTCCTTACAACGCAGTTTCTAACACTGCCATTATGCTGTCAAACATTGTCCTCCTCACCCACAACTACTTTAAATTCATGGATAAATTATACCTCCGGGTCCATGGTACCACACTGGGCACATGCAGGGCCCCTCTCAGCTTCAATACTCTGATCTTTTCATGGCAGACTTAGAACAGCGTTTCCTGGCTAGTAACGTTGAGGCCCCCACTGATCACATTGGGTGTATTCACACGACATGCTAAACCATTGTGGGTGACTAGCCATGCACTGGGGGTTGTTTTGCAAAAAAACCCAGTGCGTGTGTAACCCATGCTTCGGTCGTTGCTTCCAGCATCGTTAAAAGAATGGTAAATCTAGCATGCCTGTGTTTGCTGGCACTGGGTGGGGTTATTACCCTGAAGAAGCAAGTCCACCCATAAAAGCATGGGAAACCCTCAGGTAAATGGGTGATTTTAACCCTTCCCCCCACCCCATGGAGGGGGGAAGGTTTAAAATCACCCACTTACCTGAGGGTTTCCCATGCTTTTTTGGCTGGACTAACCCTTTAAAGGGGTCCCCCACTTGGCACCCCCCTCCCTGCTCCTTCATACAGAAGTAGATGAACATCCCCACTTTTGGGGAAAGATCACTGAAGCGGCTTGCTTTTGACAGCTGGGGGTGTCTGCACCATAGCCCACCACTCCTAGTCCTGGGATCCCCATTTCTTCATATTTTAAAACATTTCTTCATGCCGGAATTGTGCACCCCTCCCTGTGCCAGGCTCCCCACTTCTTCACGCAAAAGTGGTCACTTTCCCTCTTCCCCATTTGGCACCCCCCACTCCCCACCGCACCCTCCCTGCTCCTTCCCATGAAAGCAGGCATGCATCCCTGGCTGATCGTGAAGATTGCTCTCACCACCTTGCTTTTGAGAGCTGTCAAAACTGGCACAGCTTGAATGATCTTTACAGGGGTGGGGAACAGGGATGCAAGCCATCCTCACCTGCACCCCCGAATGTTTGCCAAGTGCATCAGCGTGGAACCAACAAAAAAAAGAATTGTAGGGAAGGAACGAGACATTTGCACACATTCCTCAGGCATGGGGAAGTGTGGGGAAAAATTATCTGTCCCGTTTTTGCTCAAAAATGGGACAGGGAATTTTTTTTAAAGGGGGGCTCTGAGTGCGATCAAGATCACAGAGGCCCCCCCTTTAAAAAAAATATTCCCAGTCCCATTTTTGAGCAAATATGGGACAGAGAATGGGGGGATCAGTGGGGGCAAAGGGGGTAGGTGACAGCCCCTCCAAGGTGCCATTTGGGCACCATTGCAGGGGCTGTCACTAGCAAGGGGGAAAGGGCACGGGCAGAGGCTTGGCTGTGTTCGTGAATGGCTGTCATGGCCCCACTCGGCAAAAGCAGCAGGGGTTTCTGCTGCTCTTGACGAGTAGCTCGCTGCCCGATGCCCTTTACCCACGATGGGTTGGCATGTCTGGATTCACATCACATGCCAACCCATTGTGGGTAAAACAGCCCCTACTGCAGATCATTGGTTATCGGGAAAAACAATCAACCCTGATAAGAATGGTCCAGATTCACATGGCACGCTAACTCACTGTGGCTTGTTCCAGAAAACAACCCATCATGGGTTAGCATGTCATGCAAACCCAGTCACTGTGTGTAGCTGAGGCCTGTCTTACTTTTTACTTTCATGTAAGCATTTGCAGCCCTGATTTGGATCAGGGCCTCGACAATCCAGGAGGGGAGGGTTAAACCTTTCCCCTACGCATACTGTTCCCCCAGCCCCAAGTGTGGTGTAGAGGCTAACATGTTGGACTGAGAGTCAGGAGATCTGGTTTCTAATCCCCACTGGGCCCTGGGTGACTTTGGGCCAGTCACTGACTCTCAGCCTAACCTACTTCACAGGGTTGTTGTGGAGATACAATCAAGAGGAGGAAGACCATTGGGTTCCTTCCAGTGGGTTCCTTCCAAGAGGAAAAAAGGCAGGAGATAAATGTAATAATGATACATACATAATGGTAGAGCTGGCCCTGCTCAGAATACTACTTCAGTGTGGACAAAACACCATACCTGTTATTATAACCTGCAGCACATGGTTGAGGATGTTATGATGCCTCATAAGGGAACTACAGCCTATTCTCAGGCATGATCCAGACCTCATAAGGCCCACTCCAGGAGGCAGGCTGGTGGCTCCGATTTCAGTGGGGCTGTGAATCTGCTCTGGGTTGCAGTCAGAACCAGCAAGAACTCTAAAGGAGCTATCCAAGGTGCTGACCCCAGTCCCAAAATGGTTTCAGGACCTTGGATAGCTCCTTCAGCATTCTGTATGGTTCTGACTGACTTCCAGAATGGATTCACAGCCATACCTGCCATATTGATAGCAATCTGACTCCAAACTGCTGCTTAGTACATCTTCAAGTACAAGTTCATCTCGCCTAATTCATGGCAATGCCCAAGACTTTGTAACAGAACTAAATTTAAACAATAATCATCTAATGAACATAAATAGCTGATTCAGTGGTACTTCCATCGCATCCATGACACTTTGACCTGCATATCTACCAATGTACTCAGTTTTATCAGTCAA
This sequence comes from Heloderma suspectum, assembly GCF_057233095.1. Taxonomy (NCBI): domain Eukaryota; kingdom Metazoa; phylum Chordata; class Lepidosauria; order Squamata; family Helodermatidae; genus Heloderma; species Heloderma suspectum. The sequence goes on from NC_139460.1 coordinate 229,292,171, forward strand.
ATGTCCATCGACAGTTTATATTGGGCAAATGGGTCTCTCATCATGGCAAAGCCTCAGTGGTCACACATTAAATATAAAGAGCACGAACACTAAGAAACCAGTGGGAGATCATTTTAATCTCCCTGGACACTGTGCCGCAGCAGACCTTAGAGTTACTGAACTTAGGAAGCTCAAATCGTGTTGATGCACAGAACATTGAACAGGAGTTCATTCAAAAATTTGCTGGTATTAGTTCATAGTTTCTCTGCACACTTTGCAGATGACACAAAATTGGGCGGGATAGCCAATACCTTGGAAGACAGAAACAAAATTCAATGTGATCTTGATAGGCTGGAGCACTGGGCAGAAAATAACAGAATGAAATTTAATTGGGATAAATGCCAAGTTCTGCACCTAGGAAATAGAAACCAAATGCACAGTTACAAGATGGGGATACGTGGCTCAACAACACTACAAGTGAGAAGGATCTTGGCATTGTTGTAGATCACAAGCTGAATATGAGCCAACAATGGGATGTGGCTGCAAAAAAGGCAAATGCTCTTTTGGGCTGCATTAATGGAAGCATAGCTTCCAAATCCTGGGAAGTACTATTTCCCCTCTACACAGTACTGGTTAGGCCTCATCTGGAGTACTGTGTCCATTTCTGGGCACTGCACTTTAAGAAGGATGCAGACAAGCTGGAGAGGGTTCAGAGGAGGGCAACAAAGATGATCAGGGGACTGGAAACAAAGCCCTATGAGGAGAGATTGAAAGAACTGGGCATGTTTAGCCTTGAGAAGAGAAGACTGAAGGGAGATAGGATAGCACTCTTCAAGTACTTGAAAGGTTGTCACAGAAAGGAAGGCCAGGATTTCTTCTCGATCATCCCAGAATGCAGGACACGGAATAATGGGCTCAAGTTACAGGAGGCCAGATTCCGGCTGAATGTCAGGAAAAACTTCCTGACTGTTAGAGCAATACGACAATGGAAGCAATTCCCTAGGGAGGTAGTGGGCTCTCCCACACTGGAGGCGTTCAAGACGTGGCTGGACAGCCACTTGTCAGGGATGCTCTGAATTGGATTCCTGCACTGAGCAAGGGATTGGACTTGATGGTCTTGTAGGCCCCTTCCAACCCTACTATTCTATGATTCTATGATTCTATGACTATGAAGAATTGGCATAACTTGTACTATTATTTATTTTATTATTTATTTAAAATATTTTGATCCGGCTCCTCAGCCAAAAAAGGCCCCTGGAGCAGCTTACAATCAATCTGCAAAAACAGTCTTTGCCTTTAGGTTTTCAATCTAAAAAGACCAAACACAAGGAAAAAGGGATGCAAAGGGAAGAGGAATAAATTCAGGCACAATACTATGCATGTTTAGACAAAAAAATTCCTACAAATTCCAGCATTCCCCAGCCAGCCATGCTGGCTGGAGAATGCTGGGAATTGTAGGACTTTTTTTTTCTGTCTAAACATGTGTAAGACTGTGCCTTACGTAGACCTTCAGTAGGGCTAGTGGAATGGCACTGCTTTTCCTCTCAGCTCTGGGGGTCAGGCAGTCCAACTGGAGCAGGCCCTGATGTTCCCTTTGCTTGGTCCTCCTGCCCCCCCCACTCCTTTTTAAATTATTATTACCATCCCTTTAAGCATTTTTAGAATGCTTCCTCTCTGTCAGCTTTTAACTGACTTTTCCACCATACATTCCCCAGGTCCAACACAGCATCTGATGAAGCAGGCTGTTGCCCACGAAAGCTTATGCCATTTCATAATAAAAAAGCTTCTCAAGGGCTAGTCTTAAGGTGCCATCAAATACATCTTTCTCTAGATTAGAATAGTTATTGTACCATGGGGCCCTCTTGTGGACCAAATTAAATTCTGTCCTAAGCAAGTTCTATAGGGGATGTTCATATAGGCCATCTGTTCCTTTCATGAACCATTGTGGTTGTTTACAACTTCCCAATATTAGTAGAGGAAATATAGGAAGAAGCAAACAAAACTGAAAAGTATTTCTTGTTTGGCTACATTGTCCTCTCAAGGCAATAACAAAATTGTTACAGAAATTGTGTTTTTTTATTATTTTTTAAAAGTTTCAAAAAGCCAAGCTATCTGCAGAAATATTAAATAAAATTATAGATGGTGCTTTGTATTGTAAACATGAGAGTAGACACTAACAGAACATTTGGTGGGCCGCTTTGCTGCTCTTCAACCTTTATCAGGCTTGTCCTTTTCACTGGTCATTGCCAAACATCGATGTGTCCATTCCTTCCCTCCTGCCCAGAGATTTGTGCAACTACAAGCTAGAGTAATCCCACAAGGAACTCACATTTGTCCCATTTAGTTTTCAGATTTGTACAATGTTAGGATTATGTGCAGAATCTTGCAGTGGTCTATACACCTATGTATGTATGTGTGTGCATATAATTACTATACTAAGTATATATACATCCTATTGGATTTGAGGGTGGTGTACTGCGTAAAATCAATACAATATAACATAACAATAGTAAAGTAACAGATAAAATCATTTACAACAGGGATGTGGAACATCTGGTCTGGCCCCAATCCAGCCTGCTGAGGTTCCCCATAGAGACCGTAGAGGCTTGGGCTTCCTCTGTGGGAGTGGGAGTGGGAGTGGGCATGGGTCTGCCTCTCCCCCTCTCCCCATGCCACACTCCCTGGCTTGGAGGATACCAGAGGTTTGGGCAAGGGAGAAGGTGAGGAATTGATTAGTTATCTCTGATCTGTGATGGGAGATAACAGTTGGCCAAGGGTGCAGATGCTGTCACTCCTGTTTGGGAGTGAACTGCGCTTGGCCAGTGCTTGCAGGAGCTCCTGGGAATGGAGCCCAGTGGGGACCCTACCAATTGGGAGAGGGAGCACCACACTAAGTAAGGGGAATCCTCTTGTTATCACCAGTCACAGAAGGGAGATACAAGGGAGTTCCTCTCCCCAACCCTCCCCAAGCCTGATGCAAGCTACAGCTGCTGAAATTCCCTCTTCTGTTGTTGTTCAATCGTTAAGTCATGTCCGACTCTTCATGACCCCATGGACCATAGCACACCAGGCCTTCCTGTACTGCGCTCTCTCACAGAGTGTGCTCAAGTCCATATTCATTGCATCAGTGATGCTATCTAGCCATCTCATCCTCTGCCGCCCCCTTCTCCTTTTGCCTTCAATCTTTCCCAGCATCAGGGTCTTTTCCAGGGAGTTTTCTCTTCGCATTAGGTGGCCAAAATATTTGAGCTTCATCTTCAGTATCTGTCCTTCCAATGAGCAGTCAGGGTTGATTTCCTTTAGGATGGACTGATTTGACCTCCTTGCAGTCCAGGGGACTCATAAGAGTCTTCTCCAGCACCACAGCTCGAAAGCATCAATTCTTCGGCACTCAGCCTTCCTTATAGTCCAGCTCTCACAGCCATACGTTGCTACTGGGAAAACCATAGCTTTGATTATATGAACCTTTGTCGGCAAGGTGATGTCTCTGCTTCTTACTATGCTGTCTAGGTTTGCCATAGCTTTCCTCCCAAGGAGCAAGCGTCTTTTAATTTCATGGCTACAGTCACCGTCTGTGGTGATCTTGGAGCCCAAGAAAATAAAATCTGTCACTGCTTCCATTTCTTCCCCTTCTATATTCCAGGAAGTGATGGGGCCAGATGCCATTATTTTAGTTTTTTTAATGTTGAGTTTCAAACCAGCTTTTGCACTCTCCGCTTTCACCCTCAACAAGAGGCTCTTTAGATCTTCTTCGCTTTCTGCCATTAGGGTGGTATCATCTGCATATCTGAGGTTGTTGATAATTCTCCAGGCAATCTTAATTCCGACCTGTAATTCATCCAACCCGGCGTTTCTCATGATGTACTCTGCATATAAAATAAATAAGCAGAGTGACAATATGTAGCCTTGTCGTACTCCTTTCCCAATTTTGAACCACTCGGTTGTTCCATGTCCGGTTCTTACTGTTGCTTCTTGACCCTCGTACAGGTTTCTCAGGAGACAGGTAAGGTGGTCTGGTACTCCCATCTCTTTCAGAATTTGCCACAGTTTGTTGTGATCCACACAATCAAAGGCTTTAGCGTAGTCAATGAAGCAGAAATAGACATTTTTCTGGAGTTCTCTTGCTTTCTCCATGATGCAGCGAATGTTGGCGATTTGATCTCTCGTTCCTCTGCCTCTTCGAAACCCAGCTTGTACTTCCAGTAGTTCTCGGTTCACATACTGCTGAAACCCAGCTTGTAGGAATTGTGAAATGAGTGCAATTGTATGGTAGTTTGAACAGTCTTTGGCATTGCCCTTCTTTGGAATTAGAATGTAAACTGACTTTTCCAGTCTTGTGGCCATTGTTGAGTGTTCCAAATTTGTTGGCATATTGAGTGCAGCACTTTTACAGCATCATCTTTTAGGATTTTAAATAGCTTAGCTGGAATACTGTCATCTCCGCTAGCTCTGTGGTTAGTAATGCTTCCTAAAGCCCACTGGACTTCACTCTCTAGGATGTCCGGCTCAAGTTCAGTGACTGCACTCTCATGGCTATCAGGGACATTAAGATCTTTCCTGTATAGTTCTTCTGTGTATTCTTTCCACCTCTTCTTAATCTCATCTGCTTCTGTTAGGTCCCTGCCTTCTTTGTCCTTGATCATGCCCATCTTGGCACAAAACGTTCCCTTGAGATCTCCGATTTTCTTGAAAAGATCTCTAGTCTTTCCCATTCTATTGTTTTCCTCAATTTCTTTGCATTGTTCATTTAAGAAGGCCTTCTTGTCTCTCCTTGCTATTCTCTGGAACTCTGCATTCAGTTGGATATATCTTCCCCTTTCTCCCTTGCTTTTCGCTTCCCTTCTTTCCTCAACTACTTGCAAAGCCTCCTCAGACAGCCACTTGGCTTTCTTGCATTTCTTTTTCTTTGGGATGGATTGAGTTGCTGCCTCCTGAACAATGTTACGGATCTCCATCCATAGTTCCTCAGGTACTCTGTCTATCAGGTCTAACCCCTTAAATCTATCCATAAGGGATATGATTTAGGTCATACCTGAATGGTTTAGTGGTTTTCCCTATGTTCTTCAATTTAAGCCGGAATTTTGCAACAAGCAGCTCATGATCTGAGCAACAGTCAGCTCCAGGTCTTGTTTTGACTGACTGTATAGAGCTTCTCCATCTTTGGCTGCAAAGGACATAATCAATCTGATTTCAATATTGACCATCTGGTGATGTCCATGTGTAGAGTCGCCTCTTGTGCTGTTGGAAAAGAGTGTTTGCTATGATCAGCGTGTTCTCTTGGCAAAACTCTATTAGCCTTTGTCCTACTTCATTCTGTACACCAAGGCCATGCTTGCCTGTTATCCCAGTGATTTCTTGACTTCCTACTTTAGCATTCCAATCCCCTATGATGAAGAGGACATCTTTTTTTGGTGTTAGTTCTAGAAGGTGTTGTAGGTCTTCATAGAACCGATCAACCTCAGCTTCTTCGGCCTCAGTGGTTGGGGCATAGGCTTGAATTACTGTGATGTTGAATGGTTTGCCTTGGATTCGTACTGAGATCATTCTATCATTTTTGAGATGGTACCCCAGTACTGCCTTTCCCACCCTTTTGTTGACTATGAGTGCTTCTCCATTTCTTCTAAGGGATTCTTGCCCACAGTAGCAGATATAATGGTCACCTGAATTAAATTCTCCCATGCTTGTCCATTTTAGTTCGCTGATTCCCAAGATGTCGATGTTCAATCTTGCCATCTCATGTTTGACCACCTCCAGCTTACCTTGATTCATTGATCTGACATTCCAGGTTCCTAAACAATATTGTTCTTTACAGCATCGCACTTTCTTTTCACCACCAGACACATGCACAGCTGAGTGTCCTTTCGGCTTTGGTCCAGCCGCTTCACTCTTTCTGGTGCTACTTGGAAATGCCCTCTGCTCTTCCCCAGTAGCATATGGGACACCATCCAACCTGAAGGGCTCATCTTCCGGCGTCATATCTTTTAGCCTTGTGATACGTTCCATGGGGTTTTCTTGGCAGGAATACTGGAGTGGGTTGCCATTTCCTTCTCCAGTGGACCACATTTTGTCAGAACTCTCCGCCATGACCTGTCCGTCTTGGGTGGCCCTGCACGGCATAGCTTATGGCTTCACTGAGTTACGCAAGCCCCTTCGCCACAACAAGGCATTGATCCATGAAGGCAGTGATCCCTCTTCTACACAACTATTAAAGGTGCAGGAGGACTGTTCCCTTTTGCAGCTGGCCTCTCAGCCATTCCAGCTGGCTGCAGCAGCAGAAGGCCTGGGACTTTGGGGCCCACAGCCAGGCCCTTCATTCAGCTGAGAGACCAGCTGCCATTCAGCTCCTCCCTTCCCTGAACTGTCTCCATTTCAGCTGCTACTGTAAGAACATGCAGGGATCAGTGCCTGAATTTGCTTGTTTTCCTTTTCCCTCCCCAGCCATTCTTTCCTTTTGGGGCGGAGTGTAAGCCTGCAGGCAAGGGCTGTCGTATTCTTCTTTGAGAAGTGCCTAGAAAAATGTATGTGCTTTATAAATTAACATTAATATGTACAATGAATATGGGAAGCAGTGAAGGGGGGTAGGGAGGAAGAAGCATCATGTTGAGAAATGTACCATGCCATGCTGGTGGGCATACCTACATTTTCTCAGTGGTCAACATGGCAACAAAAGCAAGACATGGGGGGGGGCGTCCCCTGGGAATTTCTCCCCCGTGAATCCTACGGGATTGGTGCTGCCTGAGGAGAGGTTGCCAGGGGAGTGTGCTCTTGGCAAACAGAAGCCCCAATCTACCTCCTTCTTTTCAGAAAAAGACTCATTAATTACGTTTTTACCTTGCTTGCACATTCGGGAAGACTAACAAAGCACGGCTCTGCAATTCGGTGAGTGAGAATCAATAGATCCTAGAAGCCAGTTCTCTATTTATTGGCAATTTGTTCCCAAAGCTCCACTATAGTTTATCAGTGAGAAAGAAACCTATCTGGAGTGCTAATGACTTGCAGCAAAGCACATCAGTCTAATTAAAATGAGGAGAAACTATTTCTTCATTTGGATTACAAAAAGAACACTGACATACATTTTAAAGGGGGGATGGAGTTCCATGTAGCTCTCTCTCATTAGAAGAGGGAGAGTGATTTGGAATGCAAACAGATCTGTCCCAGTTTGACCTAAGAAAGTACTTATCTTAACCAAAGTGTGCACAGTTTGTGACTCAACGCTGCTCGCCAGCCATATTCTTTCAACTGGAAATGTTTGAGGGTATGGGCTTGTACGTGTCAGGCCTGCAGGCACTGCCAGCTCCAGTTTTTTGAGGGCCCCTGGGCAAGACACCCTCAGTGGACCCCCTCCCTCAGTGAGTCTGCCTTTTCGCCACTGGCTGCTATTGGGCTGCTATAGCTTTTCAGCCTCTGTATTGTCATTGCTGCCATTTGCTTGCTGACAGGCAGAGAGCTGGTGAGCAAGTAGGCAGGGCCTTCTCCCCCCCGCACCATTTTCTGGGCCAGAGTGAGAGGCAGGGGAGCAAGCAGGCTGCAATGGTGAAGAGGAGGAGTAAGTCCAGGGGGCTCTTGTCAGTGGGCCCAGGTTTAAGATGTTTAGCCCTACTTTGGTGTGCACTGACTGTGGGCGAGCTCAAGACAGGCACAAGGTCAGAGAGACTGAAGACGGTCTGAGCCCAGTATGCAAAAGAATGCTTAAGGCGCCACACACTCCTATGTACATATACTGGGGAACAGGCTAAGCAGGACCGGTGGAGTAAACATCATGATGTTGGTGATGATGATCACACTATCGACCCCTTTCCAGCCAAAATAGCACCATTCATGCACAAGAGCGAAATATTAGAAGACTTGGGGGACCCCAAGATTTGCAGAAGCACAAAACATCTTTAGGGGGGAACCAAGGGGGGGAACCCCAAAAACAGCTGAATGAGAACTGTTTGGAGGGTGGAAAAGCAAAACCAGGGGGAGAAGGCAAATGGAACGGAGTATCTTGGAAAAGGGCATGGCTAGTGCACTGAAGAGTGCCACTCCACACTGCAACATTTTGTTGCAGTTTTCAGTTGTAATCCTCATCACAGTGGCATGCCACTTTTCAGCCTGAAGACCTTTAGGATAAGGGTGTGTCGGTACTTAGGAATGAATAGGTAGAGTGACAAGCCAGTTGGTGTATCCAGGCTGGAAAGGAGAACAAAAAATATGTCTGTTTCTGCCTTTGTGAATAAAAAGGATGTATTAATAACAGAATAATCTATGTGATGTAACAGTCTTACTGTCCTTCCACCATGCCTACTACGTGAGTGGAGATTGGAGCGACAGTCCCATACATAGTTACCTGGGAATAAAGCCCATTGAACTCAGTGCATAGGATACTGCTGTAAACCGTTGCCTTGTACATGGAAAACATGCATGTGCGCACTGAGGTACAGTGCCGCCGCCGCTCCCCAAGAGCAACAAGGAGCATGGCAAAACTGGGATCTGTCCCTTTTCCTGAAAGTGCAAAGAAGACAGGCAGGAGCCATGCACATCAAGCACCTGGGCTCACAAGAAACAAGACCCTAGGGTTGAAGCTGCTTTCTGAGTGAGGCTCATGTGCCTTTAACAGCTGCATAAAAGGCAGAAAGTGTAGCCTACAAAACTTTCCCCCATTACACATCCCCCAGTCAGGTAAAGCTACTCTGTTAAGTATCTTCACTGCATTGGCTGGGAACAATACAGTAATCTTTGTCAGAAAAAGTGCAACCCTCCTTTCCCCTTATCCTCAGGAGCAGTCTCTGGCCAGCCCAGGCCAGGCCATTAGAATCCTATTTTCATGCCTAACATTGGTAGAAATACACGGGGGCGGGGGCTGCCCTCATGAGCGATTTAGTGCCAAGTTAGAGCACTCTGAATTCCACTTCCCTCTTGAGAAGCCGCATTTTCTGAAACTCCTTTTACTCTGACTTTTTTTACTGAAAGTGGCTCCCTGGCGGTTTTACCACAGTGTGCCATGCGTGTCTCACACACACACACACACACACACACACACCTCATTAAATCCTGGATGTGCCTCTGAGACCTGGCAGTGACCTGGGCAAAGGGGTGGGATGCCCCATTCCCTCTTGTTTCCCCAATGGAAGTAGTTTTTCCCATTGAGAAAATCCCCAGCAGCGCAGCAGCGACCCCTCACATTACCGCAGTAGTGGGGACACTCATTCACCTTAGCTAGCCTGCTTTTAATCTTTAACACATCCCCTCCCCCTTCTGTGCATGTTTACTCAGAAGTCAGAAATAAATCTCACTCTCCTGCAGTGAAAGGGTTAAAGGCTAACTTTAGTAACTCGCTCTAAAGCATTCCTTTGCTTCTCCTTGCTTCTCCATTCCTTTGCTTCTCCTTCTCCTTCTCTTAAATCGCGCTTGCTATGCTGCTCTTCTTTGATGTTCTGTAGTTTCTCTGATGTAAAGTCGTTTCTCCGTTGTCATATAAAGTCCCTTGTCCACTTTATCACAGTAACAGTCTTTCCAGTTTACGGGATGCCAGCCGGCAGAAGGAGAAAGGGAGGCGGGGTGGGGTGAGGGGTGGAAGCCATAACTCCATGGCAGAGGGCTGGAATGGGGCAAAATTGAGGGGCTGAGCTGCTGGAGGGAGGGGATTGAGATGCTGCACTCTACAATTGGGGATCTGGCTTCTCAAGGCAAAAATGGGGGGAGATGGGGGGAAATGGGGTGGGAACAATAACTCCATGGCAGATTACTGAAATGGGGAGAAATTGGGGTGGGGAAAAGCCCTCACGGGGACCCTTCAGATGCGGCACTCAAGAACCAGGGATTTAGGCTTCTTCAGGGAAATCTGCACACATGGGGAAAATTATTTGCTCTCCATTCATAACAATATAGTAGCAGGGGGGAGCCTGGAGGGTGGGGGAACAAGCTTCTCTTATTGATTGAGCAGCCCCTGCCAGTTTGATGATGTTCAGTTCTACTCCCACACCCCACCCAGAAGTATGTTCCTTTCAAGCACTTTGTGACCCCCTGAAAACCAGATTTTAAAGGTGCGGTACACTTGGCTTATCTTGCTTCATGTGACCCTAACGGACCAAAGCCAATTCCATGCAAATCCGGGTACTACTCCAATGTGCTTCTCATTCCATTGTCGTGAAGATCCCCGCCCCAGCATCCCAACAGACTCACAGCAAGCGATCTGGTAGAAACGCACACTAAAGAAAAAGTTTTTTAAATGTTCCGTTTTCAACATGCTGCTGTAGTGTTCCAAGATATCCAGCAGGTGGCAACACTTGCACTCTTATATTGATTCCACTGGTTCTTTGTTGCTCAAAGGACATCGCATCATTGCTAGAATTCGGGGGGGGGGGGCGGAGGGAGGGAGAGAGAGAGAATCAATAGAGCTGCAAAATCCAGTAGCCTGGAAGAATGTCATTGATGAAAAGACAGAGTAAAGGCCTAACTACACATTACTTTAAATGTGTCACTTCATGCTACTTCAAGGGTTCTAAAAAAACAAACACTAAATGTGGGGCGGGGGGGGTACAATTTTTATTGGGATTACAGACACAGGGCTGGGAGGTTTAAGCCTTTCCTCCCCTTCTGCAATCCAAACAAAAAACAACCCCTCCCTGTGCTGCAAATAGCAATAAAAATATAGCCAGACTTTCTGCAGTCTGAAAAAAGACAGAAGATCCAGAAGGAAAATACAGGAAAACAATGATTGAATGATAGCATCATGTGGATGCCCCATAAAAAGTAAATGAATGAAACATGGCAATTCCACAGTAAATGCCTAGTGTGGAAGCACCCTACATTGTGTTTGCTTTATATAATACAGATAATGGTGATATCTTAAATATAAACATATTGTAAAGGCTTTTTCCAGCCTCCAAACTAAGGGGAACCTATTTTCAGGAATTCATAAGCAAAAATTTCAAAGCTGTCAGAATAACTCTGAAGGACTGTAATATACAAATGAGAATCGAGGTCTACACTCTACAAAATCAGACTTAGAAGGAGTCATAGCTCTAAAGCCAATATACACAGAAGCTCATGCTGACAAAGTTCTGGAAACATTAACTGTCAACTTTTGGAAAATAGAGCTGAACGGGATACAGAAACAAAAATTTGCAGAGCAAAAAAATTATTCAAAAACATTTAGTAGCTCTATGGAGAGCCAGGCACTTTGCTCATTTCTAAATATAATAGTCATGAGCCTATAATCAGATGAAGAACGAGAACAGTGTGTTTATACAGTCCTTACCATATAATCATGACTGTTCCTCATTATGTGGAGAAACCTCTGCCCTCACTGCAGTCTTGCAATTGTAGCTGTAAATGGCTAGTCCTCATCAGTCAGAAAGTTTTTATAGCCTTCAAATAAACTTTTTAACATCACAATCTTATATATGTGTACTCATAAATCCAACTGAACTAAATGGGGCTTATCCCCAGGTAAGTGGGTAAAGGATTGCAGCCTTAGCTACTTACTTGAAAGTAATCCCCATTGAACTCAGTGAGACTTACTTCTCATTAGAAATATATAGGATTACACTGCATGATTCAGATTTGTGTAAGGGTAACTCTTCAGCTTTCAAATTCTGATGTAAAGATAATATAAACTGTACAGACTTTGGGTTGGATCCAATTATTTAGAGCATCCCATTGAAATTAATGATTGTAAAATATTAAGTGCCATCTACATGGATAGCATGTGAATAATAAATACATAAATACATAAATAATATAACATTGCACTGTGGAATATCTGTGTCATTTAACTTGCAAATATTGTTCTTTTCCTTACAAGTGAAATTCTGAATAGAAATACTATACTGGAGATCATGTGAAGTGGCCCTGGTTTTTAACCTAAAATCAAAGCAGGGATTTCAACCCTCATTTATCTCTTTCACTTGTTCCCACAAAATATATGCGGAAGCAAGCAGAAATTTCGTAGTGAAATAGGCAGAGCTATATAACAGATGTCAGTGACAGAAATTAGAAAAGTATTCTGAACAATGATCTCTTCTACACTTATGTCTACAAAATGGAATGGGAGCTTGGATGCTGTATTTAGTCTAAGCAGACATGTAATCCTGTGCCTGTTTACTCAGATGTAAGTCTCATTGTGTTGAATGGTGATTACTCCCTAGTAAGCATGTTTAGAACTGCAGGCTTAGATTCTTGCAGCTTGATCTTATTCATGTTTATTTGAAAATAAGTTTCATTGCTCTAGAATGAAGCAATAAAACAGCCTTCGCCATCTGTTTCACAAGCTATTTAAGCTAGAATCCTTAGATGTGATAACACTTGCAAAGATTTCTTGTTTGTCACAAAGAAAATCTTCCAACTTTGAAGGGATGCTCGTCTTCTTTCATTAATCTCCACCTAATGAAAGAGGCAAATGTATCAAGCAAACATGTAAAATTGTTTTGATCTGGCCACGGAAGCTGCAAAGAGAAGCGCTATATATTTCTTCTCAGAATACTTGGGGATGTTAGACTACAAGCGAGTCAATAAACAGGACAAATGCCCATTAATGAGTAACAAGGGTTGCTGATGACAGGTATAAATTATCTATAGGACTTTGTAAGGTAAGTCGCATGGAAACTCACAGGCACCCAAGACAAAAAAAGTAATATATTGGAGTGGGAGCTTTGTTATCATACTAAATTCTTAGTGTGATTGCAAGAACATGTTGGACAAAGAAACTAATGGAAAGGTCTGACACACTGCTTCCTATAAGGAGGCCTGGCATCCCAAGAAATAACAGGGATTCTTTGTGCCCAGTGCAGTAGAGGGGTGAAATCTCTTTGGGTGTTTCTGGCTAATATTGTTTCTTTGGGGTCCGTTAGAGTGCTCTTATGAGTCACTGGCAAACTGAGTCAATGGACACCTACAGTTCAGCGTCAGCTATGCACATCTCCTTGTTGATTGCTCCTGGTACAAACTTACAATTGGGGTCATAATAAGAGGTAGCAGAGAGAAAACTGTCAGTCGCAGTGATGCCAACTTTCAGGTTACTGGGAAACTTTTTCAGGTTACTGGGATAACTCTGTTATCCCAAAGAAGTGCTTGGGATCATAGGCATCTCTTCTATGAAGTGTTTCCTGTTTTACTTCTGGATTTGGCACTACAATCCTGGGAAAGCCAACAACTGGAAATGCCTTTCAAACCAAGAGGTGAATCATACACAGCAGATGAATTAAGAATATAAGAAGGGCCATGCTGGACCAGACCAAAAGCCTGTCTAGTCCAGCATTCTGTTCACACAGTGGCCAACCACAACCAGGATGAATGCAATAGCAACTGGTATTCAGAAGAATACTGACTCCGTTACTGGAGATACTATGTAGGCATCATGACTACTAGCCTTATCCTCCATAAATTCCTTAGATTAAACCGGATGAGACATCTTGGCATCATTCAGGAGATCCTCTATAACTTTGTCAAAGAACAGTCCCACTGCTTAACTAAATAACTGGTCTGCCATAATGGTAAGGACATGACATTTGAACTGTAAATCATTATCATCAACAACAATGTGCTTCAGATGGCACCACAAGGAATGGATAGATGAAGGCAAGAACTAGTATCTGGATGATGCAAGAAGTCTTTTAAAGACTTGTTTTGGCCCTAGTTAGGAGGGCACAACTTGGGCTTTGCTGCAGGCAGTACCACTGACTCTTGCATCAGCTCTGGATGTATAGCCAACATAAAAAAATGCTCTGGTCCAAGTCACTATCAATCACACCTCAGATGATGGTAGAAGCCACAACAGAGTTTCACCTCGTGATCATAACTCAAAGGGATAAGCACTTTCCAATGATCAGGACCAGCCCATTTAGGGCTTCAAATAATATCAAAACCAGAAGTTTGAATTGTGAACAAAAGCCAACAGCTCCTTTTTGGACTTGTGCAACACGGTCCCTCTGATCAGTTTTTGTTAACAACCTGGCTGCTGCATTCTGGGCCAGCTGATGTTTCCAGTCTCCAAAGGCAACTCTGCATAGAGTGCCTTACATCATCTCATCTAGAGCTTGGCAAGGTGTGCATGGTGAAGGCAAGGTCTTTATCTTACAGGGTAAGGCACAGTTTGTGTAGCAACAAGAAGGTGCTTTGGGACTTGGCTACCTCCTGTGTATCAAGCAGTGACACCAGATCCAGGAGCACTCCCAAGCAGCAAACCTACTCCTTCGGCAGGGAGGGTATGATCCCAATCAAAGTAAGCCATTCATTTACTCCCAAATCAACTGCTCCACCTACGGTTAACATCTCTGTTTTACCTGGATAGCAATTGGGCTGGTGGACACAAGGAATAGGGGCCTTCTTGGTAGGGCCTCCTCCTTGTGGAACTCTGTTCCAACTGTCTGCCAGGCCCCATCATTACAGGCCTTCAGTTGGGCCCTAAAGATGTATTTATTTACCTTGACCTATAACTGACATGGAACTTCATTGGTTGTCATTGGGTATATGATGTCATTTGGTTTTAATGTTGATTTTATTATTATCTTACCATTGTTTTATTATGTGTTGTTGAGATGTTAAGTGTTGTATGCTGCCTTGGAGGGTTTTGCCCTAAAAGTTGGTTTATAAATATTTTAAAGAAATAAATAGTCACCATCCAGACACCTGTTCAGAAGTTCCATGGACTCACTAGGAGTGGATGAAAAGGAGAGAAATAATTGGGTGTCACCTGCATTAGGTGGAAACCCATACTTTCAGTACTACTAAAATGAATAAAATGCGGCATAACTTGCAACAAAAACATAAACTGCTGTATATTAACTCTCCAGAAGGAGGAGGAGGAGGAGAAAAAAACATATACACCCATACACCAGTCCAGCCATCTCATCCCAAACAAATACAAGAACCCAACATTACCAAACCACAACACATTAACAGTCTTCAAAATAAAAACATCAAATGGAAAGTGAATCTCAACTTCAAACCCCACCATTTAGGAACACCACAGCACCTTCATTACCTGCTCCCAGAGAGACAGAGACATATATTGCTGTGCTGGCATTACATGCATATCTTTGGATACACATAAAGCTTCTGAAAAAGAATGTAAGTGCCAAGGGTTTAATGTGAGCCTGGGCTCATCAGCACCTAGTCATAGAAGCTTTTTACAGTGTAATTGCCCAGTTCTAGAACATCATGTAAAGCATCAGTGGGCATCTGAGAGAACATCTTCTCCCTTACCATCCTGCGTGGTCACTGAGGTCATCAGATGAGGCATTCCTAGTGGTTCCTCATAGACCTATGGTCAATTTGGAGTCCACTCAGAGTACAGCCTTCAGTCTACTGGCTCCTTCTCTGTGGAACTTCCTGCCTGTTGATGTCTGGCAGGCACCGACATTTTATATGTGCTGAAGACATTTTTATTTAAGCAAGCTTTCCCTGACTAACCAGCCATGGTTTTATTTGCATAATTTGATTTTTAAGATTGCAAGTCTATTTTGATTCTTCTTCTTTTGCTTTCTTTTTATTGTTCACCACTTGGGAATTTTATTGGATGCAGAGTGGTATTTAAACCTTTTAAATAAATAAATAAACTTGTGGCCCTCAAGATGTTTTGGCCTACAACTTCCATGATCTCTGGAATTTCCATGATGACAAGTTGACCACCCCTGATATAAAGTTATAACCATGGGCTAAGCAAGTTCCAACTGCTCAGCCCCACCTCTTTGCTTCAGAGACCCTCAGAAGACCCTGCTGCTTGGAAGGCAGTGGCTAAACAGCCAGGCCAAAGGATATTTCAACCAAGAAAGATTGATGGGGAGAGTAAGAAACTCTGCCTGAGTCATTTTGGTCCCATGTTAAAACCACACTGTTTCTATACTAGTCTTTAAGGGTGCGATCCTATGCATGTTTAGATGGAAAAAAAGTCCTACAATTCCCAGCATGCCCCAGCCAGCCATGCTTCATGGCTAACTTCATGACTAACTGCTCAGATCAACAGCAGTACATCTTTTAAATACAGGTTGTCCACAATAATGACAGGGCCTTCTGGGCTGCATTAACAGAAACATAGCTTCCACATCCAGGGAAGTACTAGTTCCCCTCTACTCAGCACTGGTTAGGCCTCATCTGGAGTACTGTGTCCAGTTCTGGGCACCGCACTTTCAGAAGGATGCAGACAAACTAGAGAGGGTTCAGAGGAGGGCAACGGAGATGATCAGAGGACTGGAAACAAAGCCCTATGAGGAGAGACTGAAAGAACTGGGCATATTTAGCCTTGAGAAGGGAAGACTGAGGGGAGATGTGATAGCGCTCTTCAAGTACTTGAAAGGTTATCACAGAGAAGAAGGCCAGGATCTCTTCTCAATCATCCCAGAATGCAGGACACAGAATCATGGGCTCAAGTTACAGGAAGCCAGATTCCAGCTGAACATCAGGAAAAACTTCAATGGAACCAATTACCTAAGGAGGTAGTGGGCTCTTCCACACTGGAGGCCTTCAAGATGAGGCTGGACAGCCATCTGTCAGGGATGCTCTGACTTGGATTCCTGCATTGAGCAGGGGGTTGGACTCGATGGTTTTATAGGCCCCTGCCAACTCTACTATTCAATGATTCTATGATTCTGTATTTTTGAAGCCATGGCTAACTCAGGTGCTACTGTGTCAGGAATATTCCATATTCCAAAACAGGGTGTGGAACGATTTGTAGAGATTGCCTTTCCTTCTAGCAGTGTGGGGTAACTCCTATTTACTATATTGTAAGTCCTTTCACACTTAAAATATATTTTTTAAAAAGCTGTCACCTTCTCTAGGTCTTCCAAAAGGCACCATCAATGGGATTCTGCAATGGCTACATTTATATAAAAGTCATTAATTGATTAATCAGCTAAACAATAATCTGTTGAAAGTCTTAAATTAGTTGACAGACCAACTAAAACTATAACTTCTGTGAAAGTGTGTGGGCGCATGTGCTTGTTTTTAAGGAACGTATTGACGTGACTTAGAGAGCGTGGTCAGAGTAGGACGGCACAACAGTGATTAAAACACGTACAGAATTTGGACTCTGTATATCTAAATCCAGTCCAAACGGGTGAAACTGAAGTCACCTGGAATTAAGTTTACATTTCCATGCCTCTGGAAGGAGTTGCCCCAGACAACCCCAGCTTTGCAGGCCGTTAGGAAAGCTCTGGAGACCCACCTGTTTGCTTTGGCTTCCTCTTGGGTTGTGTTTTATAGGTTCTTAGCTGCAATTATCTTAGTATTCTCTGAGCTTGAACTTGGTTGATTATTTACTGGCATTAATTAATTTTATTGATTTTTGTTATTCTCTTATTGTATTGGGTTTCTAATATGTAAGCTGCCTTGAGAGGGCTGTACCCTTAAAGGCACCTGAACATATTTTTTAAATAAAATAAAAATACATTGTTGTTGTGTTGTCTTGAATGGGAATTAATTACCTTAGCCTCTCCTAATTTCCACCTAGGGCAATGCTGTTTTCTCTTAGTAACTAGTTCTAACCATATCCAGCAATATAACCCCATCCTCACATAGTGGGGAGTGAAACTCTTTGGGGAAAGGACTTATCATAGAATCATAGGGTTGGAAGGGGCCTACAAGACCATCGAGTCCAACCCCCCGCTCAGTGCAGGAAGCCTGATTCCCAGGTGGTCTCCCATCCAAGTACCAACCAGGGCTGACCCTGCTTAAGAGTTTTGCTGCTCAAAGACAACATTTCTGCTGAAAGGGAAGGCAGTCAGGTCACATTGGAAAGAGGGAGCAGGCCAGGAGTGGGAGAGAGAGAGAAAAGGGTTGGGGGACCTGGGTAGGCAGGGAAGGAATTCCAATGGAAGAACAGCATTGCCTGGGGATAGATCAGGGCAGAGAGAGAAAGTGAAACGAATGGGCAAAATGCACCAAGTGCCACTTTTGCTCTAGAAAAGCAGGACAAAGCCCCCACGGACCTCCTCTTGGATTGTGTGAAAAGAGAACACAATAAGCAGTGAGAATTGTAGAATGGGGGGCCCTCTTCCTGGCTTTGCCTTCTTCCTGATGCTTCCAGGTGCCTGGAGTTTGCCCTCCTACAAGTACATTCCCGGATAAATGGGATTGCCAGTAGGCCGGACTGGCCTTCCAGGACTCTTTGGATCCTTTTTCTCCAGGTTGGTTCTCATTCCATATGCCAATCATTGTTGCAGATTAGAACTTCCATCCTATCCATACTCCTGGGAAACCTGCCTGTCCCGCATTCTTTAATCGCCCCTCTATACTCTTTGTTAACATTAGTGGTCATCAGTCCTTGGTAAGTGACCTTGCCTGCTCCCAGAACACCAAATAACGAGAACAAAAACCACCCACCCTTTCACTCCATGTTAATATAATCCAGAATAGGCTCTGCTCCAGAATTCACTGCCCAGAATAACAAACCCAGCCTTCCCCAACCTGGTATGCTCCAGATGTTTTGAGCTACAACTCTTGGAGTTCCTGACCATTGGCCATGCTGGTTGGGGATGATGGGAGTTGAAGTCCAAAGCACCTGAAGGGCACCAACTTGGGGGAAGGCTGAATTAACTCCTTTGCTCCCTAAGCCTGGAGAATGGCGAACCAATTCAAGTTAAGTTGTTTAGAGCATGCAACGTTCTAAGGGTCATCCAGTGGAGGCTGGTGGCTCTGATGTCAGTGGAGCAGTGAATCCGCTCTGAGTTTTAGAGTTCTGACTGAAACCCAGAGCTGATTCACCACCCCACTGACATCGGAGCCACCAGCCCCCACTGGAATCATCTATGAGAAGGAACAAAAGAAGGTCTCTTCTGCCTTCCTCCTCTAAACCAGGGGTGGGCAGAGAGGAGATCACCAGCTATTTGGGACTTCAACTCCCAGGAGCCCTTAGCTTCTACACAGCAGCCTCATCCAACCTGGTGCCCTCCATGTGTGCCGTAATACAATTCCCATCACCTCTAGTCAGCATGGCCAATTGGGTGGTGGGAGTCATAGTCCAACAACACCTGGAGATGGTGAAAGGCTGTGAGAGCCCCCATTCCACCCACGGCTTGGCAGTCAAAAAGAGCTGGAAAATCCAAAATCCTTTTGCCACCTTTCCAGATTCCTAATTAGAGCGATTAAAATGTACCCTCAGTCCAGGAGCCATTTCAGTTCTATGCCAGCTGGAACAGTTAGATCCATGCTTGGAACCGAATGATTGAAATCTGGACATTCCCTTGGGTGGTTTTTCTTGCCCAGACCAGCACCTCCTGCGGCTGCCAGATTTCCCCGTCCTCAGTACAGGGGTATCCCTTTCTATAATATCTCTGGCAGTCGCTCCTTTGGGAACGCCATTCTCCACCCCAGCTTCCTCAGCCTCCTCGAAGCTGCCAGCAGGCGAGAAATGAGCACATGCAATTGTTCTCTCTCTCTCTCTCTCTCTCTCCCTCTCTCTCCAGTGAAGGCTGGTGACTCCGATTTCGGTGAGGCAGGGAATCCATTCTTGGTTTCCATCAAACTCAGTCAGTACTCTAAAGGAGCTATCCAAGGCGCTGAGCCTATTTTGGGGATAGGGTTCAGCACCTCGGATAGCTCCTTTAGAGTTCTGGCTGGTTCTGACTGAAACCCAGAATATATTCACAGCCTCACCAAAACCGGAGACGCCAGCCTTCTCTCTGTCTCTCTGCTAGCAACGTGAGCGAAAACTCCCAGATTCTATCCAGGGACCAGCTCCAATTCGAAATAGTACAGCTAAGCTCCGCAGGAGTGGATCCCAAAGGCGGAATGGAGCCCTTTCTCCATGGCACGGCCTAAAGCGGCCTTTCCCAAACCTGGTGCCCTCCAGATGTTTTGGACTTCGACTCCCAGCAGTCTAACACATCTTGGGGGCCACCAAGCTGAGGAAGGCTGCCCTAAAGGAAAGAGACCATCCCAAGGACGGGCGGGAGAGTCCGCCAAAGCTAAGTATTAGGAAGTCTGAAGCAACAAATTCAACATTTTGAAATGTATTAAGACATTTCTCTTAAGTCCTCAATGGCTTAATATATATTGTTAGTAGTAGTAGCATTCCTATGATAAGTACCGCAACTATTTACCCAAGCACCTACGTTGTCGTACAAAATTGGAAAAGCAGGCAGATTTAGGATAGGGAGGGAGGGAGGAGAAACAGGCAAATCCTTTTCCTTAGAAGCCCTGGGGGTGGGGGGTGGAGGACCTTATTTCCAAGTAAACACGGAAATTTTTCCAAGGTATTTACTTGCTTGTCTTTAAAGATGGCTGAAGGTCGACCTGAAATTTCTAAGGCACGATCCGAAAGCAAATCCCAGCAATGGGTTTTCAGAATTGGGATACAATTTACCCACCTCCTCCATCCAATTCACACTGCTATTTGATTTGATCGACTGGAGTTCCATTGGAATCAATCGATTTCCACGGAAGTTCCGTTCAGATCGACTGGATCCTCCCCAGCCTCCAACCATGTCCAGAATCAAAGCCGCAAGGAACCGTGAAATCGCAGCCCTTCGGCTTCATGGAGCTCTGTTTTGGCCACGTTCACACAGCATCAGGACCTGTAACAGGAGTCGGGTAAGGACCAAGACAACTCCTTGCCGTTATTATTAACTTTCAGGGCAATCCTGGGCAAGTTCACCGGGAAGTAAACCCAACTTTGTTTAAAGGGGCTTATCCCCAAGGTAGGCGTGTGCAGGAATTCAGCCTTAACCGTGGATTCGTTGACCGGACATCCTCACAGAGGCAGCCGGCCAGTCTCTAGCGGAGGTGCCATCAGCAGCAGATCCAAAATTGTTGCTTCCAGGTCGAACTCCTTCAAGTAAATTCGTAACCTAATTTATACGAGGCCTGTCGGATTCGCACTGCTAATTCCCAGCAGGTACACGCAGGTTGCCTCCTGGACGTGAGAAAACTGTACAATTTTTGGAGCGACGAAAAGTATCTTTCAGCTAAGGTTTCTGGAGCTGTAGTTGTAAGAACACGGTTGAAGTGGCACTGAAACAAACGAGACGGATGTGTGTGTGTGTGTGTGTGTGTGTGTATGTGTATATGTATATGTTTACAGCAGGACCTGTAAACGACGGGTTACACGAAAAGCGTGCTTTGCCCCTTACCTGTTAAGATACGTGTTAAGATTTGCTGTTTTCCCTGCAGGAAAAGAACACACGCGCACAAATGCACGTGAACGTTCTAGTCTGCAGGGCAGTTGAGCAGAGCGAAGCTCAAGGCAATTCGGAGCAGGCCGGCTCTGACTCCTTCAGGAAAAAGAGAACGCTCCTGCGCGCCTGTTTCATAGGCTGAAGTTCTTTGCTTTGGAAGTCAGGTCCGTTGAACTCAAGGGGACTTCCGTGGCGAGTAGGTCTGCTTAGGATCGGGACGATGTCGTTTGGGGCAATTTTGAGACACTCCAATGCTTTAGATAGTATTGCATGTACCATTTTACACCGGGTCGTCGTGTATTTAGCAAGAAGATGCAAACACGTTTGGATTTACTTCGTGGTCGTAAGGAAGCGAGTTTCCACAATCCTTCCTTCACTGCGATGCAGCCCTTTTCTTTCTTGGGCTATCCGTTCGCTAAAGGATTGTCCTCTGTTCCCACTTAGTAGCCATTCATTAGAATTCATAATAATAAGAAATTGTTCAGGAGAAGCCACTTTCTGGACAAATGACGGTACGACTTTGAAAAGAAAGCTTCGTTGAAAATATTTTCTCACGCTATTACATCAGTTCGATATTTTTTAAATGCGCGAGAAGTAGTAGACGGATAACGTGCTAATCCTAAATAGATCCCTTCTAAATACGTTTCAGTTATTTGTGTCAGACTTGCATTCAGGAACGGATATGGTCAATTTATATATAATAATAAGTATCCGCCGATATTTTCAGGCTCCATGTAGAACGCACTTTGGCTGTAATTCTATGTAGACTTACCTGGGAGTAAGTCCATTGAATACACTGTGGCTTACTTTCGAAAAAACACGCATAGGATTGTTCTGTTATATGGTTCAAAAGTGATCTATGAAGCCATTCCTCGCCCAAAGGAAAATGTCCCTACTTTAAAAAAGAAAAGAAAAGAAAGGATGGAGATAAATTCTCTGTCAATCTTGCCAGTGTATCAGTGTATCAAGTATGCTTCGTGGCTGCATGAGATCGGAAGGCGTTTTTGACATTATCTTTCGAACTGAAAACAAATGGCCGTGGAGCGATTCACAGAAAGGTGCAGAGAGACGTCGAATAACAGGATCGGGCAAGGCGAGCGGCGTGTTGGTCAAATACCATTCCAACGACCACCTTGCAGCCTCTCTTGGTCGCTTTTTGAGCTTCTGGGTTCCAAGCTGTGTAAAGTCTGAAGGGGGGAGGGCAGCTCGGTGACAAGAGCCCACGATTTAATCAATAGGGACAAAAGGTCTGCTTTTAAAGGCCCTTTCCTAGATAAGATGGACACATATCAGAAGTGAGTTCAGGCAATAAAGAGACGCAAGACTCGCAG
This sequence comes from Heloderma suspectum, assembly GCF_057233095.1. Taxonomy (NCBI): domain Eukaryota; kingdom Metazoa; phylum Chordata; class Lepidosauria; order Squamata; family Helodermatidae; genus Heloderma; species Heloderma suspectum. The sequence continues at coordinate 229,314,573 of NC_139460.1, forward strand.
AGATAATCAGCTACATCGCGGACCAAATCGAGCTAAGAGACTGGAACGCCGCCCGTCTAAGTAGCCATTCTAGCGCGGTGCCTATTATCCAGCGCTCGGGTGAGAAAACCGCGCGGACCATTCTTGCGGAGAAAAGTTAAGTAAACGGCAAATTCAGTACCGCAGGAAGATGTTCTCTCTCCTTCTACGGAAGTCTCGGTTACTTTATGTAAAGTCCTGTCGTTTTTGCCGAATCTCAGAAAATAAGAAATGGGGGGGGGGGGAGAGAGAGAGAGAGAGAGAGAGAGGAAAGAGATTCCTTTGTAAAAGTGACTTTGGCTGATCGATCATAAAGATCTGCAGGATTTCAATGGCATAATACAGACTCTTGTGTTTGTTTGTTTGTTTGTTTGTTTATTGCCGATTCCTTGAAAAGGGAAAAAGAAAAGCTTAAGCCTCATTTAAACTCCCATTCAACGGGATTTATTTAGTCGTTTGCAAGATAAATCAGCGGGTAAATTTACAGCCATTTAAACCACCGTGACTTTATAAAAGAACCTTCATTTAATGTTGCTTCCCCCCCCATCGCCATCCTCCCATCTCCCCTCCCATCTCCCCCCCCACACACACACACACGCACACGCACACACACACTTTCGTGACGCGGATGCGAAGCGGGAGTCCCGAATGCCCATCAATTGGCCAATAGCAGCGGCCTCGGAAGAGAACCCGACCAATCCGCGGGCGCTGCCGGCAGGTGGCTGCGGGGTTATCGGTGCATCTTGTCCGACTCCGGGACTCCGGCGCTGAGTCAATTTCGCCGGGAGGGAAACTGCTCGGGAAGAACGGCAAAAATACATCGCGGGGGGAGGAGGGGGAGGGGGAGGAGGGGGAGGGGCAGGGGGAGGAGGGGGAGGGGCAGGGGCAGGAAGGGGGGAGAATAAAAGGGGGAGGAAAAAGACACTCCGGCATCATTGTCCACCCTTCCGATTTCCAAGAGGATTTCCAAACTGGGCACAAATAAACAAACAAGCCAGCCAGCCAGCCGTCGTCAGGCGGCGTTGCCCGAAGAAGCCTGAGCCGGCCGAGCTCGGTGCCCCGGCGCCTCCCGCGCCTCCCCTCCCGCGCCAGCATCCGCCGATCGCCACGCCTTCCCCGGGCTGGGGACTTCCCGCCCCGCGCGCTGCGGCGCCGCCGGCCCTCGGCGGACAAGCCGGGATCGGTGGCCGCCGCCGCCATCTGCGCTGAGCCGCGGCCGGAGGAGGAGCGTCGAACTTGGCGGCCGCCCTCGTCGCTCCCCTCCCGGCTCCTTCCGCGGAGCAGAGCCCGCGCAGCGGGGCGGCCCGGCTGCTTTTGCCCCGGCGCGCCCGCGGAGCCCGGAGCAGGCGGGGCGGCGGCGGCGGCTGCTCCGGCCCGCGCCCCGCCGCGCGCCCTTGATGCCCCCCGATGTTGGCCGTGGGGCAGATGGAGGCTAACCGCCCGGGCGCCTTCGTGCTGAGCAGCGCGCCGCTGGCCGCGCTGCACAACATGGCCGAGATGAAGACGTCGCTCTTCCCCTACGCCCTGCAGGGCCCGGCCGGCTTCAAGGCGCCCGCGCTGGGCGGCCTCAGCGCGCAGCTCCCGCTGGGCACCCCGCACGGAATAAGCGACATCCTGGGCAGGCCCGTGGCGGGCGCCGCCGCCGCCGGCAACCTCCTCACCGGCCTGCCGCGCCTGAACGGACTGGCCACCGCGGCCGCGGCGGGGATGTATTTCAACCCGGCGGCCGTCTCCAGGTACCCCAAGCCCCTGGCCGAGCTGCCCGGACGGCCTCCCATTTTCTGGCCCGGAGTTATGCAGGGATCGCCCTGGAGGGACCCCAGGCTCGCCTGTCCCGGTAAGGCTGGATCGCTGCTGCTCGGGCGGCGGGCGGGTGGGAGGCGGGGAGAAGGCACAGGTGGATCCAGCGAAGGAGCAGGGCTCGCGGAAGGGCGTGTGAGTGTGCACATAGGAGGAGCGATCATTTGGGGGGGCATTTCTAAGAGAGGGAGGTGTCAAGGCTACACTCGGCCCCTAAATCCCAGATCCGTAGTTACTTAGGGTGACAGGGTAGGACAGCGCTTTGCACATGCTCGGAGACGCCCGTCCCTTTCTTACTCCTCAAGCTGCGCGGCGGGGCTCGGGTGGCGTCGACAGGTCCCCCTAGGGCTGATTGCCACTGAATGCCCGCCAGAAGCAGCCGGAGTTCCACGCAGTCCCCGGCCGGCTGGAGGCACGTGGTGCTTGGCGAGCCCTGGGTGGTCGCCCTCGTAATGATGCACGAGCGACCCGGGGCCCGCCCGCAGAGCGCGAGGAAGAGCGCCCCGCTCGCGGGAAGGGGCGGCCTTCGCTTTTCCTTCCCCCCAGCTCCAGGAGGACCCTTCCCGTCTCAGAAAGACCCCTCCTGGTGGCCGGCGCGCTCACGCCGGCTGAGGACAACCAAAGGTGTCGACGCCGCAGAGGGACGCGGCGTTGTCTGCGAGTGACGAGGGCCCGGCGAGGTTTCTCGAGGGCAAATTGCGATGGGCCAGCTTGCCTTCGGGAAACGGGGGGGCCGGCCGCCTCGCCTACGGCCAGACCACGCCGCGCCGGCCCGGTGAGGCTGAAGGCCCCTCTCCGGACTCTCTTCGCCGTCTTCGCCGCCCCACCAGCCGCCGGCGAATGGATTTCCTCTTCTAGGATTAATCCCGCTCGGAAAGGAGCAAGTCACAAAGTTCTCCTGCTCGGCCAAGCCAGCCTTGTCTGTCTGGCTGCTGTCGGGAAAGGGTGGGCACGATTTGCAGTCTCGTGCAATTACCGGGCGCTCTTTCATGGTGCTAGTCCGGATGAAATCCGTTGAAGGAAGACAGAAGGTCGCTTCTCCCCGCCCCCGCCCCCCTTGAATCCAGAAGCTTTTTTAGGCGCTTGATGGGGCTCTTTCTGTCCCTCCCCTCCTCCCTGTTTTCAGCCCAGGCTGGGATGGTTTTGGACAAAGATGGCAAGAAAAAACACTCCCGACCAACTTTCTCAGGGCAGCAGATTTTTGCTTTGGAGAAAACCTTTGAGCAAACGAAATACTTGGCAGGACCGGAGAGAGCCCGCCTCGCTTACTCGCTGGGAATGACCGAAAGTCAAGTCAAGGTAAGGTGTCCTTGTAAACCCTCTTCCGCTACGTGGGCGAGAGAGATTGAGAAGGCCGGGCAGAAAAGGCGAATGCCGCTCCCCGGCATGCGGATCGACACCGGGAGCCCCCGGGGCTCCGATCGTAAGACACAAGGCTGCAGTCCTAGACGTTTACCTTCTTGTCAGTCCCATTGAATTCAATGGAACTGACTTCCGAGTGCACACGCATAGAGTTGCAATATGTAGGCTGCAATCCTATACCTACCTACCCGGGAGTAAGTCCCACTCAATTCGGTGGAACTTGCTTCTGAGTAAACAAATATAGGATTGTGCTGCTACCGTGGTTAATCCAAGTTGAGCTCATCTCCGGGGCCCTACCAGCCCGATCCCATGTATGTTTACCTAGAAGTAAGTCCCGCTGACTGCAATGGAAGTGTATTCCCAAATAAGTGTGGGTGTATATGGTTGCAGCTTTTCTTAGAAATAAACGAGGCTTGCTTCCAAAATGCCTGTGCTTACCAGCCACGTGTAAGAAATTCCTTGGCTATTCACCTTGCCGGTGAACTAAATATGAATTTAATTTTTTAACCTTAAGAAAATGTCACACATTTTGGAAACTTTAGGCTGCAATCTTACTCCCACTGACCAGGGAGTAATGTCCATTAAAGTCAGCGGGACTTATTTCTGAGTAGATATTTAAAGGATTGTGCAGTTAGTATGTATCATATTTGTATTGTGTCTGTTATAATCCAAAATATATGTGTTGATTACTACTTACTAGTAGTGATAATAATAAAAAAAGAAAATGTAATTAAGCCAAAGTCATCTAGCTTCAACCTGTTACTCCTCAAACCTAAACCTCTGGGAGGTCAAAGGGATTAGCTTAAGTCCACTGCTCAGTAGGACTTACTTCCAAGAAAGTATGCTGAAATATGCAGTCTATTTTTTGGTCCTCCTTATTCCTTCCCTTGTTTATAAAAAGGCAGAACATTTTAAAATGAGAAGGAAACTTTTAAAATAAAATCTAGAGTTGTTAATCAAATAATATTTGTCTATAGCCAAGGCATCTCTTGTATTTTAAATCCCTTGGGGGTTTTCTTCAGCGTTAGATAAAATATGTCTACACAAAACTCAAGTTTTCTGATCATACTACAAGGAACTCTGAATTTGGTATGAGCAGCAATTTTGGTTAATAAAAAAATAGGGTTTGTTCTTGTTTTGTTGCAACAACGATTTGTTGAAGTTAAAAAATAATAATTATATATCTGACTAAGATTTAAACATGGGCTACTGTAACGGGGTATTTTACAGTTCCAAACAAGCTCCCCCGCCCCCAGTAATTTAGGCACAATCCAGCCAAAGTCAAACACTGTTAGTTTCCACTGATTTCAATAGGGCTTCCCATGGTCTGAATTTGGGCTGGGTCTTGCCTTCCTACCCTATACGAGTGGGATCGATCTGTGAGTAATCAGTTCCCGATGTGAAAACCAGAGAAATACAGTCTTTAGATGTTCTTGCTTTTCCTCTTCCTCCTCCTTTTGAAGAAGATATTGATGCAAGTAGAAAGATACATGCGGTACTTTTCTGAGGCCTAGTAATTTGCTTTCTATGCAATCTGTGTAATTGAGGCTGCAACCCTATGCACTTTTACTTGGGAGTAGGCTCCATTAGAGTCAGTAGGACCTGATCCACAATTAATAGAATTGGATTCAGATTTAGTCATACTTAGAGTAGACCCATTGAAATCAATGGGAATTAAGTTAGTGATGACTAAACTTAAGTCCTGTAGATTTCAATGGCTCTGCTCTAAGTATGACTAAATCTGGACCTAACCCATAATTTCTCTCCTTTTTTCCCATGCAAAATGGGCAGATTTGACAGACCTAAAATTGCCCAGCAGAACCCCTCTAGAGCCCAACAGAAAGGTTCACAAGTTCCTTGTAGTAAGACCAGCTGAAGACAGTGGGCTTCCCACATAAAGTTATTCGAACCAGATTGTTAAGAAAAGAAACGTTTGTCTTGTTCAAACACGGAAGATTGTCCCCAGAAGAGGGCTGAAAAGCCGCGCTTCTGGCAAGAGCTGGGTCCTAAAGCTGTTTACTTGGAAGTAAGCCCTATAGAGTTCGTCGAGGTCTCCTTTCTAATAAGTATGGTTAGAATATATTGTTCTAAATCTATTTACTGGAAGTACGATTGAAACCAAGGGGATTTACTTGGGAGTAAATCTGCTCAGAACCAGATTTAAAGTTCGCCTACTTGAAAGTACGTGCCGTGGGAAATTTGTTCCCCCGCAACCCCTGAGTTTAGGGCACGTGGGGGGGGGGGTGCTGAAGTGCCCTATAGAGGTGTACTATGCAGACGTGCATGTTCGCGGGGGGGGGGGAATGTTTACGTGTGCATAAAGATGGAGTTGTAATAGGGTAGGAATTCCATTAGCGACAGGATGCCCTGGATGTGGGATGGGATAGGAGATGGAGGTCCACGGTAAGGGATAGATGGGAGGTCGGTCGGTGGAGGTGTCCGCTTTTGCAGCCGTGGGGTGTGAGCGGGCGGCTGGACGCACGCGCAAGGTATTTGAACGGAAGGTACATGTGAGTGTGTCCGACACGTATCTTTGGCTAAGCCAGGATAGTGTTAAACGCAATTACTCGAATTTAGCCAGTACTGAGGTTTGGATCTTAACAATCCTGACGGAAAACAATTTAGGAATATAACATTCCGCTAAGGCAGGCTCCAGTTCTAAACGCACTTATTCGAATAAACCCCATTTAATACAATGGGGCTTCTTTCTCCCCGAGTAGACATGCCTGGGATTGCGCTGTAAGGCTACGCTTTTAAGCGCACTTACCTGGGAGCCAGCCCCACCGAGCTCCCAGTAACAAGCGCAGGAGCGGGGGGCAATTTGCAAGTTAAGCCCGCTTAATGTCGTGGGGTTTACTTCCGAGTTGACGTGCATAAGGTCGGCCGATAAGGCTGAACCCCTTTCCAAGCTAATGTGGGGGTGACGGGACTTACTTCCCAGTGGACGTGCCTACGGTTAGTTTGCAAGTACTTGGGAGTAACTACAACGGTTCCAATTGCGCCTACTCCCTCCACGTAGTTAGGGTCGGTGCTGGCCTCACTTAAGTCCAGGAAACCCAGACTTCGTCCTAGTGGATACGTAGGCAAGGAATGACTCCCCGCTAATCCTTCCTATCTCTACCCCTCGCCCCCTTTAAAGGCCGCTTTCAGTGTACACCTGTCTGGCTACTCAGAAGTCTCACCGACTTCAACAGGACCTACTCCCTAGTATGTGGGCACAGGATTGCAGCCTTAACGCCGTTTCCTTAAGAGGCGGTTCTCTTCCACCGCCCTGCCCTACCCGCCATCAGGCGAGGTGAGGTTTCTAATCCGGGTTGGCGAATATAAAGACACCCCCACTCCACGGGATTCCCTCTGGGTTGGTAGGCGCAGGCCAAGGACGGGCACTGCGCGTCAGCGCGGCACAGGAGTCTGTGCACAGAGGACCAGGTCGTGGCAGGTACCCCGGCCTGGTTCTCCTGCGGAGGCCCGAGGGCTGATTGCGGGGCTCCTGCGGGGCGGGGGAAGCAGGGGCTCGAGCCCGACTCGGGGGCCGGGAGCGGCCCAGGAGCGGGGCGATGCGCCCGGGGTGCGCCTGCCCTGGGGAGGCCCAAGGCGCGTGACTCTGTCCGTGTGTTGTCTGTGCGGCCCAGGTGTGGTTCCAGAACCGGAGGACCAAGTGGCGGAAGCGGCACGCCGCCGAGATGGCCTCGGCCAAGAAGAAGCACGACTCGGAGACGGAGAAGCTGAAGGAGAGCTCGGAGAACGAGGACGACGACGAGTACAACAAGCCGCTGGACCCCAACTCCGACGACGAGAAGATCACGCGGCTCCTCAAGAAGCACAAGGCGGCCGCGGCGGCTGCGGCCGCCGCCGCCGCGCCGCTCGCCCTGCTCAGCCCCTGCAGCAGCGCCTCGGAGCCGTCGTGACTGCGGCCCGCCCGATCGCCCCGCGCCTCCCCGCCCGTCCTCTCCTCCGGCCAAGCAGGGTAGCCGATGCCAGACGCCGGCCAGCGCCCGCCCGCCCGCCTCGGGCCTGGCCGCGGGGACGTCCTGTGCAGCCCGCCGCGTGGCGGAAATGATGTGTGTATATATATTTTTACAGAATAAGTTATGGAAATGAAGGATCGCCCTTTCTCCCCGCCGGTGTACATGCCGCGCGCGCGCTCGCCGGCCGGGAAGGAAGGGAGGAGGTCGGCGTGAGCGTCCCCGTTGGGTGGGTAACGTTCCTCAGGGGGCAGTGCCACGCGTGTCTGGGCAGGGCACAGCCCCACAGCTCCCAGCATTCTCCACCTGGTATGGCTGGCTGGGGAATGCTGGGCATCGTGGGGCTTTTTTCCCTGCCTAACAGGCGTAGCGTTGCGCCCGTGGTTTATTTTCCATCCGGTCTTTCCCGCACCCCCACCCACCCCGCATGCTGAATTTGGGAATAAAAGCTGCCATCCTATTATTAGTCTGGGTGACGTAAAAGAACCTGCTAGGAGGGTTACAGCCAAACCACCTGACTTTAACAGGATTCACAGGGAAATGTAATCCCATCGGAGTCCAAAGGCCTTCGTTGCTTGGCTGCCATCCTCAGTATACTGACGAGGAGATAGAATCCAGTAGGGCTTACTTTTGAGTAAACCTGTTTGGGAGCCTACTGCAGCGCCAAGCCCACCTGCTCGGGAGGAAGCCTCATTGAACGCGAGAGGGCTCGCTTCCTGGCACAGGATTGCCCGGTGAATGTGTTTAGAGTTGGAATGCTGAGTGGTTGATTTCTGCCAAAAGTTAGGCTATAGTCCTATGCATACTTACTTGATAGTCTTCCCCACTGAGGCACACGTCTGAGAAAATATGGATAGGATTGGGCTGCATCTATCTAGCAGCAGGAGCCTAGGGCTGTTTACTTAGAAGTAAGTCCCATAGACGTCAGTGTGATTTACCCTGCAGTAATTGTGCTGAATGGGTGCCTTTGTTTTTAGTGGAACTGGGATCCTAGGCACACTTGTTTGGAAAGAAGGCCCACTGAAGTCCATGGAACTTACTGGAAAGAAATTGGGCATAAGAGTGGGTAGAATTTGTACTCTGAACTGTTGCCTTTTAAAATTATTACCCCTGCCACCCACCCCACCCCTTCTGGTAGCTTTCCTGCTCCTAACAATCAAGATTTTCTTACTGTTTTGTATATGGGTCACTGATCCCAGCTCAGCCACTTTGTATATAGGGAATTACAGATTTTTGTGATGTATATTTCTATTGTAAAAAAAGAAAAAGAAAGAAAAGGGCAGTTTTCTTTCCTCTTCTTTTTTTTTATTTTGCGTTTGGATGGCTTCACTTATCTTGCCTTCTCTTTTGAATTATTTTTTGTTTGTTTGGTTTTTAAAGAGAATGTAAGGGAGAGAGGATTGCATCACTTGATTTTCAATTGACTTCAACCTCTTATGGTTGGAAGGACTTTGTATAAATCAATAAATTATTTAACAAGCTTCTTCTTTGGAAACCTTCAGCTTTTGGATGAGGTGGAATGAGGCTGTCTCCTCCTTCCTTCTTTGGAGTTTTCTACGCCAGCTCTCCCTAGAGGCTTTTAGGGTGTGTGTGTGTGTGTGTGTGTGTGTTGTCCTAGTCACTTGTTCTGCAATCTTGATTGATTATAACTCATGCAAGTCTTAGCATGGACTTCAAAGAGAATTGGACTGCATCCAAAGTGTGCTTGAGTTTGGTACGTTTATCCAGGTTTCATTGGTCTAAACTAGCCTTCCCCAACCTGGTGCCTTCCAGATAGTTTGTACTATAGCTCCCATTGTCTCCAGCCAGCAGGGCCATTGGCTGGGGATGATGGGCATTGCAGTATAACACACCTGGAGGGCAGCAGGTTGGGGAAAGCTGGGCTAAAAATGCATCTCTGGGAGCAAGTTTGCAATGGTGTTGCTTTGCTCCAGAAGGAAATATTTCCAGGCCAAAGGGAGATGGGTCATTTCAGAGCTGGCAACCTTGCTGCGCCAGGGCCAGGCCTCCCATGCCCTTAACAGCTGTGTGATGAACAGACTCCCATGAGATGCTATAAGAACCCCACACTGGGAAAAAGCTTCCCCCCTTGAGAATGTGTTCTTCAGACACTTGAAAACCATGCACCAGTGCCCAAGTGATCATCACAGCCATGCAGAGGAAGAAACGCTGAACGGTGCAACAGGTGGTGACATTTGCAACTTTTTCTTTCCTTTTTAGCCACAGTTCTTGTGTGAATTGCTGTCAGGAAGTCTTGGTTGTCAATGTGGTGTACCAAGTCAGACGTTGCATCCGCCATGTGGCTTGAGTCCCCAAGGACACTCTACAGGGGGAGTTTTTAGAATGCTTCAACTGGACCTCCACGGGTGATGCTGCTGGAAAAAGTTGGCCTGCTGAATATCTAATTGTCTCACAGCTATGAAAAGAGCAGGAATCCTAAACAAATTAAAAGATAGGGAACTGTTTGGTTATTTAAATCAAAACGAATAGCTGAGGCCACAGGCCTATGCATGTTAGGACTTTTTTCTGTCTAAACATGCGTAGGATTGCGCCTTAAATGTGATTTGGGACACCACCATCCCATCTTTGGTTTGGCATGCGCTGTGAGTTGGAAATAATTGAAACTGAAGAGTCCTGCAGATAGCAACTGGAGGAAAGAAATAAACAGGCCCTTTTCCTGGTGTGACCTGTAAATGGCTATATTACCCATTAATCTTTGATCGTGTTGCTGCTTTAGCAGGGAAACTGATGGTGCTCTAAAGGTTGCTTCCATCTGCTCTTTCACTGCCCCTGTGCCTTGTTCAGAAAGTGTACAGAGCTCTGCGGTCATAACAGTGAACCAATAATGCTCTTCAGGTAGAGAAGAAAATATAAACACAACATAAAAAGTGAATCAAATCTGGATGTATAAACCTATCTTCTGGCATGGTTTTCAGCCAGTTTAAAGTCAGATAGATGCCTGTCCATTTCAAACTGCTTTTTACAGTGTTTTGTATGGGTATGCAAATAGCATGAGAAGCAAAAAGGTGGTTTGATGCTGCAGCGCTATACGCACTTTTTATGTTAACAATTTTTATAAACATGGATTTCACATATAATTGTCATCATCAGTAAAAGACGAATAACATGCACATAATCATTATCACAATCAATCCTAAATAAACAGATAGTAAAAAGATAAAACTGAAATGGAAACAATCAAATGTCATTTGGTATTTTTGGCCAGTCCTGTACACATTTACCTGGGAGTAAGTGAGGTTTACTTCTGAGTCAATATGTGCAGGATTACACTGCCAGTCTCACTTGAGGAAAAGTTCATAGACATCAGTCTGTTCACAAAACGCTGCAGTCACCTGAGGTAAGCCTTGCTTTGAAAACTCAGCAAGATTCAAATGCAAATATTTTCAAGATAATTTGATGCAATTACATTTTTATATCTCATGATTGCTATACTAATACTATCAACACAGTTTGATTATTTCCCTTACTTTTTTTTAAATCAAGGAGATCTGTGCCTTTGGCTTGCGTAGCTAGTACATATAACTATTTACGGTGCAGTCCTATAATGTCTACTCAGAAGTAACTCCCACTGCAGTCAATGGGACCTACTCCCAGGTAAGCATGTATAGAATTGCAGATGGAAGTTATTTATATCACTAGGCATTCCGTATGTAGCATCAGTGAGATGGGAGGAAATATAGGAGGTTCCGAGGAATAATTGCAGTTGTTTCTTTCTGTTTAGGTATTTTTATACTACCAGTTCAATTGTAATTCCCAGGGCAGTTTACAAGAAATAATAAAACAATTCAAATATAAATACCAACAAAAACAATAAATTAAAAGGACACAAGATCACAAAACCAGCATAGAGCAAGATACAAGATTTAAAAAATGATCTCAAAAGCTTGAGAAAATTAAAAAGGCCTTTGCATGGTGCCAAAAAGATTATAAGGTTAATGTCTGTGAGGAGAGTGTTCCACAGTTGAAGTGCCACCACTGAGGAGACCCTCTCGCTAGTAGCCTCACTTCAGATGGTGGGGGCACCAGCAAGAGGCCCTCCATTGAAGATATTAATATACAGGTGGAGAGGGTAGCCTTCAAGTACTCTTGAGGAAAAGTTATTTTGGATTAATACATCCGACAAAAAGAACAGCCTCCAGGTCAGGGGTGGGCAACTTCTGGTGGTCCAGGGGCCAATTTCCAGCCCCCAGACTCCCCTGGGGGCTGAATTCCTGCTGCCACACTGCCTGCAGCGGCAAAAAGCGGCAGCAGGGTATGTGTGTGTGTGTGATTTGCCACTCAAATTCCGCAGCAAACCACTACAGAAACCCAAATGGGCCACATTTAGCTTGAAAACAAGTGACATGTGGCACTTTTGAGTCTCCACAGTGGTTTGCTGCTGAATTTTGGCATAAAAAAAAACACCTGGGGGAGGAGGAGGCTGCCGCTTTCCCAAATTTCATCAGTACAGGAGTGGCAGCCGGTGCGGTCACACTCATGGAGGGCTGCATTTGGTCCCCAGGGTGTATGTTGCTCTGGGTTAAAGTTTCCCCCTTATGATCTTATAAACAAGGCCGTATTCTACAAAATATCTCTATGATGATCTCATACACACACACACACACACACACATGTGCGTGCGTGCATGCATGCGTGTGCATGTATATATCACACCATTATCAGTTAATCCAGAATAAGTGTCCCTCCCCTGGTGTGACAATTAGGCTTGATGGGATGTGAGTGAGAGTGTGTTTGTGGGGGCATGCTATGTTTCAATCTGTGCGTATGGATACAAGTGTATGGAAGAGAAAGCCCCCACCCTTTACTTTTTGCTTTGCATCCCCCCCCCTCCCACACACTGGTATGCAGCCTCCAGAGTGAAATCCATAAAGGAATTCTGCCCTTGGGCTGGAAAGGTTCCCTGCCAGACCCAGCCGGGCCATTAGGCATAATGAAGCAGCTGCCTGAGGCAACAGGTGCCTGCGGCATAGGACAAAGCTGGGCACCCCCTAAGGTAGCCTGCTACCCTCAGATGCGGTGCAGGATGCAGCCCCAATGCTAGTGTTGAAGTACAATTGAACTGCCAGTCCGGTCAGGTTCTGTGTATGGAATTAGGGGATTGGCACCACCTTGTGCTTTGCCCAAGGCAGCAAAATATTTTGGTCCAGCCCTGTTTCCCACCCATGACTCCTTCACCGGTCATTTCACTGAAGTCCCTTGCAGCTCCATGGGGGCTATTCTAGACTCTTAAGTAGGTTGCAGACGTTTTTGCAAGAAGTAAATACCCAGACTGTGGCCTTGTCATGGAATACCCATGTTTGCATCCTTCGCATTTGTAACTCAGGTGTTAAAACCCATGCTGGCTAGAATGTACTTTTGATGTAAAACTGGTCCTCTCCTACTTTCTTTCCCACTTTCACCATTTTCACAAGTGCTGCATTCCAGACTATGGCTGAAGTCCTATCCGTGTTCAATTGGGGGTAAATTCCACTGAGCCCAATGGGAAGGATCTTTGCTCTGTGGTAGAGGACATGCTTTGCGTGCAAAAGATGCCAGGTTCAATCCCTGGGATTAGGATGAGAAAAGACCCCTTCCTAAAAAATTCTGGAGAGCCACTCCAAGCTAGTCGTACCCAGCTAGAGATGAACCAGTGGCCTTCTGCTCCCTGTGTTCCTATGCATAGGATGGGACATAAGGGCTTGGATCCAGACCTAGTCATACTTACGGGATGACTCACTGAAACCAATGAGAAGTCATTCATTCATGACTAACTTAAGCCCCATTGATTTCAATGGGTCTACTCTAAGTATGGCTAGGCCTGGATCCAGCCCAAGACGATTTTTATTTTATCCATGAATTTCTATTCAAAAGCCTCTTCCATGCTAGGCTTTATTGCTGCGCTCCCTGTCCCAGGGAGTCCCCTTGCAATGAGAAGCAGGGCAGCTCAACCCTACCCAGAAATAACATCCATGACCAGATGGTCCTGCCCCTTTCATCCCATATGTTTGCAAAGCATTATTACACAGTACTGGTGGAAGTGTGCACCCACTTACGCCACTCTGCCCATTACAAGAAACTGAATTTTCCTATGGCCAGTGCTGAAACCTGGCATTATCAACAGATTCTAATCTAGTGTTCCTAAGCTCCAATGAAGTACTGGATGGAGTACAAAATGATATTCTCTCTCTCTCTCTCCCTCGTTGTTCTTATAGTCAGTCATAATCCAATGGTAGGTGCAAGTCCTAAAATCACTTATATTTAAGTAATCTTAACGATTTCAACAATAGAAACTTGCTACCGAATCAAGCTGCAGAATATAACGCTAAGGCCTAAAACCACTTGGAACCACTGACTTGAGTATACATTAATGCGTTTAGGGCGGGAAAACTTTCTTATAAGTCCTTTCCACTTAAATGGAACTTTCGCTGTCGCTTGCAGGCGTAACCCTCTGCAATTACCCAGTCTCCTTCCCCTAGTCGGTTAGGCCTGATCCATCCCAAAGGGATAATTCCGGCTTTGGGTGGGCGGTCCGCTCCTGGACATCAACGCGTGGCCCAAGCAGAAACTCCTGCATTAAAGAGCCACACCACATCCCGCATGTCTGGCATCCCTTTAGATGTGGATTTACTAAAACAGATCGAAGGATTTTCCGCCTCCCCCTATGACGCGTCACCATTAACAACATACTGTGGGGAGCCGCCCCGTCCGGAAAGCCTGGCTGTGCGCGTTGGAGGCCTTCTGGGAGAGCGAAAAATTTCCCCGCGCTCAAGGATGGATGGTCCGTTGCTTTTGGCAATCCTAGCCAGGAGTCCATCTCTCTCCCCTATCTCTCAGGCAGAGTTGGAACAGGCCGCTCGAGGTATCCCCCTCCTCAAATGGCTTGCTCCAACTTAAAGGGGGTGGGGGGAGCGAATGGCACGCTCGGCTGCAAAAGAATTCCCCAAGACGCAGAGCCGTCCGTCCAGTGCCGCAATTGCTGGCTGAAGACGCTCGATCTAGCCGGGCGCTGCCGCTGGTAAACAAGCAAACAAAACGAAAATGGAAGAGGGCCAATTACGCTGCGCACTCTGAAGTAGGGTTGCCACCTTTCCCCTCTGGCAGGGTTCTTCTGCCATTAATGGGACGCGGAAGCTCGGTGGCAGACCACACGCTTTGCACGTGGAAGGTCCCAGCTTTAGCCCGTCTCTGGCCATGGCATCCCGCGTTAAAAGGATCAGGTAGCAGGATGGGAAGGACCTTTGCCCGAGACCATTGAGTGTTACTGCCCGTCAGACAAGATAACACTGGGCTAGACCTGGGATATGGCAGCCTCTTGCGTAAAAAGCAGCAGGTACAACTTTTCCTGGCGTGGAAATTAAGCGACTGGGGGAGGGCTGCACCTGTTGAATAGCTGTCATTCAGCTGTTTTAGCCTCCGCGAGAATCCTCATGAGATGCAGAAATCGCCACCAGCCTCCCTTCCCGCTAGACCCCAAGGAGAGCCTCAGCCTACTAGGCTCCGTTCTTGGAGGGAAAGAGGGCTCAGGAAGTGAGCTATGCAATCCCAGCTCTGCCTGGGATTGTTAGATGGCGGTTTCAGCTCTGAGCGAACTCCAGGAGAGAAGCTTGAGCTCCCAGGAATCGGGACACTTACTTTCTCCCTCCCCTCCCCCAAAGTGTTTAGGTGTTCGAAGCAAACCTTACTTGCGGAAGGTTCGGAAGGCTGCGGCTTCCGAGACGCACAGAACTCTTCGACACTCGTGCATTCTCTTCATCCGCAATGAGCGATTCAAACCAAATTTATCTGTTGTCTCCTGAGCTCCAGACAACAGCTGCTTCCCGGGCAGGGACTATAGTCAGGTCTAGGGACGAAAGGAAACCAAAACGCGGGCGCGTGTGTGTGGGGCGGGGGTCTCGTCCGGGCGGGGTTTGGCCTAAACCAGTTCAGGAGCTTTAGAACGACTTGAGGACGATGACAACTTCTCAGAAGTCAAAGGGGTCTTGAAAGCAAGATAGGTTTCCCAAAGGACAGTGACCTCAACGCAAGCTGCGGATTGAGCAGCAGGGCAATCAAAGCAGCAAATACGGAGTTTTAGCCCGAACCACAAACCGCGAAGGCAGCCTCTGGCGTCCTCTTCTGACCTAGCGCCTTTAGGCTGCAATCCTAAATACACTTTCTAGGGAGTGAAACCCGATTGAATACAGCGGAACTGACTTCTGAGTAGACATGCCTAGGATGGCACTCCTTTCGAAGCCTCTCCTTCCAGCGAGATTCACTTCGAACTGGTTTCACTGAGACGGAAGGTTGCCGCTGCCAGCCTTCAGAGCAACAGAGATCTTGCGACTATTTGAGTATGTGGCAGATCCGAACTGCGTAGCAGTCCTGTTGCGCTCATGCACACTTACTAGGACTTCCCTCCGTGTAAATATTATAGGTTCGGACTCTTAGGATCTTTAGCTGCGAGCGGCAATTCACTTGTGAGTAAGGCTCATGTGTCTTAGCTGAGATCCGCTCTAGTCGTGTAGTCTGATCCCATGCATGCTTACTTAGAAATAGGCTCCACTCAGTCCAGCGGGACTTATTCCCAAGGAAGAGTCGGACACGACTTAACGACTGAACAACAACAAAAAAGCGCGTACTGGACTGAAACCTTTCTCACTGCAGGCAATGCTGAGCTTAAGGCTGCAATCCTGTGCACGCTTACCTGGGTGTAAATTCTGCTGAACTCCCTTCATCCTAAGAATGCCGCTGCTTACAGTACAAATTCCCATGGGAAGGATTTGCAAAGTTTGTGCCTAGCCTAGGCTGAACTGCATAAGCAGCGTCTTTTAAGAAAGAATTCTGGAAGCTTTGCAGAAGGTTGCAATTAGTCGCTTCTCCATCCCCACTCCGGAGGATAGGGGTTAGAGGCGGGATTTCTCCGCCATCCGAAAGCAATTGACATGGAAATCCACCCGCCTGGTGTCCCCACGGAGCTTATTCCGTGTAACAGCCGGTCCACACGTGAAGCACACGTTTTGGGGTTCTTGATCTTTGAAGAAAAAGGCGAATAAAGGGCAGGGGTGCGATTCAGGGGTATGAAACAACCCATGGCGTGGAGAAAATGGGTAGGGAGGCAAACGTCATAATTCTAGAACCCGGAGCGGGATGGCGGGGGGCTCAGGACGCCCAAACCGGAATCTCTCTTCACCCCACATGTTCGTTTGCGGCGCGGGCCGAAGGCGCGGTCTGCGAACGCCGGTTGCTGCTGCGTCGCGGAAGCGAAGCAAGTGGCAGCCCTTTGGGAGGCCGTGGAAGAGGGGCCGTATCCACACGCATCAAACAGCTTTTAAAAATGGCGAGATTCGCTATCGCAACATGTTGCGGCCGGCTTAGGTGGGGGATGTTTAAATCCCAGGACATCAATTTAAAGATATGGGCCGCTCAACAGTCTGTCCGAGCACAGATTGTCCGTAATGGGGGCACCATAGTCCAAACGGTCGTGTCCCGCTCCAGGTGACCGTAAGGCAGCCGTACACTGAGGCCTGCCAGGAACGCGACACTCCCCGTTTTGGCAGGCGGGACAATCGGAGGGACGTTTATCCAACGCCCCGGCCTTGTGGGCCGTCGCACAGGGCTGGCGGGCCGGGCTCGTTAGTCGCAAACTCTGCAGGCCTGGCTTAAGCTTTCAGGTGTGCGATGCTCCACAAACAAAAGAGGGAGTTTCTAACGAACCTAAATTGCAGTTCGGGCCCCGCTGAAGATCAAAGCAGCCTGTCCACTGGCTTCAAATTACTTCAGGCTGCAATCCTATACAGACTTACCTGGGAGTAAGTCCCTTGGACTCAATGCGACTTGCGTCTTACCCCCAGTCGACACGTCTAGGATTGCGCTATTGAGTCAGCTGTTCGTTGACATTGCGTCGTTCGCTTAATACGCTCTTGACCCTAATTTGAGGAGGAGCCGCCAGCGAGGCGCTTGCAGAGAAGGTGGCCGGACGCACCTTTAATGAAGTTGGGTAGAAAAGGGGAATTTCAGCAGGCGTCACTTTGTCCCGCTTCTGAAGTGCCTTCTGTCTTCTTTTGCATCTGGCTTCCCCCCTTGCAGAACTTTTGCTTCCTTTTGCAAATGTATTGGAATTCCCTTCCTGCATGGGAGACTCTGCAGGTCCGTCTGCGCAGGAGTCTCTCTCCCCCCGCACAGGACAGCTGGTCTCTACAACGCTTTCGTTTAAAGTCTAGATTCAAGATCTCTGTGTAGCCTTCAGTGGAACACGTTACTTTGTAACGTGGCGTTACAAGCTTGTAACGTGTCTACTCAGAGATAAGGTCTACTGAGTTAAATAGGCGTGACGCCCAGATAAGTGAGTATCGGACTGCAGCCTAAGGCAGTAGAATTTATTAAATAACCCTTTGATAATGAGAAACGGGGGAAGAGAGAGGAATCAAGATAAAAAAAAAAGCGGTATCTCCGCGTAATCACTTCGCGCTCCAAACGTTTTAGAGCCCGCTCGTATGGATGTATACTCAGAAGTAAGCACAAGGGGACTTGCTCCAAAGTGTGGGTGGGGTTGCAACCTTAAAAGTAGTCTTTCGAAGTTACTTTAATGGTCCACTACAGGCCCGGGTAAGCCGCCACAGTGTGATTTAAGGCAATTTCCATCCCAATCTCTAATACTCTTGGTTTTTATGGCTTTAATGGGGCTTCCCCAGCCCCCTAAAGTGTTTAGGATTTTGCTTTTCTTCCTTCTGGGACCTTGGACTGCAATCTAATGCACGCCGATTTGGGAATGAATCCCATTAACAAGTGGACGTTATTTCCGAATAAACGTGCACCCCGGTGCAGCTGGCTTGAAACCTAATTTAAACAGGTAATTTCATTTATACAAGTACAGCCAGTGAAAGCAGTGGTAAGTATGTAATAGGATACCGCCTTATTTGGGGGTGGGTAACAGCTTGAAAACGGGGCGATGACTTTAGGGAGGCAATTGCATCCTGCGGCTCAAAATCGAGACCAGGGCAATCCTGCCCGCTTTGTTTAAGCCAGGCTTTACTTGAGCCCTGGCTTTACTTAACTCGATGAAGTGGTTAGCTGCGGGGCCTGCGAAAGGGTGTCCACGACGAACATGCGTCTGAGCGTGTGCAAAATGCTTCTCTTCGCCAGCCCACCTGCCAACGCACGCGTCTGGTACTATAGCAAGGGGCTCTGGGGGACGAAGATCACTTAAAGCCCCAGGCCAACTCCTCTCCGCTTAGAAATTCAGCTTGGCGCTTCTCCACTTTTTAACATTTGTTTCACCTCCACAGAGACAGAAAAAGGGGGGGGGGAGGAACAGAGAGCCACACACGGCCGATTTCACCATGATCAGTTTTATTGCTTGAGAACCAGAATGCTCATTTCGAGGTGAACACGCAAAATACAAACTTTCTCCCAATCCCCGCGTGTCTCCATCCTTGGAGGCATCTATCTACTTCCAGTGACCCCCCCAGCCCAGCGGCAGTTGGTGGGTTGATCTGTGCCATACACCCAGCAGCTCTTTTCCCTCGGATTTTACTTCCCCACACCCCCCTGTGATTTATATCCAAATGCAGCCGCCATCGCCCGGTCCCTGAACTCGGTAGTGTTCTAAATTAAATCAATAAAGCCCCCCGTTTGTGTTTCATCAACAGACTCGCTAATCACCTTTTAATGCTGGGGGGAGGGGGGAGTGAAAAATACGAGGGGTGGGGTAGTGGGCGCAGAAAGGTTGGGGAGGGAGAGTTCCCGATCAGCATTAAGAACTACAGACACCCCCCCCCCCCCGCGCCATCTCTCTCCTTTAGCTACAGTGAAAAATTGCTACCTGACGCGGGGCTGGTTTGTTTTTTCTCGTGTTCTTACTGTTTTCAGCTACAGTCCTTGGCATCAGAATTTGCTGCTTAAATACGTGACTACAGTTGGCGGATGGAGAAGTGTCCTGGCTCTATATACAGTGGCGAAGGAAACCCTGCGGCTACCCCGCTCTTAAATAGGAAACCTCAGAAGCGAGTCTCAATTGGCTCCACACGTTCGCGTACTCACACCCGCATCTTAAACACCCAGCTGTATGCCGAAGCACAACCCGATCCTAGGCTTTTTTTTTTTTTTTTTTGCTCTGAGGCAAGTTCTAAAGAGTTCCGGGCCATTTATTCCCTAGCAACCTTAACCACATCTACTTCCGAGTAAACCTTCAATTTCCAAGGAAACCCCTTGCACTTGCGTCAGAATAAACGTGCTCAGAATAGGGCTGCAAGTCTCACTGATCGCAATGTCTTTCAAGTCAAAGAAAACGTGTTTCACGATTGGGTGTTAGTAGCCGGCAGCTTTTCCCCCACGTGGATCTTAACTAGTTTGTTTTGGAAGTTAAATCCCACGGGAGGAAAACACACACACACACACACACACACACACACTAGAATTTACTGCCACGTAAGGGGTGTACAGACAGTGCTAGGGTAAAATCCAACTTAAGTCCTACTTAGAGTAGAAGCATTGAAATGAATGGGAAATCCCATTCATTCCAATGTGTTTAAGTAGGACTTATGCTGGACTTTACCCCTAGTTTGGAAAAGTCTATTTTGTAGCAGGAAAGACAAACGGTTTATAATCATAAATTATTTCTATATCTGTGTATATATATATTTCTATACACACCCACATACAAATATATAAATATATACATGTATAGAAAGCAGCTGCTGTTGTGTGATTCAAAAACCATGGAACATGGCAGTATAGTAAATAACATGAGAAAACGAAAAGTCTATAAAAATGACCCCCCCAAAACCAACAACTTCAACCCTATAACCCTACCCCCCCCCCGCCCCAATCACAGGAACCATAAATCTTGGTCAACATACAATATCACAGCGGGACTTCTATACAAAGCAATGTACAAAATCCCAACCTAGCTTTAAGCTAGAGAAGGGTGATGAAAATTGTCCTAAATGTTGAATATTATATATATTATATATAATTTCACATTGACAAATTAAAAACAAAGCACAGTGAAGTCTAAAACACAGAACACTGTGGCAAACTAAAGGGGTTTCTTTTTTGGCAACCAGACTGTCTGTGGCATAATATACGCATCTCCATATAAAAATAAAAAGTCCGTATTTGATGTCACAGGAATATACCAGACGGTGAGGTATGAGTTTTTCTTATTCTTTTTTTCGGGACTAAAGCCCAGACGCTGAAGAAGATAGTGTGTGATCACCAGCCTAAAATAATAACAACAATCACAACAATAATAAAAACAATAACATGGCACGCAGGACTTGAAGGATGAATAGCGCTGTCACGATTTAAACGATAGACCTCAGGCCTTCCTCCTCCTCCTTGCTATAAGGAACTTTCGCGCAAGATCTTCTCATGTCGAAGGCATCTTTTTCCTGTTGCAGAATTGATTGGCAGGTTTTGTTTTTGTTTTAAAACGATTAAAAATAAAGAAAGAAAGAAAGAAAGAAAGAAAGAAAGAAAGAAGCCCCACAAGGCTATGGGGGTGGGGGGAAGGGAGCATCGAAAAAACATGAAAGCAAAGGGGAGAAGGGTGGGGGGAAGAGGAGATAAGAAAAATCTAATGTGATATTTACCACCACATCACTGCACGACACAACACTTGTGCACATTGGCAATAGGTTTACCTGCCCCAGCGGCTATTCGAAAGGACAGGAACACAGGCTGCAGGAAGGAAGGAAGGAAAAAAATGAAGGGGGGGGCGAAAGGAGGAGGAGAGTAACCAAGGTTAGATAGTGGAGCTGCCCCTAGGCATCACCCCCCCCACACACACACAATCACAAACACAGCCAGGAATCAAAAGCAGCAACAGGGCAACTTACCAAAGCCAGCTCTGGGCAGGCTGTAGCAGGTAGGAACCCGTAGGGACCCCCCCACACACACCTGAAAAAGTCCTCAGACACAACCTCTTTCTTGTCCCCAAGCTGGGCACTTCTCCCTTGTGCCTGCCCAAGCTTTGCTTGTTTTCTCAGGGGACAACCCCACTGTAGTCCTTAGGCCTTACTCGCAAGTCAGGGGGCATCGGATTGAAGCCTCCGGCTGCCACTCCTCTTCGGCAGCAAATCCCACTCAGTGGGGTGGGACTTCTTTTGGTGTAAATGTGGCTTGGGCTGCGAGTACCTGCGAGTAAGCTCCATTGAACTTAATGGGGTTTATTTCTGGGTAGATTTGCCTAGGAAGTGCATTAACCCGGTGACTAGCTGCCTTGCTCCTAACAACATTTACTCAGGCCAAAGTACCATTGATGGCAATGGAATTTACTTCCAGGTGAGTATGCTTAGGAGTGTGATGGGCCCCCAAACTCAGATGTGAGACTCAATGGGGGGTGGGGGTGGCTGGGAGGAGGACCCAAATTTCCCTAGGACAATGGCAGCCTAAACATGTGCTTCCCTGTTGGTTGGTGTTTAAAAATTAGAAAAAGTAGTCCTGGCCATTCAAATAATTATTATTGTAATACATGTTTCAAAACATACAATGCTGCCTTTCATCCTCAATGCAGCCTGCACAACACGGGAGGGGGATTAAAAAACACACACACATTTAGAGGTCCTATGGTTTCAGGTTAATGTCATTAGGGCCACACACTTAAATATCCATTAATGGTTTTGAGTGTGTGTGTGTATGAAGCATCTTCTCCCAAAAGAACACCTGACCTTGGTTTCCCTCCCCACTGGTTTCTTCCAAATACACCATCCAATCCAACAAAACTGAAGTGCTTGGGTTTTGGGGTGAGTGGGATTCCTGAGGCAGTTAAAGCCTGCTCATTTCCTCAGAGCATGCTGCCTTGTGCATCTTTTGACTGGGAAATTCTATGCTCCAGCAACATTAATGGGGCCTCTCGTGCTAAGGAGCATCATGTCAAGGGCTCTGGAGTCTCCCTTCTGGTACGGTAAGTCCTGACTTTCTGATTTTAAAAGGATAGTACCAGCAGTTGTCTTGGGAGGCACTGAGTGGTGCAGGCAGCAATATTTTAATAGCTTTCATACCCGTTTCAGAAAAGCCAGGGGGTCTATGCAAAGGCTTTCATACCCAGAACCCCCTCAACCAGGGTGCGCTGAACTTCAAATATGTGCTTTTACATCCTGATCTTCATTTTCTTTCTCTCCCCCTTTTACACCTCAATTCACCACCCATTTGGATGCTTTCAGAGGAGGCTTTTATTGTGCAATCGCCTTGCTTCATTCACAGAATTTTACAGGGGGTTCAGATGTTGCTGTCTTCCATTTGTAACCCTCCTGTGCTTTCCAGTGGGTTCTTCTGTCTTTTTTTTTTTTAACCACCGAAAATCCATTATTGCACTATTGCCCTGGATCATCTGGAACACTTTACTGGGGGTCGAGACAACATTGTCTTCCACTCATAACCCTGCCATGTTTTCCCAGTGCTTCTTCCAAATGTTTCCTTACCTCAGAAAATCCATTAAGGAGAAATAGCTGTACAATGCCTTCTAATTGATAGCCCCAGCAGCCCTCTGTCTGGAAGCACCCTTCAACTCCACAGGAAACTCTGAAAAGTGAACGCTTTCCATGTCCTTCTTCCTACATGTATGTTTCAGCTTCCCTATGATCACTCCTCATTGGGTAGTTCATCATTCCTTCCTTCCACTCTCTTCCAGTTTGATCCGGTGTATGTTTACTGAAAAGGGCGTTCCATTTTGTTCTACAGAACTTTAAGTAACCGTGTGTCTCCTAAAAGAGTCGGTGTGCGTGTGTGCTTCCAGATGGCCAGCTCCTAGCACTATTCCATCTCTCTCTCCTTAATGCATTTTGGGGGTTAAAAAAAAGATAGAAGCAATAGGAAAACATAGGAGTGTTCTAAGTAGTGTCGCTGTCAAATTTCGTAATTAGCCTGCTTGCTGGTCGAACTTCGCCTGTTCATAATGCTCACCTTTTTAATGAGCTGGGACTGGCGGCTACAAATTTGGTATCAAACAATGCTATTTCTGTGCATGAGCTGCATTGGTTGGATTAACCTTTTCCTTGCCTAATCCAATGTTGCTTCCCTCCTTGCCACCACTCTGGCTCTGCGAGAACAAGGACTCAGCAGTGCCTCCCCACCCCCACATTTTTAGTTGTCCTACAGTCTCCTTAGCAGCTTCCCTCATTGTTGACACCACAGCTCTGGTTCCAAGGAGGCACTATGTAATTTCACATTACAGCACCAAAGATGCACTGTGAAATTGTGCATGTGCAAAACTCATTTACATAGAATTAGAGTTCACTTTGGGGGAGAACTCTTGTCTGAGCCTACATGGGTGAGTTTGTTATTTTCCGAGTAAATAACAAATGCACATGGGGTAAGTATGCCCATCACTAGCTGTAAGTGGAAGATGACATTGTCTGGACCCCCGTCTCCCCTGTAAAATGTCATGAATGAGGCAAGCCAATTGCACAATCAAAGCCTTGTCTGGAAGCACCCTCAGCCTTCCCCACCCCACTGTGGAATAAGAGCCACAGGCCCAAATCAGCCTATTTGTGAAGTAAGGGCATTGCGCATCCAGATCCCAAAGGAAGACCCTCCCAGCAATCTTCTGGCCTGCCATAGACATACAGGTGTGCCACTTATAAGAACTTAACAAGGTTACCTTGTGGTCCCCCATGCAGACATTTGGTCCAATATGGTCATACACCACTTGCTTTTCATCATTTTCTGACTAGGAAGAAAACAAAACAAAACCATAAAAGAGGCCTCTAGCCAGTTCTGATATTCTCTGGAAAGCATTTGCACCAAGATCAAAGGCACAGAGATGTAAGTGACACAACGCTAGAGGTGAAGCCCATTTATAACTGGGAATAAGGTCCATTAAAACAAGTATGTCTCACTGACTTTCAGAGTTGGGGTACCATTATTTGGCTTAAATATTATTACTTTAGCCCAAAGAATGGGAAGAAATCAGCTGGGTGAGTGCCAAATTCACATATTTGCAAAGGTTTGCAAGATCTGCCCCTGGTGCATGCCCAACTAGGCACGTAAGAAGTGTTGCCATACTTAGGGTACAATCCTATACGCACTTAGCTGAGAATATGCCCCACTGATCTCAATGGGACTTACTTTTATTTTTTTATTTAATTACAATATTTATATACCACTCCACATCAAAGATTTTGGAATGGTGAACAACAAGATAAAAGAATAAAACCCCATAATTAAAACAATTAAAACATTTTAAAAGAACAGATTCTGAATGTAATAAACTGCGGCTGGTCACTCAGGGATGGCCTCTTGAAATAACAATGTCTTCAGGAGGAGCTGAAAGCAACACAACGCTGGCGCCTGCCTGACCTCCAAAAGCAGGGAGTTCCACAGGAAGGGGGCCACCATGCTGAAGGCTCTTTTCCTGGTGGACTCCAACTGGGCCATAGGTCCATGTGGAACCACCAGGAGCAAGCCCTCTGATGACCTCAGTGGCTCGGCAGGTTGGTCAAGAAGAAGGCACTGTCTCAGATATCCTGAGTAGACATGTATAGGATTGCACTGTTAATGTTAAAAATGAGGAAACTGGCTACAGTTGAAAAAGTTTCCAAAAGCAGACGCCATCGTTCTAATTTTTTCAGTGGGAAAATAATATGATACGCATCTGGCCACCCTACTATTCAGTCAAAGTCAAGCACATTTCGGTGCTGTTCATTTCAATGAGCTGAATGTTCAACTCCCATTAAAAATGACAGGACTTCAAAATACTTAACTTTGGCTGAATTGTATCCACAGTCAAAGCGCTTACACCAGGGAGGGTAGAGTCATTAACACATGCTCTGTAAGGGGGTGTCAACTGACTGAAGCTGCTAATCAATTAATTTGCTTGGTTTTCACTGGCCAATTAATTAACCAATTATAACAACTATGCCAGGATCTTAATGCAGGTGGTTCTGCCCCCTCATTAATGAAGGTGGGTTTCTCTTTAGCAAGCAGTCTAAGGCTGTAATCTTATGTGCACTACCCATTGTTGAATGAAGTGGGATTTACTCTTGAGTAAACATGTATAGGATTGTGCTGAAAGGTACCTACCTACCTGGGGGGTACATTCCATGGAACTTAGTGGGATTGACTTCTGAGCAGACATGGCCAGGATTAATGCTTTAACACCCACCTCAAACTAACTACATTTATGTGGTAGGAAATCCTACTGAATTCAGTGTAACTTACTTCCAGGCTAACCTGAATCAGCAGTGTTCCTACACAACGCTTAAATTGACAGATGTACTTGGGCCATTTTCAGTCCTGCTGTCTATGCTGAAAACACTTGTCAGTCTTCACAGTTTTTAAACTTGTATTTTAAAATTCACTATTAAATGCCCCTATCGATTAGGTACACTGATGAAGTGATTAATGCTTTCAGCTCTAATCCTATTACCAGAGTTGGTGTCAACCCTGCTTAGATCTAATTAGAGCCGGTCATTGCACAGAAATAGAAATAATGACCAAGGAAAAAAATATGCTACATGTTGTCATTTATGGAAGAATACTTTCTTTTCCCCTCCTCCAGACATTCCCCTTCTAAAATTATTTATTTGGGAGTAAGCCCCTTCGATTTCATTGAAGCTAGCTTTCAACCAGCTGTGCTTAGGATTTCAGCTTCAGAATGAAGTCTGGAAACATTAAAGTCAATGGGAGTGTTGCCATCAATTTAAATGGATTTTTTAATTTTTACACAGACACACCCCGCAAAATGAGTACTGAGTGAACAATATTTTTTCCACCAAACCCTGTGAACTATTTCTGCTCTATTATATGCTGGCACTTTATTCCCTTTTTCTTCCCCTCTTCTCTTCAAACAAATAACGAAATCGACATGGCTTTCGCTATTGCATCGACCATTGCTGACCGTCTGCTTTGTTTACCTAGCATAATGACCCTGCTAAAGCAATCACTTAAGAGAAAGAGAGGGACTGACTTGCAATTTCTCAGGCTGGTTAAACTGCAAGATAATTAAATCTGGAACCCACACCCTTCTCCCAAGATCTTTCATACATACATACATGCACAAAACCGCAGCTGCGCTTGCAAATAGTTTCCCACCCTAATTTATTTCAGATGAAAAACAGTCAAGCTTCTCCTCATCTGTAATCAAGTCAAGTTTGACTGGGCAAGAACTTTATATATAAACGACCGCATTTGGGACTATAAAGTTAAAACTGAATTATCTTTAATGCAGTAAGGAAGCGTAAGGTCATATTTGTTTTCTAGAATGCCTGCCTAGGAATCTTTATCTATCTACACACACACACACACACACACGAAAAACCCTAACCTTCTGCATTGTATGCATGAACACTTTCCAATATTTCAAGCTCATAATGCCACCGCCATCGGAAGTGGAGATACATTAATCAAAAGCGACTTGATAATTTACAAAGGCAGCATCAAATTGTGGATTTTCAAGTGCATAATCTTTAGACAGATAAACAAATTACAGCAGTGCACGAACAGAAACACGCTCCACTCAGCTGAGCATTCATTACACCATGCTCTCAGGCAGTTCTGTGACTCCCGAGCAGCGGGCAACCTTTGGTGTGTTAGGGCTCAGCAAGCATAAAATAACATGCTGGGGAGGTAACCGACCATGGCATGATAAATGAGGTTGTGCTGAAGCTGTTTACAGCCCCATGTCTGTACAATCTGTAAGGCCTACTGTGTGGAGCCTGGCGTCTTGGGCTGTCTCCTAATTTGGGCATAGGTAAGCTCTCTCCCTATTTTGCAGGGCTAAAATCTCTTTTTTGAAATATTGCTTCTACCACTTTTGAACAGCACTTTGAAAAACTGGGAGAGTGCTTTCGATTTTGTTTGCCCCCATCAATTAACCTGAGACATAGGGTCACTGTTACTCCCATTTTACAGATATGGAACCGAGGCCAAGAGACAGTGACTTGCCTGCTGGGTTGCTGTGTGCTTTTAACAACTTTCCATCTACTTTGCAGAAATCTAGCAGGTGAAACTCCTACCAAATGCAGCAATGGGAAAAAGCTTTATGATAAAGCTCTGCCTGGCCTACTGGAATTAAAGTCACTGGAGTGCAGCCAGAAAAAGGTATCTACCCTACTTACCCAATATCACATAATTAGTTCCCAACATTGGAAAGCTACAGGTTTGCCAGATTTTTCTGTAGTGGACTAAACCAGCAGCTGTAGCTACACACAGGAAAGCTTTAGTACCTTAGCTCCACATGGCTACCACAAAAGACAATCCCAGAATTCTAAAACATATGCAGATTTTAGAGTATGGGCATCTTCAAGATGTTGGGTCAGTGGATGGGTGGGCAGGTGGCGGAACAATGCTAAATATTTAAGGCCATGTTTATTCACAGCACACTTTTTAATTTGCGAAGGGCTTTACAACCTTCATTTTGCTCATTGTTACATCAAGATAGTAGGTCACCATTATTCCCACTTTACAGATGGGGAACTGAGGCTGGGAGAGAATGGTCTAGGTCACATGTCACGATAAGCCACCGTGGGTTAGTTAACCTGTGGGGCTCCAAGACGTGCACTGGCTGCTATTTTGAATATACAAGCTGTGGCAGGAGTGTGATGCTCCTTGTGGTGTTGTGTGAACCTGGGCGCCATGGGTTATTTAAGGGCTAAAACATGGTTGTTCTAGGGTTATCCAAGGGTTATTTAACCCTCAAATAACCCATGACGGGGTTTGCATGACAAGACAAGCTGCAGTGTGCCCGCGCTGTGGCTTGCATATTCAAAATGGCAGCTGGCACATGTCTTAGAGGCCTGCAGGCTAATTAACCCACAGTGGCTTATTGTGATGTGCAAACCAAGTCAATCAGTGCAATCCTATACGTGCCTATGCAGAAGTAAGCTCCATTGAGTTCAGTCATGGGACTTATTCCCAGGTAAGTGTGTGTAGGATTGCCAATAACATCCAAAGCCATGCAGCAGGTACATGGCACATGTGGAATTTTGCTCAAAAGTCTAAGTTCAAACTCTATGCACTAGTCCATAAAATTACTTGATTTTAATTAGCTGTTCTGCTGCATCTGGGCATTTTCAGCATCCTGGTAGATTTGTCCTGAATAGAATAATACATGATTTCTTCTGGCGTTGTACAGAAATGATGGGAGGAATTGTTATAGCATTCAGAATAGAACTCACAGGTGTGAAACAAGTGCCCTAACTAAGCAACATATATTAATCTTATGCTAAATGCTGCTGATGAGAACTACAGTGTGATGATAAAGAAACAAGTCCTGATTCATATTACCAACAGCAGCAGGGAGCTGCTGTGGTAGTGCATGAAGGCGGCAGATCATCACATGAGCAGGGATAACAACAGAATTGCTTCTTAGGCCAGCATTGCCCAACCCTGGCATAAGAAGTTACAGGGTCTTCAGCCTACTACCTTCTTTCATTTGCTACCAAGGTGGCATAGGGGCAGCCACGACAGAGCAGCTCTTGTACCACAGCTGCTGACCTATGAAAAAGGCTTAAAAGTAGTGCTTTTTGATTACTTAAAATAAAAAAAACAATGGGAAGAAGGAAAGGAAATAAGGCCTCTTGTACTGCTTCAAAGGCGCATTTACTTGACTTCAGGAAACATAATGGCAGAGTGATCCAAATTATAGTGGCGATTACAACGCTTGCAACCAACACTGCATAGCAGCAATAAAGAAACAAGTCCTGATTCATATTACCAACAGCAGCAGGGAGCTGCTGTGGTAGTGCATGAAGAAGGCAGATCATCACGTGAGCAGGGCTAACAACAGGATTGCTTCTTAGGCCAGCATTGCCCAGCCCTGGCAATGCACAAGCAAAGCTTTCGACAAAGTGCCCCATGATATCCTGATGAACAAACTAGCTTAAAGTGGGCCAGATGAAACAATGATCAGGTGGATCCACAGCTGGCTACAGAATCAGACTCAAAGAGTGCTTATCAATGGGATATTCTCAACCTGGGGAGAGGTAACGAGTGGGGTACCGCAGGGCTCAGTCCTGGGCCAAGTGCTCCTCAACGTTTTTATTAATGTCTTGGAGGAGGAGTTGCAGGGAATGCTGATCAAATCTGCAGATGACACAAAATTGGGCGCGGTAGCTAATACTTTGGAAGACAGAAACAAAATTCAAAGTGGCCTTGATAGACTGGAGCGCTGGGCAGAAAACAGCAAGAAGGATCTTGGAATTGTTGTAGATCACAAGCTGAATATGAGCCAACAATGGGATGTGGCTGCAAAAAAGGCAAATGCTCTTTTGGGCTGCATTAATAGAAGCATAGCTTCCAAAGCCCGGGAAGTACTAGTTCCCCTCTACTCAGCACTGGTTAGGCCTCATCTGGAGTATTGTGTCCAGTTCTGGGCACCACACTTTAAGAAGGATGCAGACAAGCTGGAGAGGGTTCAGAGGAGGGCAACAAAGATGATCAGGGGACTGGAAACAAAGCCCTGTGAGGAGAGACTGAAAGAACTGGGCATGTTTAGCCTTGAGAAGAGAAGACTGAGGGGAGATACGGTAGCGCTCTTCAAGTACTTGAAAGGTTGTCACAGAGAGGAAGGCCAGGATCTCTTCTCAATCATCCCAGAATGCAGGACACGGAATCATGGGCTCAAGTTACAGGAAGCCAGATTCCGGCTGAACATCAGGGGAAACTTCCTGACTGTTAGAGCAATTTGACAATGGAACCAATTCCCTAGGGAGGTAGTGGGCTCTCCCACAGTGGAGGCATTCAAGGTGAGGCTGAACAGCCATCTGTCAGGGATGCTCTGACTTGGATTCCTGCAATAAGCAGGGGGTTGGACTTGATGGTCTTGTAGGCCCCTTCCAACCCTACTATTCTATGATTCTATGAATGTGGTTAGGGTTACTTAGGGTCAGCCCTAAGAACACTTTGGATGGGTGAAATGCCTGACTTGGCAT
This sequence comes from Heloderma suspectum, assembly GCF_057233095.1. NCBI lineage: Eukaryota > Metazoa > Chordata > Lepidosauria > Squamata > Helodermatidae > Heloderma > Heloderma suspectum. The sequence continues at coordinate 229,344,568 of NC_139460.1, forward strand.
ATGCATTGAGCCCTCCTACCACAATGCTAATGGGCTATAGTCCTGGACTGTTCAATTCGTACTCTGGAACAGGCAAGCAAATTACTTTTTTTATTATAAGCCTGAATCATTTACTTGCCCTATTATCTCATCAAAATGGGAACATAACCACAACCCTTATTTACATGGCAAAGACCTTTTCAGTGCCATTCTGGTGTGAATGGTTTTGTGAATGGGAACACCATGTCCCAGTTCATAACCCACTTTTGGAGGATATTTCAGAATCAAAACAGCAGCAGCAGCAGCAACAAAATGTAAAAATGGAGGTTAGACAAAAATGAAAGACAAAAAATGCAGACTATGACAAATACATTAACACTTAAATCTATGTAATATAAGCAGTGACAACAATGCAGTGTTGATAACACAGACACCCTGCTATTGTCAAGTTGGAGCATTACATAAAGGGGTTCTTAATTGAGCATGGAGAATTGGGATAAACAACGAGAGATGCATGCTGCATCAAAAGGTTTGATAAAACTCTTAAGGGCCAGCTTTGCTGCTGCTGCTGTTGCAAGACATCTGCCATCTAAACAGTAGTAAGCGGCAACACTGGAGACAGAATAGAGGCACGTAGCAGCAAATTCCTGCATAATGAGACAGTGGCAAAGTGTATGGGTGGTGATTGCTGTGGGAATGGGATGTGCAGTACTCTTTATGGAAATGCTTGTCCTTGGAAAGTAGCCCATATGGCAATGGCAAGATCAGGTAAGCATAATTGTTCCCCATCCTGTTAGTCATTTGTTGCATATAATTTGGCCAGGTCCCAGGATGCACCTTCATGTGCTTACAGCAGAGAGAAAGAACACCCAGAAACGAATAATTGGAAAGCATCTGTGCTGTGTCCATAGCCCTGTCAAATCAGGCTCATGAATGGAACACTGAAATAAAGGAAATTAACTCTAAGTTAATTAATTAAAATGCAGTTCAACCTCATTTATTTGAATTGCCTGGTGGACATTCAAAGTGTCTGGATAATCAGGGATGTACGGATTTTGTTGAATTTGTTCTGTTTGCGTTTTGTGGATTGTCAGGTGTCTTTTGTTCCGTTGTCCGCTCATCAAGACTTGGATTTTTTGTATGAGAATTTTGTTCATTTGCAAATGTGCATTAGCACAAATTCCCCCCAAAAGCAAAAAAACGGTCTGTGGAATACACATGACTTGGAAAGATTTGGTCCACTGAGGAATCTGCAGGTTGGATTCATAGAAACCTGAACTCATTTGAATCTGTTGTGGATTTCTCTGACATCCTGACTGGATAATATGCAGGAGTGCTACATATATAGGATTGTGCTGAGGTGGAGTTCTATAGAGCACCACAGTGCATAGATTTAGATAAGGATAACTGGATAACCCAAGATCAGTTAAGAATTTCCTAAGTAACTGAGACACTTAAAATCTCTCAGAGATTGAAACTTCCCGCACCTTGTATTTTAAAAAATTATCGGTAATTTTATTATCAGAGTACATAACAACGTTTGAATTCCATGGTGCTACCACATAATTGGGCAGAGAATGGCTCTTAATCAAACTTGATGATTTACCACAGGGACTTTGCCAAATAACCCTAAAATAAGGACTGAAACGCCTAATAAGCACCTAACTTCCCAGTGGAAATGTCTTTTGTAAGTTATCTTCAAAAGTCCTGGATTATCCATACTAGGTGAGTACGAACTATGACTAGTACTTTTATATTCAATAATCATTGAATTTTACTAAGAATGCCTGAGTATCAAAAGGAAATTGAAAATAAATAAATGGTATAGAGTAGGCATTTATTTATTTGTTCAATTTATAGCCGGTTTAATCTAAACTTAGGCTATTTTAACAACTGGTCTAGATCTCACCGATAAAACATTCCAGATTCCGGAAACCCCTAAATCTGGAGACACCCCCCCTGCAAACATGCATACCATACAAATACATTGGCATAAAAACATTTTTTTCACAATGTACTCATATTGCAAAATTTGGAGTTTTAGCATGAACTGGTAATGGATGTCTGGGACATGGGGAAAAGGCAATATGTTTGTTGGGGGCTCCAATTTTAACAGGAGGTAATACTCAGCACCTCTCATGATAAGGTCTTGAATAAACTGCATGTCTCTTGACTACTGAGCTGCATATTGGATATATCTTACACTGCATGGTGCTTGTGGTGGTGAAGCTTTAGTAGAATATTCGCATTTACACCTACCAGAAACCTTACAACACAAAACTAAGTTTCTTAGCTTTTAGTAGTTTCAGGTCTCTCTTCCAACCTATAAGCACTAGAAATTTGCTTTTAAAATATGAAACCATATGCCATCAGGTTCTAGATCCTCCTAGCAGATTTAAGGCAATTCTCAGTTGTCCAAAGACCTGCAGATGCAAGCCAATTCTTACCTTTAAAATTAACTCTTTGGCAGAATGTGACATAAGGATCCTGTCGCACCAAGCTGGACATCTAGTGTTCATGTACTGCATTCCCTGGCTACAGTCTTCACTATATGGATAGCTGGGGGAGGGGAAAAAAGCAAATGCAACATCTCTTAGCAACCAGAGTACATACACATTTTTGCAAGGCAAATTGATTAGTCATCACTTCTGTTAAACTCATTTCAAAACAAAAACATGTAAGTCTTGATTTTGCAGGTTTATTGAGGTCTCTCCTGAATATATTCAAGCCCCCCGCCCTCTAATTTCAAGAGGAAGTTAGATTCAGCACCTCTCAGGATAAGGATCTGAATGAATGACAGGTCACTTGACTACCAAGATGCACATTATACGTGTGTGTGTGTGTGTGTGTATACATTTCATAAGGGAATAGCACATTTCATAAGGGGAAAGGGGCAGGGTACATGCATAGCAGGCTGTATTTGCCTTTTCTTCTTGCAGCATTGTACAGACGCACACATACATACACACACACACACACACACACACGAAGGTGGGAGTTAGTGTGCGGGTGTGAGAGACAGACCAGGGAGTTGGGGAGGGAAGAAAGTCCTAGAACAGAGGGTGTCCTTGGGAGAGGAAACAAGTGAAGAATCTATTGCCTGACACCTTTGCCACACCCCTGCAATTTGCTAGGGGTGTCTGCATTTCGGAGGACCCTTCTTTAAAAAAATATTATTATTTTTTATTGGGTTTTAATCACATGTTCTCAATGTGATTAAATGAGTATATAAAATATTGCAGTGTTAATTTTCTTTAATGAGTATATAAAAATATTACAATGTTTTCAACTAACAAAACAAAAACATTACATAGGAAATAAAATTACAGTTAACAGGAATCACAGGAGTTTCAATACATTAATAACCTTATCTTTATCCATAGAAGTTAATCAGGGGTTTAAGATTTAGTTGTAATTATCTAAATATATCTTTCCAGATCTGTCCATGTCATACTGGTGGCTTTCTCTGGGAACCTTGTTTGTTAATCAAGTCAATACATTTATACCAGATTGTATGGAAGGTGTGAGATTCTTCCTGTTGCCTTTGTGGCCTTAACTGTTAGTTAGTTTGTCAGCCAACACAATATTCCAAAGATAATTATACCACACAATTATTGATAAATCTCTAGATTCTTTCCAATTCTTTGCTATTAGTTGGAGAGATGCTACCATCATAAAAGTCAGCATTTCTTTGTCTGGTAAATGTTCATTAGAGCCACTAAAGATAGGAGTGCTAATTTAGGTTCCATGTGAACCTCCCCTCCTGTTCTGTTACTGCATTCTTGAAAGACCTCCCTCCACATTTTGGAGGGAACTTGGCAAGAGACCTTCTGATGGCCCACCTCACCAGGCACATCACCTACAATGGTGGAAGTTCCCCCCTCCCCCCAATGCATTGCACTGGCAGAGAGGTAACCCTGCCACTGCCTACTGTGTACTTATTTGTCCAAGTGGCGATAGTGGCTAGGAGCAGCCGCCACTGCCACCACACAGAATGAAAGAACACAGGGCAGCTGCTTCTTGCTACCACCATCACTGCTAACTCACTCAACGCTGGAGGCAAGTGACTGGCAGTGACTGGCCACTGCTGCCTCTGTGTGGTAGATGGGGAGGAGGACCTGCTACTGCAGGCTGTAGTGCAACACTTGGGGGTAGGGCACCAGAAGAGGCCCAGTCCTCACCTCTATGACCGACAGGGCAAGCCACTGTGGCTGCTGTTCGGTATCTGCACTGGTGAGTAGGGCCCTCCTGGACATTCAGGTCTTGGCAGCTGCACAAAGATCTGGCCCTGATCCCAACCCCTTAGGCTGTGCTCACGTAGGACAAAGCTGAGCTGAGCTGATCACCTTCCTGAGACGTAAGCAAGCTGCCCAGTCCCTTCTTTCCATCTTTCAGAAGAGGGCCAGGGAGCTACTGCGGCAACAGAGAGAGTGAGGAAGGCGAGGCGAAATGTGCACATGTGCAAGTATGTGCCAAAAGCAGCAACTCTTGTATTCCTTTCCCCTTGCTGAACGCTGCCAGGAGGTAAAGCCGTACATGTTTTCCCAGACATAACAGACAAGTTAGCAGCTCCCAATTACCTCCCTGCCCCCTGCTCCTCTAAGGGGTCCCTTGCTCACTGCAAGATACCCCTTCACTCTCTCATCAATACAATAATAGCACACCAGGGATCCAACTCCAACACAACCCTCTAAGAAAAGGGAACCACAGCCAGTAAATACAGAGCCAATAAGACAGTGGGAGTGAAGGATAACCTTGCACAAAGCTTGGGGACAGGAAGAGTTCTGTGCCACTGGCATCAATGGAGTAGGGTGAATGCACACGGGAAATTTACTGAAACAGTGATCCATGTCTTACTTTTTTTTGCAATTTTTATCGAGATCTCCATAAAGAGTTAATCAATCTATGAATCACTTTGTACCCTGGAAGAACTTGTGAATGTGATGATCTTGGTTTATTCCAGATTCTAATGAGTATAGCACAGAAAATGCAGCTAAATTTTTGCTACAAGCAATGAGGATATGAGCTAAAATTTTATCCATCAAAATGTAATCTTGGTTTTCTGTATTTGTTAATAGAGATAGTTGATCTATGATCTTGAACTTTACCTGTGCATGTTATGTGATGCATATATTTTATTGTGAGGTCTTTTGTGTGGATCAATATATTGAATTGGCGAGCAAAATTTTGGAGGCAGCGGGCCAAACAACCCCAAGAGGTGGGCAGGAGCTTAAGAGCTTTGGACTTCACATACTGACCTGGGTCACATGCTCAAACAGCTCAATATGGCTTATAGCTGTGGCGTGCTGGCAGCCATTTTGAATATACAGTGTCTGCCCATGGCTTGTCATATTGTGCGGACCCAGGGACTGTGGGTTATGTGAGGGTTAAGCAAGCCTTGCACAAGCCAACAAGAGACCATGCATTATGTGAGGGTTGTTGCAACCCTCACATAAGCCACAGTCCCCGGATTTGCATGACATGATAGGCTGTGGCTGGACACTGAATATTCAGAATGGCTCCCCACTTGTGCCACAGCCCACTGTAGCTGTGTTCGATGGTGCAAATTGGCCCACTGATTGTTTGGAACACATCGGCAGGCTACATGTCTCTCTCTCTCTCTCTCTCTCTCCCTCCCTCCAGTATAATGTAATATAATACAATATAATATTCCTCAACAGTTTGTTTATGAAAGAGAGTAGCAAACGTTGCTCTATCACATAATTTTTGTTTTAAACTTCTCTCTTCTCTCTTCTTTATCTCCAGGATATACAATTTATATTCTGTTTCAAAGTCCTTTGAAAAAGAAGTTAAGTTGGGGCCTCAACAACGCAATGTATTTTACAAAAGTAATTTCCAGCTTATCTAATATAATTTTATCTTTTTCTTTATCCGCTCTTTGCTTACAAGGTATCTGTAAACTCGAATGGAACTAGACATAAAGGCATGATATGCTTTAAGTTGCTGTATTAATCTTATATATATAATTCAAAGTACGGAGTTGGTTGGTCATCCTTTTTTGACTGCCTTCTGGTCGACTGATTCTCATGAAACACACTTCATTGGAAAGCTCTTGACACACAGATTCCATGAATAACAACAGTTTTCATTATAAATCAAAGCTGGGAGTTTATTTAAGTCCATAAAGCCTTTTTTAAAAAAGAATAAGGCTATCTTCTATAACAATGTAATATAAAGTGTTACTTTTAATATCAAAAATGTCAAGTATAATTAAACAAATTAATTGCAAATTGGAGCACGATGCAAAATGAACACAGAAATTCTCTGTGCACTTTTATAAACACAGGTGCAGGCCAAAGTGCAATGATATGCCAGTAACATATGGCCTGTAAACGAATCATGAAGGGATTAAGAGACACCTACAGTTAAAAATAACAGTCAAAGTTTAGTTAACACCAAGAACATTGTATTTAAGGAAGTTTTGTAAAGATCAAAGATGCAACACTTTGAATGTTTCAATAAGTGCAGTGAGTTAAGTTAAACCTTTCGTTAGATTTTATTTTTCTCTGCAAACTCTGTTCGCACGGAACCAACTGCTTGTTTTGATATTTATTTAAACGAAAGAAAAGCTTGACATTTGAGGCAAAATGATATCTTGCTGGAGAAGGGCCAAATAAAAAGTAGTTGCAATCTACAAAGACATCTATGCTGGTTCCTGGAAGATTATAGGTTATGAAAAGCCTAATCCTGACATGATTTTGTTCCATCTGTATTTTATTTGGTACTGGAAAATCTATGCCTTGTAAAGAACATATTAGGGTTTGAAAGGTTGCAAAACATAAAAAAAGCAACAACTGGCTCATCTAGTAAAAGTATCTTTTCATTCTACATTACAGCCACTTCACACGCTACACAACCTAGTTTTGCCACTAAATGCACACTCAATGGCTTCCTGACAAACGTATTGTACAATATTAGTTGCATTTACACATTATATTTTTAGGTGTACACATAAATTTGATCCTAACATCTCACACACTTGCTATCCCTTTAAAAATAAAGGTCTCATCAACATAGATCTCTTGTATAGATCAGATTCTTTAATTCAGTACACCCAGTTCTTGTAATGGACACGCACCAGATCTCCAGCTCATGCCAGTTTCTTCCACATCAATGTAGGTAAGAACAATTCTGGAGCCTGCCTGTTTTCCACTTGGTTTGCCTGGCAGGATTAACTGTGTGAAAGAATGAAGCTTACATTGTACAAACTGACTCTTTTTATCAATTCTAGCTCAGCAGTAAATCTTTAGCATTTCTTCCAAAATTCTGATTTTCCTCATGCAGGGCCAAATTAAAGCTCATGAAAGTCCATAACCCTAAATTATCTGTGATCCATACAGGATACTGCTCTACAAGTAATAATCAGGAGAAGGAGGCAGAGCTACGTAGAGATCACGTTCATTTTGCCGTCTATGCTAGGTAAGCATAGAGTTTCTGAGTGGTGTGATATCAGATGATATAACAAAGAATAAGGAAAAAAAAACTTGTTAAGGGTGCAATCCTGTGCATGTTTAGATAGAAAAAAGACCTACAACTTCCAGCATGCCCCAGCCAGCATGGAAAATGGCTGGCTGGGGCATGCTGGGAGTTGTAGGACTTTTTTTCTGTCTAAACATGCACAGGATTGTACCCTTACAGGGTTTACATTGATCACCTCTGATTCAGTTGATATCATACTCCACATTTAGGAGGCAAGACAGGCTTACACAGAGAAATTCTACCTAAGAAAACGACAGACAAAGCTCCAGTTTCACTGGGGCTGTAATCTACAGAGTTCATAGGATAACGGTTAATATAGCCCTGCTGGAATGTATGAGAGCAATATTCTCTTGATAAATTTCACTGGCAACTTGATAGGCTTCAGGCAACCACTCCACATTTTTCCTGAGGGCCAAATTACATTCTACACACAAATGCACGTGAAGATAGCCGGTGACTCCTTTTCTGCTTGAAATGCTGCTTCAGGAGTGGATGACTGGGGGAGCAGAGAACCGTCACATGGAGGATGATGGAGAAAGGTGCTTAACACTTTTCCTCTTCCTACCCTCTGTTTCCCTACTCCAATTGCCATCTCCCCCAAAGTTTCACATGCTCATCTGAAACCTCTTCATGGTGGTGGTGGTGGGGTTGCCACTTGAGCAGTGATATGAACTGGGGGAAGTGCAGGAAGGGAAACAGTTAAACTCAATTCCTCCCATCTTCTTAATCCTCTGCTTCCCAATTGCCCTATTCCAAAGGTGCTTTTCTTTTTCTCTCTTGGAGCTACAAGAGCAATGGCTTATGGTGATCAAGCAAGTTTAGGCCAAATCCATGCATTCACAGCGACTAACATGACCAAACCGCTGGAGAGTTTGCAGAGCAATCCAGCTAGACCTTTGAGCAGTCGGAGGGAAAAAGAGGTCTCTATGCCCCCCTCTTAAAACATGCTTGTTTCAAACTATGTTCTATTGAAAGTGCTGTGAGCTGGGTTTAAACTGCTGCTGGTTTTAGTTTCTGTAATTTAATTGTTTTATCTGCATTTTTAAAATTGGTTTACAATTTTAAGTATGTTTTTGAAAGCCACCTTGGGAGAGATTTGTCCTGAAGGTGGCATAAGTACTGTAAAGGCCAAGCTGGCTGGGGAATGCTGGGAGTTGTAGGACTTTCTTCTGTCTAAACATGCATAGGATTGCACCCTAAATAAATAAAAAATGTGGGCTTTGGTATAACAAATACTATTTTATTATTTATTAGTAAGTGTTTAGTGGTAAATTTGTGTGAAAAGTAAGAACCCTGGAGGGAGGCATCTGGAAAAACAAAACAATAAATATATAAATATAAAGAAGTGTTGAAATCTATTCTGCTTATTGCTGAATTCGGAAAGGAATTATTGGGGCTTTCAAGATGAAGGTTTTAAAATAAGATTTGTGGGATTGAAACAGAAAATGCTTTCATGCTTGAAGAGAAACTTATTTACCACCCTACTTGGTGTGATATTATAAAACTGAGATGCATAGCTCTCTACCAAATGGGTTTACAAGCTACACTGCCATTAAAAAGATTAGCTGTGGCAAACAGCCAACTAAAGTGTACTGAACGTATTGGAACAAACCAGTGAACTCAGTACCTTTTCCACCTCATCAAACCTAACAAGACTCATTTTCAAAACATATTATGAGAATTCAATTTGCTGCTTCACTGCCATACAGAAGTACAGCTTATTTCTGAGTGTCCATGGGAGGCTTTGATGATGTAATATCCTTGCTACCAGAAGCTCTTTGTCTGCAATTTAAGGGTTGACTTTTGCAGGCAACCTATTAATGTAGCTCTTCTTTTAAGTTGTGCATGAACCTGACATAACAAAGACTACTCTTTTATTAGAGAAGTTGTGCAAATCAATCATATTTGATATTGTTCACTTTTCACAGTATTAACTGGGTTTGCACGTGTTACGCTCCATGCCCAGCACACATGGCTAACAATAAGATCAGAAGTTTTTCCATATATATCCTGGAAATTGATATTTGTAAGTTTCTTTTAATGAGCTCACTGCCTCTTTTAACAAGAATGACCAGGCACAGAAGGAGTTATTGCTATTATTGACAGTAAATTTAGCAAATCAAAACACAGCTGTGCTTGAACGAAAGCAGCTGAGACCCCAGGTTGGCCACAGGGACTGGAACATCCTACGAAGATGGTACTGTCCTGAAACAGATCCTGGATTTCTAGAGCTTGGCAGACTATCCTCACACGTTATGACTGGTTCTGTGGCTTGTTGGTAGCCAAAATCACGCACTCTGCAATAAAACCAGTTTATCCATGATTTTCTCCTTGATATTCTGGATAAATTTCTGCCCTGAACCATTCCTAATTTTGCAGATTAAAAAAAAGTCTTTTAAAAAATGAAACAATATGTGATTCCCTAGTGGTAGGGGGACAGACCATTATTTTGTGGTAGAACAGTTCATGCAAAGGTGCCAGGTTCAGTCCCAGGCGGTTTCCATGAAAAGGATCAGATAGCAGCTGGTGGGAAAGAGCTCTGCCTGAGACCCTGGAGAGTTGTTGCTGGACAGAAAAGAGAACACAGGGATGTATGGAGTTCATTAAAACTGTTCTGTCTGGGTTCCATGGGTTATCAGGTGTCTTTTGTTCTGTCATCTATCTGCTCATTGTCAGAATTGGATTTTTTTAAAACCAGTATTTTGTTCTATTTGCACTCATGTGCATGAACTAATATGGATGAACAGATGTGCATTCGCGCTAATGCGCATTAGTGCCAATCCCGCCCCCCCCCCCCCAGTGATGGTCTGCAAGTCTGTGGAATCTGAGTGACTCAGAAAAAGCCAGTCTGCTGAGGAATCCGCAAGTTGGATTCACAGAATCCAGCTCATCTGACTCTGTTGCAGATTTCTCCAATATCCCTAACTGGGCTAATTGTACAAATAGTTTGACCTTGCATAAAGCAGCTTCCTGTATTCCCACAACTGCCCTACTGGGAATATAGCATAGAGGAAACAATCATTATGGTCTCTTGCAACAGAGTAAATGTTGGTAGTGGCATGGCAGCTAAAGGAGGAAGCCAGATCACCACCCTTGCCCTCATAGCTACAAGTCCTCCCTAGAGTCTTCCTATATGTATCTATTGATGTGCCCACATAAAAGTCTTCAAGTATGGACCAAAAACTGGCAAGGAGCTCAAGGCAACAAGATTTCTGGAAGGGCTGAGCCTACTATGTTGTATCCCAAGCTGGCAGGTACTACTATTCACCTCCAAAGCAGAGCAGATGTTGATAGTGGCATACCAATAACAACAGCATCTGCTTCATTCCTAGCCAAAAGGAACATTTTCCAACTTGGCAACTTCCATCAGGGCACTGACTAAAGACTGGAAGGTGATGCATTGCTTAAGGTCAAGGGGCTTGCTTGGAATTCTGAAGTCACAAATTCCATCACAGACACTCTTGTCAATCTGGGGCAAGTGTCTAGCTTTTCAGTGCTTTATCTCTTCAAAGTTTCACTGCAGGCAACAGGAGCTTTATTTAGATTTTGTTTTTAAGAGTGCCAATCAATATTGTTTTACTGTTGATGATGCAATTACAGTTACAGCCTGAAAAGCCCCTGAGCACCTTTCTAAAATACTGTCGACAAAATTGTGAATTAAGCTCTTTGCAGTCCACTGACATCATAAACCATATGGCACCCATTAACATGCAAAAGAAACTGGCAATAAAATCAAATTTAACCTTCCATAAAATATGCCCATCATTAGGAAGGGAGCTAATACAAAAATAAGTATTCTTCTGAGAGAGGTCAAACTCCTTGGCTTTATTGCACTGCAAGTGTAGAAGTTGGCTCAACCGGAAATCACAGGGCTGTGAAGGTTCATATTTTGCTGTAAAACACAATTGTGAACTTCAGTATTCTAGTGTGAAGTCATTACAAGCCACTGGGGGTTGATTTAGAATCTGGAGGTAGTTCACTGTAGTGGTGTATATGGAATGGGATTATATATTTTAGCATAAGTACTTAATGATTCAAAAGAATGTGGAGATTATCAAACCATTAGACCTAGAATTCTCTTGAAGTCTATTGGGTTGCTTCCAGACAAGACTTTTATAGCACCATAGCCTTCCCCCATTCACAGAATTTTATGAAGGGTCCAGAGAGTGACATTTTCCACTCGTAACCCTGTCATGTTCCCCACTGCATCTTCCATCTTTTTTTCTTACTGTGGAAAATCCGTTAAGAAGAAAAAGATGCAAAAGCGGCACAATCTCTTTGGATTGTTAGAGCACTAGGAGCTCTGTCTGGAAGAAACCTTATTCCTTAAGGTGGTCACGTATCTGAATATGAACACAATCTGATTTGATTTTGGAATACTTTTGCATGGGCAGAAATTCATTGAAGTGCCTGTTACAATGGATGTATATTTTGAACTAGGAAGCATTTGAGAGTTTGTGTCTAGAAGTAAATGTTTGTTGTACTGCATTTGTATGAGTGAAATGATGAAAAGCTCTGATATTGCTAATATGAAATTTCCAAAAGCACGTAAAAGTACTTTGGAGTTTGGATTGGAGCCCAACTCCATTTAAATCAATGGGAGTTTTGCTATTGCCTTTCAGGAAGGTGACTTTCTTCTGTTATTAACAATCCAATGGCTGTCACCTTCTAATGTTCCTAGGATCCTAGATGGCCATGTTTAGGTGCAGGGCATATATCTTGTAGGTTCTTCATTAGCCAGGCCCTAATTGTGCTCTAGGGTAGCCAGAGTGCTTGTTAATACTTCATCTGGAAGGGTCAAGCAGCAAATGTGAAAGAGCCCTTTAAGAATATGTTTAGCTAGCTGCCCATTAAATATTTCCCATCGATTAAATATTAATTAACCATTTCTGCAGTGCCCCAAATGCAAACCAGATTCGTATTCTGTTGGTGCAATCAACTTAGTTCATTTCAAACACCTCCTTTAGGCAATGACCACACACAATGAGCTTTCATTATGTGCTCATCCTATGCATCAGGTAGTTGAGGTCAAACCGTACAATACACTGTTATTGGAATGAAATTGCCAATTTGCATTTACTGAAATACTAATAACCCTTTTTGATGCTCTGTTAGCTAACTGGTCATGATATGTATCTCATTTAAGCAAAATCAGGAGGGTAAACAAGGGTTGCAAGCATGAACGTTAAAGTACAATGTGTTAAACAGCTGCTGCTTGCAAATACTATAACAACACCATGGTGACTAAGCTAACAATCAAAGTCAAAGGTCACAATAAAAGAGGTGTGTGTATGTATGTCAACCAGGCAATTCAGTAGCAAAAGGTAGGAAGGGTAAACAGGTCCTGAGTCATAACTTCACATAGTACTCAGTGCAAAAAATGATATACAGAGTAATTTTTCCAAGTACTTTTTACAGAACTGCATTTTGTATCAACACAATTTGTATGAATTTTTATTACGTTGCAATAATCCCTGCACAATTACCTTTTACTGCATTAGCCACTTAAGTAACCTGAGTGAAATGGAATGTTCCCATTTAGGCAAAAGGCAAATAAGAACTTACATTCCATGGCAAAATAACAGACTACATGTTCCTACACTGTTCTCAGCACATACAATTTGCTTTTATTGATTATAAAGCATATCCACCACTAACTCACGAATAGCTTGGGTGATAATGTCAACCTCAATGAATTTTCACATCAGTTATGCCTTTCCTGGATCCTGTTTTAGTATATTTAGTTGTAGTGATCATAAGGGTTGGAATAAAAATTATGGACTATAGTATATTTAGCCTGTTTAAATGGGAGTAATAGAAATTGGTATGGTGATTTCATTACTACATAATGGAGACAATAGATAGACTCTATGGTATTTAAGGGTTACAATGCTGTGCTCAACTAAATGCAAGTAATATGCAATGTGACTTCATACACTATGCTCTAATTAGTTCAATCAGCACTGGCTTGTTTCAGAAAAAAATATTCTGAAGTTATAACTGTGACCATGTTGCCAAAATGGTTGATTCAATGAAGGCAGGTTACTGAGACATTTATTAGGCACACCAACACAGTCAATTCAATATTCTTGCAGAGCAATCCTATGGTCTCTGAGAGAGCATCACAGGGATCATAGGATATGTTAGATTCCCCCTCCCGAGGCTGCAGACACCCTTACGCACCTCTGGCCTGCCCGCTCATAGCCACCATGGAAAGCACTGCAGCACCTGCTCCTCCAAGGTTGCAACAGTAAGCTTGGGGAGGGTGAAAGGGGGCAGGGTGTGGAGAGGAGAGACCAGGATTCACAGGATCTTATGGCTGTCACCACCCACCACCAGTAAGTCAGCTAGATGAGCGCAGAGGTCCATCTAGCTGAATTTCTTTTATTTCTTTTGGAGAAACATTGTCAGCAGGGCTTTGGATAGATGGAGGGCTCTGATTTCTTAGGGCGCAATCCTATGCATGTTTAGATACAAACAAGTCCTAAAACTCCCAGCATTCCCAAGCCAGCATGGCTGGGAGTTGTAGGACTTCTTTCTGTCTAAACATGCCTGGATTGTGCCTTTAATCTTATGTGAGAAATAAGCACTTTACCAATCTAACACTGCGGTAACAATGGATAGAGCCAGCCTACATGTTAACTTATCCATGCCCTGGCCAATTTATCATGCTTAATTTTTCACCTCTCCACTGTAATGTCTAGAGCTGGTTACCACAAGATTCCCCCCTATGGTGTGGGGAGTTCTTGCAAATCATGAACCCTGAGCAGACACACAGTACTGGCAAGGGAAGTCTCAACATGGGAGGGAGAAGCCTCATGATAAATAGCACATAGATAAGGCTGTGGCATGGATAAGCTAAGATGTAGGCCAGGTGAGTCCAAAAGGTCTGGAAAACTGAGAAAAATCTGATATGTGAGAAAAAAAAAGGAACAATGTTTGGCTACCATCAAGGAGGAAAATCAAAATCTATTGTTTCTGGATATATGCTAAAGTGGTAGCAATGGAGAACAAAAACAGACTTCCTATGTTTTTTGAAGAAACATAAGCACATAAGAGGAGTCATCCTGGATCAGATCAAAGGGTTATCTAGTTCAGCGTTCTGTTCTCACTGTGGCCAGTCAGATGCCCACAAGAAGCCCATAAGCAGGACATGAGTGCAGTAGCACCTTCAGGTTCATGTTCACCAGCAACTGGTATCCAGAGGCATATTGCCTCTGATATTGGAGGTAACATATAGCCATCATGATTAGTAGTCATTAATAGCCTTATCCTCCTGGTAGGCAAAGTATTTTTGTCTATCTGCAGGGAAGGGCAGATTGCTGCAGTTCAGAATGACCTTGCTTTATACTGATCAATGTGGTGCATAAGAAAGAGAAGAAATGTGCTATTGTGTGATCAAATAAGGCCAAAACAATTTGGAGGAAAAAGATCATAGGAGAAAACTCAAGGACTGTAAAATAAGCAAGAACTGCAGATTAAGCACATTCTGGAAGAATATGTTAGTAGAAGCTAGTGAAAATCCAGATGAAAAACCCCACAGCTATGATTGAAATTTGACCTGTCATTCTTGCTTAGAGGTGTCAAAGCAAAGAAATTGTCAGCACAGAGGGGGTCTGCTGAAGGAGAGAGGGAAAAAAAATCATGAAGAGAAGATATCTAAGACATGAACATATGTCCAACCAGTAAATTACATGACAGCCTAATGCAATGACAAACAAGAACAGGTCACTTTAAGAGAATGATTAATACATGAGATTACTGTGCATGCACACTTATCTGAAAGCAAACCTTGTAGGTGGGTGTGAACCCCTGGTAAGTCAGCTCCTATCTCTGCCATACAACAGCTACAAGAATAATTATAATAATTAATGGAGAGAGGTGATAAAGTTAACAATTGCCCACCTGTATCATGGCTAACCACAATGTCCTTATTTCGTTTTTCACACCTACCACCTTTCTGTAGTGATTACAGTCTACAAAATATCTATTTCCAGCTCACACTGAACTTGCTGTTTGCTTAATGTCAGGGTGTCAGGTGACCGACAGAACTTACAGCGTTCAAAAGAATTAGAGTCAGTCTGTCATAACTAACATAGTAGAAAACACGAGTATGTTTAAGATGAGCAGGCCTCAAAATTCACAACAAAAAAGATTCCTGAAAAACAAGAACAGGGGCCTGCCAGAGGTATGACTTTTCAGGTGTCAGGCAAGCTGAGTTAGTTCTTCCGACACCAACAAGCCATTAAGGGACTGTGCCAATCCTTGTGCTGGCAGATATATAAATGAAGTGGAGACAGGACATGGCTAGTGAATACATCATCATTCTTCTATGCCAGTCAATGCCTATTCTTAGTAGAAGAGTAAAAATCTTAATTCACACATACTGGGAGTTTGGACAACCAGATCTCGGCTTAATAAACTGAGACATAAATGAGCTTTTTAGCCCTTTCACTTCTCTGCTGTGTGTGAGCCAGCAAACAAACCAGGAGGTCTTCAACTAACAACAGTTTCTATTTTGTACTAATTGGGAAACTACGGTTAACACCTTTGGAATAGACCAGGATATTAAACCATGGTTTGAAGATGGTTTAATATCCTGGCTTGTTCTGAAGCTGTTAGCTCACTGGTTCACACAAATTGGTAAAATAGTTGAAGACTCCCTGGTTTGTTTGCTGGCTCATGCAAACGGGCTGTGTGTGCAGGCAAAAGGCTTGTTCCTATGTCAGCATATTAAGCCAAGATATGATCATCTGAATGTGATCATTTTGGTTTAGCACTGAACTCTGGTGTTCACAAATGCACAAATGCTCCAGTAAACAAAAACATTGCTTATTTCCACTGTTATGTGTGGTCATCGATGTGTGCTAAGCTTTATCCCCAATTCACGTTGGGTGACCATAAGACACACCTTGCCTATGCCCTATTTAAATTCTGCGTCCAAGAATATGACCACGAATCCTCTGTAAAGAGGTCCTTCAACAGACAAATTGTTCAGAAAAGGTTCCCTGAAGCATGAAGATCGTTGTCCTACATAATAGATGAAGCACTAGAAGGCCTGTCTTGTTTGCCTTCTTGCAAACCAAGGGCCACTGGGAGGTTGTACCCACTGCCTCCCTGGATAAACATTACAGCAAGGGGAAGACCAACCTAGTCCTATACATTGGCCAGATAAGGAACAGCTGCAGGAATCTTGTTTTGCCCTTCCCTGCCAGAAAGAACACCTATAAGAACTTTCACGCTAAGAACTGGTACCTGAGTTTGGCTTTTTCCTCCTCTCTCCCAATCCCATTTACTTTTGTGTTGTATCTTTTAGACTGCAAGTCTGAGAGCAGGGACTGTCTCATTATTAATCTTTGTAAGGCTCTTTGGGAGCCCTTTTCAGCTGAAGAGCAGGGTAAAAATATTCTCTCTTCTAAGTAGCAACAAAAGGTATCTGGAGATGACAAACAAGGAACACCATGCTTTACAATAATGGGTAACTGTGGAAGAGCTTGCTTGGAAGGCTGCAAACTCATGTGGGGTGGATGTAAATGGGGACATGAAGGGCTACTGCTTTGGGGGCAAGCGCACTGTGAACAAGCAGTAGGCATTTCTCCCACTGCCACCTAAAATAATAGCATTTTTCACAAGTGACTCTAAACTGGAATTTCTTATATATGTAAATCTAATTAAATACCAACATTGATTAGAACATACATTTTATTTAGCAATGGCTCTCTACTGCCTTCTACATATTATTTAAGACTTCAAGCGCATTGGTAAAAAGATGCATTTCAGACTGAGATGCAGTCTTAATGCCATTTGTGTAAATGTTCCAATAGTTGTGCTTCAGTCTTTGGTTGAAATCCAAGATTCAAATTAGTTGGGAGTGGACTAACAGTTAGGCTGGATGTGCTTAACTAGATGCTCATCTTGATCCATACAAACACTTCCTATATCACCAAACACTTCTTGTTGTTGTTCAGTCGTTCAGTCGTGTCCGACTCTTTGTGACCCCATGGACCATAGCACGCCAGGCCTTCCTGTCCTGCGCTCTCTCCCAGAGCGTGCTCAAGTCCATATTCATTGCATCGGTGCACCAAACACTTACTGAGTCTAAAAACCAGACTATAGCTTTGTATTGTCAACTGACAATATGTGTTCCCACCAAAAAAGAAATAATCAAACAAGTTCTATCTCTGAGCTTCTGGAAAGCTCAGAAATTATTGTGATCATTTTCCTGATACAAAAGTAGACGCTAATGACCACTAACTTAGGGGTTACTTCGTGTGTTAATTTAATTACTTGATCGCATATTAACGATCATGGAATAATGCCATAAGAACCGTTGATGAGAAAGCTACAAATTACATAACTTCCAAATGACTATGTCATAAAGTTAAAGAAAAGAAAAGAATGAATATTGTCATTAACATAAAAAGCATGGTGTTCTTGATTGCCAAAAATTAATTCATAACTAACTCCCTATTTTTTTAAAAATGAAGCAACTGCATTCAAATTATGTCCTAAAAGCCGGAAATGAAGAAGAAACTATTGCTACAGAAGACCCATTGATTTCAGTGGAACTTGCAAGTTTCATATACTTGGTACACCATTAAAGTAACCCAAGTACAATTGAAAAGGAGTTTAAAATTTTTATTTCTCTGCTGTGATTTGTTATGTCATATTTGGGATTTTTAAAAAATACATCACTATCAATTCAGAAAGAAAAGTAACTTTTTAAAGCGAATTTTTAATTTTTTTTGGCCAGTCTGGTACAACCCTGTACCCCTCATATTTATTGTTATTATTTAGCGGAAATAGTAGTATTCTGTTCTATGTAGTTTGAGGACACCACTATTTTGTTCAATGGGACATTGAAATTTGTCATGGCAATGTTACCCTCTCAGACAGTCGTACTGACTTGTAGAGCACACTAGGTGTATGTTAACGTGCTGAGACGGACATCAGCTTTTGGTTTGTTACCAAACAGTGAACAGATCCTGCACATCAAGATTGTGACTAGCTAGACTTGGGAAATATTGCAGTGCAAGGCAAGAGTCTTTCAGTGTTTCTGACACTGAAGCTGCATTTTATAGGAATTAGAGGCCCTCAGACACAACTAAAAATCCAACAGCTTAGTTTTAACTTAAACAACCACAAAAACAATTTCTGACATCAGCAAAGACACTTTTAAGTTCTCTTCAAGAAAAACAATATAACATTCCTGTTTATCCCCACGTTAAAGAATTATCTGTTTTTCCTCCTGCAAACCACCAACACATTTTAAATGGAACCTTAAAATGCAAATCTATGGTCCTGCACCCCCCCACCCGCCAAATCCTAATATTCAAATACAACATTCAGTAAGAACTGACATCCAGCTACATACTCCATTCCTGATCCCTTTTAATGATTCTTGTCTGCTCATTTGTCTATTAACAAGAGTTAAACATGTCAGTAAGGGTTTCAACGTCAATTTTAGTATTAACTGTAGAGAAGAAAAGTACGCTATAAAAGAACCATCACTTTAGGATTCATAGGGGAGACAAACCTATACAAATATGCTGTAATAATAAATAATAATATTGCTGGGAAGCATAAAATATATATTGTAGAATGAGCACTGGTTTCAGGGGATTTACTGCTGGTAGCAGCCATTTTTGAAACCAGGTCATGCTAGAGCACAGTTGTTGCTCATGAGTATAACATTTATTATCGTAAGCATAGTGAAGATTCTAGGCAGAGACAAGAAAACACAAGATTTTTTCTGTTAAGCAAAACATGTCAAAGGCACCACAATTTTGAGAAACGCTGTTGCTCTGCATAGACATGCATATACACAGACCCTGCACAGCTCCTGCATTGGTCCTTGAAAAATACAGACACACTCTCTCTCTTGTGTTGTCCATCATTCTCTCTCTCTTTCTCTCTCTCACACACACACACACACACATATTTTGGTCCTAACAAAAGGCCCGAAGGTGGTTTTAACAATATATTGTTCAGAATATTTTTACATTTAAAATACAGCATCCAAAGCAAACCTGAAAATGTTAAAGTCCCATTGACTTCAATGGGAGAACTAAGCTTAACTCTCATTTTAAAATCAGCAGGTCTTCTAGGCATTTAACTTTTGCTGCATCATGCTTATAATAATATATACATGTTTTATGAGTACCATAGTAAATTCTGATGGGTTATTACTAAAAGGATTCTCCTATTTCCTCGAAAATACACACACTCTCTCCTTTAGCAGAGTGGCTGGGTGACCAGCCAGATGGGCGATTAATAAATTAAATAATAAAATAATAAATTAGCGTGTGTGCATGTCTGTCTGTGTCAAAACTTTTATTAGTCCTAAACAGCAGCCCACAAACCAACTCCTTCTGAAAATAAAAATATAATCTCAAACACTGGAATTTTGCTTTTTTGAATCACTATAGAAAATACAAATTTCCTTCCCTGTCTCACCTCTTGCCAAAAGTCTAGGCGTGCCATCATCTTAAAAAATAAAATAAAATCAGGTCCCAGCATATTTACTGCCTACTGTACCTAAACAAGTCATCTTGACTCTTCTTGTCAGACCACTGGTACTTCATCACAGCAGTGTCATGCCTTCCTGGCTCCAGGACCACCACTAACACGGGAAAGCCAAATTCATCACAAGGGTGTGCAGCGTTCAAAGTTGTCATGCCTGACCTGACTGATGACTTCTTGAGCGTAAGTGATATGAATTTACAGCTTGTATTGCATTCTTTAAACCTAAACATAAGGCAGGGAAAATGCAACTTTCTTCAGAGTATTTTTAAGCTGCAAGGGCATGGTGAGCACTACTTTTTCTGAATGGGGAGACTGAGCATCTTCTAGCACTCTGGTCATTGTTTCTGGATTCTTGGGTGTTGGATCACATCAGATCTGTACACCAACTACCATAAAAGTGCAACCATAAACTTTTAAGAAGGGGAAATGAGAACCGACTGTGGAAACATCATATAAAAATAGCAGAATGGGGCTTTCCTTTTAGAAGTCTGTTTATTTCTTTAAAAGCATGTTGTGAAGTTAACAGTCACTTAAAAACATGTTGTGAAGTTAATAGTCACTTAACCTAGGAGAAGAAACTTAGTGAAAACAAACTAAATTAAACAGTCATTGAATTGTTGTCGGTCCTTTGGAAGTTTTAGAGCCCTGAAGACACAGAGCAACTCACATAACATCAACAACAACAACAAATAGCCCACAGCATGCAGCAACTTCCGATAAATCCACTGTGTGTTATATAGTGATGAAACAGGGAAATGATTGTTAAGTCTACTACCGGGATCAGAACCAGCAAGGAACTTAACTATTTTTATATACATTTCATATAGAGTACACAATGACCTGGGCATGTGATGGAGTAGTCAAAGAATATGCTTTGCCATGTGGCTGGCTGTAATGCATTTTGCAATGGTCTTGAGCTTAGGACTGATCATAGGGCCATATGAATCAGCTCACAGAGTTTCATGTTATGTTCTGCTCTTTTGAGAAGTGAAAACATGGGGGGGGGGGAAGAGGACATGAATATAAACCAACCTCTTTCCTAGAACTTATCTCCTACATAATTCTGCTACACAAAGGCTGCACTCGCATGGAATGCAAGAATGAGTCACAGCAAGATTCGAGCTCATGCAACTTCCTCCCCATTCATCCTCTGGCAAGGAGGAGATCAGAAGCTTCCACGTCTGTTTTAGTTTAACTGTCGTTTAGCATGTTGTCCAAACCATAAACCGTGATTAACCTTAACCGTGGTTATTTGAAACAAGACAGCTTCCATGACTTCTGAAGTTGGCTTGTTTCAACAAACCATCATTAAGATTAATCACAATTTGTCCAGGTCTAGAAGACATGACAAGCTGCAGCTAATCTAAAATGGAAGTTAAAACTTCCAAACACCTCCTTGCAGCTGAATTGGAAGAGTGGGGAAGGGAGGAGCGCACAAGCCTGAAGCTTGTTATGGCTCTTTCTTGTAAGACTAAGCCATGGTTTAGCGTTACATCCAAATGAGGCCAATGAGAGAAAACATGCTCTAAGGAAGCACAACAAGTCTAGAATAAGTCTGTAACCTTGCAGTTACAGAAACAGAAATGCACCTTAAAATTTCTTAACAATCTGTTATGGCATCAATTATTTTGTTTTGTTCTTTTGAGCTCTAAATTATTCTGTTTCAGAATTTTAATTTGTCAGTTTATATATTTACATCCTTGGTAAACTGCTCTGAGCACATGGAAAAGTGCCCTATAAATATTCCAGATAAACAATATTTGAATAATTACTAGGACAAACCCATTTGCTGTTGAAAACCAGATTTAATCATTCTTTAACCTCCTCTTCCCCTGGCTGTGTTAAGGATGCAACTAAGGATGCAATCCTATGCATGTTTAGACAGAAAAAAGACCTATAACTCCCGGAATTCACTAGCAAGCATGGGTGGCTGGGGAATGCTGGGAGTTGTAGGACTTCTTTCCTGTCTAAACATGCATAGGATTGCACTCTAAACCATTTAAATGGTTCCATCCTTGAGCCCTTCCGTTTTTGTTTTTTTGTTTTGCTTTGTTTAGTATTTCATTTACTTGGCTGGCAGCAGGACATAGATTTACAAGTAACCAAAAGTCACTCTGGCCAACCCTCTGCCTGTTGGCAGGATCATACATCCACCAGTCCCTTATAAATTAGACTACATAATCCATAATCCAGACTATAGTGTGCTATATGTGGAGAGCTGCTGCACTCCAGAAAAAAATACCCAAAGCATGAATTTTCTGCAGAGGACAGGACACAATTTGATGAATTCCCATTGAAAGGTATTGGGAAGTTCTGTCCGGAACAGTGACTATTGGGTTGTGTCAATTATCTCTGATTTCTGAATGGCAACTATTATCTGTGTTTACTGAATATTGTGATTTAGGCATTTGAAGTATAAGATTTCAATGGTGTTTGCACAGCATATGCTCTCACAAGAGAATTCCCATGGTTTCAGGAAATCAAAAAGAACATTAAAAAGATGAATATACAAAGAAAATAAATAAATTTGGAATTGCAAGTTCTCCCTTTAATTCTTATAATGAAATCAGTGCAGAACCGTGGTGTGGGAGGAGGTGGGCTTTAACAACCCCCCCGCCCCAACCTGCTATTTGCAATGGAAGGAAAACTCCTTCTGGTGCAATATCAGGCACAGGGTGGGGAGATTCTAATTGGGAGCGCAGTAGGACAAAGGTTAAAAGCCCCTTTCTTGAACGTCAGAGTCCCAATCCAGCTTGTCCCCTGCCCAGTGCCAGCTATCTGTTTTGTCTTGAAATCAGCCACACAAAGCCAAAACATGTAACAGATCATATGCTTAGTTTGGCTCCTGCGATCTCTTTTTAAATTAAAATGTTAAACTATTAATCACTTATAGCTCATAAGTGTCTCTAGGTCCCCCGTCTTCCTTCTGTTACGGTAAACAAATGGCTTTGTTTGTGGTACCTGTAGCCACACCATATTGTCTCTGTATAATAAATCCTTTAAAACATAGAGTAATGGCAGCATTTTTTGCGCTTTCAAGGGGCTTGACATAACTTTCCTCTGCATCCCAAAATGTATTTTACAACCTCTACCAGCCTAGATTCTCTCACTACAGTTTAGTACATAATTCCCCTTTTTACTGATGATATACACATTAGCCCCTGTTCATGATTTTTTATAGATGGTTCATATTTTGGGGGCTCTGTCTGTACTAAAAACCCTTTGGTAGCTGTCCAAACAAATTTTAAGCAGTCCTGCTCTCAAATTTAAAAGTGTTTCTGGAGGCAAAGAGCAAATATGTGTAAAGATTAGCAGAGATAATCTTTAAATGGTTTATGCCTTCATTTTTTCATGAACAATAAGCATATACAAATTCAAGCAACTGTATTCAGAATCAAGCTGTATGCAAGCATTTAATTATTGCTCAGAAATCTGATTGTGTTCCTCTCCTGTCAGAATACTCTAAGCAAGCAAATAATGTACATATTTGTCAGTAGGTGTGTCTGAACAGTGAAAACCCTGTCTCTTGAGTATGTACATGCTTTCCTCCAGTTTAGCTTGCTCCTATTTTTAAGGGTGCTCTTTCACTGCAAGGCTGATGATGAAAAAAAGGCTGTGTGTGTATTGCAGCCTTCCCCAACCTGGTACCTTCCAGATGTGTTGGACTACAACTCCCAACATCCCCCAGCCAGCACAGCTGGGTGGGGGGTGTTGGGAATTGTAGTTCATCACATCTAGAGGATGCCAAGTTGGAGAAGGCTGGTGTCTTGGGAATCAGCATGATAAGAATCATAGGTTAGGAATGGAGGGATGGAGACACATACAGAGGCAAGAATCCTAGTACTAGGTAAGTAAAGGTAGGAAAATTACTGGAATCAGCAGTTTGGGAAGGAGGAGGTCGTAGAGCTGTAACATGGGAAGCAACGAGTCTAGAATGTGTCTGTCTAGAAGTATATGTTCTATGTATGAGGGTGGGAAGATGCACCAGTTTTGTTAAGCAGCCTATCTCCTATCCTGACTGTGAAAAGTAGAAGGGTCCCTGTATACTCTTCCCTAAAGTGGTCCCTGATGCATTGGACCTACTTCTGAGAGAGTATGTAAAATACAGTGCTTAAAGAAAGGAAAATGGCTTTCTGAAATGTATTAACTTGCATGTTTTCACTAACAGAGATAAGACCATAGTAATATTAGTAGTATATATCAAACGTATGCTTTAGAAATACTAAACTCATCTTTCGGTAGATATACCTAAAGGTACAATGAAAGCTAATGCTAATTGGTGCTGATCTTATGTTATTGTATGTGTAAAAAAGTGCATATACTAACCTCTAGTACTGAACTACTGAAACACTAAAGTAGTTCAGCTGAATTACTACATGACACAATGTTAACGTATCAGAAATCCGGGACTGTGAGCTGGTGCCCCAAAAGCCAGATGCAGCCCTGAAAACAATTCTTTTTCTGGTCTTCCATTGGCCCCATCAAAACATGATTTGAAGGTGAAGAGTTAGAGATTTCACACTTTAATATTACATTCTTGCTTCTGGATTTTACGTACAATTTGTAAATGCACGTATTGATATGCATTGCTTTGCCCAAGTATGCATTCTCCTTATCTTGGAAGTTCTTATTTCTTGATGGGACTAATTTTATGAATCCAATCATTTACAGCCCCTGGAGCACCATTTGGAAAATAGAGTGGTCTTTGAGACTTCCATAATATAGATGGACACTAATCTTTATACACAGGATATAATTTTTCTGAATAAGCAAAATAAAAACCTGATGGATGGACTCCAAGAGCTTCAGTTATCATCTAATTTCCATTTCTTCTCATCTTTCCCAAAGCAAATATATTGCTAATAACTGAGGGACAGGGCTACAGGATTGTGCCCCTCCGCGGTGCAGATCCTACCCGCTGCCCTTAAACATAGTTAAGGCTTTCACCAATGTACCAGTTTTAACTCTTTTTTATCATTAATAAGGATTAGAAGCTGGTTTCAAAATGCTGGTCAACAGAAAATCCTGGTTTAGTGTTAATCAAGGCTAAAGTTGGTGCCTATGTGAGCTATAACTCTTTAAAGTTGGCAGGGGAAAAGTTTGTGTGTAGGACTCCTTGCCAAATCATGGTTAAGAGATGGGACCATTATGAGTGCACTTGCTCTCAGAAAGAGACCCACTCTTGGTCTACTTCTATCACACAGTCATTTTAGAGCAATGCATAACCTTTCCATGCAATGTTAAGTATGGTCACTTGGAACTGATAGCTCAGCAGGCTAGTGGCACATATGAAACCTGTGCGCCAACTAATCCTACTCTGTAATGAAGAATTTTTTAAAAAATGAATGGTAAATAAAAAAAAAAAAAGTTGTCATTCATACAAATCATATTGTCTTCTTTAATGGATTTCCTCCTGCAAACTCCAGTTCTATTGAAAAACTATCTATTATGGAGGAACTGAATTAACCAGTCTTGGCAAAATGTTGCAGGTAAAATCTCCTCTTATCAAAAGTTGTTAGGAAAATTTTGAGGAAGGAGGGGAGGTTGAAATGTGGTCACAGAAAGTGCTTATGGTAAAATTGTTATTTCGATACCCATGGATTATTGCTAAGCTATTACTACTAATGCAAAAACTGAAATATTATAGTAGTAGCATTACATCTTCTCCCATGAACTTGATTGGGCAATAATTATAATACCAACCATTTCAATTTTTTTATTGATTTACTTACTTACATACATTATTTGCATACCACCCAATAACTGACATTCTCAGGGCAGTTTATTTATTTGATTTGTAGTCCACCTTTCTACCAAAAAATAGCACGCAAGGTGGTTAACAATACAATTTAAAACCATAAGGAATCAAAACAGAATAAAACAATCACAAAGTGGATTGAATTAAAACCACCAGCAGCAAAATATTAATACAGCAGAGCTAAAAGCACTAAAACGTCACTGGGAAAATAAAAAGGTCTTCACTTGGGGCTGTAAAAAGCATAATGTGGTCAGGCAAGCCTCTCTGGGGAGGGCATTCCACAAAAGGGGTGCCACCACCAGAAAGGCCCTCTGTCTGTTCATCATGAGCCTTCTAGAGTTCACCCTTCAAGATTTGGTGAAATATAGAGTGTTTTTGCTTTATTTTCTTGTATTGCTCCTAAACACAACATATTTGGTATTAGTATCTAATATTTTCTAAGCAGTAGCTGAACATAAAATACTAGGAATTTGTACACACAATATGGCAAAATCCATACGAGTAAGCAAAGTTACAGAAAGAAGCACT
Organism: Heloderma suspectum; assembly: GCF_057233095.1. Lineage (NCBI taxonomy): Eukaryota > Metazoa > Chordata > Lepidosauria > Squamata > Helodermatidae > Heloderma > Heloderma suspectum. The sequence goes on from NC_139460.1 coordinate 229,370,858, forward strand.
ATAAGACTTTTACAGTGTAATCCTATATGTCCAATCAGAATTAAGTCCCACTGAGTTCAATGGGGCTTGCTCCCAGTTAAGTGGGTATAGGATTGCAGCCTTAACAATACCCATATAAACACATTATAATACATTATGGCTCCAATCCACAGAAAATCTTGGATTGGAGGTACTTCTTTTCGCATCCCTAGTAATGGTAACATTACAATGACTGACACTGTAGTTCTCATTTACTAGATTTTCAAGTGTGCTTAGAGACAGGATGTTAATTCAATAAGCCACTTGTATATATAACTTACCTGGGAGGAAATGAAATGTCCAGTTCATACAATTTGTCTTTAAAGATTGACAGCTCTTTGTCAAATTCCAAAAGCTAACAGGGAAAACAAACAAACACAAACATTAAAATAAATACATCTTTTGTTTTGTTCAAAAACGATACTAGTTGAAGAACATTTCAAGTTACAATACTTATGCTGTGATAGGCTTCTAGATTTTGTTAATGTTATGTCTTGTAAAGTTATTTTGTGGTTTTATTATTTTATAGTACACCATTTTGGGCAGGTTTTTTTAATGGAAAAGACAATTCTGTAAACCTATGACAATTCTGAAAATGCGCAACTTGGCTGTGATACCAGTGTTACCATAGTGTGTAGAGCCAGTGTGGTGTAGTGGCTAGAGTGTTGGACTGGGAGCCGGGAGATCCGGGTTCTAGTCCCCACTCGGCCATGGAAGCGCACTGGGTGACTTTGGGCCAGCCACACACTCTCAGCCCAACCTACCTCACAGGGTTGTTGTTGTGAGGATAAAATGGAGAGGAGGAGGATAATGTAAGCCGCCTTGGGTTCCTTGCAAGTGGAAAAAAGGCGGGATATAAATGCAATAAATAAATAAATAAATAAATAAATAAATAAATAAAGGACTCTAAATAATGCTCTTTTCGAGGATTAGTTTACATTTTTAAAAGGCACTAGCTATCTTTTCTGAGGTAAAACTGATGTGGTGTTTAAAATATTTATATATAGCAAATTAAGATGATAATTAATCTATAAAGTATACTCAGGTGGACATTTTAGTTGTTGCTATCTTTAGTCTGGCGAAGATGGTACAATAAATACAGGACAGCAAGATCCAAAGCTGCCATCTTATATTTACCTACCCCCCTCCCCAATAAAATACAAGGATGTGCAAAAAAAGACCTCTTTGTCTATAAAAGCAAGCAATATTCCAGTTCAGCTATTTTGGGGCAGTCTAGGTTAGAGAACAAAAGAAGGAAGAGCTGACTTTTATACCTATACCTAGATATTAAAGCAATATTTCCAGGCAGCTGCCAAGATACAACACCAAGGACAAATATTAAACAGCCTTTAATGCACCGAATAAACATATGCGCTCCCCCTTGACAAATCTGTTTCCCTATAGACAGCCACAAAGGGAAAAAAAGTAGATAGTGTAATCTTGGGCTCATAAGCCTAAACCTTTTAATAAAAGTTAACAGTCATCTATATTTGAAACCAGGAGCCACCCTGATGGACATAAAAAGCTTTATTTCAGAAGCACCAATGGTGTTGAGTCCGACGTGCAAATGAACCTGTAGTGCCATTGGCTTATTGTTGCAAATGCCACTTTCGGTTTTGACAAGCATGGCATCAAAAACAGTACTCTGTATAATGCCTGTGTGTTTACCTCCATTCATTAATCATGTCCCAACTCACAGCTGTGCTGATACCATTGTATGAATGGCAGAGGTTCCGAATGAAATTAGATTGTGTTCTTCTTTCCCCTCTGCTCTGTCATAAATCATTCCTGAAATGTGCAATTAGCAGCTACTTGTACACATTAATTATCTGTGTGAAAAGCAGATACCTGAACCACCTGCACAACTGATTAGCTACCTCCCTGTGGCACACCCATTTTGCCTTCAGTCTCTGACCGCAGTGCTACCAACCACCTATCACAGTGCATTTTGGTCTGTGTATGAACATGCATGCATTAAGCACCATTCCCTTTTTGTGTGTATAACTCTTGCCCCGTTTGAACAAAATGGTTATTTTCCAAAGTGAAAAATTCTATGACGCCTTGTGTAAATTCTTACTGGACATGGTGATGAATTTTAAAGCGAAGTATCTATATCTAGAAGCAATGAAAGGGTGGTCTGTTACCAGCCAGAGATTTGAGGCGACTCACCTAATTTGCCCCAGCAAGGTGTCGCTTAAAACCTGACGGAATAAATGCAACACTTGTGGGCCACAGGGACCTTGGGATCCAGAGCTGGGGCTGGGCTTCATCATTCCTCCTAAGCAGGGTCTCACGCTAAGCTTGCAAGCCCCTCTGTGACATGTATGAGTATTGTTTAATTTATACCCTCCCCGGCCCTTTTCTACAAAAAGTACCTAAGGCTGCTTACATAAAATTAACACAGTACAAAATCAGATAAAAATAAAAGCTACAAACAAAACCAACTAACAAAATAACCACAGTTTAAAAACAAACCGCAATTTTAAAAGCAACAGATCAGTCAATAAAAGAGCAGGATGTGGTACAGGATACTTCCTCTCCCCCCTGGCTCAAATTTCTTCTGCCAGCCTTAAGCAGTCTTCCCTCTTAACGAAATTTTGATTTCAGGATCTGAGGTTGCTTCCTTTTTTAAGAGGGAAATTCATTAAGGGTGCCCCCTTGTTAAGAGGGTTAAGGTGCTGATGTAACACAAAACTGTAGTGAAGTCTGGCCCAGCAAGGGGATTCTCGGGGGAAGGGAGGCCCTGGGGAGAGGGAGCATGCAATTCTGTCAAGAGCAGTTGTAGCAATAGTTGAAACCATTGTGGCCAGAGGGCCATTCCATGACACATTAGATCTGCATCTAGTCCTCTGATATCACAGCCTATCTCTGTATATATTTGTTACCTAAGTATAAGCTGTGATTCCTGTAGCGTTATGCACTGTTTGACCACAGCAGATGAGCAGGTATTACTCAGTACATACATATGCCATGTCCTGGTGGTTGAAAGATGCATGTGAAAACTCCAGCATACACACAGAGCTCTGCACACACACAGGGACTGCCTTGTTTTTATTCATGAAGAACAGAATGAGCAAAGGGGACTGGGTTGCCTCATCTTCACCTGCCCCGCATCCCCCACAAAGGGAGAAGGCGCAGGGTGTATGAAGCTACTGCATCCACCCAGAGCCTTGGCCACAACAGCTTTGCTGACCACGGGGTTTCCGTGACCTGAAAAGCCCATGTGCAGCAAAGCTTGGTCCCCAGCCAAAGTGCAGTGTGGAAGATTTACCCAGCACTTTGATAGGGGACCAAATGATGTCAGGGAGCGTGGCCGCACCCATTGAGGTCATACAGCCAATGGAGGGCTGGGGTTTGTCCAGCCCCCCCCAATAAGTTCCTCACCCCTGCTCTACAGCACAGGTGGAGTGCCCACATGTGTTCACACATTCACACTCATACATGTATGTCATACTCATGGGCTAATCAACATCAACCCTTGGCAAACGTTCGCAACTTCCAGCATACCTTTTGTTAATGGAGCCTAATGGTGCAATCCTAGGCATGCCTCCTCAGAGGCAAGCCCCACTGCGTTCAATGGAGCTTATTCCCAAGAATAGGATTTCAGCCTGATTGCACTGGGTATGGCACTAAATCTTCTTTCAATACAATGATAGTGGAGAAAGTCATAATTTAGTGTGCCTTTTCAAATTTTGGAACATGCCTTAAAACCCCCATCTAAGCAGCCAAACAAAAGAACATTTGGAGAAAGCAGGGTTGCTTGTAAAATATAAAAATGCAAAGACCAAATAAACAAACAATGCTTCATAGAACACAATGGTAAAAAATACTCATTGAAAATTCCAGAGACCGAGGGAAGTTAAATAGATGCATTGTCTTCCTGGATGAATTCAAAATATCTACAATGTGTGCATCCAGTTTCTGGGTGTGTGTTTTTTGTTTTGTTATGACAATATTCAGGATTTGACAGAAGGGCCAAGGCCTATAAGGTTAAAAACTGTTAAGTCATTTAGCTTCCAGCTACTTCCCAGTAACAGATGCAGACATATCTGACATTTTTATGTACTGTGGGTGATTGCTTGTTTAGTTATGTGTTGTGTACTGCAGATAACCTATTGGTATTGTTGTGGCACAGATGACAGATAACAGGAACACAATTGTGCTGGCAGCTGTTGGATCCTCCCAAGTTTTTGAGAAGCACTTTACAGCTGCTATAAGGAAAAACATTCACAAAACTCTGGCATTAGCTGCTGGAGGAGCACTACATACATTGTTACTGTTATTATTATTATTATTTTGGAGTTCCTGTACTTGCTCAGGTAGTGATCTGATTACTAAAGAAGAATTTTTAAGTCATGGAGAACAATCTGTGAAGGCGATTTCAATAGGCGCTACGGAACAGTGTTGTAATGAGCCCAATGTAGTTCAGATTGAAAACCCTTTTTCTGGGGCGCCTGTGGCCATGTAATTCTTGTGCAGTCTCCTTGATTTAGGAGGCAATCCTATGCATGTTGCTGTCTAAACATGTATAGGATTGCACCCTTAGGATCCTAAGCCACCTTCTCTATAGAGGAGGAATGGCCAATGGGTGGTCTACAGGCCAGATACCCATGCGTGAATACCATTTTGAAGAGCTAAGTCACATAGAGGGGGAAAGCGCTTGGGCTAATTGGCAAATTAAAAATTAATCAGTTACTTGGTCCGGATGGCATAAGGTTTTTAAGGGCGCAATCCTATGCATGTTTAGACAGAAAACGCATCCTACAACTCCCAGAATGCCCCAGCTAGAATGGCTGGCTGGGGCATGCTGGGAGTTGTAGGAATCTTTTTCTGTCTAAACATGCATAGGATTGTGCTCTAAGGAAGTTCAGTGTGAAATTGTTCATCCGCTAACGGAAATATGCAATTTGTCAGTTGTCAGTAAAATCAGCCTCTTTACTGGAGGAGTGGAAATAGCCAACTCAAAAAAAAAGGGGCGCCGGGGGTGGGAGGAATCCAAGGAAGAGCCAGGAAACTAGTAGCTGTTTTAGGTCAATTGTTGAAAAGCATGATTATAGACAGAATTAATATACAAAAGAACAAACTTTCAAAGAAACTTGACATAGTCCCTCACCAAAGTCTCATGAACAAACTTAGTAGACATGGCATAAAAGGGTGGTTCCCTTTCTAAACTGATAACTGGTTTAAAAACAGGAATGTACATTGTAGGGGTAAACAGAAGAGTTCTCATGATTGAGGAAAATATGTAGCAAGGTTCCTCAAATATTTGCATGAGATAAGTGCTATTTAACTTATACATTAATGATCTGGAGTTAGGGATGAGCAGTAATAAGGCCAAATCTGTGAATGATAATGAATGACTGAGCATGTCAAAAACCCAAGCAGCCTGTGAAAAGCTTTAAAAGGCTCTCTCCAAACTGGATGGATGGGCAACAAAATGCAAAAGAGATTAAGGGCACAATCCTATGCATGTTTAGACAGAGAAAAGGCCTACAACTCCCAGCATTCCCTAACCAGCTTTGCTACGTGTAAAATGATGCATACTGGGGCAAAGAATCCCAGTTTCACATGCCCACGGAGGAACTGGCTAACCAGGAGAGAGTTCTTGGGGTCACAGTGGATAGCTCAATGAAAATGTCAGCTTAGTGTGCAGTGAAGAAAAAGGAAATGTCCATCTCAGGAATTATTAGGAAAGGGACTGAACATAAAATGACCAGTACCATAATGCTATATATTAGGGGTGGGGAACCTCATGCCCTGGGGCCAAATCTGGCTCTCCTGGGGTTCCAATCTGGCCCTCTGGGTTTCCTAGATGGCCACGCCCCCTCTCCTAGCCCCACCCCCCATTCCCCCAGCCACCAATTGTTCTGTGGTTTCCTGGCTTTTGTGCATTTCCCCCCATTCTAAAAGATTAAAATGCCTCACCCAAGGCTTAGTCACTGACAGCGAGAGCTTGAAGTTACAATATTCTGGTATTTTTGGCCCCACTCTCTTTCCCATCACTAGAATGTGGCCCTTGGGCAGTTTTTGAATTTGTGCCTCAGGCTGAAAGAGGTTCCCCACTCCTACTGTATATAAATCTGTGGTGCTGCCATATTTGGAATACTCTGTATACTCCTGGTTGCTCTATCTTAAAAAAGGATCACATGGAAAAACATGGTAGAAAAAGACAACCAGTATGATCGAGGTGTTGACCAATTATTGGGGGCATTTTAGTCCCCCCTTTTCATTCAAAGCTAAAAAGCTTTAATAGGAAACGTGCTCCAACGCCTTGAAGCCTTTTGTTGTATTTTTCTCTATCACCTATGATAGAGGTTTATTCAGTTATGCATAGTGTGGAGAAGGAATTCTCCCTCTCATGATACTAGAAATGGGTCATCCAAGGAAACTGAACAGCATTAGATTCAGGACAGAAAAAACCTGGAAGTACTACGTCATGCGAGGCCTGCTTCTTTTATGGAATTCACTGTCACAAGTTTGTAGTGATGGCCACTGGCTTTAAAAAGGGATTAGACAAACACACGGAGGATAGATCTATCGGCTCCAAGGTACCTCCATATTCACAGGCAGGATGCCTTTGAAACACAAATGGTTGCTTGGGGAAAAACAATAAGGGAGGGCTGTTGCCATCATGTTCTGCTCATGGGCCTCCTTGAAGCATCTGGCTAGCCACTGTTGAAAGCATGATTCTGGTCTAGATGGACCCTTGGTCTGATCCAGCAGGAGTCTTCTTATATTCAGATCTGGATCTTGGAGCAATTGTATGTGGATCCTGGTAACCAAAGCATCAGCATCTGTTATTAGTGTGCAAGATACTGTAAAACCATGTTTTAAGAGCCCGCTATGGGTTACCTTGCAAAAGGAAAACAGATGCTTTACCTTGCCACAAACAGCACTTTGGAGCTCAACAATATGAGTTCATATATCACACACCACTTGGCACTGGAGTATTTCCATTGCAGTAATAGTAAATGGCTTTCAAGTGAAAATCAATATATTGTTCTATTTAATTCACTCATTTTAACACCCTACTTGAGAAACTGTCTTTTCAAGTGTGATCATCAGGAGGTGGCACAGGGATAACTGAGCAAATGCATTTTAAATTCAGTAATGTATGTATGAATATATTTATTTATTCAGTCGTAAGGCCCTCAAGGAGATTTATAGGATAAATATTCATTAAATTTAAGCAATAAACAAAGAATTAAGAGCAGAGCAATAAAAACCTAAAAAATAAATGAAATAAAACCATCTATCAGCCCTTAAAAACAACAAATGCTAAGTGGAACAGAAATGTTTTTACTGCCTGCTCGAAGCTGAGCAATGAATGGACTAATCTCACTTAACTATGGAAGAAGTTCCAGAATCAGGATCCAACCACAGTCCCTGTACCACATTCCCACCAATCTAGACTCTTTTGGTAGTGGTACATACAACAGGGCCTCAGATGAATAACATAAAGTATGGACGGGTTCGTACAGAAGATATCCTGGCTCCAAGCTGTCTAGGTCTTTTTAGGCAAGAACCAGCACCTTGAATTCAGCCTGGAAACCAATTAGAAGCCAGTGCAACTGATGTTGGACTGATGTAATATGGTCTCTAAAATGTATACTGGAAAGCAATCTGGCTGCAGTATTTTGCACCAGCTACAGTTTCCATATACTTTTCAAGGGCAGCCCCATGCAGAACATGTTGCAGTCATCTAAATAGGGAATTACTGAAACATGCATCACTGTGGCCAGTGTCATCTTCTCTAGGAAGAGGCACAACTGGTGCACCAGCCATGACCACCACTTGAGCATCCAGGAGCAAACCTGGATCCAGGGGCAATCCTAAGCCATGTATCTGATTATTCAGAAAGAGTACAGCCTCATTCAGAACAGGTTATTATTCCCAATCCCAGACTACCTACTGACCATCAAGACCTCTGCTTTGTTGGATTGAGCTTCAACTTGTCAGCCCACATCCAATTCATTACTCCATCGAGGCAATTACTATGTCCAGGCAGTTCAGGATTTCTACAGCCTCTTTGGCATTAGATGAAAAAGAAACGTAGACTTGGGTAGCATAAGCTCAGTAACATAAGCACCCAAAATCCTGGAATGACCTCTCCCAGCAGGTTCATGTAGTTGTTAAATACCAAGGGGGATAAAACAGTGTTCCCAGGGACCAATGGCCAAGGGGCTGAGCAATAATTCATCAGCACCATCTTCTGGGAACCTTCAGCCAGACAGGACTAGAGCGATTGCAAAGCTGTCCCTTCAACTCCTCTACTAGCCAAATGTCCGATAATCATACCATGGTCAATGGTATCTAATGGGGCTGAAGGTCCAGTAGAACCAACAGGGATGCACTCCCCCTCTCCACTTCCGGGAGTAGGTCATCCACCAAGGTGACCAAGGCTGTTTCAGTCCCAAAACTAGTCCTGAATTCAGACTGGAAAGGTTCCAAATAACTCAATGATGGAAGTGTAGGAAACAGGAAGTCAGAAAAAGGAAGCAAGACACAGTGGTTAACACGTTCTAAAACACGTTAAGTCTCTAGCTGTGGTTTAAAAATTAGTGGCCTACTCCTATGATATGCTGGGCTGGCACACCAGTGAATGGGATTGTGGATCATCTTCTGCCAGGATCGAGACACAACTGTGCAACTATTGCCTAGGCAATAACAGCTATTAATGTAGTGCCCTCAATGTAGCACAGTAATGTGTGCATCACATAGGGTGATCATCAATGGCTGTCCCACTTCTGCCTGGTAGTCAGTTGTGTCTATTATTCGCTCAGGTGAGACTCTGTATGTATTTGCAAACACAAAATGACTTCTGGCAGACATCTTTAAAACGTAAAGGATAAGCTACTAAGGTAGAAAGTCTGTTTTGCAAAAGGGCCTAAGGCTCCAGTAGAACATTTCAGCTCATAGACTAGTGGTGGTCAAACTATGTTCCAGGATCACCAGTAGTCCTTGGTGCACTACTTACAGGTGGCCTTCATGACAGCAACAGAGATAAGGAAAGCTAGGAAGTTTCCATGTTGGTGAGGCAATAATCTTTTCAGTGTAAATTTAAAATTTAAACAGAAAAGCAGCTTGTTTCTTTAGCAGCTACAAGGAAAACTTAAAAAAAATATAGTGGCTGCTTGAAAGTTTCTCCCTCATGCATACACATATCTTCATTGAATAATGGCTGGAAAAGATGGACACAGCAGATGAATTTTAAACTGTAAGTGATTCAACCATTCTCTCTGTAATGGTAAGAAAATATGGTGGCACATAAAGAACAAGCATATCAGAACAGTAGTTTGTGGCATAATAAATTTTAAGAATCACTGGCCTAGATCACAGTGATTCTTGGTAATGTGCAGGTACATTTGCCATTCTCTCCTCCATCACTTGACACTCTAACAAGTTAAAACTGTCTTAGGGATGGAATGCAGGTTGCTTAAAAGTCTTTCTACTATTATGAACCAAGGACAAGCTATGGGTCCACTAGAGTATTTGCCTAGAATATAAATGTACAAAATGATTACATTTGCATTTGAAATTGAGACTGACATTTCAAATGGTTGAAGAATGAACATAGTCTGAATAATTAAATAAGATGTGTAAATATTGCTTACTTAGCCTCAAAGCAAAATAGGTACCCTAAAAAAGAATCAGGGTCCACAGGGACACTAGTATAAGCTGCCTTGGCTAAAATCACAGAAGTATGAACCCTTTATAACAGGGCAACTTAATTCAGTCATTGGAGCAGAACAACAGCAATTACTCATCAAGACCTACAGACCAAAGTCAGAGCATTGTTAGATCAGGAGGTGATATTAGCAGCATTTATCAAATCTATCTGCAGCAGCCACCAGAGAATTCACAGCTGTGGAAGGGAAATGAAGTTTCAGGAAGGAGAAAAAAAACACCTCAAAAACTACAAGAGAGGATCTTACAAAAAGTAACCTTAGAGAATTAAAATAATGGAACATGGGCCAAAGAGTCCTCCTTTGTCACTCATATAATCCACAGATATTAGAAGGTATGTATTTCGATTGCTTTGATTCAAAACAAAAGGGAAATATCCAGTGACTGGAGTTGCATCATTGCTGTAAACTTCCTAATAACTAGTCCTCAAATAAAGGTAAAACAAAATATGCAGCTCTCCATTTCAGGGCTCAAAATGTTACCATGACTGAATATAGAGCCCTGATGTAGGGGGAAAATGGCTTTCCTGTTTCCAATATAAGTGACAAAAAATGGTGGCTGTACAGACGTTATTTCCCCCTTTCTCCTCTATGCATGGTCAAATTGGTAGTGGGCTCCAGGGCTCACATACTTCCTCTCTGTTCCTTCCCTTCTCCCAATGCATATTAGTAAATGCCCAAATCAGAAAATCCCACAGTTATTTGCACAAAGATCTCTCTGACCCATTCTCTCTAGTGGTTTCAATAAGAGAAGAAAGGAAAAAAGATGCTGCATTCAAATAACCACAACATTTCACAATTCAGACAGTATCTTCTATACAGAGGAAGGAGGGACAGGATGGGGAGGAAGTGCAGGAGCCTGAGGTTTATTCTAAATCCAGCCATTCTTGCATCTCATAAAAAGCACCTCATTGGTACATTGGGGCACTCTCCCAAATGGATGATGGCTAACATCATTAAGGAAAACCTGAGCATAGCTGTGTTTCAGAGGGTGCCCTTGTGCGGTGGGATGGGCTGCAGAGGGCACATGCAAAGCCTCTCAATACCTCTTCTTACACAGTCCTTTCTGTATTGAGACACTATAGATCCCCTACATAATTCTGTGATGTAATATAGTGGTTCTGCCTATGCTGGGGGGAGGGGTCTGCCCTTCAGCTTCTATGCTCCAGCTTCCCCTTTTCTTACTGTGTCTCCTCCACTTATCCTTCCCTTGGCTCTCTGCTTAAGATCATAACAAGAGCCCTGCTGGAACAGACCAAAGGCCTATATAGTACAGTGGCCAACCAGATGCCTATGGGAAGCCCACAAACAGGACATGAGGGCTAGAACCTTTTCCTGCTGTTCTGCCCCAGTATTCCAAGGTATGCTGCTTCTAATCCTGGAGGTAACATATAGCCGTCTGGTAACCATTGATAGCCTTATCCTCCAGGAATTTGTCCAATTCTCTTTTAAAGACATCCAAGTTGGTGGCTATCGCCACATCTTGAGGAAGCTAATTCTGTATTTTGAATATGCGCTGTGTCCGCCCTGCATCTCCTACAAGTCCTTTAACTAGAATCCACTGTTTCCTCTAACCCCAATCCCTTGAGATCTCCCCATTTATCCTCACATAATAGTAAGTCCCTGCCTCCTTTTATCTGTTCTCTTATCAAATTCCAGTCTTCCTCGTGTCTATGCCTTCTCAACCCTCTTCTGGGCTTTTGTGATATTACTGCAAACTAGCTATGGCAGAGCTCAGAGACTTACAGGTCAGCTTATGTTTACTTCCCAAGCTGAAGTTAACTGGAGTGTACTAAAACAAACCTACAGGAAGAGAAGGAATTAACCAAATCTGAAGTTGCTGGAACTGGAGTTTAGAAATCTGAGATCAACCTTCCCCTTTATAATAAGGAAGGATCATTAGGTGTAGTTCTTACACCTAGGGAACTCATACTGTGCGGAGGCTGAATCACTTGATTGAGATATGCTTTGGGTTGTGGCCAGTTTATTGAATGTAGGTGTCAGCTTGGGCACTGTTGTTATTTAGCAAACCTCTGAATATTGGGCTTTCAAATAACACAAAAACCAAATGTGTTAGAGCTTCACAAGTGCCTCCACATGGCTTTGTGTGAGTGAATGGGATGGTAATATAATTTAGTGGATAGAATCTATGAACGGAAGTTGGGAGAAAACAACTTTGATTCCAGCATTAACACATGGCCACTAGAGATTCCACTAGCAGTAGGAGAAGCTCTAGGAATGAAGGAAACTGCTTTATACGAAGTCAGACAATTTGTCCACCTAGCTCCATATTGTCAGCACTGATTCGCAACAGCTCTACAGGATTTCAGACAAGGATCTTCCCCAGACCTACCTGGAGATACTGGGGATTGAAGCTGGGATCTTTTGCATACATAGCATGTTCTCTAAAACTGAGCTACAACCCTTCCCCTATAAAAGAGAACCTACATTCTTCTATTGCCCCCCATGGAACTAGAACCCATGGCTTTGGCATTACCTGTATGGTGCTCTGATCAGTTGAGCTACCTGGCTGATTAAGCTTAATTCAGTTATCTATTCCATTTCTCAATTCCTACTGTTTGCGCTATCCGAGTCCACAAATAATCTAGGGCAGCTTTCCCCAACCTGGTGCCCTCCAGATGTTTTGGATTACAACTCCCTTCAGCCCAAGCCAACCTCGTATATTAGGGATATTAGAAGTTGTAGTCCAAAACATCTGGAGGGCACCTGGTTGAGAAAGGCTGAACTAGGGACTCATCTCAACATGTTCTCCCAGGATTTAGTTGCTACAGTGCTGTACTCTACAACTATAATACTTCATGCCAATACACTAAAAAAAGAAAAGAGAATTCATGTAAAAGAAATACTGGTTTTAAGCACATAGTTTCCTCACACAATAGCTGTAATTTAAGACTAGCACACCAATAGCTCTGACATTTCCCTGCATTCTCCCCCCCACCACTTCCCAAATCCTAGGCAACCGTGATGCTGAGCTATCAGTTCTTTCCCCTTATCTTAATTTACCCCTTATACATCATATTCAAGATTTTATCTGGACGGGGGCTGGATGGCTTAGTGGATAAACCTCTGCCTTTTCACCTCTGGGATCAGGGTTCAAGTCAAACCCTGATGAAATGCATTTGATCGTCCTAATCTCGTTCTTAGTGGACAGTATTCCCATTATCTTTAAAAGGGTCAGAGCCAAGGCCATTGGGAAGAGTGCATTGTGCTATATCTTGTCTGTTGATTAATACATTTTCAGTGATGCCAGTTCCTTAACCTTCATGTGCACCCATTCACACACATGCTTATCAAAGCTTCATAAAAGGTCTTTTGTTGATTAGAAACCTCTATCTTATCTCTTCTCATCCATTCTTCTTGAGCTTTACTTTGAAAGATATTAGTATGATTTTAAAGTAAGATTTCTGTTATTGTGTTTTTTTTTAAAAAAAATCCTTCTTAGAATTCTTTAAAAAGAAAAAGAAAGGTTAAGACCAAATTATTTTAAATTCTGGAATGGCATAGGGCAAACACAAGTTTTATAAACTAAAGTACTTTGCACCATATTATAGATCTCTTTTCTTCACTACATGAATTTCATAAAAGATAAGCCATAATCAAAGGGCAATGGGAAGAGTCCCTTTGAATGGAACCAAGTTTTTAGCCCATTCATATGCTGCAGAAAATATCACTCCCTTAATAAAATGTGTTTAAATATTTTTAATCTGCCAGAAAATATCATCACTGTGTGATATATTTCCAATCTTTTGTTTGTGATTCAGGCAACCCAAGAAGAAGCCTGCAAAGATATACAAAGGTGTTTCTACTGAAATCAGCTCTCCTCACATCTCAGCACCTCACCCAGTTGACAAGGAAGATGTGTGTATGGATCCATTCTCCAAAACAGATCCCAGTTTTTTCTTAGTGTAGGGGTACGAAACCAATGTTCACTGGGGGACTGAATCCCCCCCCCCCCACACACACACCACCACCAGGCCCTCTATGGGCCAGATGATGTTAGTGGATGTCATTGTCCTGCCCCCTGCCCATGTTCACTGTCTCCATGCTGAGGAGGGGCAGAGCTCTGTGCCTCTCTCAGCATGGAGAAAGGGAGTCAGCTGGCTGTAGGAGGATCAGCTCCTCCTCCCAGCACTGGCAGAGTCCCTGAGTTTGTGTGCCATTTGTCATCTCAATGGGTGGGGATGCAGATGGTGAGGGACTTGGCTGGTGCTGGGAAAAAATAATGCTCTTCCCCATACAACCAGTTCCATTCACACACCACTTGCCATCCTCACTGCGATGATGAGCAGAGTGTGAACCCAGGAACTTGGCCAGTTGAGTTGTGGACCTCTTCCATGTGCCTCTCACTGTCCCTTCTGAGGGCAGCAAAGAAGTGCACGGAGGGAGATTTGGCTGGTGCTGGGAAGAAAGTCTGTTCTTCCCAGCACCAGCCAAGTCCACTGCTTCCCACACCACCTTGGATGGCTTTAAAAGGGAATTGGACAAATTAATGGAGGAGAAGGCTATCAATGGCTACCAGTCCTGATAGCTGTATGCTACCTCCAGTATCAGAGGCAGTGAGTCTGATACTGGGGAACTTGGGTGGGAGGGTGCTGTTGCGCTCATGTCCTCCTTGTGGGTTTCCTGTGGTCAGCTGATTGGCCACTGTGTGAACAGAATGCTGGACTAGATGAACCTTTGGCCTAATCCAGAGTGGCTCTTATGTTCTTAAACCTCAGGCGGGGGAGATTCCTCCAGGGGTCGGGCTTGGAGGCCAAGCCCCTTCCCCTGGAGGAACCCAAGGAGGCTCTGGAGGCTGAACTAGGGAGCCCAGCAGGCCAGATTAGTACCGTGAGCAGGGGGTTCTGCACCCCTGCTCTAGTGATACTAGTCACCAGGAGTTATGAATGTCTGCAAAGTAGGATGTATCCAGCCCTTCTTGCTTTACCACAATCCCTTTCCATTGTTCTTTACCAAGCCCTCCTGTCTGAACATTTCACCCAGAGAATTCTGTGACATCGTAACAACCTAGCCAAATGTCTAGTGTGGGGCACCTCTTTTTTATGACTTCCTCATCTTCTTTTGGGTTCATACTTGATATTTTTTGAAGAAAAATTCCAAGAGCCACAATTTAAGACAGCAAAAGGAATTTGAACTGAGAAGTGTACCAAATGAATCAGAAGACAGAGGGAAGATACAACAAGTGTTAACAAAATGTCAGAGAACTGATGTTGTGCATCCACAGCCCCTGTATTCTAGATGAATGTCAGTTGCAAAAAGTAGGGATGAGCGGATCTCCTAAATTCTGTGCTGCAGTTGCGCCAAGACTGCAGTGCCCCTTTGGTTTCATCCACCCTGCGTGAATTCTAGTTGGACTTCCAGATTTTGGAATAGTGAGATGGATTCTGCATACGCAACCAGAATTGGGAACTCCACCCCATTTTGTAAAAAAATATTTTTTAAAAGACTGGGAGATTGGTATGCTACAAAGTGATGCTCCGGCCTCCAACATGACCTTCATTTCCAAGGGGGCTGTCTTCACGAGTGATATAGTGCGAAGTTTGAGCAGTTTGAGTTCCTTCGTGACAGATGACGTCGTCACCAATCTGCTGCCAATCAGCTGCTGCCCTCTTGAAAAGCTGCATTTTCTGAAACTCATTTTACTCCGACTTCTTTACTGAATGCAGCTCCCTGGCAGTTTTACCTCAGTGTGTTATGTTCCCGCTGCATTAAATCCTGGACATGCCTCTGAGACCTGGCAGTGACGTGGTCAAGGGGGTGGGATGCCCCATTCCCTCTTGTTTCCCCAATGGAAATAGTTTTTTCCATTGAGAAAATCCCCAGGAGTGCAGCAGCAACCCCTCACATTACCGCAGTAGTGGGGACACTCAGTCCCCACTAAAAGTAGCCTGCTTTTAACCTTTAACATATCCCCCCTTCTGTGCATGTTTACTCAGAAGTCAGAAATAAATCTCACTGTCCTGCAGTGAAAGGGTTAAAGGCCAACTTTAGTAACTTGCTCTAAAGCACTCTTTCACTTCTCTGATGCTCTCTTAAATTGCTGTTGCGATGTTGTGCTTCTCTTACGTTCTGTAGTTTCTCTGATGTAAAGTCGTTTCTCTGTTGTTATGTGAAGTCCCTTCTCTGCTATCGCTTTATCACAGTAACAATCTTTTGGAGCGTCCCATTATGAGCAGGGTGAAGGAGAAAGGGAGGTTGGAAGCAACAGGCAAAGTGCACACATGGGGAAAAATGGGATGGGAGCAATAACTCCGTGGCAGATTGCTGGAATGGGGCAAAACTGGGGTAGGGGGAAAGCTCTCAGCGGGAGCCTTCAGATGCTGCACCAGAGAATTGGGGATTTTGGCTTCTTCAGGGAAATCTGCACACATGGGGGAAATTAGTTGCTATCCATTCATAATAATTTAGTAGTGGGGGGGGCTGGACAGGGGCGGGAAACAAGCTACTCTCATTGGTCGAGCAGCCCCTGCCAGTTTGATGTTCAGTTCTACTCCCCCTACCCCACCTGGAAGTATGTTCCTTTTAAGCACTGTGTGGCCCCTGAAAACCAGATTTTAAAGATACGCTACACTCAGCTTATCTTGCGTCATGTACCCCTGACAGACCAAAGCTGATTCCATGAAAACCCGGGTAATACTCCAATGTGCTTCTCATTCCATTGTCATGAAGATCCCCCCTAGAATGCCTCTGGGCTCCACATGGGCCCGAGGCATTCTTAGAAAATAAAAATAGTGGGTGGCTGCAGCCCAGCCCTTCATTTTGTTGTGCACTCAGACTCCCAGAAAAAAGAAAAAGATAAGCTGGGAAGGGTGGTGTGTGTGTTTTGCCTATTTTGGGGGGGGGAGGGGGGAGTGTGTTAGCTGGTTTGTTTGTGTGTGGTGTGTGTTCATGCCTGGGTTGTTTTGTGAGTGTATGTTCTCACCTCTGCCTTGCACTCAGTCTCTTGGCTACATTACTTGTCTCTGAGCCTCATCAGTTTGCCTTCTAATGCTGAAGCAGAAAACTGGGGGTTCAAAAGAATGGTTTTGTGTTTTGGAGCTCATACCTCACCTGTCTCTTGTATTCAGGTTCTTGGGCAACTTACTTTTCTTTTAGCCTGTCCAGTGTGCCTTCTGGGAAATGGGTGTTTTGTGACTGGCCACACCCACCATGGAAATTCCAAATGTGTCCACAGGACCAAAAAGATTGGGGACACCTGTTATACACATTGTATTATTACTGTGGAGTTGTACATGCTTAACTAGTTAACACCACTCTTTAACTTCAAACGTATTGGTCTTCATGATAAACTTGTATTGGTGTCTTATCTTAAATGTTTTCATTTTTTGCCTTAGCATTTTGCTAGCACTGCAGTCCCAAATGCATTTACTTGGAAAGTACTTTCAAATAAATGTGTTTAGGGTGGGGGCTCTCGGCTACATAAGAAAGAAGCTTTGGAAAAGATGGAGAACTACTAGTTTTGGAGTGACTGCAGTACATATTGCCAAGAAGCCAAAAAAGTACAAAGAATCAGCCCTTAGGAAAATGCAGCCCTGAATAAAAATTGCTCAGTACTTCTGTTGAATGAATCATTTGCATGTATTTTAGATTTTTTACAAGCCTGCTAAGCATTTCTCCCTCTTTCTTCGGAATTTTTCTTCTAGATTACGATGTAAAAAAGAAGAGATAACAGTGTACGGACAATGATAAAGTAGCCTGTTGATAATAAATATTTGTCAGGTGTTGTCACATCTGCACAAATTCCGCTGTTGCTGAAGAGACACCACACTGATAAAAAAGGTGGCTCTGAAGAAAATCAATGGATCTTGAGCTAAAGCAGTTGCTATACACATAAGAAAACATCTCTATCCAACAGCCATACTGCTGTGAAAATTCCCAAGCCTTGCATCGGTATAGCTAAGGAAAATTTAATCTTCCCAAATACTCATCAGGGCACTCCATCCTGCAGACCTGACAGCCCCACTTATAATTAATTATACAATTTCGATGGGAATATCGACTAAACAAAGCTATAAATCATAGAAAAAGTCAATAGGCATGGACACATTCAATCATGTCCCGACCAATGATTACTACTCTTAAAATACAATAATTATTTTCAGGAGCCAGCTTGAATTAAATTTCTGTCAGGCTGGTACAAGGCTGGTGGGTGATGAAGGATGCGATGGATTTTTTGGGTTGAATTTGGCCCAGGGACATTTATCCTTTTAGATAGGTAGTTTGTTTTTAGTGATCATGGTGCTGCGTGTTTAACTAGACCATGAAGATTAGATTATCTCCAATGGCTCATTATATCGTTTATCTTTTTCTTCCATTCTTGATCTGGAAGATTTCCTGCTTCCCAGTGCGTGAATGAAATGGCAACAGATTTTGAAATATAATGTTCTAAAGCAGCCTGTCTGAATATGTGTCTTTACAAGAAAACGTGTGAAGAGGTATGAATGGGAAATTAACCCAACTGATGCTTGAAATGCGGCTAGCGTGCCAAGAATTGCCATAAACAGGAACGATAGTCTTCAGCATTTAAAAAATGTACTGAAATACTGGACAAATAGAATTATAATCTTTCAAGTTGCTTGAAACACACATACGCTACATCGAAACACACATACGCTACATTGAAAGGGAAAGTTGACTTTTTCTTGTTTATTTATGGATAATTGTATTTCTAGTGAGATAGCACTACTTTAAAAATTATGTGCTGAAGTATAGCTTTTACATAATGTCCATGAATCATCCATTCCCTCCATGCAGTGGGAATTATCTAGATAAGTAGATAGCCAACCCTAATTCCTTTTTTATTTTCTCATATATTTAGCTGAGACTATAAACTCTAGGCCTATAAGTCCCTAGGTACTCATACTGCACTGTCCTAGGACTGTGAACTTGTGCATGTCCTCACATATAATGGCAAGGTTGTGACAATGGGTTCCTCATCTTCAAATATGGCTGTCAACTCCTGCTAGGTAGAACAGCCCCCTTCAGTTAAGAGCTCTGTGGCAAGGAGCATTTTGAAACAAGTGTGGTGCTTCAGCTCCCTGCCTGCCCATCATACTTCAGTGACTGTTGCAGAACATAACACTACATATATCTGAACAGGAAGGATAAAAGGCAAAAGTGCTGCAATTTTGAAAAGAAAAGCTTAACTTCCCATCAAAGAGCACTTAAAAATGGGAGTTTTCTCGAGGCTGGTTGTTGGCGTTCCTATCAGCAGATCCTGTACATTGTCTTGTACTGGTTCTACAAACCATGAAGTGTGTGGTGGTGAGGAATGGGAATCATTACATCCCAAGGTAATAAACAGCTCATTAGACCTATAGCCAGACTATTCTGAAATGGACTAGATGGAGGTCATTGGACTGGCAAGGAGGGAGGAACCTCCTCCTTGTAGTTTCCCCTTCATTTCTCCCCAGGCATATAGTGCACACAGTGTACATCATCACTTGCAGTGGGTATGCACATCTGTTTCACCACATATGCGTATCTTGTATATGACTGGCCAATTGCAGCTTCCTGCTATATGTACATGTGGGAGGAACAATGTGTGTAAGCTAGAAGAAGAGATGACAGGGCTCAAGTCTGTGTGGAAGCACCACCTTAGGGGTGGGCACGTTTGGCCCTCCACATGTTTTGACCTACAAATCCCATTATCTCTTACCTTTGGCTATGCTGGCTAGGGCTGATGGGAGTTGTAGGCCCCCAAAATTTACAGGGCCAAAAGTTGCCCACCTTTGTACCATCCTTTGATTTAGAAGTTCTCCCTCTAATTGCTGAGGTCTAGGGCTCCTGTGTAGCTATCCAATGATGAATGAAATGAACTTTTACTTGCTCAGGGGCACTTTTACCACAAATGATGGGCTGGCACCAATTAAGCCCTGCATGTAACTCCTAAATGTGATTCTGGGTACAATAGTTATTCATGCTTAATGGAGCATTCCCAATACAATCAGTCTAAGAACAAAGCAAGAATGGCATACACATTAAATGTGTAAGTGTAAAACAGAAATGCTATGGCATGATAATTCCCACACTTTATAAAGAAAATGGAAGCTACAAGGAGAATTGCTTGTATAACAGGTATCCTTGTCTTCATATTGATACAAAATTGCAATAAATGGACATCACCAAACAATGCCTAATATTCTAAGAAATTAGTTTGCGCAGTAGATCTCTTTATTAGTCAGATTTACTGCTCCAAACATCGATACTATTGAGGTTTGTGGCTTACAATGAGATTTGCTAATTTGCACCAGCTGAAGTTTGCGGGGGGGGGGGGGAGGCACTATGACACAGATATACAAATGTGGAAAACCTTGTCAAGATATCATTGTTACTTCCTTCTACTTTTTTACTTTTTTTTACTATATACTGTATATATATAAAATGCAGGAGCAGACTATTATTCTATTACACTAAAGTTTAATGAAAAATGCTTCTTCGAGTAACTTCTCAAACTGTGAGCAGATAAAAATATCTTTGGTTGATGGCAAAAATATGGGAGCTAACTCTAGTAAAAATTATATTATATCCAGACTTTCACCCAATTAATAGCATATCCAACACTTGCTCCTATAACTGTGTTCAACAGTTAGCTATGCCAATTACACACACAATTTTATTTTCATGCTACCTTTAAGTTCAGACGAGGGATGTCAATATTAAACATTTGGGAGGCTTGGCTATCCTGTGTGTGTGTGTGTATAGAAGATAACTAAAAAAAATTACTGACTTGTATTATTAAGTTTTCTTTCTAAAAAAAAAGTGGGTGCAATGAAGAAAAAGATCATGGTGTGCTTAAGTCTTAATAATTTCAGTGGGATTTGAAGCTTGGCTAACCATGGGCACAGCGCAGCTAAGGCTGCAATGCTATGCCCTCTTACATGGCAGTACATCCCTTTGAGTAATCCTATACATGTCTGCTCAGACGTAAGTCCCACCAAGTTCAACTGGACATACTCCCAGGTAAGTGTGTGTACTGGATTGCTGCCTCAGTACAATACCTTTAGGTTCCAGTCATTTCAACAGGAGAAAGTTAAGAGTGTGCTCTATTCACTTATTAAAATCAGTAGGACTTAAAAATGATGTGTCTTGACCAGGCAAAGCCTTCAAGCAAAGTTACGTAGCTGTCAGATTTGGACACAGTATACCTGCCCTGTCCGAGTGAAGCTACAGCCCCTGGCACCCCTAAGCACAGCCCCTGGCATCCCTAGGCATGGCTTTTGCCATGGTGCACCCCTATACCTCCACGAAGGGAAAACATATGTCAAGATGCTGGAAAATATTACTTTATTATAAAGTATAAATAATAAATTCATAAATAAAGTAATCAACCCCCCGCCCCCTGTTCAGAGCTTGGTTAACTGGGGGGAAACAGCTAGTGTGACTTTGGGAACAAGACAAATTATATGAGCCAAATAATATAATAAATTATATTATTGGTCATATAATCTTACTTGTTTAAAACTGCTTGGCTTATTTGGCTTTTAATTATATTTTGAATTGCTATGATGTCAGCTACCTTGGGAGCGGTGGGGTCACATGTGTAGCCAGAAGGCAGGTTACAAACGTAAACATAAAAACAAATCAATAAAATAAATCCACATTAATTAAAGTTTGCTAAGAATAAAGAGAATACTAGCATTTTCCAGTCACATATCTTGGGAGTACCAGGATTCCAAGAGCAGAGTGTTACATCTATAAAGTGTAATTTTACAGCTGAAAACTCACCGCAGTGCCATTGTTATCTCTAAAAACGTCTTGATTAAAATAGTCAAAAAGTTTCTTTTCTAATTGTAGCATAACCTGGAAAAAAAGAAGCAGCAGAGCTTGAAAAATGTTTTTTAAAACCCTGGCACAGTTCTACGCATTCATTATAAGTCAGCCCTTGCATTTCTAAGTTTCTGCTCTTCATTTAATCAGGGCTTCTCACTTAAAGAAGTAGTATGCAGCCCTCTCTTGCTTAAATGTGTTCTGAGAAGGCCTACTTAGAGGATCCTGAGCCCACTGGGAAAAAAATTAATTATTGTGCTGACTTTCTGCAGTGCAAGTTCATTCTCACATATTATATGTTCCTTGTCAACAATTCTTCTGCCCATCCCTCTGCCCACCCCACATCAGCTGACTTTCTAGGTCACTGAGTTCTTTCTCATGCACTTTGGACTGGCTCCATGAAACTTGATTCTTTTCCATACTCTTCCCTTCTCACTCCACCCCCCAGTGCAATCATCTTCAGGGAGAGGAGAGAGAAAATGCACTGCGAACTTCCATCTACTACCTTGGTCTCTGACTTCTCCATGCTTAAGGTCTAGTAAAGTGAGAAGCAATCCTCAGTCACTGCTAATTAGCCAATGAGCATGACTGCTAATTAAATCTGACTATGGCTATATAATGTCTTGGAATTTACACAGCTCTTATGCCAGCCGAGCTACAAAAATACCTCTTAGGAAGTAAGTCCATTGTTACAGTTAGACACTTAAGTTAGCTGGGCCATGTTCTTCAGAAAAACAAAATCCTGATTTATCTGCCTAAGCCAAGGGCCAGTCCCCTGCCTGCACATTTCAAAGAACAAGCAGAATGGGAAGGGCCCACATCAAAATCCCAAATCCGTGGGGAATATATAGCTCTGTTCAGTTGTTCTCAATTAAGAGAGCCAGTGTGGTGTAGTGGCAAGAGTGTTGGACTAGGAGCTGGGAGTTCCAGGTTCTAGTCCCCACTCGGCCATGGAAGCTCACTGGGTGACTTTGGGCCAGTCACACACTCTCAGCCCAACCCACCTCACAGGGTTGTTGTGAGGATAAAATGGAGAGGAGGAGGATAATGTAAGCCGCCTTGGGTTCCTTGCAAGAAGAAAAAAGGCGGGGTATAAATGCAATAAATAAATAAATAAATAAATCTGTGTAGAGCCAATGCGTGAGGAGAGGGAGCGCTCTAGCTCCCCCCTCACATGTTTCCATTGCCCTGTACACGTGGAGGGCGATGGTCTGAAGAGCCTCCTATATCTGTGGAGGCTCTTCACCCAACTAAGAATCCTGGAAAATCAGCATTCTTAATCATGGGGAGAGCATCCTCAGATAAAGGAGGCTCTCCTCTTCAGACTGGTGCCCTACATGAGCATAGGGCGATGGAAATGCATGAGGAGAGGGGACTGGGAGACACAGCTTCATCTCCTCACTTGCTGGCTCTACACAGATTGAGAACGACTGAACAGGGCTTATATGTCATGCCCCTTTATTTATTAGAGGAAGCCCCCTACCTGCCACATCTGGGAACCTACAGGCATCTCCTCTGCTATCTCCCTCCTGTGATATGCTTGTACTTAGTGGTGTGTTGGCCTTTGTAGGTTGCTTCTGATAATGTCTTTCTCCCTACCAACATTCATAGTGTTTTCTAGCCATTCAGGAAGGGCTGGAGGAATAAGGAAGCAGTACGGAAACAAAACTGAGAGGACTGTTCCATATTTGTTAACACTTGGATATGATTTTTGCTTTTAGCAGATTCACCTGAGAAATGCAGAAAGAGGCTACTGGGTTGTCTCTTATGGAAAATTGCCACATGAGGTTTTACACTGTGGTGTCTTGGTTCCTTGGGTTTGGGGCAGCTCCACTGCATACCTGTGACTTCCTCCCTCAAATTGTGAGGGCTTTGCCACTTGTTATAGTGCAAGCTGTTCCACATGCTCAAAGGGATGACTGCACAGGCCTTGAGGGGTTACTGCTGTGGATTCAACAGATATCAGTATCTTAGGCTGAGAACCGAGGACTATTGGGGGAATTTCAGTCATAGGCTCATTGTGAACATGAATCTCATATATCTCACTGGATTCATGAGTAGGTAAACATTTTTGTAAGTGCACATTTTGGATTAAATTGCTTCCTCAGTATCATTCCACTGAAATCAACAAGTGTTTAGTTCTTTGGAATCTAGAAGGCTGGCAGGGGCATGTTCAGTGTCATCTACAGTCTCTTCAGTGACAAGGATTGCATTTGGTTACATTACCTTTCGGTCATTATCTGATTCACGGAATATTAGCTTGACTACTTCATTAGTGTCGGCAGCCCGGATAGTCTGCATTGTAGCCTTTACACAAAGTGTCTGTTAAAAGAAAGCACACAGGGAGGGAAAGATTAGCTTGCTGAAATACATATTTTTAATAACAGTCACAGAAGAATTCTACCTCTTTTGTAAAATACTAGCTAATCAACATAATAAACTAAAACACAAAGTTATAGATTCCTAATTTCAACTCAGTTATAAAGAGTAATCTTCTTTAGTCCACTGTACTCCTATACAAAATCAGACAGTATTTTGGAAAATCCAAAAACATGTTTATAGATAGTGAAAATCGCTTTTTCCTACAACTCAATTAATCTACTCTTTTTTCCTTAAAAATTAAATTAGGAGAACTTTGTAATCTTTTATATTAGTACTATTATTTCCTAACGATACAAGGCATTTTTTCCAGTGCTTTGCTTTGATTCTGAAAAGGTAGGCATGAAGGACAGGCAGATCCATAACATAGGCTAACTCTCTCTTTTCTTACTTTTAGCAGAAAATTGAAAGTGAGAATCTTTCCTACAGTAGGATGCATGTTTCAAAAGAGGGTACAACTTCTGCATCTCCTCACTAAGGAAATGCATGAATTCCTTCTTTCGATACTACACTGAAAGGATAAAAAGAGGAAATGAGACTCACTCATGCTTCCTCTGCTGACGCTGCCCTCAGATTTCATTTGGCTCTTGACTGGGGATTGTGACACTGAGCATACTTGAGCATTGTTTCATTTAACTTTGGGAAACTTGTTGTGATGAGGTTTAATCATCTTTGTTGTGCTATCGAGTGCCTTATATATACTTTTTCTAACAATCCTACACAGAAAGCTGCCTTATACCACGTCAAACTATCTACTCAGTATTGTTAACTCTGACACTGAATTTCTAGGGTTTTAGGTAAAGGTCTTTGCCATCATCTGCCCCCTGATCCTTTTAACTGGAGATGCCAACGATTGAACCGGGGACCTCTTGCATGCAAAGCATGAGAGTTACAATTCCTCCTCAAAGAGTTACCAAATATATGTTAGAGAGTTATTGCTGCCTGCAGGAAGGGAATTGTGACAGAGCATTGGAATTACTTGACCTACTGACATCTTTAGAAACCACGGAAGAGAAATAAACAGAAATGGGAAATTTCAGGTTCCAGGCCTGCCTTCCATACTCCTTTAATAGAGGGGACTCAATTAGGGGATCTTATATGCTACTCTAATGGAAATAAAATTATTTTAAAAACAAGCGATGTCAGCTTTCCAGTATTTGGTGTCATACAAAAAATACATTTTCTTTTTTCTTGGGCTTATGAGTTTAAAAAGGAACTGGTTGCAACAACAAAACAACACAGTGAAAAGTTCCCTTTCAGGCTTGGATTTCTATTACCTAGAAATGACAGTGCTCTTGGAATAACAAATGGAAATTTGGACAGACTGTTTTAAAATAGTAATTTCTCGAAAGGACAATGTCCAGTCTATTTTAACATGGACCAGCCATTTAAAAATGAGCATTTCTTTCTGCAGACTCCTCATAGTTACTGGGATGGTGTTATTTAGAACATAGGAAGTTTCCATAACTAGAAGTATTCCTGGCTAGGCAGGGAAGAGAGGCAAAGGAGTGGTTGCTCCAAGTCCTTGGGGTAGTCACCACTTTTTATTTTCTTCCATTTAAGCCAGAGCTAATCACTTTTTCCACACATCCTCACAATTTGCCTCGGATCCCATTTTGTCTCTTTTGACAAGTAATTAACATTTTGCCATCTGTGTCTGTATGCTGTTACCAGAGAGGTAATCCACCAGCTAGCCATTCCCAAAGTGCACCTCCCTTCTGATACTGACCATTGAAATTCAAAGCACAAATTAGCTAATCAGGTCAAGCCCCCCCCCCCCCCACAGCCCTTTGGACTCATGTGTCACAAATCAGTCTGGTCGCCTTTAAACAGTGCACCAGATTAGAACAAGCACCCGAACAAACCAAAGCGGAAAACCCGCCGCTCTCTAAAGCTGGTTTTCTAAAGCCCTAACAAATCGCTCCATCTTTCACTCATTTAAACCTTCCAAATGAGGGTCAATATGGTCCCCGAGCATCCAAATGCTAATGCGCTTAAGTGCGTTTAAGCAGCTTTCCGGAGTGAATGGGCCGAAGAAGGGCTCGAAAAGACAAGGCAGAGTTACTGTCACTGTTGAAAAGTCATTCTAGCCACCCCCAGAGTGGTCGCAATTCAAGAAATTCATGATTTCTGTCTCTTAAAGGCATCTGCTTGGGAACACCCCCCCCCCCCGAATTGCTTTATATCTCACAACTTCAGGCCTACTACAAACGAAGAAGAATATTAAAAGATCAGATAGACCCTTGAGGACCAATAAAGAGAAGGAGACCAAATACCTTATTGCTTTCCAATTTCAGAGAGACAAAACGTTACCTTATTCACAAACAAAAAGTGATTAGGCAAAGGTTCATTTCTTATACAATCTGGAGCATTCCTTTTCCCCACTCCACCTCCTTTCAGTGTCTACAAAGTCGTAGTCACCCAAGCAGAAAACTTTCAGAAACATGTGCGCTTTTTTTTAGGCAAGCCAGCTTGCTTATGAAGGGATTTTTTGTTGGTGTTTAAAAAGGGGGAAAAATTAAAATGCTACGAAAACACACTGCCCTTTTCAGTCTTCTACAATCTCTTGAAAGGTACCTTTTGGAAAAAAAAGTGAGACAAAGAAATCAGAATAAAATGCTGGGGCTTTCTTGTTTAATTGAAGAGAATTGCTGTTTCCTATAAAAAGTTGCCATTTCTGCCTTTGCAAAAAAAGAAGAAAAAAAGTTGACGCTATAGCTTTACATAGCATGGGAAAGATAAGGAACTGTGTCACAGAATATACAATCTTGAAAAAAAACCACCCTACATTGTTATAGAATTTATCTGGCTATAAACTTTTGGATGTAATAACCCACATTCCCTTTGTTAGGAAGTTCAGATGCTGAGAAGTTTAGAATGGCACTTTGATCCTAAACATACTGGATGCAGTTCCTATTTGAAGTCAATAACAAATCTTCCATTAATTTTAGTGTCGGGGCCTGTCCAAACAATCCTGGAGCTCTAGACTGTTGGGTATGGGATATCCTGCATTCAAATAAACATGGTATCTAAACGTACAGTTTGGGCAGTAGGTGGACAGAGAGCTATTGGGGAAAGAGGTGCATGAGCCTGAGATTTGCTCCTGATCTCACCAAACACAGAGGTCATTTGAATAGGCCTATGTACTGTATCCACTACTTTGCTAGAAAATTCTATTTAAATCACTGGGATTTGTTTCCATATAACGTGATTAGAACAGTATTGTAAGTGTTACCTCACAAGTAACACGAGGGCTAGTAAAAGGAATATTCTTAATATTAAGGGCTTGATTTTGTTGTTATTGTTTTTAAAACCACTCCTTCTCATAGCAAACTCAGGACTGTAACCAAAACTGGGCCACTGAGGGAGGTATCAGCATGTTCCGAGAAAGCCTGAGGTTTGCAGAAGTATAAAAACCTAAAGGTGAGCCCCCCCCCCAAAAAACAGCCCCCCAATGCAAAAATAAAGAAACAAAAACAAAACAATGAGAAATGAGCATGTCCAATAGCCATGCAATATGGAGTGTCAGTTCGAAAAGAAAAAGGGAAAACTGGGGGGTGGGGTGGGGATTGAATGGTAATCCTGGAGGAGGGCCTGGCTGGCTGGCTAAAACACTTAAGAGGAGTAGTCCCCTTAGGAGGTGAGAATACACTGCAGCAGTTTGCTGCAGATCTCAGTTTTATCTTGCATGTTGACAAATATGATAGGCCAATTACATTATAAGTATATCCAAGTCACATCACAGTTAACAGATCATTAATTATTTAGGTTAGTTTGCACTGTATATTTTTAAGATGTGACAACCCTAGAAAAAACTTAAGAGTTACGTTTCACTAAAGCTAATTAGCCTATTTGGTATGGGAGGTGTAGAAATAATTTTCCAGTATGAGGTGATGGAAGCCAGTGCACATAGAATTTCTACAGAGAAAACACCATATAAACCACAGGTTAAGATACTTTTCAGGTGAATGTTTCACCAACCGAAGTGAACTACCATGGCAACATTTACAACATTTTCTAAAAAGCTGAGCATTCGTGGACTTGATCAGTGCCTGGATGGGGGAGCCCTGGGAATGCATGTAAGCTGTTCTGATCAACATGTAGGGAGTTTACAGAGTATAAGAAGACTGGCCCCCACTCAGAGGGCTCACAATCTATAATTCAATGCAGGGAGACAACAGTGGAAGGGGAGGGGAGGTCGGGGCAAACAGGGCAAGAAAGTGTATTATTTCAGCTACATATACTTACGCTTCGGGGACTAGAAGGGTTTGTGCCAGAGGGTATAATAAAGAAATATTGTACCAACACTTTCTGTTGGCACTAAATAAGTGGAAATAGTTGTCAAACAACCTATTTCATTTTGTTCCACTAAATAAGCTTTCGTTATATTTAAATGTACACATTTTATTAATATTTTCACTTTATGGCATTACATTTATACATTTAAGTTTAATTGCCATTTACAGACACCTCAATTAGCCATTTTCCCAGCACCACCATCTTGGGTATTCAGTACATTACAGACTTGTGCTTCCCTCTGTTGAACCAGAGACACTAGCTTACACATGCTTTCCATACTTGCATTTATGATATTTAGTTTTATTTACAAAGAATAAAGCAGGAAAGGAAATTGAAAGTCATTTCTTATTCTCTGCACTAAATATGCGTTCTACAACACTAGAAGGTTTACTGGGTGTTAACTGCACTGCTGCTGCTGCTACTTATCTACTACTAGGATCAACTGGGTATATTTACAAATCAAGCTGTTTTAAGACCAGCAAACACCACAAAATACACGTGTGAGTGTGTGTGTGTTCAACTGTATTTTGTGGTGTTTGCAGGTCTTAAAACAGCTAGGCTTGTAAACTTCTTCAAAAATGAATATATGAAGTATGTATTTCCCCCATATGTTGCTCTTCCTTTTCCTCTCTTTGTTCATCGTCTCTCCAGATTCATTTTTAAATGACATTCCCCCAATCCCTAGCTCTCCTGTTTTATTTAGCCCATGTGATAGTTCATATATTGTGAACCTAACAACCAATGAAAGAGTCTCTGCCTTTCTAACCAACGGTTTCTGAGAAGTTCAGAATTAGGTCATGTCTGTTTGCCTCACTCTGCCTAATTAGCTGGAACTTAGATATTTTAAGTAGGAATCTTACAAAACCTTCACAGTTTTGTACAATAGCATGCTGTACTCGGAGCTGTAATTGCAAGATAACCACAGGACAATCTGCAGGGTACATTGATGGCAAACAAGTCAATGGCTGGTTTGGACATAATGCTTAGCGTTACGTGCATGAGCACTACCAAGAGATTCCATAATTTTAAAGCAAGAGTCAATCATAGTACCATCCACAGAAACAATGCTACCTGCAAATCCTGACTGGACACTTGTAACAATGGCCTAGTATATTTTCACCTATAACGCATTTGTAGATCAGCATGGAGCAGTGGACACAGTGTTGGGCATGGAAACAGAAAACCCAGTTTCAGATCAGCCCTGAAGTTTACTGGATTGCTCCAAGTTTAATTTTCCTTCCATGAACATTGCGAGAATAAATTAACAACTGTAAACTCTGTTGTACAGTGAAAAGTACTATATAAATCATCATAATAGTTTGACATTTCTCAAGTACACCTCAGAAGATATTTCTCTTCAAACCCTGCAAAAGGACAGCCATGATTTGCATCCCTAGGATCTCTCCTGATGCAAGCATAAAAGGAATGTTGATCTATGACACTAGATGCAATTTGAGGATACTAATACTAACTCACCGTAGAATAATATTGTAAAAATGACTGAGACAATGTATGTGCATAGCTTTGAACTAGGGGTAGTATATTTCTCCTAAATTTTGGAGTTAGCACTACTTTGCCCCCTGAGCCCATTTCAGGTGATAAGGGCTCACCGGTTTGCCAGTTGTGATGAGAGAAGGGGAGCTACTTGAGCAGTAGGAGACAGTGCAGTGGATTCTCTCCCCCACCTTCTTTTTTTTAAAAAAATTCCACCTGTGAGGGCAGTAGCAGCCTTCCTCTCTCCCCCCCCCCCATTATCCCCTCTGGAACTTTAAAGCTCTAGCCACTGCTGCTTTAATTTAAAGTGCTGGAAGGGACATGGCCAGGGGGGTGATGACATTAAAGGCGATGTCATTAACAAGGTTTTTTTTAAAAAAAGAGAAAAGAGGGAGCCAGTCATGCTGCTGCCCATCACGAAGGTAGGTTTCCCCTCCCCGACTCCAACTGGCAAACCAATTTGGGCCTCCGATCACCTGGGAAATATGAGACTTCCTTCCCCAGTTCACCTGTGGATGGGGGTGGCAAACTGGGGGTGGAGGCAGATAGTTCAGTGCAGCTCTACTTTGAACACTCAAAGTGCTATATAAAAATGGTATGGTAATAATTACATTGGTAAGCAAGGTAACGCAAGTCATCAGTCTCTGCAGTTTTTTCTCCCACATCTTAAGCCTAGATTCCCCTCAGCTTCGCAACACATTTGACGGATGTACCAGCCAGTGAACTGAATGCTGATTCAGAAGTCTTTCTTGCCTGTCTCCCCATGCTTCAAGAGGACTATCTTTTTTTTTAGCTTTTAAAGTGTGGCTTTGTATCTCCCCCCCCCCCTTTCTAAAAAGCAAAATAAAATAGTAGTCGTCGTAGTAGTAGTAGTAGCAGTGCTAATAATAATAATAATAATTCTTTAAAAACTACTCTGGAGAGGAGAGGTGCTTAAGAACATCTCCCCCCCCCCAGCTTGGCTTTTTATTGTTTTGCTGCTGCGTCAGTGGCAGCAGAGCAGGCATCCCAGGCTTTCCACAGCAATATCGTCCCTCCATGCCATGTTCGGAGGAAGGGGTCTTTCTTCAGGGCAAGGCACTGTGGGAGAGGTAGCCTGCCTTGCTGCCGCTTTGCCATGACAGCAGCAAAAAAAGGCACTTTGAATAGTATTTGCCATCATCACAGCAAAATGACAGCAGTGCAAGTAGTCTCTGTTGGGGGTCACCTCACCCACAATGCCTTGTTCTGAAGAAGGACCCCTTTCTCAGAGCAAGCAGTGTGGCATGGAGTGGGTGCTCCAGAGAGTCTTGCCAGCAGCTGCTTTCTTGCAGCAGCAAATGCCACAGGAGAAAAAGTGACAGCATTCTGGGGCAGGCAGGCAGACAACAGCAGTCACCAAAGAGATGTGGAAGCAGTTGCGGTGGTAGCAGGCAGTGATACAAATCTGGTGAAGGGGCGGTGGATTGCCTGGTGGCAATGAGAGCCAAATGGCAGGCAAGCAGCTGCCCTGGCCCTGATCTGCCACTCCCTACTGTTCCACCACCTGAGGCAGTGGTCTCACCCTGCCTCACGAGAGAGCCATCCCTGTTTTTCTCCCTCTGATGGCCTCAGATGGACACAGGCTCTCAGCTGGAGAAGTGTCTAGGCATGATCGAGGGTGCCCAACTGCTGCTGCTTTTCCCTCTGGTGGCCTCAGTAATGGCAGATGGAGGGACGCTTTCAGCTGGAACTGTATCTGGGCATGATGGAGGGTTCTTTAACTACTTTGTTGGGCTCAGCAATGGAAATTACATTATGGAAGTTTGTATATACCCACAGCACTCCTTCTGTAAGGTGAGATGTAGGAACTGTGCCACACTTAGCTGAAGGATCTTTAGCAAAAGACTACCTTTTATCCAAGCTCTCAAATGCAATGTTTTTCGAGGATTACGCTTTGTTGCCCCCCCCCCCCCCCCGCGCCCACCCACGTTATCCCTGGATTATTTCCATCTATCCCTGAAGGTATGCCAAAATGGGTTACAATTTAGTAGATCCCTGTTCATCTCCTGAATTATCCCATAGTCAGAGTTCAGAGGTACGACTGACCAGTGACACTCTAGAAAAGTGTACAAAAAGTGTATAAAAGGCAAAGGATAATGTAGCATATGCACAAACTGGCAAACTCAGAGATTCCCCAAGCCACTGGTGTACAAGACAGGAGCACAGAATCCACTAAAATGTGTCACTTTTCATAGTTTGATATGTACAGTGGGGGGAAAAAATCATGTCACTGATGAAAGCAGGGAAGAAAAACAAAATACTGACACTACCAGCTGGAAACGGGATAGGATTAAACAGCTTAGGGAAATCACCCCATGAAGATTGCAGTGTTAACTGCAGCACATTTTAGCAATAACCACTAGTGAAGTGCTATTCTTTCCTCTATATCTTCAAGAGCTGTTAAATGCATTTGACAGTTGATCGGATGCCAAGAAGCCACAAATCTCAGGGCACCTCCAATGTTCCACAGTGACAGAAGCATTCTGTTCCACTGTAGAAACAATTTGTGTGCTCCTCTGTTCAAAGTCATACATGCTGTTTTAACTCATCTGCTTCCCCATTCTCTCCAGGCCAGGAGGACAAATTGCCCACAGTGGCTCCCTTTCAGAGGCAGCACAGCGCGCAAAGAATCATGACTGAGCAGAAACACAAGGAACAGGCACATAAAAATTCATCACTTTGGCCTCCTGACCTCTTAGCATGGGTTTGGCACACCCAGTCTCAAAAAGTAGCACCAGGGGAGAACTAAGCAGACCGGCTGAGTGAAATTACTGACAAAAAATATCTTGGACACAGGAAAAGCCCACCAGATGCTTCATTGTCTTTGTGGAGAAGTGGTGCTGGAAAAAAAAGAGGGGTGATCTACCACATGGCGTATTGGGTGGAATAAGTAGTGTCATTGTTTCAGAGCAGCTCTGTCACTTTACTGACTGCAGTACAAAGAGGTGTAAAGCAAGATTTAATCCTGACTTTTTAGCCAGCAGATTAAAACCAATCGTGCCAGATGTCCACAAGACTGTTTAACATACAGAAAGCTCCCACCACCCCCACTCTGTGAGTAGCAAAGGCTCTAATACCTTATTTCACTTATTTTCACCAAAGACGAAAGGATGCCATAATGGGTTTTAAGTTGTACTTTAATTCCTTCCACCACCACCACCCATAAACACTGGGCCTTCAAAAACAAAGAAGAAATGTATATGGTCCAAATTAAGGCATGTAATTAAGTTAATCAATAATGTATATCGCCAAAACTAAGGCAGCCCCAAGCCAAAAGAGAATTAGGAGAAACTAGGGCTTAACAGACTCGAACCTTCTCTCCCTCAATTAAGGACAGATATGTACATGGTAAATGTTACTCAGGTCCCTTTTTGGGTTCAAGTACTGGGAACAAAGAGCCTATAAAGAAGCCATGGAATGGAATGGGAATAAAACTTTGGTTCACGAGCGTGCCTGTCTTTCCTTGAGGGCAGAAAGTTTCTCCTGCCTGGAGTCTGAGATGCAGACAGTTATGCTGACAGAGCTATGGTGACGTTGTGGAATCACGGACCAGTATAAGAATAAGTTACAATGTTTGTTACTCCTCACAGCTAGCAGCCCCATGAGTCTGGAATATCTTATGTACCCCGATAAAGCCTAAGGTAACACCAGCTGCCTAAAACTATGGGAAAAGACTGTTTTTGCAGATTTCTGCTCACCCAGTATGTCTTTCACCAATCCAGAACCAAATTTCTAGTTGGCAACTGGAAAGAAGGAAAAGGGCCAATCAGAAGGCAGGAAAGTTTAGGGGGGTCAGTGAATCAAAAAGCAACTCAGTACTAGGAGAGGGACTTGGTTCACTTCTTTCTTTTGCTTTTGCCTTTTTGTACAGCTCTAGTTTTTGCTAACAGATTTTTGTTCGTTTGTGGGCCTTTTGGGCCATAGATTGCATGTTTGCCTTCTTTTTGACAGAACAGGGGCTTTCTTACTTTTACCCTGTCCCTTCTTCAGTTTTTAAGGCTGCATGTAGCCATCATTTCTGAACTAGCTTTTTAAGGCTAGATGCCTAGGTCTTGAGCAGCTTGATTCATCCCTCCCTGCCCTTTATTTAACTCACTGGTGAAGCTTTTCCATTTTAAAATGTTCTTTTCACTTGGATTAACATTCCTGTCTGGACTTTGCTGGATCCCACACCTTGGACCTGGGAGAGGTCTCTTCCAATTTACATCTGGGTCCACAAAAGCCTGTTCCTCAGATCTGCTTTGGATAGGCTGCTATAATTTTCCTGTTCATTTTCCCTAAAGGTTTGGACTATGCTGTTATTTAGTTAGATGCTTTAAGAATTACATTTAACCAGTTTAGACTGGTGGAAGTTTAAGGACAGCTAAATAACAATCTGAACTACTGCTGGTTGGGCCTACTATAAACTTTGTATGTCATAGCTATAACTGTTCTAATACAGTTTTCCTAATATTGTTTTCTAATTGGCATCAGCAAAAGTTAAATGGTAGTTTACTTTGCATGATGTAAGTTTTTCATATAACCTGTGTAGTTCATAGGCACAAATGTATTTTCTCTGTAATCATTGCATGTTTCACATTTTACTTCTGCACGTGTTGTTCCTTTGCACTTACTTTTCTCTATAAACTATTTGTATCTTAAGGTTTCCCGTGTGGCATATTTTCATTTAATAAATTAAAGGGCATTCACTCTTTTCCGACTTATGTTTTAAAATATATTTTAAAATATATCGTACTTTTAAATAGCCTTAAGTCAGCTCTGGTTACACTCTCTCACCAATTGGGGGCAAAGTCAGAACTCCATTTTCAGTAAATGTGTTTGCTGTGTGTACTTGAGAGTTACACTGGTGTTTCCTGCAGCACATACACAGATAATGTAAACACAACTCGATAAACACCCATGCCCATGTGTCTAGTAACCCTAGGCCTTTCGGGTTTCCCAGGTGCATGTGTGTATGCAAGTGTATAAAGACACATGTACAGACATACTTAAGTTCTATACTCGTTGTGAGTTGTACTTCCCTTTCTTATAGGAAAAAAAGGGCAAAGATATAGCAAATGAAGGAATGATGATAAACGCCACAGTATTGGAGAACCCTTTGAGAAATCATGCAGCCAACTCATCATGGGCCATTTTGAGCCTGAATCAGTTTGTCAGTGTTAACTGTAAGTGTGCAAATGGGAATAAAGTTTATTTGGTGTTAAACAGGCCACTCTCTTATGACAATATTACAAGATTTGCAGCAGAAACTCATACAAACTTTGGATAAGGCTTCCAACAGTTGTGGCAGTGCAAAATCCAGTGCAGTGGACTTCCAGGCTAGACTAATCCACGGGTGAAAGTTTTAAAGAGTGGGACTACTTTAATTTGTTAAAACAGTCTTACATTGTCCTGTGGCACTGGACAGGGGGGTGGGGGAAATCAAATTCCTAGGCATCAATGACAGATTTTTACGAGCCAGTCTGTATAGTACCAGGCCTATGCTAGACCCAGGCAAAAAGATGGCTGTTTTTCCCCCAGCACTGAACAAGGATAGCTATAAAAATAATCATATTAGCATTTGTGCATGTCACACTGTAACCCAGTTGTAAAAACCCTGGTTCAATTTTTTTATCTGCCATGAATTCACAAAAGGTCCTTTCTGAAGCTTCCTCATGGCATAGGAGCTACTGCAACATGTCTCTTTCCATACACACCGCTATGCCAGAATAATGTTGCAGGGATCTCAGGAACAGCTCCTTCCGAAGTCAGTGCTGCCCAACTTCTCAAGAGAGGTGATGGTGCTGCATCATCAGCTGCTCCTCTCAAATGACCAGGGACTTCTGGCAGTCTTTTGTGGATGACACAAAATTTGAAAGGGCCATTTCCCATCTCCCATCTTTGTTATCTTTATTCAGGGCTGGGGAAACCAATGAACAAAATGAACAGGGAATGCTATCCTGAATGTTAAAACTAACCATTAAGTCAACAGTCCTCATGAAAAGAAGCAGAAGAGAAGTGTTTGGAGGAGCTTTGCTTGGTATAGCTTTTAACAGTGTTACATTTTGAGAGCTGGAAACACCCTCCCCCCCCAATGTCTCAAATGTCACAAATTAAAAGTA
Source organism: Heloderma suspectum (assembly GCF_057233095.1). Classification (NCBI taxonomy): domain Eukaryota; kingdom Metazoa; phylum Chordata; class Lepidosauria; order Squamata; family Helodermatidae; genus Heloderma; species Heloderma suspectum. The sequence continues at coordinate 229,406,646 of NC_139460.1, forward strand.
ACACATTTTGTAAACGCCATTTTCCTTAAGGAAATCTTTAGATCAGTCATGAAATTGCCAGAGGAAAGCAAGGGATGCTATTTTGGGCAAGCAACAAATTGACAACTGTCTCCCCCACCCACCCGCTTCCCTTGAAGCTGTGTCCATTTCGCTGCCTCTGTTGTAGCAACTGTAATCCCTGCTTCTAACCAGAAGCAGCAGTGGCAAGATCGGAGGAAAGGAAGCAATGGAAACACAGTGAAGTGGTGAGGGCAGCATGGGACTGCTGTCTAGTTTACGACCTGGCTGTTTGTGGATGGGGGGGGAGGCCATCCACTGTAAGGACCCCTAGAGCCTGCAGTGCATCTCTGTGCACCATGACATGGTGACTCCTTGCAGTCCAACCTCCCACATGGGATCCCTGACAGAAAAAGACACACCCTTCTGTGTTAGGGCTGCAGGCAGGTTTTGTCCTCTCTGGAACAGTGTTCTCAAGTGCAGCACTTTCCTCTTTTCCCCCACAGGAGCAAATGGCAGCTGTTCACTAATATGGCAGCAAATTAACAGAATGCAATTCAGGATCCCCACTGGAATGACTAAACCCTCCAGGGGTTGGGGGTGGTGGGCAGATTTCGCCCCCCTCTTAACTGTGTTCCAGACTGAAGCCACTGCATTGTGTTCCTATTCCCCCCACCCCACCCCCAGCAGCAAGGTGATGGTGATGTGGCACTGATCTTGCATCCTGCCCCAAGGATGATGTGGTCCTGTCCTGTGGTGGCCCCTTTGTGGACTCAGTCTATTATATGTATCATCAACCTTGTTCTAGAGACATGTTGGAAGTTTGCAAATGTGTATATATTGTTAAATTACATTCCTGTGCTCTGGGATCTACATGATGGCCAATACAGATGTATTACAGCATTGGAAGGACAAGTCCCAGCCGCCAATCATCCAATGGACTGAGGACCTTGTTTCCCTTTCTGTATTTGAATGTGCGGCCTATCATCGACAACGGCAGATGGATACTTATTTGGGCTTTTAAGATAGGTTTGTATACCTGACTTTTTCCTCTTTTCTACCCATTTGTGCCTTATAGATTGATAGCCAATATGAGGTGTCATTAATATTCTGTTTCCCTTCAAATGCCATGCCCCCTTCCCGTTCTTTCCCCACACTGCTCTTTTCCTCACTGTATGCAGTTTGCATTGGCTAAATATAAATGGAAAAACCCATAAAAACTATGAAGAAGAAGAAGAAAACAAACCTATCTTTATGTGCACAGCCCTGCCCTGCTTGGTTTCATTTCTTGATCATGCTAGTGAGAGACACAACACAGAACTAGTTTTTTTATAGATAAAATAAGGTAGGAGTGCTACCCTGTACATACAACTTCAACATACAAATAAAATAATAGTCCTAAACAGCAACAACACCATTTATAGCTTCATATTACTGTCATATGACATACAGAAGTAATGATGTGGTTGTATTTTCAGTGTCTCTTTGGCCTTGAACTGCCATTGACAATTCATGGGAATTCAATTATACTTATGCTTTTGAAAATAAATCTCTGAATGCTTTGCAGTGTTTCATATAAACCTGATTTATGTTACGAATATTTATGTTACAAATACTGTTAGTGTTTTATTAGATAGTCTCTTGGTCTAGCAAACTATTTTATATTATAAGTAATTAAAACAAAACTTTTGGACATTACACAATACTAAAGTCATTTTTTTATAAATCAATGAAATGGAGTTTTGTATCTTTTCATTTTCATTCTCTATACTAAAAAATCGTGTTTAGTTTAAACAAATCACATTGCTAGGTTGTGAGAATATCCTAATCGCTTTAACATTTAGAAATGCAAAAGAGCCCTCTTATTTTAACATGTCTATTTAAAAGGGGCAACATGCAGTTCTGCAGGCACACAGGGACTTGTTGAAATTATCAGTGGTGCCTGATGCCAACTGGGACTGGTAGGGTGCAAGGAAGGGCAACCAATAGGAGGCAGGGCCATAGCTAATGGCAGGCAAAGCCAACTAATTCTGGTTTTGTCTCCATCCTCCTTCCTTGCACTGACACTAAGAATACTTAAGCACTGCAGCAACATGTTAACACTTAACATCTAACCAAACATAAGAACAGTCTCTTAACGTGGCTCAGTAGGCTTCTGTGCTATGACAGTTGATTCTTTGCTGGGAAAAAAGGTGTTTCCTTCACCACCCTTCCAGCTACCCTATTGTCCAAGTTAGGTCACCATTCCAGTGTTAGAAAATGTAGGCTTAAGGATTACAGTGGCACTAGGGGAACGTGCTCAAATCACACAGCTGCATGCCCTATCCTACACACAAGTAGAGAGAGATGCCTCTAGAGTCATCTTCTATAACTGGGCATGTTGACTGCCTGCTCTCTTCCCAGTCTTCTGTGATGTGGACCAGGGGCATTGCTAGGTTCTGAAAAGATCCAGGGCACAGGCCCATAACAGACATTTGCACATATCTCTGAGTCTAAGCGCACCTCTAATTATATATATGTGTGTGGTGTGTGCATGTGGTGTACTTGCGTGTGTGTATAGATTACATACATACATAAGAAGTGTGCACTGACCCCCCACCCCACTTCAACTCAGACCCTGATTCAGCATTTTGGAAAACATCCCACTTCCGCTTGGGCCAATTTGTAGTCGGACCATTTCAGCTCAGCCCCAACCTGAGTCAAGGTTTGGAAAAATGAGTCTTTATGCTTCCTGTTGACTACCATTGATTTTTTTTTAAAAAAACAAAAACCTGTAACTTTTTCTCTTGGTCAGAACTGGATGATCATTTCAGGCACAGTAGCCCCCTAGACCCCTTCATGGACCACTGCCTTGTTGTGGCGAAGGGGCTTGCGTAACTCAGTGAAGCCATAAGCTATGCCGTGCAGGGCCACCCAAGATAGACAGGTCATGGTGGAGAGTTCTGACAAAATGTGGTCCACTGGAGAAGGAAATGGCAACCCACTCCAGTATTCCTGCCAAGAAAACCCCATGGAACGTATCACAAGGCTAAAAGATATGACGCCGGAAGATGAGCCCCTCAGGTCGGAAGGTGTCCCATATACTACTGGGGAAGAGCAGAGGGAATTTCCAAGTAGAGCCAGAAAGAGTGAAGCGGCTGGGCCAAAGCCGAAAGGGCACTCAGCTGTGGATGTGTCTGGTGGAGAAAAGAAAGTGCGATGCTGTAAAGAACAATATTGTTTAGGAACCTGGAATGTAAGATCAATGAATCAAGGTAAGCTGGAGGTGGTCAAACATGAGATGGCAAGATTGAACATGGACATCTTGGGAATCAGCGAACTAAAATGGACAAGCATGGGCGAATTTAATTCAGGTGACCATTATATCTACTACTGTGGGCAAGAATCCCTTAGAAGAAATGGAGTAGCACTCATAGTCAACAAAAGGGTGGGAAAAGCAGTACTGGGGTACAGTATTCATGTACAGAATGAAGTAGGACAAAGGCTAATAGAGTTTTGTGAAGAGAACACGCTGATCATAGCAAACACTCTTTTCCAATAGCACAAGAGGTGACTCTACACATGAACATCACCGGATGGTCAATATCGAAATCAGATTGATTATGTCCTTTGCAGCCAAAGATGGAGAAGCTCCATACAGTCAGTAAAAACAAGACCTGGAGCTGACTGTGGCTCAGATCATGAGCTTCTTATTGCAAAATTTCGGCTTAAATTGAAGAACGTAGCGAAAACCACTAAACCATTCAGGTATGACCTAATGCAAGAAAGCAAAGTGGCTGTCTGATGAGGCTTTACAAGTAGCTGAGGAAAGAAGGGAAGCGAAAAGCAAGGGAGAAAGGGGAAGATATACCCAACTGAATGCAGATTTCCAGAGAATAGCAAGGAGAGACAAGAAGGCCTTAAATGAACAATGCAAAGAAATCGAAGAAAACAATAGAATGGGAAAGACTAGAGATCTCTTCAAGAAAATTGGAGATATCAAGGGAACGTTTTGTGCAAAGACAGGCATGATAAAGGACAAAGAAGGCAGGGACCTAACAGAAGCAGATGAGATTAAGAAGAGGTGGAAAGAATACACAGAAGAATTATACAGGAAAGATCTTAATGTCCCTGATAGCCATGATAGTGTGGTCACCTAACTTGAGCTGGACATCCTAGAGAGTGAAGTCAAGTGGGCCTTAGGAAGCATTATTGTGTATTTTGTATAGCAAAAGCTGGTTTGAAACTCAACATTAAAAAAACTAAGATCATGGCATCTGTCCCCATCACTTCCTTGCATACAGAAGGGGAAGAAATGGAAGCAGTGACAGATTTTATTTTCTTGGGCTCCAAGATCACCGCAGACGATGACTGTAGCCATGAAATTAAAAGACGCTTGCTCCTTGGGAGGAAAGCTATGGCAAACCTAGACAGCATAGTAAGAAGCAGAGACATCACCTTGCCAACAAAGGTTCGTATAATCAAAGCTATGGTTTTCCCAGTAGCAACGTATGGCTGTGAGAGCTGGACTATAAGGAAGGCTGAGCGCCGAAGAATCGATGCTTTCGAACTGTGGTGCTGGAGAAGACTCTTACGAGTCCCCTGGACTGCAAGGAGGTCAAATCAGTCAGTCCTAAAGGAAATCAACCCTGAGTGCTCAAATATACTGAAGCTCAAATATTTTGGCCACCTAATGCGAAGAGAAAACTCTCTGGAAAAGATCCTGATGCTGGGAAAGATTGAAGGCAAAAGGAGAAGGGGATGGCAGAGGATGAGACAGCTAAATAGCATCACTGATGCAATGAATATGGACTTGAGCACACTCCGGGAGAGAGCAGAGGACAGGAAGGCCTGGCGTGCTATCGTCCATGGGGTCACGAAGAGTCGGACACACTGAACGACTGAACAACAACAACAAGCCCCCTAGAAGGGGATTACACCTGTCCAATGTCAGAAAAATGGGTGCAGGGTTTATATTTTCATTTTCTTTTCAATGGAACTGCCTATAACATTTTTATTACTTGGAAGAATTGGATAAACATTTCAGGATTCATTGCCCCATTACAGCAATCCATTGCCCCATCATGTCTCCAAATTTCAGAATGATAGCCACAAGGGGTTTTGTGCAAGGGTGGCCTTGACATTTTGAGGTCTCCAAGAGGACATACTTCTCTCCTTATTTTCCTTGTGGACCATTGTTCTGAAAATTACAGACTACAGTTGTCCCTAAGTAAGAAACCAGCAAAGTTTCAGAAGGATAGGTCCAGCAGTTCATGTGGAAGGGGAGTTCTCCAATTTGGGGGAGGGAGGGATTTGCTTTCCCTTCACCCATTCCCCAATAGTTTTGGGGTAAATTTGTATGAAAATGCACAGGTCATTAGAAGGGTCTCCCCGGCAAAAAACCTGCAAAGTTTCTGAAGGAAATTTATGCATGCAAATTTAGAATGACTAGAATTTATTTACATTTCACCAATATAAGCAGCAGGGGAACATGGATGGGAAGGTGTTATTACACTCCTGTACAACTTGTGGGTTTCCCATGGGCATCTGGTTGGCCAGTGTGTGAACAGAATGCTGGACTAGATGGACTTTGGTCTGATGCAGCATGGCTCTTCTTATGTTCTTAAAAAGAGAGTGCCTCTGAGCATATGCAGAATGGCTTTTCTTTCACCACTGAGCACTTACATTCTCCCCCTACCAATTCTATTCCCCTCCATGCAACCATCCCTCCTCATCCTACCATCCTCCAGCAACTCTTCATAAGAACAGATCTCTTGTTTTGTGCAACTCTCCTCTACCTCCTCTTTGTTATGCACAAGCTCTCAATATATCTTCCTCCCCATAACTTCATTTGTGCCAAGACTTCACCAGGTTTCAGCCAATGAGTCTATTTTCAAAACTAGGGCTCACTTATGGAGAAACTCCGAGCATGTACTAAGTGTCTTTCCCTCACCACTGAAGCTAGAGTTCATGCAATATGAAAAAAACCACAAATGACAAAACATGCATAGGACTGAGCTGAAAGGGTAGTCAATTCATTAGATGGAATTGGGTAGGCTCTGTATTAAGCCTGCAATACCATGCTCACAACTCAGGACTTATTTCTGAGTAAACATGCAGAACATCGAGGTGCAAACCTCCCTGCAAAAGTAACCTGTGCTGGAATCCTATGCACACTTTCCTGAAGGTAAGCCTCATTAAACATAATGGGGTTTCTGAGCAGGTATACATAGGATTGTATAAATGAGCAGTATTTATCTTCCCTCCACTTAAAAAACAAACCCCAAACTCCTATAGGAACATAGGAAGCTGCCTTACACTGAGTCAGACCCTGGGTCCCTCTAGTGCAGTATTGTTGACACTGACTGGCAGCAGCGGCTCTCCAGAGTTTCAGGCAGAACTTTTTCCTAGCCCTACCTGGAGATGCTGGGGATTGAACTCGGGACCTTCTGCATGCCAAGCATGTGCTCTGCCACTGAGCTACAGCCCTTCCTATTGCTGGATAATGGCAACTGACAAACAAAACAGCCCCAGACTTGTTTCTCTGCAACCAGGTGAACCCACTCTTCTCAAAAACCTGAGTGAGGAGAAAACCCAACCCTCTTGTCTGTTTGTATAAAGTCAAATACAGTTCTTGCCCACCAAAGAGAATTCTTTTTAATATGCTCTGGGTGGAATAAAGAAGAGAAAGAAAGAGCAGGATGGGGGAGGGAAGAAGAAAAGAAGAATGGTGATTGGAAATGCAGGGTGGGGTGTGGGGTAGAGAGAATTCCCTAAGCCAAGTGGATCCTTTCAGAGAGGTAGTACTTCAGAGGAATTTAGGAGGCTGTGGAGGGTTTGTAAGGATTGCAAGTACTTAAATTAACTTTATGAAGTGAGGTGGTGGAGGGCTTTTTCTAGCTTTTTTTAAACTATAGAACCTGTTTAAAAGCCTTAGCAGTTCCACAATCATGATGCCACATAGTCCTAATCCTCCTTTTGAAATAATTTGAGTCCCACAGCTATTTTGGAGAAATTAAAGTGGAGGGGGAGAAAGAAGTTTGTGGAGGCTGATTGGATCCTTTGCTGTCCTGAAGCTACTAAACTTCTGCAGAAGCCAAACATTCCACTTTGGGGCAGTAAAATCAGGTGCTGTGTGAAATACCAGTATTTCACATGAAGCTCTTTCTTCTCTTCTGTCTCCCTCTTCAAAATTTCATTGCAAGCAAGCTCTCAACAGTGGGCATGTAAGAGCAGACAAGTAGGAGGAGAGGGGTTTTTTGCACCTCAAAAAGAAAACCTACACCAGAAATTAGGGATGGAAAGGAAAAGGAAACGTTGGGTCATTACTGACCCCTAGAGGGACGCCGCTTGCGCTGGTGTTTTCATGGCAGACTATAGCAGGGTGGTTTGCCATTGCCTTCTCCAGTCGTGACTACCTTTCCCCCAGCAAGCTGGGTACTCATTTTACCGACCTCGGAAGGATGGAAGGCTGAGTCGACCTGAGCTGGCTATCCGAGACCCAGCTTCCGCTGGGATCGAACTCAGGTCGTGGGGAGAGTTTCGGTTGCAATACTGCCACCTATCACGGGTCACCTGAAATACCTTCTGATTAGGATCTCTAATCCCCTGTGTGGCTTGGCAGTTTTTACTTATTGTTTTAGTCTTTGAGAAAAGGAAGCTTTACGCATGGCTAGCACAAAAGCCCCTGGACCTAACTGTCTGAAATTTGGCAGGTTCAGTCAGCTGCATAGAGGCTGCCAGGTTACCAAATTCCATTCCAAATTCCACAGATTTTCTTGAAAAAAGCAATTTTTACCTGTGGCTAGCACAAAAGCAATGAGGCCTAACTGTCTGAAATTTGGCAGATTCTGTCATCTATATATGGGCTGCCAGGTCCCCAAACTCTATGCACTTATGTGGAAGCATACAAAAAATATAGCTCTTTGCATTGACAGATTTTCTTGAAAATAGCAAATTGTACCTGTGACTAGCACAAAAGCCACCTGAAATTGGGAAGGTTCAATCAGCTCCATGGAGGCTACCAGGTATCCAAATTTCATGTATTTATCATACAAAATAAAAAAGTTATAGTTGTTTGTTTTCCAATGCAAGTCATTGGGAAATGTAAAAAAAATGGCGATTAGGACAGCTCAAAAGGTCCGGGGCACAGCTCAGAAAAGATCTGGGGCCCGTGCCCAGGTGGGCCTCTTACAACAATGCCCCTGATGTGGACTGACGACCTCCCCAGTTCTGGGCTTCTAAAGTAGAGATAAAATGGGTGGCTGGATGACTGATGTGATTTTCCTCTTATCCCTGCTTAGGGATGGAGGAAGGCCCAAAGCCAGAACAGGTTGAAGGGGAGAGCATTTGACAGGGTCCAAACTGGGCTGGGGGGGGGGGAATGGGTACAGGGCTTGGGGAATCTGGAGAGTGCATTACCATGAGGGTAACACTGAAACTAAATTTTAGAAGATTATGCTTCAGGGTAATTATCCAACCTTCTTTTCCTTTTATCTACAGGTGCCCAGATCATGTGAGATTTACTGGAGTCAACCAGAAGCGGTGTAAGAGCACATTGAACAGGGAGCATTCTAACACAGCTGATGCTGGCTGAGGCCTTATTCAAGAATGAGCATGGCCAGGTGTCCTACTCTACACAGGACAGGCCTCTATTTAAAGGGGTACTCTATTTGATGGGCTGCCCAGTCCAAGTCTGGTTTAAAGCCAAGGAACCATAAGAAGTGAGAGCAGGGGCCCTGAGGTTGCCCATTAACACTTAGCACCTGGAAATCAGACTTAGCAGGTACACAGCTCATTTGGTCAGTCTTCGTCAATAAGATGAGATGTACAGTATTTCTATTTAAATCATAGTATTTATTTATACATTTGCATTTATACATATAAATTAGCACATGAAAATATCACACAAACTGGTGCCCTCTGTTTTGGTGATGCAGTTTCTCTTTTTTGGCACTGTGTAAGTAGACGCCCTAAATCCTAGGTCGGGGAGCTGGAATTTCAGCCTAGAAATCCACTGCTGTTCTCTTGCTAGGAGTGGTCTTGGAGAGCTCTTTCTAGGTTACCTGGTGGCTAGTGGGCATACTAGATCTGCCTAGTTTCCTTACGTCAAATAAAATAATTTCAGTAAATTTAGAATTCGGCAGGCGGGATGTCTACCCTGTCCCCTCCTGTGGACACCCATGAACTCAGTCCTTGCGCCCAAGCAAAATTACATTTACCAGCATGCTCTGGAGATCCTCTATGGCAGCAGCCAGTTTTTTCACTGAAGTGCAGGCATTAAAAATTATTTTCCTATGCCTTTTCACCTCATCCAAAACTGTTTTCTCTCTCCCAAGGAATTAAAAATGTCCCCCCCCCCAATATATGTTTTAGCTCTTTCTCCAAAATAATTAAGGAGTTTCTTCTCAAGGCAGATTTCCCTCTGTCTGCGGCCCTGAACTCTACAGAAAAGCAAAATATTGCCCATGTTACTTCTCCCATCCTCAGCAGAGTTTAAATATAGCCCCTGGACTCTTCAAGTAGAAAGTAGGTGGTCCTTGTGCAGGTACCAGGAATCAAAAGCAAAAGCATCAGCGGAGGCCAGTTAGTCTAAGCCAAACTACACCTAGCCTAGGTATCAGCATGCTAGCTCATTGGCCAGAGGGTGGAGGGCCCTGCCACCCTTCTGGGTACCTGATTGGTCAATGGATTCCATAGGTATTATTGTTTAGGCCTGTCAATCTTTCCTTCCCTCCCCATGTTATTCCTCCGGCAATTATTTCTTCAGAGGTGGAGATGACCTCTGCCCATGAGTCTCCTGTACCTTTACGGGGGGGGGGGGGGGCAGGCGGACTGTCTGCCTATGTCTCTTTGTAGGAAGTGTTTGAATTCTACAGAGACAAGGCTTAGAAAGTGACTAAGGGGTCTGACTGGTTATAAAGAAGGAGGCAGGCAGGAAGGGTGCTGGCCAGAGACAGCTTGAGCTTGGTTGGGGCATTTGCCCTAATGGACCAGCCTCCCCTGGAAATTATATGAATTCCAACTCTCCTTTATTTTAAAATCATCATGTCTGCAGCACACATTATTGCAGAACTGCTATTAAACAAAATATTCTTCTATGTTTTAATCTATGTTGCCATTAGAAGAATTTTATCTGGATGGTGGCTTGGAAACCCTAAACAAGATAGCAGGCCTTACAATAATGTGAGCTTACGGAGTTTTGTATTTGGTTGTGCTGACTGATACTGTGGTTTGGCCAGTATTCTAATATGTAGGTACATTGTTATATTCAAATTAAGAATGTACTGTGACTGCCAGTTTTTGTGAGAACTGCCATTAACCTTGACACCAATTTAAAGGGTGTTAGCTACCATTCAAACAACATTATTTTAAATGGCTTGTTAAATATTGGTGGGTTTTTAATGTGCCAGCAGTTTCTACCAGCAGTACTTACATTCATTTACAAGTTACAGCCCTATCAAACCCCCAGAGCCACATCATACTCCTATACCACTTTCCCCCGTAAAACGAAAACCTGAGAACAGGACCACTCTTGGATAGCAAAATTTAGCATGACCATGTTTTGTAAAACAACCGCAACTTCATGTGCAGTTACAAACTTATTTGAAATTAGACATGCCATTTTTCCTCACGCTGCCTGTTCAGTTGTTGCATGTTGGGGAGGACTCTCAACCCACTATGACTTGTACAGCTCTTGCCTTCACCGTAAGGAGAAAACAAGTGCTTGGGCTATACTCTGTTTAGTTGAATGTGGCATCTCCCTGATGGGCTGATCAACAAGCCCCATTGTTTTAGGGGTAGATTAGGCAGTCAGAAAGATACTACACTAAAATATATGCAGTACAAGCCAGTTCACTCAGTGCTTTCTCCTTGAAGTACAGGGAAAGGGCAACAACAGCCTGAGACTCAGACCAGGTTTAGAGTTCGTTCCATAATGTAACAATTACACAAACCCTTGACTTCAGACCCTTGATCTGCAATGTCAGGACAGTAAGTCAGATCTAGCTCACATGGCTGTTCTAAGGATTACCGAAATAATGTATGAAATGTTCCTTGAACATTTAAAATTTATGATGATGTTGTTAACACAGCAGTAGCTTGAGTTGTACACCACAGGGCCTAACTCACCAGATTGCACTATACCCAACTCACATTGAATGCTTTTTGAGTTTTACTATTGGAGTACTTCCATTTACGGATGCTACACTATTTATTTGGACTTATATCCCAGCAGTTCAGCTACAAAGAGATTTCAAAGTAGCTTACCAGTACTAAAGTTTGAGCTGAGAAATGATGGAATTTGTCATCACTAGAGTCTTTCCTCAACACTATTTCCCACCCCAAAGTGTGTATGTGACTTTAACATATTACTACTGTTCCCTATTTCTGAACTGCTTTAAGCAACAGTCTGGTGGGTGGGCTCCAAGATACATTTTACCAATTTTTCATGCCCATCCCTCTAAATGTGACCCTGCTCCTGGGCTTTTATCTCTTTGACAACTTCACGCAAGAAAACATGCAGCTCCTCTGATAGCATGAAATTGGAAACAATGGCCTGTGGAAACAAAAGCAGAGTTGGGAGAGGCCACATACAGGCTGGGCCTGCCTGATTTTTAAGCCACAAACAGATGTTTAGAAGACCTGATCCCTGAGCAAGTTGAAAGGAAAAGGCTTGTAAAAGAAATGGACCTTAAAGACAATGAGTTGAAGAATCTGGAATAAAAGACTAGGTGAAGGTAGATGGGTTTTCAACAGCTAAATCTCTCAAATAAAAGCAAATTGCCACCATGAATTTCAATTACACATTTTACTTTCTCATTTAAAAACAAAAACAAAGCTCCACCATACACACATCCTGAATTCCAAGACAGGGATTTCTTATGTTTCTCTATGTGTTTCACAATTCTGATGTTTCCTTTTTGATACACATCATGAAATCAATTTAACTTCACTGTCAAACAGTTCTAGTTTCAAATGCACTTTGATTGATTGAAACTGCTCTGTTTAGTCCTGAAACAGGAACCAAAGCTGTTAGCTCTGAAAAGAGGCTTAGAGCACCAACAGAAAAGGTTATGCTCAGAGAATCTTGATTGGAAAAAGGACCTAATAGTAGGTCCGAATTATGTTCAGTTTCTTTTGCTTTTCACTTCCATTATTTTGGGCTGAAGGAAAAAAAGGGACCATGTGAAGACTCTACGAAGCGCCGTCATCATGAATCGAGCCACAGGTTCTGTTTCACAAAAGGCGATATGCACCATTTATAAATGGAACAAAGTGCAGAATTACTTTTCTAAGTGAAGTTTCTGCTTTTGTGATTAAACCTCTCTTCCTCTTTCTTGCAGGGCACGCTATCCAAAAGGCCCAGCAGTATGCTTCAGTGCACAAAATTCATGTATTCATTACAGGGGGGAAAAATCCTTGAAAAATTAGCACAAAGGAGGGTGCATAACTTAAAAGCCTGGTAGGGGTACCCCTCACTTGAACCCTTTCACATTTACATAGGTTTTCTTACTAATACAGCAGACATACACAACAAACAGAGAGAAAAGGCTAAAATAAGAATTTTGTCAACTATTAGTATAAAAGCCTATTTTGTTTAAGCAGTAACTCTCAAAAGCAATATGTAGCGCTTTTTTTTTTTCAAGGGGTGGAACCAATTATGTTCTTGTAATGTAGAAACTGGAAAAAAACCCCACTTCTAATCAAGTCTGCTTGAGAAAATACTTTCTATCCGTTACTTCCCATGCTTACACTAATTTGGTTTGGTCAGACCTTGGTGTTCTTCCCTCAACCTTAAGGTCATTTTGTAAATTTGCTTTCGCAAAAGATTTTGGATCTATTGAGTGCATGTCTGAAAATGTACATGTTTCTTGTGGTTTCACCCGTCCTGAGAAAATCCTCTTGCATGATACTTGTAAATCACAGCATGGCAAAGCGTCAACACCTGGAGTAAGCTACTGAGGCTGGCCAAGTCTGCTGCAACAGAATCAGGGTTTCTGAAAATCTTTTCTTCCAAATTATACCAACATTGTAAAGAAAACAGAAAGGTGTGATTTTTTAATGTTCTGGTTCCCTAATTATAAAGAGAGCATCGCATGCTGTGTGTGCACAGAAATAATAATCTAGAAGTTACTTTACACAAGTGCCTTTCAAGACATTATATTAACTAGGCACTGATAGAGAAACAAATCTCAATCTAGCTTTAGTAAGTTCCATGTTACCAGTTTGGGAAGGGGCCATGGCTCAGTGGTAGAGCACATGCTCTGCTTGCGGAAGGTCCCAGGTTTGATCCTTGAGATCTTCAGTTAAAAGGATCGGGCTCATAGATGATGGGAAATACCTATGCATGAGCCCCTGGACAGCGATTGCCTGACAGAGAAGACAATACTGAGCAAGAAGGACAAAGAATGTGACCTGGTATGGCATAGCTTACTTCGTTTCAAATATAGTTATTACATAAGCTCACCACACCAAAGCTAATGAAGATAGCTGTCAACTTTCATATTTATACATAAGAAACATTAGAATGTGGTTTGATATTGTTTGTTTTACATATAAGCAGCCTAAGGGGTAATAGATAGCGATCTCTCCACAGCAGAGATGGGTTTATTTACTGTGCATTTGATTGTCAACAACACAGTTAAGGAGATAAGAGAAGAGCAACCAGGAAAAGTATCTCTTGTGATGCTATCGACCTTTTGTAAATGTCCTACTTTCTGTGGGGAGGTTGGGTGAGGTCTGGGGACTGGACGGGGGGGGGGGAACAAGCATCAGGGCTCTGCTGCGTAGGGCCTAAAGCATGGATCAGAAAAATCAAGGCAGCTCTGTACTGAGGTCCATTTGCATATATCTGCACCCCCTGTATTTACAATCCATCCACGACAAAAGTGTATGAATGGACTGTATGGATTGGTGTATGTAGGGCATTATTTGTCACATTCCACATGTAGTAAGGGAGAACAAAAGAAGAATCCAGGACTCATTTCTGCAGAGTCAACATGCTGGGGAAAAGTGGATAACAGCTCTAGGTTTTGAATGCAACTAGATTTTGAGAAGGAAAAAGAAGGACTAAATATGCTGGCAAATGAATGTTCTCAAGCTACATGTGCCAAAGTAGGCCAGCAGAAACTAATAGGAAATAACAAAACACAAGCGAGAAGAGACCAGGAAAAGAAAATTAATGGATTCTTCTGGGATTTCCATGAGGGTCATTACCTTCTACTTCCTAAAGGAAGACACCATAAAAGAAAACAATAGTTTTCAAGAACTGTATTGGCATACCCCCTGGACTGTTGGGAGAGTACAAGAAAAATCTATTACTAATCGTTGAGAATAACGCCAGACTGTTTAGGTCAAAAATTTACTGACATCATGCTGTACAAGCAGTATTGAGACACACAAAGAATCTGTTGTGCTTTTAAGCTTATGGTACATTGCAATGCAGTAAATGAAAAGCCACTATTATGAGGAGATGTTTATGTCAGTATCTGAAACAAATCTTCTTTTTCCTGGAATAATGCTGTCCTAAATTGTTAAGTGTTGCTCCGATAAACAACATGTGATAAAGATCCTATAATCTCTGCTTGCAAGATCCACTCTTTTTAACTCATTAACAGCTTTGGTTTGTTATGCTAATGAATTCCTACTACATTTCTCAAAGCATTCTCACATAGATGTTATGAAGTCTACAAGAAACAGCATATTAGTTATATGTGATATTCTTATCCTACTGCTGTAATTTATTTCTAGCAAATATAGACAACAAAATGAAGTTACACAGTTTAGAAGAAGTAGGCACGCTTCTCCCAGGTTATCTGGGTCATCTTTCCAATTAAATCAACATTTTAAATTTGTATTGCTGTGCCAAAATAACTTTACTGTTGTAAGAAATTATGCTTTAGTCCTTTTTGAAGCCATCTGAACAATCCATGGTGTCAGAGTAGGTATGTCAGAGGGCCTTTATTTCCCCAAGTAGCATGGAAGGGGATCTCTGGAAAGTTAACTCCCTACTGCATGTTGGGAAATGGCTTTAAGACGATTAGTCTTTCCACTTGATCAAAATGCCCAACAATATCTGTTTCTCTCACCCTCTCTTTTTCAATTTGTTTGGTTTAACATCCAGCATGATTAAGAGTTTTGGAGAACATGGAAGTTCGCGAATTTCTTTGTGACTTTATACTTCTTCCTAATGAAGAAATATTCATATTCTACTGTTGCTTTTGGATTTATTTAATTTTAAGTTGGACAAACACAGCTGCCTACAATTTTTGCCCACTTTGAAAAATAATTTAGCCTTCTATGACTAGAACAAGATGACCTCCTATGATTAATGACAGGGTTTTGCCTATGATGCAGCTATTATGCCCTCCAAGCACCAGATAACGCTACCTTGAAGGAAATGCATTGGATAGAACACAAACAATGAATGGACAGACCAATATAAGGGTGGTACCCTATACTGCTGCAGTGCTCCTGCTGTTTCTGTTATGCCCGTGGGATCAACCACAAACAGGAAGCTACCTAGCATTTCCTAAAGCATCCCCAGAAATGAGCAGAAATGCTCGTTTCCAGGACAAGACAAGTCAGTGGAACTCCCTTCTGTATGCTCCACTGACCTGCCCCATTCTATAAACTAGCATTTTGGTTCATTTCCATTTGCTTAAGGATCCGCTAGCTTCCCACGGCGCTAGTGGTGGCTCCTCCAAGTACACAGGCAGCGTTGGATACTGCCCTTAGCCTTCCATTTTTGGATCAATAAAATTACAATGGGGAAAAAGGACCATTCGGATTTTGCATGGACCGTGACCTTTGTGCTTTCCGTTCATGGATATTATCTCCTCAGTTCCTAAAAACTGCACAGTGCACTTGTGAATGTACTACATGTGTTTGCCACCATAGTTGATCCTCCCTTTTTTCTTTTCTTTCCTCCTGGCATTGCAGCATAGGGAAATCTCTGTTTTGCCTGTTGTAATATTGGATTAACTTCACTAGCAGTGTTGTTTGTTCCTTACCAACTGGGTTACTGAAAAGACCTCAAACTGACTGGTACAGTTAATTCTTAACCTTGAATGGCACACTTGCAAAATTTTCATCTGGAAACAGTGAGGTGAAAGCAGTTGTGATAAAGCACATCTTGTGGCAAAGAAAAGCCAAGGTCCTTGTTTTGAAAATTTGAACTGAAATTGAACTGAACAAGCTATCTTCATTGTTATTATCCAAGAAAAGCTCTTTACAGGCACACAGAGAATTGTCTAGGCCTCCAAAGAACATCTGTGATAGGACTCTGGTAGTCCAAAACAGCTATTCAGGCTGGATGCCAGCCATTATTGCATAACTCCAAAAGCAAAGTTAGCATCATACTTTTATAAGGACTTATTAAAAAGTCATAAAAACATTTCAGCAGGCTGAATTTTAAGCAAAAAAAATACCCCAAGAAGAGGAAGAGTTGTTGCCAGGCCTGGTGGAAGGCCCAAGTGTGCATGGTGTAGTGATTTAAGATGGAATGGAGGTGTTATGCAGACAGATTAAGCCATGCTCGGTGCAAAAAGATTTTGGGTTCAGCAAGGCATACTGGGATGAAGGAAAATGGTTGATCTCTCTTTGAAAATATAAAACTAGTGGTTATTTGGAACTGCCTCTAGCACTAATCAGATCACATGGGCTCCTTGTGAGGCATAGAACAAGAACGAAGACAAACCTTAGCAAAGGTGGAGATTAATTTTAGGCATTACACTAGGTAGAATGTCGATAGAAGTGAAATTGCTCTTCAAGGAACAGGGAAACAACCTACGTATCAATGTAATTGTTTTGAGCTCTGTAAAGTTTTACATTCCAATTTCTGGGTTAGTGAGAAATAGCTACCCTGAGACAAGGCCTGTTTGCTAAAAGGGCAGTTCCATTCTGCAGCTTAGCACAGTACATATTGAATGAGCATGAGATTTTTTTTATTTTTTTTAATAAAACACCATTAAAAGGCTAAGACTGAAAGATAATTTTATCTGTAAGCCTGAATTACAATCTTATGTGCCAGCATGATCTTTCGTCTCTACAGTTTCCTTCCAAAAAGCTGTTTTACTGGTGAAGGTGGACAAAATCCATAATTTTTCTTTACTGGAAAGGACAGTTCAATAACTTGCTGATGGATAGGTATGCAATAGTGGAAACAGGCAATTAAAAAAAAGAATTATATAAAATTTATAGCAGATGAGGAGTAATAGAAGATAGAACCAAGCAGGACTCAGCTAAAACTGATCTGGGAGTGGAAAAACATGCAACAGGCTTAAATATTTATACACATTTGAAAACAATGGGATGAAGCGGTTTCCTAATAAAGACACCACACGGGATACGACAAGTTTTTAATAAAATTAATGTGAACCAGCATGTTTTAGATAGGCCTATAATGAAGTAGCATCTCTTACTGTACAGAAAAGCAGGTATTTATTGCTCCTTCGCTGTATTTGAATCATCATGCTGGGTCGCAGTAAGTAATTTTTCACTTACTCACCTGGCATGACGACGGCAATTTTTTCTCAGATTCATACCTACGAACTATCAGATTTAATTAGACCAAGAAACGACTCTCAAATATGTCATAATGAACACCTAACAGTGCAATCATACATGTGTACTCAGAAATAAGTCTCACTATTTCAGAAGGATTGGGTACAGGACTAAAGATTAAATTAAATAAAAACACATTCAGCCCACCAAATGGAAGACAGGTTGTTTATCTGTAAGCAGTCCTTCTCCTGAGTCCAGAGGCAAACTGATCCCACATTACCGTAGTTATGTCTCAGTCAGGTGAGATGATATTACTGTGGTAACATCTAGTGATCGCACTGATTACCAGATTCAGATGTTACCAGTCCACGCTGGCTGTACAGTAGTAGTACTGTCTGAGGTGATTTCTTGACTTGAGACATACATAACCACTGTGAGGTGGGATCTGTGCCGTAGGTGAGCGGCAACCACATTGCAGAGGTAACATATAAATTGGCTCTAATACATGATATGCCAAGTGAGCATACGTTTAAACGCATGAAGCCATTATCACATGTCTATCATAGATTTTTCAAGTTAAGCCTGCCACCTCTTGTCAGACAGAAACTTCGTGAGATAACAGTGCCACACAATCAAACTACTGAGTAATTGTTACAGTTTATCACAACAAAACCAGCATGCTGCTCCCATAAACCTCATGCAAGTCAGTTCTAACTACTTTAAAACTCTAGTCATAAAACACGTTTACTCTGAAGACAGTTCTACTAATTTCAGCAAAATGTACAAGGGAATGTGTTTAGGAACAAGGTATAAGAATTCCTGATACTGTAACAAACAGCCATGAGTGCATTGTTCTTCAGAGATATTCTGACACCTTGACCTAAAAACATGCTACACTGAAGAATGTGCTTCATGTATTTTGTTAAGGAAAAGATTTAATTTTATTTTTGCCTTAATGATCCCCCTCCCCATAGTATCACTGTTGATCATTCTAAAGCCTGTTTTCACAAACTTTACATTCTCTTTCAAATATGCCCAGTGAGGAATACATCTTTGACAGTAAATGGCAACCAATAATAATAATAAAACAAATCCAACAGCTGTTAACACAGGAGAAGGAGCTTCCAAAAATCTATCTATCACAATCACTGTCATCTAGGTGATGAATGGCAGGTGTGGCAGCAGCCAGCTCTACTCCGGACTGTGCGGAGACGAGCGCTACTGGTACTGCTCTCACTCTTTGTCACCCAGTGCCAGCTGAGTCCCCCAGCTGCCAGTTGCCGCCACGCAAGGCGTAAAACATACACTTGGAACAATCGCTGCGGCACAGAGCACATCGCTTGCATTATTAATTAGTTTAATGACGCTCAGCCCTATTAGAAAGCAAGCAGTAATTGTGTTTAATTTGTGTACACTTTTAATTATGGCCACAAACGATGCCAAAAGTTGATCAAGAATATCGTTGTAGTCTGTTCTGCTCTGTAACCAAGTTTGTATTCATTTGCATCTGAAGCACAGGAGGAGCTGTAAGTCATTTCCTGCTGGGAAAAGCACTCCTTTTTATTTCCTAAATGGTGTCATCTTTCACATCGTGATGCCCAACTGAAACCCACATGCCTGCTGATAACTGTGTCATCTTTTCCTGTAGCCACAAATTAAAAGCAGGTTTATGACCACATGCTACTAGGCCCCCTCTAGGGCTCTGTTGCAGGCAGCTCAGGAACAATCCACTGACGTCCGCCCTCCCTTCCATGATAGAGATAGAAACAATTGCATCATTTAATTTACTATTGCAAAGAGGATATGGCTCATTGGCCCGTCGTTGTTTTGAAGATGGATTTAATTAACCTCCAATGAATCTTGCCAGTAAGTGTGAGGGCATCCACGTGGAACTGGATGTGTCAAAAAAACAGCTGAAGAGACGGGTAATCAGTATAGCTGAGTCCAGCTCTACCTACCAAAGGTTTTTTTTTTATCATATAATAATGATAAAAACAAAAACAACCTTGGACTCTACAAAGAGGAAAGATTGGATTGTACATGGATAATATACACTTGCTATGGATCTTGGTTTAATGTCCTTAGTCAACAAAAAGAATGGAAGGAATTCAAAAATTAAAGAGGCTCCCAACACCCATGTGATCCCCATGCAGACAAGCAATTTGCCATCAGCAGAAAATAATTACAATAAAAATGCTGTTAAGTAAATATATAGTCCCTTGGGAAAGCAATCTGGATGTCTTTTATAAGCTTGGCTACAATATGAAACTCATCACAACATCCACAACAGTAATTTATATTCAACATTTAGCAGGTGTCTCAGATGGATGGATATAATTTGCTTTCATTTATAAAACTGTCCTTACCAGAGGTGCAGTTTATACATTTTAATTTAATAAACTTTTATTACATTTTCATTACACCCGTGGCCGTATTTATGACATGGATCTGTGTTAACAAGTTAGTTTAGTTCACACCAAGTTGTTGCAACCACAGGACGACAATTTACTGCGATTCGAAAGATGGGGGCAACGTACAAGCTACTTAAAACGTTCCTGTATCTAATGTCCCAGGCTCACCACTAGTAGAGACAGAGAAATAGGAGCAAGGATGCTTTTGTTCTTTATCGACATAGCAGATGCTTCCAGAAGAGTCAATCAGGGGACTTCCAACTTCATTAAATGCCACTGGTGGCATAGCACCAATGATAATCAAAGATGCTGGTTGAGAACATTATCCCTTATAGAAGTTAATACTAGATATGCTGTAACACTAGTAACACTTACAGTGCAGTCCTATGAATGTTTATTCATTAGTCCCACTGAGTTCAATGGAACTTACTCCCAAAGTAAGTATGCAGAGGATTACAGTGCACTCTTACAAATACCAACCCAGAAGTAAATCCCACTGAACTCAATAGGGCTCATTTTTTAGTAGACATGTATGCACAGGATTGCATGATCAGTGGTGAGTTTGGTAATATTCTTTTTCTGCCAGTAGCATTATCAGCACTCTCATGCATTATAATAGTTTTAATTACTGGTAACATTTAAATTGCTGGTGCTTATCTTTAAACACCTGCACAGGAAGGTGTTTCTTAGGAAGCACCACCTCCCATATGTATAATCTTCAACTTGTAGTTGCACACTGAAGGAATTGCTCTGTTTCTTCCTTTTTTGAAGTAAGACCTGTTATGGTACAAATCAGTGCCTTCTTGGTGGTATTAACCACACTTTTGGAATGCTATTTCAAAAGAGATTTGCCCTATATGGTTTTTGAATAAAGTGCCAACTTTTATGTATAAAGACATTCTTTATTTAAACCCGCTTTATTCCTTTGCTTTTTTACAATTGTGTACTGAAATTTCTCACTAATGACCATGTCCAGTCCCATCCAGCTGGAGACCAGATCCTTTAAGCTGAGAAACTGAAGACCTCAAAATTAATCAGAACCCAATTTGCTCACAACATACTATAAGCCTCCCCCCCATGTGCTTTAATAGCCTGATAGGCACACCCAAAAGTTTGCACATCACCACCAGGACTTTGGACCCCCCCCCCCAATAACACTACTCTTCTCAACGTTTGAAAGTCCCTTTCATTTAGCATGTCGTGCTGCATAGGGTAAGCTACTTGAAAATAAGTTTAAAGTCCTGCTGGGCATGCTGAGATAGTTGGTTGTGTCAATGGTAGGTTTACTACAACTACAAGGAATTACATAAGGATGGCTTTAGAGACTATTAGAAGCATTTATTTGGAGTTTGAACATCACCTCCTATCTAAGCAGTGCTTCCCTTTAGATACTAATGTGCAAACACAACCACCAGTATATTGTGGTTAGAGTGTCAGACTAGGTTAAAACACTCTGTTGGCACTGAAGCTCATGGAGTGACCTTGGGCTGTTCAATATCCTTCAGCCGAACCTACCTCACAGGGTTGTTGTGAGGATTAAATGGAAGGAGGGGGAAAAGTTCCTTAGAAGAAAGGCATGATACAAACTTAGTAAATAAATAATAAGGCATATATGTATCTGCCTGTTACTGTGCTTTAAGCCACACTACGGCCTCATTCTCACCAAGAGACGATGAAGGGTTAAATCTGTTTCTGGGCTGTACAAATTAAGGATGACATGATGGAATACATAAAATAAAATAAAACCCTGTATACAGAAAACTGGCATGTCAGACAGGCCAGGTTAGAACCTTTCTTCCTGACACCTAGTTAACTAAATGCAGAGATGTATTTATATTTTGGTATGGAGAAGCAATAAGATGATAAGAACATAAGAACATAAGAGCCATGCTGGATCAGACCAAGGGTCTGTCTAGTCCAGCATTCCGTTCAAAAAGTGGCCAACCAGCTATCCACCAGGAACCTAGAAGCAGGACACAAGTGAAAGAGCACCCTCCTGCCCATGTTCTCCAGCAACGGCTGTATGTAAGCATACTGCCTCTGGTACTGGAGGGAGCACAGAGGCATCTAGTTGGCCATTGTGGGAAACAGGATGCTGGATTAGTGAGGCTTTGGTCTAATGCAGCAGGGCTCTTCTTGGCCTAAGGTTCCCAGTGTAGTAGACACCAGAAGGCAACTTCTGCTACTGTTGGACCATCAGATCCTCATTCCCTTTCCAATGTCATGTCTGTATCCACTCCTTGTGATGCTCAGCTGTACCACACAAAAAGGAATCATGGGGCATGGGCACACAAGGGAAGTCTATGCTGTCCTCTTGCACAGGATCCAAAGATCTACAGTTTTTTATCCTCAGATTTCAGTGCAAGGATTCACTTAGGGCAGCCTCCCCCAGCCTGGTGCCTTCCAGATGTTTTGCACTTCACCTCCCATCAGCCCCAGCCAGCATGGCCAATGGTCAGGAATGTTGGGAGCTGTAGCCCAAAACATCTGGAGGGTACCAGGCTGGGGAAGGCTTACCTAAGATTTAATCAGGAGGTGAATTTAGAAAGCTTTTGCTCTAAGAGCAGGGTGTTCTAGTGGGAATCCAGAAAGTCTAAATGCTAAGAAGGGCAGAGACCCTCTCATTATGCTTCAGGTGCTGTTTTAGCTGCTATGGAGCAATGCTGTTTACATCGTTTGTAGGATGCTGTCAGGGTTTCCCTTATGACCTGGACCCCCTGAGCCACTCTTTAAGGTTCTCTTGTCTCCTTAAGAGTCCCCTCTTCTTTCTTTTACCTTCCCCTTTCTAGTAATGTAGGGTTTAGGCTGAAGACATAGGGTGATTGACACTCTAGACACAGGGTTTAACCACAACTGTTTACTAGTAATTTAAAGCAAGCAAATCACAACCAAAGATACTTACACAATAGAGCTGAGTGATACAAAAGGCCTTAAAAGGAAATAAAAGTTGCAAAATGCAAGTTCCTTTACCCTATCTGTATTTAGACTTTTCCAGGCTGCTTCTAGCTGCTCCTCTTCAAGCTCTGCTCTCACTCTCTCTGCTCTTGCTGCTCTGGTCTTTCTGACTCTCTCTTTTTATACCCTCCTCCCTCAAAACTGGAAGTACTGTTTCAAACCTGAAGAAATGAAACTTAACTGGGGAAATGAAAATGAAACTTAACCGGGGAAATGAAACGATTCCTCTCAGGGATAACCCCTTCCAACAAAAAACTCCAGGCCTCTAGGCCTGACCTTTTTCTTTCCCTTGCCTCTGTTGGCCCCAAACCTTCACAGATGCACTCTGAGAAGCATTAAGTGGTTCCTCTTCAGTGAAATACTGGATCTTTCTAAAATAAGAACAATGCAGTTAATTTCCCAAGGATGTTTTCTCTTAACTTCAGTGAGATGGGAAGGAAGGTCTACTCTGTTCTATATATTGGTCATTATTTGAGGTGCAAAGACCATACCAGGGAGAGGGACAAATGGAAGAGGGAACACTGAATTTCCATAGGAACAAAAGAAGATTACAAGAAAATGAAAATGGAAGGCAATGACAAGTGTCATGAAGTAGCTGCTGAGAATAAATGAAAAGGGCACTTTCCCATAGGGTGTGCCATTTTAACAGAAGGGCTCTCTTTCAACTGCTTACAGATAGATAATAGGATATGAGTAAATTTGGCCTGGCTGACCACAAGTACCAGTCAGGCCTCCATTAATTTACCGTTTCTGCTGGAAGGGAGACCACCTCAGGAGAGCTGGGTGACAACATTAGTATCCATGCGGCTGTGCCTTTTGTTCAGTGTGAAAGGCTATTTGAATAGGGGTCAACTGTAGTCAATTCTCTCTGTTTACTACAATTAATTGTTCCATGCTGGAGGCTAAACAAATCCCAGAAAATACTTCTGCTCCAGAAACATGCAACAAAGGTGTTTTTTTTTTTAGATTTATGACACTTGCACTAGATGCCATACAATTGAGAGCCTGAAATGCAGTATTTCACCCTGTACAATATAGAGTGCCTATGTGAAACACTTCGAAAATGGGCCAATAAAACTTCCATTTTAAATTCACATTGCTGCCTTCTCTTCAAAACAGACATGCATATTGATTAACCATTTATGAAAATGCTGGGTTTTTGTTTTTTTTAGTAAATTTTGAGTAAAGTGGTGCTGTGCAATTTCCCGCTGCGATTCCCACTGTAGAAGAACGTACAAACAAAAGTGAAGAGACAGTTGCTTAAAAAGGTGGCCTTTACTACAACAGAAAGAACAAGCATCCATGGTAATATAAACATGTACAGCAGTTGCCAGGTTACAGATTAAGGTGGAAATCCTAAACACACTTACTTGGGAGTAAGCAGCATTGAGCAGAGTGGGAATTATTTCTAAGAAACTATGCAAATGTCCGTACTCCTGTATAAGTAGGGAGCAAACAGTGGGAGAAGAGAAGGTTCCCTTCACACCCTGCTTCTGAGCCTCCTCATATGTCTGCATATAACAGCCTTCCCCAACTTGGCGCCCTCCAGATATGTTAGACTACAAGTCCCATCATCTCCCAGCCCACACAGCCACTGGGATGATGAGTTGCAGTCCAACACATTTGGAGGGCACTAGGTTGAGGGGAAGGCTGGCATATAATGTGGCAGCGAATCATAAGAATGTAAGTATTGCTGGGCCAGACCAAAGGTCCATCCAGTCCAGAAAACTTCTTCAGACAGTAGCAAGCCAGACTTTTAAACTTATTATTTATTATTACATTTATATCCCATCTTTCTTCCGCTTGCAAGGGACCCAAGCCATCTTATATGGTCCTCCTCCTCTCCACTTTATCCTCACAACAACAGCACTGTGAGGCAGGTTAGGCAGTGAGACAGTGCTTGGCCCAGAGTCACCCAGTGAACTGCATGGCCAAATGGGGACAAGAACCCGGATCTCCCAAGTCCCAGTCCAACACGCTATCTGCTATACCAGACTGGCTCTCTGGGATGTTTCTGGGAAGTCCAGGAGCAGGATATGAAGATGACAGCTCTCCCTCACTGTTTGTACCCCAGCAGCTGGTATTCAGAGATATACTACCTCTGAATATGAAGGTTCCAAATAGACACCAATATTAATAGTCATAAAGATACATCTGTCCTCCATGGATTTGTCTAATCCTCCTTTAAAGCCTATAAATCTTCTTTTGGCAGTGAATTCTACAAATTAATTATGCTTTGTGTGAAGATGTCTTTCCCTTTTCCCCTCCTGAATCTACTGCCCACCAATTTCAATGGGCAGCCTGAAGTTCTAGTGTGTTACCATAGACAGAGAAAACATTCTCTCTATCCACTTTCTCCATACCGCACATAATTTTATAAACCAATTATCATGTCTCCCCTTAGTCTTACTTCCAGAGTCTCAAATGAGTGAGTATAGGACTGCAGACTTTGTCTGCAACATGTAAACCCGTCAATCCTGAATGTGATCTGCCTTTAAATCACCAGGAGCTCCATTTATTTTTGACAGAGAACTCTTAACTCCTACAACAGTTTGTGCAATATGTCTTGCACAATATGGTACTCCACAGCACATAAGTGTTATCCTGAGTGGGAGAGGGGTTACTGCTAAAAGAGGATGTCTTTGCCTCAAATCATCCTGATGTAGACCCCTTCCCCTCTAGAATTAGCAGCCCACTGTTAGGGCCCAGGTCAGATATCCAGCGTTAACAGGATGGTACAGGAGACCATGGTTTTCTTAACATTTATTCTTGGCCTTGCTTCAGTTTGCCACACTTGGATCAAAGACATTAATGATACTCAGAAAGGTATTAGATCACTTAATCTTTGCGGCACAGCAAGACTGAATGACACTTCCATTTGTAGATTAATATGAAATTTTCAACTATGAAGCTTAACAACAAATTATTTTATTGAATTACCACAGAACTAGATTAGCATATTTATATAACAATTTATTATGGTTTTGCATATGAAAAAAACACAGTGACATTAATCTATCAAATTGCTGAAGGATACATAGTATTGAATTGTTGACTGTATGAAACATGATACCGACCAGATTTAATCAAAAACTGTGGGAAACAGAGCATATCTACCTATCTATCTTTCTTTCAGAAATAATTTGTGCTGGCTCATGCATAACGTAGATGGTACCTTCCTATGATCAGAGACTCGGCAACATTATGGTCCAAAGCAGTTAGTTATGTAAAATGAAAGGGTAACCAAGAAGAAAAGTGTGTATGTAAAAAGGATGCCTTTGTTTATATACGAAGGCCTACAAAAAGGGACATGATTTGAGCTGTCATCTGATTAAAGAAATCTTAGTCGATTAACTGTATGAGCTTTAGCTGAATGAGTAATGAATCTATTATATTTGCATAAATATACATATGCATGAGAGCAATAGTTCTGAAGAAAAAGAACAAGTACTGCTGATTTCAATGGGGTTTACTCCCCCATTATAGCCACTTATTCATGCATACCTGGTCTTGCCTTGGTGGTGGGACAGTTCTTTTTCTTTGCCAAGCTGACACCTCCAAGAGGCATGGTGAAGACTAGCAATGAAGCCAGAACACAAGAAATCTGAGCCTACATGCCAGTGACTAATTCCTTTTCACCATCCTATAGCCCATGTGTGTGGTAAGGAGAGAAGTAACAGGCACCAATTTGGAAGTGTGTGCATGTGTGTGCGTGCGTGCATGCGCACATAAAGGAGAGGGGAAGGGGGAGAGAACACCCTTTTAAAAATGGCATCTAATTAAATTGCGGGCACTTTTAAAATTGTGGAAGATTTTTAATTAATGTCTTAGTTACTTTGTAGCTGGGTAAGTGCATCTATCATCAGTTGATTGGCGTTTCATGAAAAAAAATACTTTGCCAAGAAATAAATTAGATTCTTGGACTTTGGGGAGTCACATTTGCCCTTTTTGAATACTATGTAATTAAACTGATGATGGGTTTTTTTAAAAAAATCACACTGATGCAAATTGAGCATTCAATATAAACGTTTAATTACGATCATACGGAATGTCATCTATATCTCATTATATATTAGATCTCGAGTAGGGGGCTCATGGCACCCAAGGAAGATGGGGAGAAAGGAA
Source organism: Heloderma suspectum (assembly GCF_057233095.1). NCBI lineage: Eukaryota > Metazoa > Chordata > Lepidosauria > Squamata > Helodermatidae > Heloderma > Heloderma suspectum. Next base: position 229,433,618 of record NC_139460.1, read on the forward strand.
GAGGGAAGGGGACTTCCCTCAAGATCAGGTAGAAAATTAAGAGGGTGGGGAAGGGAATATGGACCCTGAGAGGTTGTCATCTTTTTCACTAGATGTTGGGAGTAAGACAACTTTTACAGTCTTCTCTTAGGGGGTCCTTTTCAGTACTTCTCCCAGTCCTTCCAGCCAAGGCTTCATTATCCCACACTTCCCCAAGCAGCATTTCAGCTCACCCATCACTGTCCCACTTTTTGTGCTCTCAGAGTGAAGTCATGCATTTCTGTGCTCCTGTGGTTGGCTCTCACACTGTACTAGCAGCGCAGGCTTCTTTTCATCACGTTGGTTGGCCAAATCACAAGGCACACCCCACTTTTGTCTCGGTGGCTTTGATGGGGGAGAGACACTAAGAACATAAGAAGAGCCATGGTGGATCAGACCCAGGGTCCATCCAGTCCAGCATTCTGTTCACACAGTGGCCAACCAGCTGTCAAGGGAACCAGATAGCAAGGGAAGTGTCCGCAGTACCCTTTCGGCCTATTTACTTGATGTAACTATCGTTCCTATAGAATAGACATAACTTTGAATGTATGTCTAGCAGCTGCATCTTTCCCCCCATTTTTACTCTAGAGTAGGCACAGGATCCCCAATTCCGATCGGGACCCTAGCATGGTAAGAGTGGGGAGGGGCTTTTCCATCCAGACTGGGGGCCTTGTGCCTACTCTACAATAAAAATGGAAAAATAGACACATAATTAAAGTAATGCCTGTTTTGGTCCTATGTTACCAATGTCATGAAGGATTTAGTCATGTAGACAGGCTTTCTGATGGAACCCAGTACCACAAAATTACTGCAAATACACCCTCAGAAGTCATTTACACATGTAGAATTAGCATGTGTCAGTACAGTCCTTCCTGAACTGTACTACGTTCACAAGATAGAAAGTGGTATTTCAGTAGTCTATGTAAGTAAATCTTAGGATTTCATATATGCAGTTATGTTGTTGCATAGTTAGCCAGAGGAAAAAATAGATGCTGATTAATATTTGTACCATGAGTTTCAGTGTAAAAATGCTTATTTTGCTCTGTTTTGGTGAAACAAAATGAAGTTTCAGAGAAAACAGTTTAGCACTGGTTTGAATAATTAAGGACTGAATAGATCTGAGCCCATTTTGAAAAGAGGAAACAATGTCCCATTTTCCAAGGAACAGAATGGAAGCTAAAACTGAGAGAGCAAGTCAAAACCATGCCCTGTCTCCATCTGTAGAACAAGGCATTAACCTGAGCATATAGGCTACAGTGGAAGTTCATGCAGAAAAGTCTGATTAGCAATTCCTAAGAGAGGGGACCTGCCCACTCCATGGAAAACTCCCTGTTTCCTGCTTCATTGCTTGAAGGACTATAGGAAGAAAGGCCAACCCCCTATAGGTCAAAACCCTCCCTCATGCCAGGCAAATCAATCAAGGACATCTGCTCGAACAAATGCAGGGGAAAGGGCACCTCTGCATGTTAAAAGCACAAAATGACAGCCAGCACTGGACACCAATGTGTAGGCAGCCTTACAAATTTACAGACAGGGGTTGCGACCCTTCCACTAACACTTCCATACATCCATGTGAATTAAGGGGGAAAGGAATGATTTATGGGACTAATTCCACTACCAAATTTACTGTAGGGAACGATCTTGAAAACGGCTCCAAAGGACTGCAGGCTGGTTCCTTGTTCTGATTAACAAAATGCAGCAAGGAGTGATCAAATGCAGAACTCTGACCTGTCAAAATATTAAAAACTCTGAGTGGTCTAGAGCAGGTATGAAAAGGAGGTGGAGATAAACTGTGCTCTCTCACTGTGTGTGTGTGTGTGTGTGTTTGAGAGAGAGAGAGAGAGAGAGCGAGAGCGAGAGAGAGAGAGAGAGAGAGAGAGAGAGAGACTGACAGAAGAACCCATTGCCTGCTGAAATTGAGGTGTTGCATTTGATTCATTTCAGTGGCTACTTTTTCATTTGACTTTTTACAAAATCTCTGGTTGCAGCATTAATTATACAGATTTTCCCATCTGGCATCTACAGCTCAGTTCTAACAAAAGGTGTATAGCTAACACTTAACTTCAGCAAAGTTATTTTCAAGGATGCCCTTATGCTAGAGACCCTTCCTTCCCAGTAGCCATTTAAACTATTTAACACCACTAAAGGATTCTCCAGGTATTCCCGCCCCCCCCCCCCATACACATCTAAATGATACTGTGAGAATAGGATCCATTGTAGAGAGATCTGCATTTTTAAAGCAAAGTGCAATTTTTAGTTACTGGTAAAAATAGGGTTCTCACCCCCAAGCACCATCTATCCAATTTGTACATGCTATTTAGATAGTGGATGTGCTAAGGCAGCCTTCCTCAACTTGGTGCCCTCCAGATGTTTTGGCCTTCAACTCCCATCAGCCCCAGCCAGAATGGCCAATGGTCAGAAATCCTGGGAATGTGGAGTGCATCAGATTAGGGAAGACTGTGCTGGGGCTTCTCTTCAATGTGACCAGAGACTGAAGCCCCTCCCCGGCATTTCTCAGGTTATTTTTCCTATGTGTAAAAGTTCTAAGGAAAGAGATCCACATGATAATGGTTCTATGCAGGCCTTCATGTGACTCATAACTGAAGTTTAAATCAAAGGAACACTGAAAGTAAAAAGTGACATACCTCACAGGTTTAACCTTAGGTTTTATGGCAGAGTATCTGTGTTAGTCTGTTGTAGCAAACGCGACGATCAGAAGACCTATGGCATCTGCCGTCTAAAAAAACAGCTGCAACTTGGGGAGATATCCACCAACTGTTGTTGCTGTTACACAACTCATGTTTGAACCTCGCTGAAATGAATGAAGACTGCACCACGGCAGTGCATATGGGATTCTGCCCTCAATCCATAAACTGGCACAAACAAGGCAAGCTGCTATGCCCCACTAGAACAAACACAGCTGGAACAGCTATGATTAAAAGAATAATGAGCTAAAAAACCTCCATCTACATTATCTGAACTGTGACAGAGTAGATACCAATTAACAGTGGGCCAGTGAATCCAGCAATTGATTAGGTGTGCAGGGTAGCAAAGCAATGAAGTGATGTTTATTCTTTGGTCTGTTAATGTAGTCGGGGTAGACTGGGGAGTTACCAGAAAGCTTTTAGCTCAAAGTCAAACTTTGGTGGCTTATTGCTACAGCAACACAGTGGCCACTAGAGCTAACAATCTGGCAGATGTTTGCGTTACAAAGGGCATTCCCACCCCCCTCCAACCCCAAGGAAATTATTCCCACATCAATTTGAGCAACATCAAGTCTTTGCCAGGAATCCTCACTGAAAAAGCAACAGGTGGGTTGTGTTATTACTGCCAGCCATTTAAAAGGCTTTGTAAGGTGCTTCAGGTGCTGCCCTCAACAGAGAATTGCAGCTCACAAACGCTCCACTTTTTTTAATTTTGTGCAAACACATCTTTGCAATTATTGGAATCTCCTTCCAAATAAAGTTTTATTGGGGTGCAGGTCTGCTCTATGCAGCAACATTGAACTGTGGTTCCAAATACCTCACAGGAAGTATGGGTGAAACCCAAGGAGTTGGATGAGAGTGAAAGAAGAAGGCCAGGCAGAAGTTGTAAAGGCTATGTCCTGAACTGCAGCTGGTTCAGTAATCACTTCTTGCCCAAGTACAGATGCTACAAGTCTGCAGAGTCCCAAATATCATTAAAGTGTATTGTAATGCAATACTTCTTTCTTTGAGGGGGGTGTCTTATACTTGAATGCGGTCATAAGCTGGATATGATCATGAATGATGCTTGGATTTGTGGAATAAAAATGTTATTGAGGTGCAGATCAACCCAATTCAACATCATGTCTTTCAGTTACAGCAGTTCCCAGATTAATTAAAATCCACAGATAGCCCAAAGAAAAACAACAGCTGTAACCTTATCAGCAAAATACCTTAAGGTGCTTTTTTTGCGGGGGGGGGGGGGGGGCTCCAAGGATGAAATGCTCTCCCCAGCGAGGCCCACTTGGCACAAACACTGTCATTTTGGGGGGCACCAGCTTAAGACTCTCCTCTATTCAGCAGCATTTGATGACATATCAATAGAGTGTGTTGCTTATGATTACTGAGGGTTTAGCTGTATTAAAGTTTGGATTTTTACATTTTTGTTGTAAGTCACCTTTAGGGTTTGTTTTGTTTTGTTTTGTTTTGAGGAAGGCATCTAAGGGTGCAATTCTATGTATGTTTTTAGATTTAAAAAAAGTTCTACAACTCTAAGCATTCCCCAGCCGGAATGCTGGGAGTTGTAGGACTTTTTCTGTCTAAACATGCATAGAATTGTACTTAAAGAAATGTAATTTAACAGCAGCAGTGTAGTTTCCAATGGTCTAGCAGAAGTATGCATCTAGTCCTCTGGTGGTACTCTGGTGAATGCAAATAAACAAGCTCTTGTAGGATGAATTTAGACGCTCAATCCACATGTGACCCATGTGCAGAAGTGGCAATGTATACAAAACACCCTTTCATCCACAAGTGCTACGCTCTTAATTTCAATGGAGAACAGATCTGCATATGCTTTGCTTTGCTGTCTCCACTGAAAGTAAAACCGCCTTTCACACGTGCGTGGGCTCTGTGCACAAACCAGTGCTTGTGCAAAGTTCTAGATCAGCCTTCCCCAGCCGGGTGCCCTCCAGATGTTTTGGACTATAGCTCCCATCATCCTCCCAGGATCATCCATGACTGTCTCTCCTGGATAGTGAAACAAAATTGTATAGTAAAGACGTACTAATGCTTTCAAGTAATCTTCCCCTACCCCTAAAACCTTGAATAATGATTTATTATGTCTTAATTATAATTTAATACGGCCAATAATGTGCCAGCTGATTTATGTCACTCCATATGAGCGTAGAAAATCTATTTTTGAAACCCATATATCTTCACTTTCAGTAGCTCTGCTGAGAATGTCTTTGGAAATATACTGCCTTGTGCTGCTGTTTAGGTAGGAAGATCTAATAGTTCAATGCATCAAATCTGCCTCAGTTGGAATTTCTTATATTACCTACATATGCGATGACACTCCTGAGGAAATCTGTTTAAATGGATGGGGCAAATAGATTAAAAGAGGAAAATGTGTTATATTTAGTTACATATAATATGTGCAATGAGTTAAGAGCTAATTTATGATACTTTGCAAGATGGTTACCATGGTGAAGCCAATCCCCTCCAGTCAGCTCCAGCACTAAATGAATAACACATAGATAGGCTGAATCATGTGGTACTTCCAATACCAGTATCACTTTGTCCTCACTTTGACACTACCTTGGTCCCAACATGATCCGGTTTAGCCACATGTTACAACAGGGTCAGCCCAAGGCATTTTGCTACCTGATGCAGAGCAGGAAATGGTGCCCCCTATCCACCCAAGTGTAGCCAAAGCGAGCCATACTGCAGATATTTTGGCACATGAGGCAAAACTAGAACAACAACAAAACAACCACAAGCACATCTCCCTATCCTTGGCAGTAAAAATACAATTATAACCAAGTAAATAACTAACAATTTTCTGCTATTTCATGACACCCGAAGTCTGTTGCCTGAGGCAGCTGTTTCACTCCGCCTAATGGTAGGGCCAGCCCTGATTACAAACACCAGTGCAGTGTGGGTGCCAGCCACAAGGAAGCAGCTTTGCCATGGTACTCCACTCCACAGAAGGTAATGCAAGAGTCCACTCCAGGAAAGGTAGGAGAGCATGGGAGGAACGGAAGAATAGGATAGCAACTTATTCCATATGTATCCCACTGTTCCTCCAAGGTGCTCAGGGAAGCAGGCATGGTTCCCTCTCCTGTTTTATGTTTACAGCTATCTTGTGAATTAGGGTAGGCTGAACTTTATGGCTGAATAGGAATTGGAATATAGGTCTATGCTTCTAGCCACTATACTACACTGGCTCCCATACTGGCATAGCCACAAGTGTCCACAGGGGCATCTGAGAAATAACTGACTCATGTGGCCATTAAGTAGAACTCATCATAAGAACGCCCTCATCCATGTCCATGTATACGTACCCAGAATGATGAACTAGACATACCAGTGCTGTTTTTCAGCATGGCAACTCCCATGTTCTTATCATACTTATAGTTCAGCATTTCAGTTGTTATAGCTGAGCATTTAACTAGATATCAATGCCATAGATTTTATGAGGAATTCTAGGCTAAAGGGATCCACAAATGTTAGGCTTGGTTTACTAGCCTAGCTCATTATTTGTGATCTCATTATTTGTGACTCCTCAGTTCCCTGAAGCCAGTAGTATGTATAAAGACCTTGGGGAAAGGATTTGCCCTTGTGCCAGGCTGCTGCCGCTGACGTGTCCTACAAAAGGCCAATAGTAAGTGGAAGCATTCACCCCTCTTCTTCCTTTGTAGAGGAAAGGAGGAGTGGTGTCTCTCCCTTCCTGTTGAGATTTTGCAGGATACAGCAGCATGAGGAAGGGAAACTACCTCTCCTTTCCTCCACAAAGGAGGGGGAGGAAAGGAATGGCCATGCCTCTCCCACAAGCAAGGCTTTTTAGGGGCACTTGGCAGATGGAGGAGGGATGCTTGCTGCTGGCAAGCATGCGAGCGGGTTCATGGAACCCTGTCCATCTATGTTCCCAGAAAAACCCTAACAAATCTCCCTTCTTTATCCATTATAATAATAGGATCTATCACAGAAGTGTTACGTATCACAAAACCAAAACTGGGTGATATGTACTGTTTTCTTGTTAAGGTAGTGTAAAGGATTTGCAATCTTTCTTTATAGGCTTGTTACAACTGACAAGAATAAAAACTTGATTCATGTGTAAACTGCACTTTGTCTCTAAGACTTAGATGTATGGATGTAGCAAACTTTAATTAATGTTCATAAAGCACTCTAGAAATGAAAAGAGCCACATCTGGGTTGAGGAAGGTTATTATGAGTATTTCCCATTACAAGGTTTTTGTTGTGCAATTCACATGCTGGCTGGAATTTATTGCAGGTTGAAGGAAGAGATGAGGAGGCCCTTCCTTCCTTCCTTTTTTTTTTCTTTCTAAACACAAATAATTTTAAGCCTACAATCTGAACTGCAGTTTCTGTGCCAGGTAATTAGAAAAAACACTATAAGAAAAAATCCTTTTTTAAAACTGAGATTTTGAACTTACTTGAGCTTGCACTACTGAAGGAATGACTCAGCATGGGAGACTGAAATATTTGATATGCCAAGAGCTGGTGTAGCACAGCGACTAAGACAAGTGTGAGCTGTGAACCTGGAAGCCTCTAGCTGAAATCCCATCTCAGCCATGTACTCTCTAGTTTGCTGAGGTAACACCATCAGATGGCACCCAGTCCAGTTTTCATCTGTTTTAAAGTCATGTCCAGGGCTGTGCCAGATTGATATGTTACTTGGACCCCTGGCTGTGTGGCAGCAACAATTCTGCAGTGGTGGGCCGCACACAACTGACACACACAAAAAGAGAAAGGCTGAAACCAAGGGCAGCTAAGATAAATCACCTTGTGCTAGTGTAAGGATAGTGCAATGCCACTGGTGCAACCGGTTTTCTGGGGAATCTCGGCGCACCAGCTAATGCTATTAGGGTTGTGCTAGAGGTTTCTTATGCTGCTGCAATGTAATTTACATTAGTGCTAGTGTCTGACTGGATACTGCTCCAAGTTCTGACTCTGTAGCCAAACTGTCTATTCCCAGGTCATGCTAGATTTGTCTGAAAAGTAAGTGGCAAACACATATTTTCCTTCATGCACACACAAACCAGATTTACCAGGACATTCACTACTCAGAACATCTCCACTGAACAGTACTTCATGAATGCTATTTTAGTTATTTAAACATCTTTATCTGACCAGACTAGCCAATTTTGGCTCTCATGGAGTTTGTATGGCATCAGAAAAGAAACTTCTTTCTCTGTCACTGCAGCATGGATCAGCAACACAATGTTGCAATTTGCTTTTGATCACTCACATTTTATCAGCTAGTCTTCTTCAGCTACAAGATATTAAGTGGACATGTAGCATTACAGCAGGGAGAGAGGACACCCAGATTGAACATTTCTGATGGTCATGAAAAATCTCTCTATTACAGGATGTATTTTTCTGCAAATTTAATACAAACCTAAGTCCCTTAAGCATTCTTTTTAAAAATGAAGAAACCTGAATGGGGTCCAGATGTAAAGAAAGGAGAAGTCCTACCTCTACCACTGACTTTGCATCCAGTCGAAAGTTGAAATCTCCAAAGACAAAATATGAAACTCTCTCAAACCGCTGATCTATAATTCTGGAAAGGCATACAAGAAAAGAAAAATTAAATACAGTATGCTCAGCTGTATGTGAAATAACATAACCTTTACAATATGTGATACAAATTGTTCATTAATCTGTCACTAAAAATGAGCCAAGGATGGTGGTGGGAAGATGTCTCCAAGGTGGCAATGGGCATGCATACTGCTCACAAGCTCCTTTGAAAAACCTTCCCCAGCCTGGTGCCCTGCAAATGTTTTGGACTACAGCTCCCATCAGCCACAGCCAGCATGACCTATAGTCAAGGATGATGAGAGCTGGAGTCTAAAACATCTGCAAGGCACTAGGTTGGGAGAGGCTATCTTAGAATAACTGCTCTAAGAGGCTTCTGTGCATCGTACATGCACAAAACCATCCTGGAGACACTTCTCTGCCACTGTCAAAAAAGGATGATGACCGCATGCACATATCTGGCATGTGTGTTTGTAGAGGGCAAGCTTATCTTTTTAGCCACAAGCAACAAACAAGCTAAGGCTAGTCGTTAATGTGGATAACTTCAGTCATCAGCGTGCCTCAAATGTAGAGCCTATCAGGCAGTAAAATGTGTGAAGTGAGGCTTCAAGTGGTTTCAGATAACTTTCCTTTTCTCCACTGTGAACTGATTAGTAGTCAATGTGCAAGGGCATACAAATGTAATTGTGCTGTCAGAAGGGTTCCAATGAATGATGGAACTGCAATAGCACTACTCTTGGTTTCTGAAACTGTAGAGACCTCTGAGTCCATCATATGATGGTGGTTTCAAACAACTCAGTTCTGTGTAGATCTCAATGTATTGTGAGTGCAGGGATCACTATGTGATACGGAAAAAATGTTTGCCACAGTTGTTAACTTTTCTGCTCATCTCCAAAAATTACAGAAAGTGATTAACAACAAACCACTATAAACTAATAGTTGAAGACAAACCCCAGTTTCTTGGAGGGGGTAATGAACTTCATTATTTTGGAAAAATATTAAAGCAATAATAAAATGTACATGTGGGACCTGTAACAAACTGTTGCAGTGTAGAGTGGATAGTGCTGTTTTGGCTATATAAAAATCCACATTCGTATCTGAACTTCAAAAATACAGGGAATTATTATTATTAACAGCAGTAACAATAATTAAAAATAGGTATGTACTACTATTCCTACTAGAAATGAACCTCAAAGTGAAAGGGATAAATTTCAAATGAGATTTATGAGTAGGGATGTCTGTCGCTGGGAAAGCCATTCTGAGAAATTTGTGCCCGCTTGACACTGACAGCTATCAAATCACCCACAGACAGCTCAGGAAAAAGGGAGCAGACTGTCCACTTGGCAACCTGATCCTCAGGTTTGAAGTGTTGAACTGACACTTGGGGGTGCCCACTCCCATTGCACCCTTGCCTGAGTCTCAAGTAAGTGCTTTTAACACAGATGTCACCTGCAACCCCTTTTCCTAGCTTCCATTTGCAGTAACTGTGGCAGCACCTCCCGAGTGGGGGGGGGGGGTTGACAGTTTGTTTGACAAGAACAGAATGTGGCTCTGCTGGTTAGACCAAGAAATGTGGAGAGGATGAAACTGACAAGGATATTGACAAGAGGGGAACATGCCTGCAGGGCTACATTGCGGATACAGGCGGACCTGCGATGCTGCTCAGTTGCTCAAGAGTGGCGATAAAGTTTTTAAATTATGACAACATTTGCACACATTTCAAGACCCATGTTTTTTTTTAAGAGTGCGCAAATTACAATTTGCACAAATGGCGGAACCCGGGGGAAAAGAAATGCACAAATTGCCACCATGAAAAAAAAAATATCAAAAATCTGCATACTGGCTTGAAATCTGTGGGGCCAAACTGGAAGAAATCTGTCGAACTTCACCCCCCCACAAAAACGGAAGCCTCCAATATCCTTATTTTTGAAGGTTCTTTTCATTCTTGCAATATTATGATTCTTCAACTTTGGAACGAAAAAGTTTTCCAAAGCAGTTTTACTACTTCTAAACCCAGTTCAGCAACAAGTGAGACCTCACCTATATATATTGCTTTTCTCATGGGAAAATTATCTGTTGCAAAAAGTAGACAATCCTGAAGGCTAGAAAGGAATATAAAACTGGTCTACTACTTAGTGAAAGAATTAGCATTAAGCAGTTTCCCAAAGGAGGGTGGGGCATCAGAGGGTGCCTGATTCATTCTACAGTGGTGCTTTGATCTCAAATAGATGAATGGGTTGGAACGAGCAACATGTCATGACCTCCAACTGTCAGACCTTCCAATGTGCGGCAGAGCCTTCTGATGAGAATGAGCCATAGGCTTCTCCCTTGAGGGTAGGACAGTCAGTGCTTTATGCAGGGCCCTCTGTCCAGATGACACAGCCCTGTCCTCATCCTCTGTTTCAGGAGAAACTCCATCTCCCCAGCCTTGCAGAAATCTCATGGTAAAAAATCAGGCAAGGGCCCTCTAACAGTCCATTCAGCTCCTCCAGGATGTGCAACTGACCACACTACAGATCTCGTCAGCACTGAGACAACATCTTCCTATTGTTTTAGTAGGAGAGAGTTCAAGCCAGCAGGACCTACTTGGAGCTATCCAAGGTCCTATTTTCTTTCTGCCTTTATTTGATTATCATCAGATGCTACCAGCTTCCCTGTGAGCCTCAAGGAATCCCAGAATGGGACACGAAATATCCTTTAGGTTTTTGTAGTTAACAACTATAAATCTCTATACCTCATCAAATATCAAATATATGTAGGGGGCCCACCCACACCCTAACAAGACTGGAGAGTTTTAGAAGTTGCTTTATTGTAATCCTACATTACAATTTCCTTTTGAACATGCCATGAATCAACATTTCCTATAAAAGGTGGCAGTTAATCACCTAATCGAGTGATAAATTTCAATGGTGTAGAAAAGAAAGCAGCCAAGCCATGTCACCAGCATTAATTTAATGTTTATCAGTGGGAAGAACTAGTGCTACTTTCACACAATTCTTATCTGAAGTCTGTATCACATTATCAAAAATACTGTAACGTATCTACAAGACTTACAACGCAATTCTATAATGCTGCCAAAGTAGTTGATCAAGTTACAGGATCCACCACTAGAATGAGGGTACAGTTGATATCTCTCAACACACACACAAGTTCATTGTAGCTGGAAGTGATCATGGCTCTAGAGTAGAGCACATATTCTGAATAAATAAGGTATGAGGTTCAATACTTGAGATCTCCAGTTACAAAAGGTTTCTTATGGAGTAGGGCTGGGAAATACCTCTTCCAGAGAGCTAGTCAGAGTAGACAGTACTACTGGGTCAATGCTGTTGCAGCAAAAACCAACAACAAAGAGCAATTTAAAGACTAGACAACTTATTAGGGCATAAGTTCTTGTGGACTAAAGTCCACTTTATGAGATACATGAAATATTACCATCAGCTGGCAGGTATATATACACGTGGCTGTAGAGAAAAGATTATAAACAGTGAGGTCAAGTAGCAATGAAATACAAAAACAAAAATAGTCTGTGACAAACACAGTGGCCATTTACAACAGTAACTGGTGATTTCCCATAAATTGCATTGAAAGGACTGCTTGAGTTGAGCAGGAGCCAGAACATCAGTGCCTCAGATCTTCCATCCATAATTAAAATATTGCTTTGGCAAGAAAAACAATGTTGTGTGGTACTGCCCTACCCGTTACATCTGCTACTACACAACCACTGATTATAGCATGGCAAATTAAGATTTATAGGGCCAGTGTACCTATTCTTTCAGCACAGAACGGAAAATGCTAGAGCTGCATGGTGAAATCTTCTTTTTGTATTTTTAGACAGGAAAGGTTTACATTTACTTACGGAAGCAGTGACAGAGTTTATTTTCTTGGGCTCCAAGATCACTGCAGAGGGTGACTGTAGCCATGAAATTAAAAGGTGCTTGCTCCTTGGGAGGAAAGCTATGGCCAACCTAGACAGCATAGTAAGAAGCAGAGACATCACCTTGCCGACAAAGGTCCGCATAATCGAAGCTATGGTTTTCCCAGTAGTAACGTATGGCTGTGAGAGCTGGACTATAAGGAAGGCTGAGCGCCAAAGAATTGATGCTTTCGAACTGTGGTGCTGGAGAAGACTCTTACGAGTCCCCTGGACTGCAAGGAGGTCAAATCAGTCCATCCTAAAGGAAATCAACCCTGAGTGCTCATTGGAAGGACAGATACTGAAGCTGAAGCTCAAATATTTTGGCCACCTAATGCAAAGAGAAAACTCCCTGGAAAAGACCCTGATGCTGAGAAAGATTGAAGGCAAAAGGAGAAGGGAATGGCAGAGGATGAGACGGCTAGATAGCATCACCGATGCAATGAATATGAACTTCAGCACGCTCCGGGAGAGAGAGGAGGACAGGAAGGCCTGGCGTGCTATGGTCCATGGGGTCACGAAGAGTCAGACACAACTTAATGACTGAACAACAACAACTGGTCTAATTATTTATATATTCCAGGGAATTTTTAAAGGCCGCTTCTAAGGCAATTGAGAGGGGGTTTTGCACTCTGCTGCTGTTATTCCCCTGATGTGCCGCACTTCGATCTAATCTTTTCCACCTCTTTTGGAATGTCACCACCATCATTTGTTCCATGATAATTTTGAAGCGTGGATTTTCACAGATTTCTGTGTTTGGCTGGCCCTAAGTATGCAAGCTGATATTGATTAATTTCAAAGAGCCAGAGATGCTTGCCTTGCACAACATGCAAGTATTCATCTTCCATTTGTCCTGGATATATACAAGACATTTTGGCAGTATCATATAACAGGGCTTCTATTTTCTTCTTGACAGAATCATTAATTTCTCATGATTCACATTCATAAGCTGTTACGGAAAAATCTTAAGGCATCCATCCATCAAGCCCTTGAACATTCTGGGATGCTCCAATTTATCCAAATTTATATAAGGAAGGTGAAGGCTTAGCAAACTCAATGTTCCTAGGGTGGGGGTTTTTTTGGGTGGGGGTTTTTTTGGGTGGGGAAGGGAGTCCACTACCCTTCAGCCTCACCCCCACCCTTTGTTCCCAATGAACAGTTCCAGTCAGGCTTCCCCAACCTAGTGCCTTCCAGATGTGTTGGACTCCAACTGGTTGGGAATGATGTGAGTTGAAGGCATCTGGAGGGCATCAGGTTGGGGAAGACAGGCTCAGTGCAAGGATATCCAGAGTCAAAATCTGGTTGCTAGGACTATTTATTAACATCTGCTGCCATTCGGGAACTGAGATTCCCCCCCTCCAGCACTCCCCGATGATCCCAAACCAAACACAGGTGGTGGGAAAGAGCTGCTTCGAGGGCCTCCAACATCTCTGTCTATTCCAGCCTGCATTGTGGGTTCTCATTGGCTCATAGGGGAATAAGCTGGTACGCAAGATGGTTTTATTATATCGCTGGCTAAGGCTAGGCAATAAGGTAGTTCGGGTTTGTTGTTGTTGAGATCACGTTGCAAAGAGTCTAACATTAGAGTTGCCAAATGGGGCTTTCCTCAGTAGTCCAGCTTTCAGTCAGCTGCTGGTAAGCCATACTATTCCTATCCAGATCTAGTGAACACAAAATAACACATTTCACACTGGTCTGTTCTTCCCCCTTTAAAACCTAAGCCCTTTGATTTGGGTAACTAGATCAGACTTCCACACCCTCAATTCCATAGGTAAATCAGAGTTATGCGAGTCACTTGTGACATCATACAAAAACTGACATGGGTAACCTAACTTCCTCCAGGTAATAAGGGCTAATAACACTTTAACTGTTAACCCAGGAGCGAGAGGAAGGACAGATAAAATATAACATTTGAGCTAGCTGAGCGGGTCTGGAGTGTGGTAAGTGTATCATTGTGCAAGGAGGAGGTAGTGCGTCTGGTCCTGTGGAAACCCACCCTGGACCCAGAGGTGTTTGGACAACTATCAACCAATTGTGAATACCTGCTTTGGGGCATGGTGCTCAAGAGGGTGGCTGCTGTTCAGCTGCAGACTCTCCTGGAGGAAAACAGATTATCTGGACCTACACCAGTCTGAGTTCAGATCTCATTATGGGAATTGGACTTGGTCGCCCTGGTCGAAGACCTTTATTGAAAGGGAGATAGGAGGAGTGTGACCCTCTTACTTGGTCATTTGGCAGCCTTCGGTGCCATCGACCTGGTATCCTCCAGGGCCATCTCTGTGGGTTGGGGACTGGAGGCATTATTATGGTGGTTTCAGTCTTACCTAGGGGGCTGTTTTCAGAGAACAGCACTGGTGGATTAGGACATGGCCCCCTGGCAATTGTACTGGGGGATGCTGCAGGGCACACAGCAGTCTCTCTTCCTGAGCTAGCCAGGGTAATTCCAAGGGTGATGCTGGAGTCTTTCCAGCTTGTTGGGCTGAAGGACTTCATCCTATATGCTGAGGCCACCTTGTCGGGAGTGGGTCAGGTCTTCATGGCCTCCATGGGTCTGCCCCAAGAGGTACCTGGCCCCACCCATTCGGCAGGGCACACTTTGGATATGGTTTTCTGTGTTGGGTGTGATGATGGCAATCTGGGGGTGGAGGAATGTTCTATGGTTCCATTGTCATGCTTCCAAGAGATGCATGCAAGTGCGCACACAGATGCTTCATCCCTATTTTCAAACCCTATTTCTTTATATGCAAAAGTGAGATGTATTCTTTAATATAATTAAAGTGTATTCAGTAAATGCCATTCAAAATTTGCAACAAGATGGTTAAGATCCGTACGAGTTTTTTTCTGCAATATGTATTTTATGTCCTCAAATTCACTCAGTGTTCCAAGTGAATAATAAGACAAAGAGAGATGTAATTGACTTTCATTTGCTTTCACCATCTATTCCTTCACATACTGCCACTAAGATGGACAGGATGCTGGGAAAGGGCGGCGGGGGAGAAGGAAAGCAGTTACATATCAGCTATGTGTGTGCGTGTGCGCGTGTGTTGGGAGCTGCTGAACATGATTCAGTGTGACAAGAGGCACAGTGATCTGGCTAAACCATTTCTCAGGGCACTTTGTAAGGAGGATCAGCTGCATTATTCCTTTAATAGCCATGTCTAATGCAATAGGCTAGCGGGTTTTGTCCCAAGTCAAGGTATCAGCTGCAGGTCAGAAGGTAACGTTCTGTTTACAAGATTATTTCCTAAAGCACTTATCTCGCCTTCGGTGTGAAAAGTTGACTTTTCTGTTTGTAAGGGGGCCAAAAGAATTGAGGGAATGGGAAAAATTAGCCACACTGGGCTGGAGCTGAATGGAATTAAGTGGGAGGTCTGAGAAAGGCCTGCTGTGGTGCTCAGCGGGATACCTTATTAGACACGTCATCGCAGTTCATTCAGGCAAACAGTAACAGTGTCACCAACATTCCCACACAAAGACAAAGTTCTTCACACAGTCTATAAACATGCTTCCCCTGGCCGATTCATCCTAGCTTGACTACTGAAAGGGTTCTTCTCCCATTTTTTTTAAATGAATAACAAAACAAAACAAAAAAAATCCCAACCTCTGGCCAAAGAGGATGAATAGAAGGAGAGAAAAGGAGGGCCATTGTCACATTTCTAGGGAAGAAACAGTTTGGAGGTCAAAAGTATTTAATTTGCACAAACACCTTTTTAATCATATTAAAAACTTGGGAGGTTAAAGATTAATATTAGATGCACTATTACATTTATTTTTCTATTTTTTCTGAGCACCAAAATATCTCAATATGTATGTGCCTTGTATATCAATGAAAGCAGTGATGTTATACGGCAGTGCAGAGTATTCTTTGTTAACAATGAAAGAAGTTATAAAAAAAAAACTGGGCACAACAAAAATAATTTTGAGCAAATATTTAACATGAAATTCAAACAAATAATATAATGCTGAGATACAGTGCTAAGCTCAGAGCAGAGTTTTCAAATCGCCTCAACATAAATGTAAAAGGATATTCTTCTTTTTTACCATTTTGAAGATCCTGTCCTGCACATTAAATCTGAAGACTTTAGCAAGGCAGCTGACATAAAAGGTACCTTGACATCTATAAAGTTGCCTTTAAAGTGGCGATTATAGAACATTTTTTCACTGAAAAAACTAAGAAATACTTTTAAATCAAACAATATTGTTGCACTGAGGGGAGACAAATCAACATTATAAATTAACTATCACTTTAGTATTCATTTTTGTATGGGATTTTTTTTGTTTAAACTACTTGCTCTACTTAAAGTTAATCTAAATTTTGAACCAAGGGTCTTTTTCAATTTAAATCTAGTAAAACTAATGCGGCAGTAGGTCTCATCATGCAAGAAGAACCATCTAGACTCTCATCGAAATGTTTGGAAAGCAGTTCAGATAAGTAGAAACAATAGGAGTGTTTGCATACATGCAGGACACTGAAACCCCACTGTTCTTGGAAACAAGAAAGGGGCTCCCAGTGCGGTATCAGAATGAAGGTCACAGAAAGGTTAGTGGATAGAAGATTTTGCATTTTATATTTGTTTTATATTTAACGTATGTTTAGTAAGAGGTTTCAGCTGCAGAGGAAAGAGAATGCTTAGAATAACAAGGGGGATTAAGAGCTAATGGAATTATACCGTGGAGTATAGACAGAAATAAGGTTGTTAAATGCTTGCAGGAACTTCTCATTCCACATGAACTCACACTCTTAGATCTTCTGGGGAAGCCCGTTGCAAGACCTTGCCACTTTTCAGAGTGATTGGCTGCTACAAGGGCAGGGCTTCCTCTGTTGTAGAGAGACAGCTGTGCTACTCCTTCCCCCTGGCAGGCTGGCCTGGCCCAATCCTTAGTCATCTAGAAGGCTTTTTCTTTCGTGAAGGCTTTTGGAATGGAAAACATTATAGAACACTTCTGTGTCTTGATAGTTTTACTGATCCTTGCTCTGTTTTACAGATCTTTAACCTGCCCGTTAAATAAATAGCAGCCTGGATCTAGAGAACCATTAAATCCATTCTTCAGGGATGGGACCATATCTTGGTGGTAGAGCACATGTTTTGCATGCAAAAGGACCCAGGTTCAGTCCCTGGCATATCCAGGATCAGGTAGCAGGTGATCTTCTGCCTAAGACCCTCTTAGAGAGCTGCTTTAACTCCAAGTAGACAATAATGCTAGATCGATAAACAGCCTGGCCTAGTATAAGACAGATTCGTATGTTAGTCCTGTGAGCCTGAGTGGGCTTTAGGTTCCCACCCACCCCAAACAGCAACTTCTCACCATTCCCACCATGGCAAACTGCTCTTGAATCTGAAGGACTTGCCAAAACAATTGGGGTATGGCATGTAGGCCTGCTATTTGAAGAAACAATCAAACCAAAAACCCTCTTGTATGAACCCAAGCAACACTTTGGATCCTGGCTAGTAAATTTTTTTTTTTTTTTAAAGCATAATACAACCCAATGTGGTTCAGTTATATATGAAGTGTTACGCTGGTGTTTGTTGTTCCACTCATCATACAGTGGATTCACACAGCTGAATGCCCTCCATGCTATCCCTTCTGAGGTTCAGAGATTCTCACTTTCAGAGACTGTGGGGAAACACGTACTGATTGTATGAATTTGGGAGAAAATAAGAAGAGCCATGTTGGATCAGACCTTTATATAAATCTACATTGTGATCCAACTTGGAATACGGTGCACAGTTCTGGTTACTGCATCTGATGTTGTAGAGCTGGCAAAGGTGCAGAAAGGGGCAACCAAACCATATCAAGCAGCTAGAACAGCTCACCTACAAGAAGATGATATGACAAGCCTTTTAAAGTTTAGAAACAAAGGCAAGTAAGTAGGAGAGGGGGGACATGATCGAGATATATAAAACTCCACATATTGTGGAGAAAGTGGAGAGAAAAACTTTCCCTCCCTCTCTCATAATACCAGAACCCAGGATGATCCAATGCTGCTGAATGGTGAGAGAGATATAAAGGCCAAAAGGAAGTACTCCTTCACACAGCACACAGTTGAACTATGGCATTCACAGCCACAAGATATGGGGATGGCCACCAACTTAGATGGCTTTGAAAGTGTATTAGTGAAATTCATGAGGATAAGGATAGCAAAGGCTAGTTGCTGAATGCTAGTTGTGGGGAAACATCAGTGAAAGAAGGATATTGCCTTCATGTCCTGCTTGTGGACATCCCAGAGGTAGCTGGTTGGCTACTGTGGGAAAGAGGATACTGGACTAGACAGGCCTTTGGACTGATCTAGCAGAGCTTTTTCCTATGTCCTTTATTTCTTACAAAAATCCCGTAACAACTGGCACTGTTTGTCATTTTGAGCAATTCCACTTGTTGCTAAACATGGCCTGCATAATGTATTAGGGAGACGGTCTAGAAACAATTATTTCTTAAAGCGAAAAAATTAATTAGCGACAGTCTAAGAGAAACCAAAAAAGGCCTAATGTAAGTGCTTTCACTGGCATGTTTGAACGTTGTAATACTGACGTTAAAAAGCTTAACTTTATCATATTCTTGAACCTCTTGCTTTTTGATATAATAGCCGAAACCTATTAATAACACAAAAACATTTCAAAAGGTCAAGCAGCAAACAACAAGATGAAAGGTGTTGTCAAGAGGCTTAGGTAATCATCTTAATACTCAGGGTATTCGCCAGGGCTGTTTAACTAATATGTGAGTTCACTTTTAATTTCAATATAGTGCCACATGAACAAAAAAAAGGCTATATTTTTTAAATTAATTACCATGTCAGCAGATATTAAGATGGCAAGAAAGACCACATCAATAATATATATGTAATTCAGGGAAAGGATTACAAGAAGAGCTATAAAAATCAATTTTTAGAGCTGGAAAAATAGCTCTCTCTAGTCTGAACGGTATTTCCATTCTATTGACAAAACCATGATCTTATCTGACACTGACATTCACCTAATGCAACGTTAGATATGTATAATGATATAAGTACTTGTCAATTCTGCTTCAATAAAACAGTACTCCCATTGTAACGGGTAAGGCTGCTATAAATGTGAATTGTTTCCCTGTAATAGAATGCTTATACTACACAAAGGCTTCAAAACCAAATGTGCAGTTCATAGGTTTGTAGGGAAGTGGTTCACTTACAAGACTGACTCCATGATTTCAAAGTACAAACCTGTGTGCTAAGACTATTCTGTGGCCCCACACTAGGAGCTCCAGTAGAAATAACTGGATAAGCAAGGTATGGAAACTTTGGATTTAGTGGCCAGTTAACTACTATTCCTATCTTTAAGACGCACACTTGTGGTATATTAATTTCAATGCTATGTCTCCAGCTCAGGATTAACAAATCAAAGTAGATGAGCAATATAATGATAATTACACCTTGATTAACTGTCTGATGCTTCACTTTTTTAGTGGTCTTTGGTGCAGGAATTAACATGCAACAACTATGCTTTTAATATTAATATGCAACAACTATACCTTTTCCCAACTATACACATGGCATAAATGTGCCAGGGAGCCATTTGCAGCTTCAGATGGTTGCATACAGACTGATAAAATCCACATTTGTGACCACCATCAGAAAGGTGTAAATCTGAACTTTCAAGAAATATAATACATTCCCCACTACTAGTGGGCAGGGGGAAAAAATCACAAAAGGAAATGTGTGGAAATTCTGTCTTCATGAGGTCAGATTCAATGTAGGTCTGCAAAGGTTTGCTACTACTGATCTGCCAGTGGTTTCAAGCTGAACAGATTCTGTGCCTGTGGGAGGCATACTATCTAGTTCAGTCCTAAACTACAAAAGCTGGGATCACTATTTTGGCTCAGATTTGGATTCTGAAGTGTGAAAATAAAATAAAATAAAATAAATAGATGCCCATCCAGAAACATAGTCACCTCACCCACCCACCTGCAAAAAAAACTGGTGCACACTTAGTTTTGTTGTTGTTGTTGTTATTAATTACATCTCTATACCATCCCATAGCTGAAGCTCTCTGGACGTTTTACAGAAGTTAAAACGTTAAATACAATATAAAAAGTTTAAAAGCCATTTACATAAAAGCACACAGACAATATGCACAAACAACATATAACTAAAAACAACTTTGAACAGTCTGTCATAACTAAAGACACATCCGGGAGCCCTTAAAATTCATTATGTGCTGTCAAATGCTTGGGAAAAGAGAATAATGGCACTGAAAAGATAATAATGTTGGTGCAGGTGGACCGCATCAGAGAGCTTGTTCCACAGATGGGGGGCCACCATTGAGAAGGCCCTCTCCCTCATTGCTGCCTTCTGAGCTTCCCTTGGAGAAGGCACTCGGAGGAGGACCTTAGATGCTGAACGTAGTGTATGGGTAGGTTTATTTTGGGAGAAGCGTGCCATCAGGTATTGTGATCCCAAGCTGTATAGAGCTTTATAGGTTAAAACCAGCACCTTGAATTGAGCTCACAGGCATATAGGCAACCAGTGCAAGCGGGCCATATGTGTGGACCTTCTAGTCCCAGTTAACAATCTGGCCGCTGCATTTTGCAAACGTTGCAGCTTCCAAACTGTCTTCAAAGGCAGCCCCACATAAAGCGCATTGCCGTAATCTAACTTGGAGGTTACCAGAGCATAGACAACTGAAACCAGGTTGTCTCTGTCCAGATAGGTGGTGGTTTATATGTAGGTGGTTTGGTTTTTGATTATTTATTATTAAGGTTATAAAGAGTGTGTTTTCATAAAAAGTACTGAAAATATTGTGCAAATAATTAAACCAACCGACAAAATATTTTATCAGAATAGCAACTGTGCTTTCCAAACAAACAGAAACCAAAATGCAGTCATCAATATTTCTTAACCTCCACAAGTCCTAAAAAAAGCCCTCTTGAAATATCTCGTTTCTATAGGATGGTGGAAAGCAGAGGTGTCAAACCTCAGGCCTGCAGGCCAAATCCACCCTGTCTGGGGTCCTAATCCAGCTGCCCGGAGTTCCCCAGATCACTGCCCCTCTTCCCTCCGACCACTGATCATCTGGTAGTTTCCTGACTTTTGCACTCTGCCCCCGAAAAGGTTGAAAGGCAGCAACAGCTTTAAGCTAAAATACGTTGGTATTTTTGGCCCTGCCCTTTTGAGCCTTTGGCCCCACCCACCACTGGAATGCAGCCCCTGAGAGCATCTCCAAGACTGAATTCAGCCCTTGGGCTGAAAGAGGTTCAACACTACGGGCAGAAAGAATAAAACAAAGGAGCTAGGCAGATCTCCCTGGGGAGGAAGTTCCAGAGAGGTGGCACAATGCTCCAACTCCACCCGCACACACACACACACACGTATAGTGGTCCTAGCAAGTAGATGAGGGGGCGCATTTGCATCTACATCACAGAGACAGATCTACATTGTGTAGTGTTGATGAATTTGTACATTTTAGATATGCATCCACACATACATCTTATCAATGCTGAGATCTAGCCGGCATCTAGCCAGAGGTATCTCTGAATGCAGAACTCTGTTCTAGCAAGAGTATCTGTGCAGGAAAGCCTGCTTCTGCCCTTCCTTGCTGGATCTGAGCAACAATGGCCTGCTTCAGGTGTCATGGCTAAATCATGGTTTGGCCGTTGGTACTGTGCCTTGGGCTCCCACATTCCCTCCGCCTTCTTCCCCTCATGTGCTTCAATTCCCTCTTTCATTTCCTGGTTTGTTATGACTATGGTTTGTCATTATGTCTGAATTGGGTTAACTATGGTTACTGGAAACCAAACTAGAATTGAAAGTTGCCATTTAGATACCATGTTTCTAATTCTGGTTTGGAGGTAAACTGTAATTTGAGGGCTCTAAGCCCTGCACTAGACCTCTTGAAACATAAATGTATGATCTATACAGTCCAGGAATGAGGAAAAAAATGCCCCCTTTTGTTCTAAAACCCCAGTGCATAATCCATTAAATAAATTCAGAGCAATGGCTTAATTATGCCTGTAGCGATGGAAGAACTAGGGAAAAAGAAATGTTAGACATCTTTTCTGATCACAAGAAAGTCTAGCATAAACTTTCAAATTAAGGTCACAGCCAACCAAGCCCTTTAAGTGGATGAAAACCTATGCAAGTAAATCTCTGTCTTTTGCACTGCTTTACAAACTGGGTGTGAAGATTCCCTGGCTGTGCATGGAGCTAATCACCTGAAGTTGTATCCAACTTCAGTGTAAAACTTCTACTGCTTGTGGAAACCCAATTTTCATCTTTGCACAAGTGTCAGATCCAAGCCATTGCACGAGCGCTTTCGGAACTCATTACTTCATTGCATTAGGCAACCACTAGCAAACATACAACCACTAACAGAACAACACCTCTTGTACTTTTTCCCACTTGTGTGACATTGGATAACACCCATGGCTCTTTAAATTGTGGCCTAGATTGTATTTCTCTATGTGCTGGATTCTGTTCTGTGTGTCTCTGTTATATGAATAACAAACATTCATTACTTTCTGACCAGTAGCATCAGGCACCTATAAAGCTGAATTAAGAAAAGGCGAAAACAGAGGGGAAGAGACAAAAAATAACCAGGCATTGACAAAATTAAAAGTTACGAGATAATGAGACCGCAGACTTACACTCTGAGGCATATGGTACAAACATATCTATTTTAGATCATGTATTTCCCCTGTAAAAGTAAGGGACCAGGAGAAAGGCAAAGGGGAGAAATGTTAATGGGACCAATGAATTTGATTAAAACTTACCATCTTATTTAATGTGATGAAAAATAGATCTATTTCTTAACATTCAAGAGATATCTGTAGATTCAGTCTCCTTGGTTAGAAGATAAAATACAATTGCCTACATTTTATATTTTTTGCCAAGAGAGTCTGCTTAGAATAGAAATTTTCATTAAAATAATCATATAAATAACAAGAATAAAGAAGTGTTTACAAACACTCCAAGTCCTCAAATTGCTGAAATGACCCAGATCTTTAACACAAGGTTTGCCTCTGCCTAGAAACGAAGTGGCTTTTCTTCAGTTCATTCAGCTGCTAGTTCTGGGAAAAGCCCAAAGAGAAACATTTAGATTGGAGGGGTCTTTGAGAAGATGTGACAGTTGACTGATGAGCATCCATAAAACGACAAAGAATTGCTGTGTGGAGCCTGTGCATCACATCGCCTCACCCTGGGAAAACTAATTGCTTTGAATTGTTCATAGTAACATTATTTTTCTGGCAATCATTTCTTTTGAATACTGAAAATGAGCATGAAACAGCTCCTTTGACTGGACATAAAAGTTAAATGTCCCAATGTTGATCAAATTAACTTCAGCTATGTGACAATGGACTATATTTGTGAGAAAATAATGAAGGTCACAAAGGGGGGCTTTATGCCAAGATTTCACAGTTGTAATGTAAAAAATGTTTCTGTTCAACTAGGCCAAGCTATGTTTCAAAGAGAAAAACAGAAGACGCTGTCACGTTCAGAAGAAGGAAACCCACCCCCGCCACCCGACCCCCAGCACAGTTTGGATATATTTAGGATTCGGAGATTGGCAAAAGAAGAATAACCTCTGCCTAATTTCTTATTATCCTGGTCGTTGCTATAATTTTAATCAAATGTTCAAAAAAGCACTGAATCCTTCAATTCCTGCTCGGTAAAAAAAATTGTCTTGGTTGAGTTTCTGCCCCCCCTCCATGATTCAAAGTAATGGATTCAGAGAAAATGTTAAAATGGTAAACAATTATTATG
This sequence comes from Heloderma suspectum, assembly GCF_057233095.1. NCBI lineage: Eukaryota > Metazoa > Chordata > Lepidosauria > Squamata > Helodermatidae > Heloderma > Heloderma suspectum. The sequence continues at coordinate 229,457,517 of NC_139460.1, forward strand.
CAATTCACTGAAGAGTGAGCCATATATTTCAAAATTTGTAAATTCATGTGTCTCTCAAATTTTGTTAACAAATAGTTTGCTATGTGTTATATTAGAAGTATACGTATGGGATGTAACACAAATGGTTTCTGTGAGGGACTTCTGGATATCAGTGCAATTCTTTTTATAAAATTTTGAAACTGCTTTCAATCTTGTAAAGCTTTTTAAAAAATCACCTTAAAGAAAATGCTACATGTGTCTTAACAGTAGTAATGAATAGCTAATGAAACAATTTCATAATAACTTTTAACAATAATTAGAGCATGCTAGATACACTTGCTCCATTTTTCCCTTTGACGATTTTTATTCTGTTCAGCACCATCCTAGTCTTTGAGTCATCAACATTTTAACATTACCCCCCCCCCCCCCAATATTAGACTACTTGCAACACTTCGGGCACTATACAATTTGCAAATTATTTTGTAAGAGCAACTCTTTTAATCACACTTAAATTCGTCCTTTCAAAAAAGTCAATTTGCATTCATTTCTTTTTGTAAATAATTAAGATAGAATGCAGTCTACCATGGTCACTTCAATCTTGCATAAATAGCTGTAATTAACTGGTGTTCACACTGGCCAAGATGCATCCAGCAGGCAGGACTGTTTCACTTACTCCCACAGCGACTTAAATCAACTGTGAAAAGATGTTTCAGTTTCATTCAGTAAGGGTTTAGCTCATTAAACTCTTTTCCTTCTCAGTATTGTTCCTGAAGCTTGAACTGCATTGCTGTTAAATGCTCTTTAGCAGTTTAAAGGCTTTAGAGGAAAAGACTTATCAGCCTCTGATTTTAACAGCACTAAATCTGCATTATTAGGGCATGCAGATAAGGGGATTTAAAGGCTTGGCTTGAAACTTCTCTCTTCTATGTTTATCTGGCACTGCATCGCTCCTGTAGCTCAGCTGGAAATGTAGATCTATGAAGCTTTAAAGAGAGATTAAAAGCCAAGAAAAGAAGTACTTTCTTTCCTATAGATGCTCTCACTTTCCCCTTTCCTACTGTCTGAAGGAGTGATGGCAGACAATGGTCTAAGATGGTTCCCAAAACCTTCTGAATGGGGGCACTGTTGGTGGTAGCATTCATTCAAAGTGAGCTTCAGTGTATTGTCCTCCCCAATCAGCAGATCAGAATAGAGTTTGCTGGTGGCTGCCAAAAGGTTAGCAGTGCTGATGAAAGGGGTTTCCCATTATTCACTGCTCCTACAGAACTCCCCTTTTGTGCTGGGCAGCCCATCATTTCACTACGGAGGTCCGGATCTGTGGCTGGCTGCTTTCTCAAAATGAGCAATCTATGTGAATGCAAGCCCCACAGCGGTAGCACCACCTAAAATTGAGGGTTTTCTTTTCTAAAAGGCAGGAGAGCTGGGTCTGGTTTTGGCACTGTCACATTGCAATGATATACCACCATGACATCTTTGACCTACAAGTAACACTACTGCAACCACACAATCTCCTTACTCTTGCTAAGGCATTTATGTAGGGATCCAAAAGTCCCAAAAATCTAAAGAAAACACACAGCAAATATTAAAAAAATACACAGTGGTCCCTGAGAACACAACAACGAAGTGGTGGAAATAAATCCCAGATCAAAAAATAATTCTTTCCCCTTGAAGAATATTAACAAATTCACATAAGTAGTCTTAGCTGATCAGCAAATTATTGACATGACATTCCATAGAGTGGACTGGACAGAGGGTCAGTCGTGGTCCACCAGTGGACCACTGGCCAATTTCTAGTAGACCACCTAGTGCCTGCTGGTTGCTAGGATTTTTGCAAAGAATGCTGGCCCAGGTGGACTCTAATCTTATCCAGCAAAGCACTTATGTTCTTAAGCAAGAGTGCACCCTCATGATCACTTAACACAGATTAGTTACGCCTGAACTGTTGAGAGATCCTGAGTATTCTTGCTTTGTAAATTTAGCACACATTGGTAAGCCACAGGGACTGGTGGCCCACAGGGATTCAAAACAGAAAGAAAGAAAAAAGACCACATAAGACTGAAGTCAGACCACCCTTACATTAGATTAAAAAAAAAAAACTTATTGAATTGCTGGTTCAATAAAGCTGGCATTGAGATTAGCGGGGAAAGAGACCATTAGTAGTAGACTCCTTAACCAGCAAGGAGGGAAGAGATTGGGTCATACCAACCAAGAGAGTACACCAGAGCCCTCTACTAAATAACTTACGCAGACAAGCCAAGCCAGATGCCAATATTCTAAAATCCACATTTGTTCTCTGAGTGGCTTAGTAGCAACCTCCTCCATTTTGAGCAAAGAAAAGTGGATGTGAAAAAGCAAGAAGAGCTGGCCAGTAATAAAACAAGGAGTCTGCGTTGAATACTATGCTTTCTAGAAGGAAAGTTCATTGGGGGGTGGGGGGTGGGGGGTGGGGAGTAGGGTTTCCACTGAAGATACTTTGTTATCCATTAGTTTCAATGTACAATTATTCTATATGTTCTTGTTCTAAGCTGGCTATCAGATACAATTTGAACCTATGAGCTATACAACCGAATTCGCACTAATGCTGTGCTTCGAGTTATGCAAAAGTGACATGTTTAGTACTAGTTCAACTACAGGCCTTCCCCAACCTGGTGCCCCCCAGATGTTTGGGACTACAATTCCCATCATCCTTGACCACTGGACATGCTGGCTTGGGATGACAGGAGTTGACATCAAAAACATCTGGAGGGCAATAGGTTGGGGAAGGCTGCTCTCGATGGCCTTCAGCACATCAGAAGTCCCATCTTCTGATGAAATGGGAACAGTAGAGGGTAGTGATGTTAAAACAGTAAAGAGGAGAAAGTGCTTAGTTTATTAGAAGTGTTGTACAGAAGACAGATTAAAATATTTTGAAACTGTTTACGATAATACAAGATACTGACTTAATTCCACATCTATCAACTTCTGAAAGTTTTCTATACGTTTAATGGGGTTTCCAGGGAAATTATATGAGTAAGCCATTAGAGCAGAGGTAGGCAACACGGTAGCTGTGGGCAACAATGCACCTCCAGGCACCTTTCTTGGCACCCGCCAAAGTGCCCTACCCTTCTCACTTCTTTTAAAAAATCATTTTCTTACTAGCAGCTGAGACTGCTGTAAAAGAGGTTTCTGTTGGTGCCAAAAACTGTGGGTTCAAATGAGTTGTTCAGTGTGTTGGGGCTCAGACCCCACCTCTGCCTTGCACTCAGCATTTTGGACAGGTTACCTGTCCTTTACCATGCTTCCCATGGCAGCCATTTTGTGCTGATGCCCAGGACAGGTGCTCAAATTGCCAAATGTGGCCATGGCCCCAAAAGGTTTCCTACCCTTGGGTTAGTGGATTGCAGGAACAATACAAATATGCTGTTTATGACGGGTTTTCTAGCAACAAGTCCCTCAGTTCATTGGCTTTCAGGAAACAGTAAAAGGCCCATCTGATTATTCATTTATGCATATGACCAGATCTCTAGAATTTCTACAGTTTGCAATTTTAAGCTTCTCTTTCTTTTTTAATTGTGCTAATTCATTATCTCTACTTGTAGTCCTTGGAGACTGGCTGCATTAAAAAAAATCACAACAATAATCTTTTCATATCCAGAACACAATGCAAAATGCAGGTCAATAAATGAAGCTAAGAGAGTCTACTACCTACCTGTCAAGTACATAACCAAGGGCCTTATGCCTTATTCCTGAGTAAACCGATGGGCTTGTTTCCCAAGCAACTAAATTGGAAGCATCATGGAAAAGATGAATGTTTACCAAGTCAAAGACACTGTGACAAAAGGAAGAAAAGACTAACTCAGAATAAAATAAAGATAAATAGCAATGAAGAAAGCATTCAGTCTTACATCACAACAATCTGAGTCATCCCAGATTAGGATAATCTATTTTTAAGACTTATGTTAAAAAAGTGTTGAATGTACTTGAAATAAGCATGGATCCAGCTCTGTGACTACATGCACGCTGTATATACAGAACTCCAGGAGCGTTTCCATTTTTATATCAGTTTAAAATCCTGTACATTTAGTATTACAGTCTTAATAACATCAAACATTATCAAATATTACATTGCATTTGGAAATAAATCCTAAAATGATTTATGCGCCTATAAAGGAAGGAGTTCCCCCGACCCCCTTTTTTAAAGGAAACAATAAATACATCTGTAACAAAATATCATTGGGAATGGAAAAGGTGTAAGTTAATGTTTCCTTATTCCTTATCCTGGGAATAAGACAGATTTCATCATTATCTAAAAGGCTGCTTCTCAAGTTACATTTGAAAGACACGGATGAATCTTTAGGAGCCAGAAATACTAGAAGTATCTGAAGCATATCACATGTTTCAGGAAGTACATGCAACATCACAAATGGTTTCAAGAATTTTAGCCTCCACACATCTTTTCTCTGACATAGTCAAATGTAATATACTTGAAACACTGGTTGGAGCCTTTGTCTCAAACTCTCTCAGAGTACAAATGTTTCCAAGATTTGGGGGAAGGAGCAAACATAATATCCATCTCTGATTCAATTTTTGGTAAGGCAGAGACTATATGGGTAGGTGGTTCCGAGGTCCAGGAATTGGGGTGTTTGCCTGTTCTGGATGGGGTCGCACTCCCTTTGAAGGAGCAGTTATGTAGTTTGGGTGTGGTCCTGATCCATCCTTGTCCCTGGAGGCCTAGGTGACCCCGGTGACCCACAGCGCCCATTGACAACTTCTGTTGGTGTGCCGACTACACCTGTTCCTAGTTAGGGGTAGTCTAGTCACAGTGATCCATGCACTGGTAACCTCATGATTAGACTACTGTAATGCACTCTATGTTGGACTGCCCTTGAGCCCAGTGGGACTGCTCTTGAGCCCGGAAGCTGCAGCTAGGATGCTCAGGGGAGCACCTAGTAATACATATATTACAACCACATCAAAAGAACTGCATTGACGGCCTATTAGCTGCTGAGCTGTGCTTAAGGTTTTGTTGCTGACATTCAAAGCCCTAAACCACTCAGGACCAGGATAACAAGGTGACCGTCTCCCTCTATATATAAACCAACCCAACCTGAGATCTTCTGTGGAGGCCTTTTTGGTCATTCCACGACTAAAAGCATGTCATCCGGTAATGGTACATAAGTAGGCCTTCTTGGTAATGGCACCCACCCTCTGGAACACTCTCCCACATGTGGTCCAAGAGGAGGAAACTGTGGAGAGCTTTAGGAGCCTCTTGAAGGTCCATCTAGTTACACAAGCATTTCCTGACTTGTAATGGCTCTGCTCTGTTTTACTGTTCATGTAAACTTTTAATGTGTTCATTATTTTATGCTGTTTTTATATTAGCTTTTATATTGTATTTTTTAAATGTAAATAGCTTAGAGATCTTAGGATATCAAGCAGTACACAAGTAGCTTAAATAATAAATAAAGTTGCATATAAAGGGTAATTTTTTTAGACTGACCCAGTTTGGATGTACTAAATCTTGGCTAGGTTAGCAAAACTATGGTTTGTTTGTACATCCAAACCCAATCTGGCTCACTAAACATGGTTTGTTTGTAGCTGGCAACCAGGATTTGAAACCATGGTTTGAAGCTCATTCGTGAAACTCCATTTGTGCTAACTGTAGTTTACCATTACACTGAGGGGCAGACTAAATATTGATGTTTCAATGAGCTATTATAAGGCACAAAACGAAACTGTATATCTATAAGTGATGTACTGATTAGAGCGTTGGACAGGAACCTGAGAGATCCGGATTCTAGTCTCCACTCGGCCATGAAGCTCACTGGATGATGTTGGGCAAGTCACTGACTCTCAGCCTAACCAAGGTTGTTGTGAGGATAAAATGGAGAGGAGGAGGACCACTTAAGCCACCTTGGAATTCTTGCGAGATGGAGAAAGGCAGGATATGAATGCAACACAAATTAAAAAATTAAAAGTATTGCAGACATTGAGATCCACTGATTGAACTTTTACTTCCTATGCAAAAGTAGCTTTTTAAAAAGTACGTAAAACAGCTTAGATGACTGTCCCTTACGGGCAAATAAAACTTTCATGATTCACTGGAAATGGTACATCACATATTTAAAACATGCCATCTGCAAATTCAAATTCTTTGTGAATAAAATGCATAATATATAAACTTTATTTTGCAAGTGACATGAAATTGTGCAAAAGCTGTTGGATAACTTATTACTTCTACAATAACTATGCACTAGGTAGGCTGCTGGTTTGCAATTCAATACACAATAGTGTATATGTGTACAATATAGGATATATAGGACGAATGGATACTATATTCCTTGCTGTCTTTTAACGTTTTGATATTTTACACAATTTTAATATTATTGATGATTTAATTATATTTTAACTTTTGTATACGTCTATTTATACTTCTATTTATAGGTTTTAATTGTACACATTTTAATGCTGTAAAGCCGCCTTGTGTCCCAGTATTGGGAAAAAGGCGGAATATTAATAATAATAATAATAATAATAATAATAATAATGTGTGTGTGTGTATCTATCTATCTATCTATCTATATTTAAAAAAACCACTTCTATAGTACATACCAGTCAGTAATACACCACCTTGTTCGTATGAATCCTTTTCTGGACCATTTACACTGAAAAGTAAAACAAAGCCCAATATAAGCACATTAAAATACGGAAAACAGAAGGAGATGAGCCTGCTGGTATGTTATAGAAAAAATTATACTTTAACACTTTAATTGAGAACAGCAAGAAAACAAAAACAAAAAAACTACCACACCAGCAAGGTTCAATACAGTGATGTAGTTATGATTACAGGTAAAGCTATGGGTAATCCAGGTAATCTTACCTGGGCAAGAATGTGTTCCCCAAGCCTGTATTTTCCTAGATAATGTCAATGTGAGGCCAGAAATAGCATGCGTGGGTAGAACTGCCAAGTGGGAGTACAGTGCTTAACAACATCCCGCTGGATATTTCCACAGCCCATCTCCAGGCTTTATGACCTCAGAGCCCAACTGGGGAAATAATGAACATCTGGGGAACACCTTGCCTCCAGAACCCTCATACCCTATTCAAGTTGCTAGGGGAAACAATGGTGGTTTGCCACTGAATTTCGGTGGTAAACCTCTCCATGGTGCTAAAAGTGCCACTTTGGTTAAAAAAAATCACTTCTTTTTGCCACTGAAAAGTTCAGCAGCATGGCAAAGGTGGTGCATGCGGCCCATAGGATGCATGTTGCCCCCCCCCCCCGATTTACAAGGAAGAATCAGCAGATGCAGGAAGTTTTAATTAGCCAATGATTAACCTCAGCAAATGGTCACAGGCCATTTCCTCCTCCTGGTCAGGCCTATTTCTGGTCTCAGAGTCCATCTGGGATAAGAATGAATGCACTAAAGACCATCAGGGGGCTGTATTTACAGGGTAGAAACAGTGTGTGCCAGAAGAATTAAGCAGCCACGAATTTTCTCTTGCAAATGCCCACCACCACAGTCATATTTATTTCTGGTCTCAGAGCCCAGCCAAGGAAAGAAAGCAGCTGGAGGTGGGATTTGCAGGAGAAACTGCAGCAAGGGTTAAGTACCCACTGATTCCTCCTCCCTCAAGCTTTGTATTAGTATTATGAGGAAAACTCAGTTACCACCTTGAAAAATGTTTTTCTGCCCTAAGTTCTTTTGAAAATCACTAGCACCTAAATTAGCTGCAATCCTAGAAACACTTTCTGGGGAGTACGTTGCAAAGTGTTCAGTGGGACTTAATTTCAATTACCCATGTATAGGATTAGACTATAGCAGGTGTGGGCAACTTATGGCCATCCAGATGGATTGGCCTACAACCTCCCATCATCCCACACCACTGGCTATGATGGCTAGGGCTATTGGGAGTTGTAGGCCAAAACATCTGGAGAGCCACAAATGGCCTACCCCTAGACTATAGGATCCATTTGATCATTTTCACATGGGACGTAACAGTGACTAAATCAGGTGTTTAACCCTTCCTACAGATTTTTTCCTGTAAAAATCACTGAGCGGTGTTCCTGTAGATGATCTATTCAAATGAAATAGTTGGAAGCAATGCCTTGTGGACAAGTGCCTTACAGCAACCTGATGCTTTTGTTTAATCACCTAAACTTCTGTAATTCTTTAGAAAATATTTATATTTGTTGGCAGAAAAATCTGAAACTGAGATAATGTTTGCATATATCATGACATTGCATCTCACAGTCACACTGAATTGCTGTCAATCATGAACAAATGTCCTCCATTGTAAATTTTCCTAAATTATGAAGCAGCAACTATACTGGGAAAACAGAAGTGAGCTAGGCCATTCTTTTTCCATTGGGCGCAACTAGCCAAGACATCTACAGCGTGACATTCCATTCATCAAAGGAAGAAATGTTCTGTTCCACTAACAAATCAACTCATGACAAGCCATTGTAGCGTTGGCATAGAAAAAGGATTCTTCTCCATGTTTGGGAAAGGTGATCACAAAGTTATTCCAGTGGTGACAACACTGAAATTTGGGATGCCACTTAGGAAGAGGTTTTTTTTTTAAGGTATCTTGCCTAGCTCTTTAGACCTCTTTAGAAGTACAGAACTTCTTTCAGCCTGAAACTCTTGGGGACTTAATTCCAGTGGTGGAGGTGGAGCTGAAGGCAAAAGGGGCAGGGCCAACCCCCCCAAAATATCAATTTGTTTTAGCTTAAAGCTCTTACTGCCAGCAACCAAGCCTTAGGAGAGGCATTTCAACCTTTTAGGCTGGGGGAAAAACTGCCAAAGCCAGGAAATCAACAAATGATCGGGGTGAGGCGAAAGGGGGTCTGCTCACTCCTGCGGTAAACTGGTGGCTTCCAACCACTAAGATATACAACAAACCATCAAAACATAAATATAACAGTAATCACTAAGGCTTGGACTCAGAGGAGTACAAGCTGAACTGTGCTTGCACAATGGGGCTTTCCTGCCTCTTCATTCCTACTAAACTATCTTGTGCCCATCAAAAAGCCACTCTTGAGTCAGGAGACCCTATTAACAGTATAGGATGTGGCAATGAAGCGGGGGGACTACCACTGGAAGGGGAAATTGGTGGAAATCGAGGATTCCCGTCTCCTCCATTCACAAGAAGAAGTGCGCAATACTCATGCACAGAGCTCTCTAGATCCCATCCAATAAAAATAAATAGGCCATATAGCCAGACAACCCCAATAAGCCTTTTCCACAAGCCTGCAGAAAAGCAAGGCTTCAAAGGGTTTTCTTTTCTTCTGAATATTAACAGCAAGATACACTGAACATACATTTTGAAGCAATATAGGCACTACTGCATGTGTGGCAAGGATTTTGAGGATGTAATGTCTGAATTGATCTTACTATTTGTCATTGCCATTTTATGCTTTAACTACTCTCACCTGTATTGCACTGGAGATGCAGCTACTGTGTGTCGAAAAGGGATCAGTTGGTGAATGAGTGTGAGAAGTGTCTCCAGCATTTTAACATGTACTTTTTTAGTGGCTAGTAAAAAAGACCCAATGGACTCCATCAAATCAGAGCTGGATCTGGTCTAGTAAACAAACATGCTTGGGGTTCTGCAACCATACACTGGCCCTGACTGACAATGTATTTGGGGTGGTCATGTCTTGTCTGTCAACGCAGTACATTCCAGCTCTCTTCAAGGTAAGACCGCATAAAGTCATAGAACCTTCAACTCTGGTAAGGGCTGTCCCCCACCCTCATCCAGGGATATCCTCTCTTCCGTGTTCTGGGATGGAGAAGCGGAACAGTGAACACCTGCACTTCCAGCCCACAAATGTTAGGGGTGGATCAAGCCCTAGGCAATTCAGGACTGGCAACACAGAGAGAAAGAGAGAGAGAGAGAAAGAGAAAATGCTATGCATATTCTGAAATCTTTGGGACTGCATGCTATCATGGGTGAGGAGGAGACACAGACTGTCAATTACTCATTTGATTTAAATGCAGGACAATTGATTTTAAAATTATTCAGAGAATCGTAAGAGTCAAACAAGTTCTTTTTTCCAGAAGTACCAGTAAGAACTTTCATATACATAGTTTTCTTTCTGTAGATTTCTTTACTCATCTCAAACCTCTATTTAATTGCAATTTTGCTAATCTACTTTCATAACATTGCTGTTAATAGGATTGAAGAAACAAATAAAGTTTCTTTTTTTATGTTGTTAAGAAAAAAAAATTGCTCAATATTTTATTTTCCATCATGTTTTATTCATAGATTGAATCAAGTCTACACAACATTTGGCTAATATGCTGTCCATGTAGAAGCCCTTTAATTCTGTAGACATACCTATGTGATATTTTGTTGTTGTTGTTCAGTCGTTAAGTCTCGTCCAACTCTTTGTGACCCCATGGACCATAGCACGCCAGGCCTTCCTGTCCTCTGCACTCTCCCGGAGTGTGCTCAAGTTCATATTCATTGCATCGGTGATGCTATCTAACCATCTCATCCTCTGCCATCCCCTTCTCCTTTTGCCTTCAATCTTTCCCAGCATCAGGGTCTTTTCCAGTGACTTTTCTCTTCTCATTAGGTGGCTGAAATATTTGAGCTTCAGCTTCAGTATCTGTCCTTCCAATGAGCACTCAGGGTTGATTTCCTTTAGGATGGACTGATTGGACCTCCTTGCAGTCCAAGGGACTCTCCAGCACCACAGTTCAAAAGCATCGATTCTTCGGCGCTCAGCCTTCCTTATAGTCCAACTCTCACAGCCATACGTTACTACTGGGAAAACCATCGCTTTGATGATACGAACCTTTGTCGGCAAGGTGATGTCTCTGCTTCTTACTATGCTGTCTAGGTTTGCCATAGCTTTCCTCCCAAGGAGCAAGTGTCTTTTAATTTCATGGCTACAGTCACCGTCTGCGGTGATCTTGGAGCCCAAGAAAATAAAATCTGTCACTCCTTCCATTTCTTCCCCTTCTGTATGCCAGAAAGTGATGGGGCCAAATGCCATGATCTTCGTTTTTTTAATGTTGGGTTTCAAACCAGCTTTTGCACTCTCCACTTTCACCCTTAACAAGAGGCTCTTTAGATCCTCTTCGCTTTCTGCCATTAGGGTGGTATCGTCTGCGTATCTGAGGTTGTTGATAATTCTCCCAGCAATCTTAATTCTGACCTGTGATTCATCCAACCTGGCGTTTCTCATGATGTACTCTGCATATAAGTTAAATAAGCAGAGTGACAATATGCAGCCTTGTCGTACTCCTTTCCCAATTTTGAACCAATCAGTTGTTCCATGTCCGGTTCTTACTGTTGCTTCTTGACCCTTGTACAGGTTTCTCAGGTGACACGTAAGGTGGTCTGGTACACTCATCTCTTTCAGAATTGGCCACAGTTTGTTGTGATCCACACAATCAAAGGCTTTAGCGTAGTCAATGAAGCAGAAATAGACGTTTTTCTGGAATTCTCTTGCTTTCTCCATGATCCAGCGAATGTTGGCGATTTGACCTCTAGTTCCTCTGCCTCTTCGAAACCCAGCTTGTACTTCCGGTAGTTCTCGGTTCACATACTGCTGAAGCCTAGCTTGTAGGATTTTGAGCAAAACCTTGCTGGCATGTGAAATGAGCACAATTGTACGGTAGTTTGAACAGTCTTTGGCATTGCTCTTCTTTGGAATTGGAATGTAAACTGACTTTTCCAGTCTTGTGGCCACAGTTGAGTGTTCCAAATTTGTTGACATATTGAGTGCAGCATTTTAACAGCATCATCTTTTAGGATTTTAAATAGCTCAGCTGGAATACTGTCATCTCCACTAGCTTTGTTGTTAGTATTGCTTCCTAAGGCCCACTGGACTTCACTCTCTAGGATGTCCAGCTCAGGCTCAGTGACCGCACTATCAAGTCTATGAGGGACATTCCTGTATGGTTCTTCTGTGTATTCTGTCCACCTCTTCTTAATCTCATCTGCTTCTGTTAGGTCCCTGCCTTCTTTGTCCTTTATCATGCCCGTCTTGGCACAAGACGTTCCCTTGAGATCTCCGATTTCCTTAAAGAGATCTCTAGTCTTTCCCATTCTATTGTTTTCCTCGATTTCTTTGCATTGTTCATTTAAGAAGGCCTTCTTGTCTCTCCTTGCTATTCTCTGGAACTCTGCGTTCAGTTGGATATATCTTCCCCTTTCTCCCTTGCTTTTCGCTTCCCTTCTTTCCTCAGCTACTTGTAAAGCCTCATCAGACAGCCACTTGGCTTTCTTGCACTTCTTTTTCTTTGGGATGGATTGAGTTGCTGCCTCCTGAACAATGTTATGGACCTCCATCCATAGTTCCTTAGGCACTCTGTCTTATCAGGTCTAATCCCTTAAATCTATTCCTCACCTCCACGGTATATTCATAAGGGATATGATTGAGGTCATACCTGAATGGTTTAGTGGTTTTCCCTACATTCTTCAATTTAAGCTGAAATTTTGCAACAAGAAGCTCATGATCTGAGCCACAGTTAGCTCCAGGTCTTGTTTTTACTGACTGTATAGAGCTTCTCCATCTTTGGCTGCAAAGGACATAATCAATATGATTTTGATATTGACCATCTGGTGATGTCCATGTGTAAAGTCACCTCTTGTGCTGTTGGCTATGAGTGTTTGCTATGATCAGTGTGTTCTCTTGGCAAAACTCTATTAGCCTTTGTCCTGCTTCATTTTGTACACCAAGGTCATGCTTTCCTGTTATCAGAGTGATTTCTTGACTTCCTACTTTAGCATTCCAATCCCCTATGATGAAAAGGACATCTTTTTTTGGTGTTAGTTCTAGAAGGTTTTGTAGGTCTTTATAGAACTGATCAACCTCAGCTTCTTTGGCCTCAGTGGTTGGGGCATAGACTTGAATTACTGTGATGTTGAATGGTTTGCCTTGGATTCGTACGGAGATCATTCTATCATTTCTGAGATTGTACCCCAGTACTGCTTTTCCCACCCTTTTATTGACTATGAGTGCTACTCCATTTCTTCTAAGGGATTCTTGCCCACAGTAGTAGATATGATGGTCACCTGAATTAAATTCGCCCACGCTTGTCCATTTTAGTTCGCTGATTCCCAAGATGTCCATGTTCAATCTTGCCATCTCATGTTTGACCACCTCCAGCTTACCTTGATTCACTGATCTTACATTCCAGGTTTCTAAACAATATTGTCCTTTACAGCATCGGACTTTCTTTTCACCACCAGACACATCCACAGCTGAGTATCCTTTCAGCTTTGGCCCAGCCGCTTCGCTGTTTCTGGCGCTACTTGGAAATGCCCTCTGCTCTTCCCCAGTAGTATATGGGACACCTTCCGACCTGAGGGGCTCATCTTCCGGCGTCATATCTTTTAGCCTTGTGATACGTTTTCTTGGCAAGAATACTGGAGTGGGTTGCCATTTCCTTCTCCAGTGGACCACATTTTGTCAGAACTCTCCGCCATGACCTGTCCGTCTTGGGTGGCCCTGCACGGCATAGCTTATGGCTTCACTGAGCTACGCAAGCCCCTTCGCCACAACAAGGCAGTGACCCATGAAGGGGATGTGATATTTTACCATCATACAAAGAGGAACATGGTATTGAAATACTAGACCAGCCCATGGGTTCTGGGTGGCTTGTTAACCACGGCAATAAGCCACCACTGATGGCTTACCCGATGTGGTAAGCTGCTCCAGCAAGGGTAATTATGGAAATCTGGCCCCACCCCACCCGGCACATGCTGCATGGAAAAAAAGCCACAGTGGTTTATTTCCCCTTCTGTGATCATGTGAACCCAGTCACTATGATTAAGAAGTCACCATATTTATATGTTATACTTCTTAACAACTTTTCTCTGCAAAGGACTCAAACTGCTCTACAATACAAACAACATATTTGGGAATTAAACAAAACAGTAAGACAACTAATGCCATGCTTCTATGTTGAACTGGATTGAACTTAAGATTAATCCTGCATGTCTAACTGATACAAATTAGGATAGGAACTCTACAGAATAAATTTATTTCAGTGGGCAGTATCCTAGTTAACGTAGATTACGTTGTGCTAGTATAAGTGACTTCTAGAGCAAGACCAATATAATTTTCCAGGTAAAGCTGGCACACCAGCAAACACTATTGGCATTGAGCTAGAGATTGCTTACACTAGTTCAATTTACGTTACACTAGTGCTGAAAAGAATATTGCCCAAGGTGCTAAATATGGTGAAATACTGAGAAGCAATCAGTATCTTGTCCTTGACCTACAGATGGGCTAACTATTTACTTCTTAATGAAATCTGAACCCCTAAAAGCAAACCAGTTTTCCCGCCCAATGACAAGAGACTATACAAAAGGAGGAAAGGAAGGACATCGTTCCACTATTATAGCAGTGGGCAACTTGTGGCCCTCCAGATGTTTTAGCCTACAACTCCCATAATCCCCCACCATTGGCCATGCTGGTTAGGACTGATGGGAGTGGTAGGGCAAAACATCTGGAGGGCCACAAGTTGCCCACCCCTACAGTGTCACATAAGCAGGAGCAAACTGGAGTGGGCTTAGAATGGGGAATGAGATAAGCAATAGCAAGCCAGTCTGGCTTTAAATGAGCACCATGAATGATTAAACAACTTCGTTCACATCCCCAGAACAGTCTTAATAGGAACATTAACAATGCATTTAATTGTTACATCATTGTATATAAGTATACATGTTTGGACTGTTTATTGTATGTAGTTGAAATACTTTTAAAGTATTCTAGTTTATTTATATTGTGTTATCAATGGGCATGGTACTTTTGAACATTTGAGACCTGTACTAAGAAGTTCACAATCCAAATTTTAGCATGGGAAACAACAGGGAAAGTGGAAGAAAATGGAACCAGGGTATAAGTTGGGGAAGAATATGCATTTATTTCAGTTACACCTACTTAGGCTTGTGGTTATAGTAGGACAGGAGAACTAGGGAGTCATGCCACACGTATCATAGAAAAGGTGTTTGTTGAAGGAAGAGGTGACATCACAGAAGTGTCCTGGCAAGAAGTTCTGGGCTAAAGGGGCAGCAAGGGGCAGAGCCATTTTGAGGAAGAAGGCAGCCTTGGATGTGAAGAGTATGGGCAGGGATGTATCAGGATCAAACAGTAGATAGATAAGGATGGGCATGGCCATGGAAGGCTTTGAAGGAAAGGACAATGAGATTGTGCTAGATCCAGGAGTGAAAGGAAGCTTTGAACTCTTATGTTGCTTTACCTACAAACATAAAAAAATTTCTGAAAAAAAAAAAGGAACTGATATCTTATGTGGAAGAAGGGAGGGTTTTTTGCCCCTAGTTTGTGGTGATCAAGTTCTCCCTGGATCACTTCACAATTGACTTGGAGTGCAATCCTATGCAGGTTTAAATGGAAAATAAAGTCCTACAACTCCTAACATTCCCCAGTCAGCTGGCTGGGGAATGTTGGGAGTTGTAGGACTTTTTTTCCATCTAAACCTGCATAGGACTGTGCCCTCAGTCTTTTTGAGCTCTCTTCAAAGAACTCCAGAAGATTGCTCAGAAAGACTGTGAAGAGCAGGGGAGCTCAGCATCAGCCCACTACTGTCATCAGGCCCTCCACCATCACTAGGTTCCCCCCTCCTCTGTCAAAGTTTACCTTGCAAGGCAGGTGGGGGAGAACCAATGGCAAGGACAGCTGGAGATGGCAAGAATGTCATCCTTGTATTTCCTGACTTCCTGGCATCAGTGGAAATTCCCATATATGCTGTTGCTGGGAAGTCTGGCAATATTTCCCCTGAATCAGTTCATTGTTCAGAAGTACATACTGCTGCAGTGAAGCTCGGGAACTGTGGTTTTCAATTCCTCCTGACCCAAAAGGAATGGAAAACTATAGTGCTCAAGTTTCCTAGTGGCAACAAATGCATTAAAGAGTGAGCCTCCACTGTTGGCACTCTCCTCTAATGCTATTCTCCCCCATCGCAAGGAAAAGGTTGAAAAGGGGTGTGTGTGTGGTGCTGAATCGACCCTATTACGAGCCAAGCCTGAATTCTGGTTGATGCTTGGGCTCAGATCATAATGGGATCAGGCCATAGTGGAGGGGAGGGGGTGCGCAACTCCCGAGTTCGCCATTCCAACCCATTCTCCCATTAAGGTACTCAAGTGTGATCACCTATTCTGACTACACACTTCCAAAGCAGTTCCGAAAACGGGACACCTTCTTGTGAGCCAGCACAAAATATCAAAGCTGTTCAGAATTATCTATAGTCTATAATGTGTTATCTAGATTTTAGAATATGGCAACTTCATGCCCCAAGAAATGAGTTCAGCATCTTTCACCTTATATAATATTAAGTCTCTCCCCAGTTTTCCTGTTAATAAGATTCCTTTAGCCAGCAGACAGATTGTGAATACAGGCAGTTTCATCTACTAAAAGACAACATAAATCATTATTGAGAAAGGAGAGACTGCAGTAAGGTTATCACCATACAGCCTTCTCCATGAAAGGTTTGCATTAAAGCATTAGTGAAATTAATTCATCTTTCACAAGAGCTTTGAGCAGTATCGGTGATCTATGATAACAACCAATTTCTCACTATGGAGGGGGGAAAAATGACTCAGCCCTGATAGACTACACAAATCTGCTTTTTAAAAATGACCTAACATTATCTGGAGTGTTGCTCCCAAAGGCATCGTTTGAGATTCATGCGCAGCCAAGAGAAGCCATAAATCAGTTCAGAAAGTTTTGTTACTTTTATATGCAGTGGGCTGTAATTATTTTGAATTGCATTATGCCTCAATCATTGTAATTACTTTTAGATCATCCTTAAGCGGCAGTAATAAAAAGAAAAGGAATCAGTCTTAAACTAAGGGCAAAATGCACCCCCACCAAAAGAACATAAATGTTACATTAGAAGATGGTGTAAACACACAGTAATGTAAAGTTGATGTAAATTTTGCAAACTAAGCATACAAAATATCCACTGTTTGCACAGCTACTGACGGTAGTTCATGAAGGCAATACTCCTATACACTTACTTGAGAGTAAGTGCCACTGAACTCAATGAGGCTTACTTCTAAGTAAACATGCATATAATTAAATGTCTGAGATTCACAGGGCAAATAAAACCTATTGGCTTAGTACAGAGATTTAAGGGTGCATCGCTATACATGTGTTATACATGAGGGGCAACAGGACTTGGGAGAATGCCAGATACACTGCCACCATGGCAGATACACTGGTGGAACACCTCTGATGCGTCTCCATTGACAGCACAACTTTACAACAGCCCCATACCCAGTGTAAAGAACTTCCCTCTTCGTGATTTCAATGGAAGATGGGGGGAAAAAAAAAGAAGTTCCTGCAAGAACTACCCTGCTTATGTCACCACAACTTAGTGTGGTGTTCTGTGATTGGACGCTGAGGTGTCAGAACCAGTGAATAAGCCACTGGTAGGATTATAGTTTCTACCTTTATAACTGGTAGGCTTATAGAATGACTGCACCAGGTCACTAGTGCAAATGAGATCACAATCAAGCCCTCTATCCTCTGGAATGCTCAATTGTCTAAACTTACCTCTGGGAAATAATCCTGTGGAAACTTTTCTTTTTCCAGCATAGGCGTACTTTCTAATGTATCTGAGTAGATTTCTTTCCCCGTAACTTTTTTATACTTCTTAGCTAGGAAGAAATAAGGAACATTTCTAATACCTCTGTTAACATAACCAGGTTTTAACATGCACAATGGAGGAATGAATGCATTAATGAATGAATGGATTTGATTACTGCCTTGCTCAAACTAAGCAGGACTATGTTTGGTCACTGAGTAGTCTGGAGATTGTCTAGGAACCCTATTTACATTCCTTGAGTTCCATGGAAGAAAAGCTGGATACAAATATAATTAAACAATAAGGGTGAAATCCAACACTGCACGAACAGAAGACAAGTTCACGTAATGGATCTTTCCTTTCTCTCTTCCCCTGCACCAAATGCCTCTCCAAAAGTGGTGGTGGTGATGGTGGGGAACCCACTGAACATTGTCAGCTGTGTTTTGCGGGGCTTTAGTAGGAGGGGGGAATTGCCAAAAGCTGGCTGGAGAAATGTTGTACCACTCATGCAAGGTTCCTGATTTTGGTGATTTTCCCCTCCCACTGCAGCCCAATAAGAGACAGCCCACCATGTTTGGTAGGACCCAGACCCTCTGAGGAGGCTTTTCAGGGGGTACAGACAGCAACGTGGGTTTCATGCTAAATAAACTAAATAAATAAATAAACAGCACAATGCGGGATTTCACCCTAAATAAATTGGAATAGGGTGAAGGTTGAATTTGGTGGTGGAAGCAATCAGGTACAAAATCACAGACTTAGCACTAAAACTTAAGTGCATGTATTGGACATCTCCACAATTCACTTGATTAAGAATAACCCCTATGATTGTTCAGCAACCATTAAACTGTTACATGTGGAGAAAATGAGTGGACAGACAAGTTAATCTCTCATTAAAAAGTTCGCATATCACTGCTGCAATTTACATTGTTCTTTTTCAGGAATAAAATATGCTGTGATGAGTCTTTGACATTATGTCTGAGATTTTACTTGAACATCAAAAAGATGATGACTAGAAGGATTTATGGTACTTAAACCTTGAAATGCAGTACTCATAGAACTGCTGCTCAAATCCTTCACTGAAGACAGACCCCCCCCACACACCTTCAATTACAAGAAAGGGGGCAATCTATCTTGGGTAAGAACAAGAATAATGAAACTGAACAATTGAGACAATTAGTTCACTTACAATTTCAATGATGTTTCAAATAAATGTGGTGCAAAGATGTAGAATGGATGTGACCTGTCTCAATAAGTTAAGTGAAGTTTATGAAATTTTTATAATGAAATTAGAGCAGACATTTCTCAAAACCTGAAATGGGGTACTTTTAAAATGATCAAAGTTGTTCCACACATTGGAAAGAGCATGCTTTAAATCTTCATACAAACTTCAGCAAAGCAAATACATACAATTTATACATAAAATAAAAAAAATAAAAAACACATTTAGTTGTATTAAAAACATTACTACTGTTGGCTGCCTTGAACGCCATTTTTGTGGGATAAAAAATGTAATAAATAAATAATTTAATTAAATCACACGGTTTCTTAAAATTTGCTTCACTGATATCTGAAGGCAGTGTGGTGTAGTGGTTAGAGAACTGAAGTGAGACAAGGACTGGGGAAACCTAGGTTCAAATCTTGATTCAGCCATGAAGCTCACAGGGAGAGTTTGGCCAGTGCCTCTCCAGGGTTTCAGGGGATGTCTTTCCCATCACCCACTTTCTGATCCTTTTAACTGCAGATGTGCAGGATTACATCTGGGATCTTCTGCATGCCCACTGAGCCATAGCTCCTTTCCTTTGCTGTCCTTTAAACTACTCTTTCTCAAACAAGCTGTCCTTTGAGTTTCTTTTTCTTAACCTTACGGGGTTGCTGTGAAAGAAGGGGGAAGCTAGCACTGGAACACAACTGGATGCTACCCAATGCTCCCAGAGAGGCAAAAAGTCTTTGACCTAGCACCCACTATGGCTTAATTTACCTGTGATGGCTTGTCATGTCATACTGGGGGCCTGCATTTTTGCATGGCACCTGTCTTGCTGTGTCTTGCAAACTCAGGTGGCAGAGGTTGTTTGAGGGTTAGACCACCCTAGAATAACCCATGGCTTGTTTTAGGTTCCTGCAGCTTAGGTTCGCATGACACGACAAGCCATGGAAAGCCAGGCACCTGTGGGCGCCATGCAAAAGTGGTGCCTGTGGGTGCCCAGCATAACACAGCAACTCCCATGGGTAAATTAAACTACGGTGGGCTGTTGTGACATGCAAACAGGCTCTTTGTGTCCTTCCATACATTTCATTTTGAGGTGTACGCTTAAAACTTCTTAGGCCTCCATACAGCTAAAAATGGAAAGTGTGAACCCTGGTTTGCAAACACAGGTCTCAGACAGGTACACTGATCAGAACTTTTGACTGGCTGCAGCTCCTTGTCAAACATTCACCCAGAGGCGAACTGAGGCTTTCCCTGATTAACATGTGAAAACACTCCTCAAAAAGCAACATAGGCTGCTCCTTCTAACATGAGCAGAATTGAACAGTGTGACATTCACAATGAAACTCTATAATATCTACTGAAAAGTAAAGCCCACTGAATTCAGTGGAACTTACTCTGAGAAAGGCGTGTATAGGACTGGAGTTGGACTTATTTCTTACACTTACCTTTAAAGTCAAATTGGTAAATGTTTTTCAAGGATTCATGTAGAAAGTAAAAACTTCCCAGTGCCTATATAAAAAAAACACAAGTTCAGCAGAATATACAGAGATTGCTTTTAAAAACTTTAAACATGAACCATTTGTCCATCATCAGAAAACGGAATTAGGGTGCAAATCCTATGCAAGTTTAGATAGAAAAAAGTCCTACAGCTCCCAGCATTCCCCAGCCAGCTATGCTGTCTGGGGAACGCTGGGTGCTGTAGGGACATTTTTTCAATAAACCACAAAGTCTTAATTTCTTTTGGTGTTTAAATACAATGTTATCCTTAAGGAGTAGCTCGTTCAACGCTTCAAGAGGATTTCATAGAAATTCCAGTTCCAACCTTTTGCAACACTGTCTGACCAGCCAGTAACTACTCTCCACAGACCCACAAAAGCTATCCACGTCACAAGGAAAGTTTTCTGTTTAATTGGAGAAATAATGTTGACTACATGACAAGCTATACCTGCTGGAACTCACAGTCGAGTGTGGCAAGTCCACCTAAAATCCTATGGTGGGTTCCACCAAGGCAACAGCCTGTCCTCCTCACCACCTGGTCTGCCAATTCTGTTTTGGGTAGAATTTGGCAGCACTGGGCAGTACAGCTACTTTGAGTCAGGTTATTACTTCACTACCCTCTTTAGTATCAGCTTAAATTCTGAATCAAAACCCAAATTCTGTAGTTGCAGGATAGACAAGCTTGAGCACAGGCCTGCCTGCCTGCCTGCCTGCCTGCCTGCCTTTCTTTCTTTCTTTCTTTCTTTCTTTCTTTCTTTCTTTCTTTTCTTTTTTACATGAAAGCATGATTATATAAAAGGTAAAGGTGTCCCCAACCAGTCGTGTCCGACTCTAGGGTGTGGTGCTCATCTCCATTTCTAAGCCGAAGAGCCAGCGCTGTCCGAAGACGCTTCCGTGGTCATGTGGCCGGCATGACTGAACACCGAGGTGCATGGAACGCTGTTACCTTTCCCGCCGAAGCGGTACCTATTTATCTACTTGCAATTTCTTGCTTTCGAACTGCTAGGTTGGCAGAAGCTGGGACTGAAGACGGGAGCTCACTCCGTCACGCAACACTCGGGTCTCGAACTGCTGTCCTGCCGACCTTCCGGGCTGCAGTTCAGCGTCTTAACCATTAAGCCACCGCGGCCAAAAGCCCTTCAAGAGCATTGGTATTTAAGAATTATCTCTGTGATTCCTAGGAAGATAAAGGCCAGTGTATCACTAGAATATAACCAGAAGGAAGCATCTGCTTTTTATTAATTGCTAATGATATTATATTACGATATTAAATATTAGGCAGCAGCATTTTTATCTTATACAATATTCTTTTTTTAAAAAAATCTTTTTCTAAAGTCTGTCAATCTTTCTTCTTCAGAATGGTTAACCTTGGAGTCCTCTTCAAGAATGCCTGCTGCTGCTGCCGCTGCTGATTTGCTTCCTCCATGGATAAATGCATAATAAAAAATAACAATAAAAAAAAAAAACCTGGAGCAAGCTGCCTGGGTCACAAGAAAGTGTACTCATCAATTAAAAGTGTGTGACAGTGTTTTCCGTTGGATGAACTAATATGTCAAGGAGACGGGCAGGACCTCATGTTTGTGCTTTTGACAAATCAGCACATTTTCAGTCTCTAGATGTGCAGCTTCTCATAAATAATGCAGCAATCAGTGAGCCAAAACTCTGCTCTGCCAGAAGGGTGTTCCTGTCTTCTCACTACTGAGGTGTGTGTTTGTTTTTTAAGAGTCAAAAATAAAACAAAATGATCCCTTTGGAATAGTATTGGTCTCCTCCCCTTTCACTAATAATTAAACTAATACACTGTTTTCCTCAATGAAAGAGATTAAAGGAGGAGCACATGCTCTGCAAACAGGAAGTCTTAAATCCAATCTCTGGCAGCTCAGGGAGTGGGACAGGCCCCTGGCTGTAGGGGTGGCCCAAGACATTCTGCTGTCTGGGACAAAAGACAAGACGTCTCTCTCCCTCCACCACCCACCGTCTATGGGCAGAAATCCACTAGACCAGCATTTGAATCTTTCTTCAACCCTGGAAGCATCTTCTACTGCAGCTAAGGACAAAAGGCTAGCTAAGGGGCCGCAGGGCAAGACACCTGGTTCACATAGTTTTGTTTGCCAAAACCCTGCTGGTTCTTTCAGCTGCCTGAGGTCTTGGAGATCTTCTGCCCAGTACGAAGCCAAGACATTGTCTTGGCTGAAGCGGAGCCCAGATGGCATGTTCTCCTCCCCCCACACCAGGACCAACACTTTAAAAGGTCTTGCTGTACAATTCAGATACCAGTCCTTGCATTCATCTATTCCCCTTTCCCGCTGCTGAATAGAGGGGCCAGTCCTGCTTCTGCCAGTCAGAATACTGGGCTTTATGGCCCAGTGCTCTGAACCGGTATTTATTTGTTTGTTTAAAACACTCCTATACCACTAGGGATGGGTGAATGAGCCATGACTGACCTTGCTAAGCTTCCCTGAACATCCACTCGCTGCTCATCTGTCCTTAATTTGCGCTCAAGTTCATGATTGTTGCTTGTTTTATGCAAATGGGAATACTGTGCAAAATGAATGGCTCAAGCATGAACGTTGTGAAAAAACTTCCAAAATGTGGGCAAATTTTCTCCATAGAAGGGAAGCAATCCTATGGCCACTAGATACCGTCTAGAGGGCTGTAGGATTTTCCCCAGCAACTGTGCTTTTTGCCCCTCCCCCTCCCAGCCAGCACAGTTCTCTCTGCACCGGCTACGTCTCTGTGCTTGGAAACAGAGCACGGAGATGGTGAAAAGGGGGCAGTTCCAGGGGCGGGGAGGGGAGGAGACTGCAGAAGCCATGTTACGCAGCTTCCTATGTGCTGTGCGGCCTCTCCCTCCCTCCCTCTCCGAAGCTCCCTGGCTAGACGGGTGAAATTGCCTGTCAAGCCATAAATGTAGGGCAGCTGGAACATGGAGGCGAGGATCACCTCCATGCTCTGGCTGCCCTGCATTGGATAGTTGCCAGCTTCTGAGTCTTCATAGGACTGTGTCCTAAAGTATGGGTGATTTAAAAGTTGCACATTTTGAGGAAGTTGTGCATTTTTCAAGTACACATTTTGTGAATGTGAACACAATTTCAGGGATTTGTGAACATTTTCAGAGACAATGCATTCCTGTTCCCATTCTCATTTGGGATTGCAAACAGGGCATTTTTGAGTGATTTGCGAACTGAAACGTAATTCTCAAACATCCCTAATACCACCTTCCTTCTGCAAATCAGATTCCAGGGCAGTGTACAAAAATATAGATAATAAATTATTTAAACCCGATACAATACAACCACTGCTAACAATAACAACCATAATAGAAGGTAGCAGATAAGGCAGACTGAAGGATTATGCAAATTAAAATGCCTGGGTAAATGAAAATGGCTTCATGTTGTGCCAAAAAGATTGTAAAGTAGCTGCCAGCCAGGCATAACTTTTTAGGGAGGGCATTTCAAAGCCAGGGCCTCAACACTGAAAAGGCCCTCTCCTTTGGGATTACTAATGCACTTCCAATAAGGAAGGCACTTGGAAAAGGGCCTCAGCAGAACTTGGGCAGTATCCAACACTGCTGCTCTGCTTACCCTATTGACATAGCACTGCAGTAATGGCCTCTAGCGCTACACCAATAGTGTAAACTGGTGCAACGGGTTTTCTGTGGACACCCGTCATGACAGTTTGTGCTATTGGCACAGTGGTAGAGGTCGCCTGTGCTAGCGCTATGTCAACTGTAAAAGTGGAGCAGCAGCAGCTGATACTGTCCCTTAAAACATAGGCAAGCTGATATGCTTTCATTTGAAAGCAGGTTCATATGAGTTTATGATCTACTGAACTTTTTTGAGATTTTAGATGTTCAAGTTTCATTTAGATGTTCAAGATGTTCAAAATCAAACAAGATTTAGATGTTCAGCTCAAAAATCTGCCTTAAAGCTCATTAAGGCTTTCGGTGTTCTGTTCACATTTGCTATTGTGAGTTTCTTGAAGAAATAATGAAGTGGAAGGGGTGTCAAGAACTGACAGGAGGGGTTTAGTCAGCATCCATCTTGGAATGTTGTGAAAATAAGTTATTTCTAAGGAGGTGTATGAACTTGAGCACGCTCCAGGAGAGAGCGCAGGACAGGAAGGCCTGGCGTACTATGGTCCATGGGGTCACGAAGAGTCGGACACGACTGAACGACTGAACAACAACAAAGGAGGTGTGCAGCATCCATATGTAGGCAGTAGCATTTGGAGAGCCCTCTTGACACTAGGGGTGCTCCCAACTGTGTCAGCTAAGTCCATGTCAGTTAGAATCCACCAAATCAGTTTTGTATTCTCATGCCTGGGCTAAAATGTTGTTATCCCTCATGTTCAGGGTCATTTTCTGAAATCTCTGATTTATGCAGGGTCAGGGGAAATTCTGTATTTAACTAACTAGGGCATGTGTTAAGATAATTAGGATGTTGTTGATACATTTTATCCACTTGCTAAGATTTCAGCAATGTGTAAAGAACAAAAGAGACCTCCCCCCCGCCCCAAGTTCAGTGAGGAAGGAAGATTCTTTCCCAGATCACATCACAATTTCTGGTTGCCATTTTTCTCTCTCTTAGAACATGATTTTACAAAGCAATCCTAAGTATGCTTAAATCCCAGTATTCAATGGAGCTAACTTCCCTAGTAAGTGTGTTCAGGATTGCAGCCTGTTTGAGGGAGCACATCCCCCTACATATGCCTGCCTGAGGATTGAGGTCTGTTGGAGGAGCCCTCCTCTGCATCCCACCAGTGTGAGGCATACTCACTATGGTGAGACATGGGAGAGGGCTTTTTCTGCTGTGGCACCCTGGTTGTAGAATGCCCTCCCCTTGGAGGCCCGATTGGCACAGACACTGGTTTCATTTCTGTGTCAAGTTAAAACATGACTTTTTATCAAAGCCTTTGAGGGCTAAATGCATTCCCTAAAGTAGCACACTGCTTTAACTGTTTTATTGTTTTAGATTTGAAATTGGTATTAGCTTGCTTAATGGTTTAATGTGTTTTTAGCTGTTTAAATAAGTTATTGTTTTATACTGTCTAAATTGATTTTATTTGTATGCCACCCTGAGATCCCAATGATATAAGGTGGGATATAAATGTGTTAAATAATAAATACATAAATAAATAAGTAGCTGTTATCACTGGAAGAAGACACCATAAGATTTCTTTGCCGTGTACAAGATTAATTGTTGCAATGTGTGGGGCATATTTACACACCACTGTAGTACACGCATACACACTGTATTTCTGTCTTTCATGAGAGTTTGATGTCTCTCCTCTCTTTTGGTTTTTTGACATTAGACCTAAACACATTTATTTACAGGGAGCTACCATGGACCTCTAAGCATCTTTGACAGATATCGAATTGTAGCTCTTTTAAATCACATTTCTCAAAATATATAGGTGCCACAACTGTGTATTTATTTATTACATTTATATCCTGCCTTTTTTTCCTCCTTAAGGAACCCAAGGCAGCATACATAATCTTCCTCCTCTTCCATTTTATCCTTACAACAACAACCCTGTGAGGTGGGTTGGGCTGAGAGTCTGTGACTGGCCCAAAGTCACCCAGTGAGCTTCCATGGCCGAGTGGGGACTAGAACCCAGATCTCCTGACTTGCCCAGTCCAACACTCTAGCCAGTGGAAGAGCAGCTTGGATGCAACCACAGAGCCCCACCACCCGCAAAAGAATATCAGTGGAGGAAGTAGATGCATTTGGTCATCTACCCCCAATGAAATTAAGGGAGCAGCCCATACTGAGAATAGCTTCGTGTGCACATGGAAGAGTGCACAAAGACAGATGAAACAGAGCAAGTCGGACTATGCCAATAACATATATTTTTTACATTAAAGAGAATATATATTTCCATGCATGCTTCTAAGCGGCAATGAAATGTTTTGTTACTGCAAACAGTAATTTTCACCGAGCATTCACATCAATAATCTGTTGTTCATTTTGAGGTTCAATTAGCATCAAAAGAGATTTTGAGAAAAGCATTTTTGATTCTATGCAACAAAGAAACCCACAGCTACTAAGAGTGATACCAGCAATGACTATTGCAATATGAAATTGTTACTCTAATAAAAAATTGAAAGTATCTATAAAGGGTACAGACCACTATGCCTATTTAATTGTTAATTAGATGCTGAGATAGGGGTCGTTTCTCTTGTGCAAATTTAACAACTACAGGGAAGTACTTAAAATAAAATGTTTAAATAATTACCGCCCAGAGTAAACATTCACCGCATTACTTCATTGAATGTGCTAAAGCTAATATAGCAATTATGAAGAGTGCTTTAAATAAATGTAAAATAAATGGCCAATGACGACTCAGAAAGTGTAATTCATGTAGTCATAAAATCCATAATTAGCTCGAATGAATATTTAAAGTCAAAGTTCAACCTAACTTTTTCAATGTTTAACCTACTATATCAATATAGCTCAAGAAATACATTTGTCACTGAAAATGACAGCATCTGAATATTAATTAGCGTAGGTCACTGCTGACAGGAAGTCCTTATCTTGCCAGTCCTTTTGACTATAGTGCATGTCACCAGTATGTTTGTCACGTCTGATATTATTGATTACCTGCCTGTTTGGCCAAAAACAATTAAAAGGTTTTGTTTTTTTTTTACATATTTATAAACCTGACTGTCAAGAGCACTTATTTTTCCATTAGAAAAATGTACTCTATTAGCTGCCATATTTTAGTCTCAGGAGCAGCAGTAAATGAGGAGTAACTCTAGACAGCATGACAACATTTTTACATAAAACCACTCTTTTCTTGGTTAGTTTTTTTTTTTTTAAAGAATATTTCATTGGGCTCTTTTGTAGTGTAATAGAAATGGACCATCGTTATTATACGTAACCATTTTAAAAACTAATTCAGAGGCTGGGTTCCTTGTGTTCCTTAACAGTTTCATTCAGATGCTAATGGAATACATTTAGTTTTTACTTATAATTAAAAATATATGAAGATGAAGCTTCATATCCTCCAGGTGCACCAGTTCAACCGACATCATACTCTTATAGCAGTGGTGGGAACTTCTGAATGGCAGAATAACTCAGACTGTCTCTTATCCGTCAATCAATATGGTGCTAAAGCAGCTCCAGCATCTGGAGATCAGGAACAAAGACAAAAGGAAGCCAGGGAAGGAATGGAGTTTCTTACTAATCTTATGTTCTCAATTAAAGTGCTTTTGGTTCCCTGAACTGGGGTGAACGTCTAATTCTAAGTGGAAAAACTGACTGTGTACACAAATCAACTCATTAAAAAACAATCTATTACTTTTTATCTACAAACAAATTAGGTGTCCAGCAATTTATCATTCTCTGCATTAGCCTTATCAGCCAAAGTACACAGCATTAAACTGCTATTGTGATTTGTTTTCACATCAGGCCTTGTCTATCCAATATGCAGGCATCTGGAACTTTAAAAGTGGATTTTTTAAAGTGGATCTTAATATTTGTATTAACTCTTTAACAATGCAACAGCCTGATCTGAAGACCAGCAAATATATTGTCAACATACAAATTCTGTAGCATTAGGATATAAAAGTTTAATTTTTAAGGCAGGAATGTTAAGGCATCACAGATGGTTAGGATCAAGGTGCCAAAGTCCATCTAACTCCGTTTCTCTTGTCTTTACTAAGTTAACACTAACTGAATGTTTTCAGAAGGTGCAGAGTATGTTTCAAGTATCCAAAAGCAGGCACATACATTCCAAACAGGGTTGCAAATTCCAAGCAGTGTGTGTGTGTGTGTGTATGGGGGGGGGGGAGGGAGAGAGAAAGCTCTATACATATAACATATTTTAAGTTCCCAAGGCAACCAGATAACTGGTCTCCCTCCCCCTCCCTGCTCTCACTCTGATTCCACATAATTTGGGACTTCAAAATCAGCTAAAAATGATCACTGTCAGAATTTTACACCATCACTATCAATGAAGCTTTGGACAGAGCAATAAAAATGTCACATCGTACGCATATTACTTGTTATTTTGCTCTTTGAACAAATTATCCACAAAAGGATTATAGATTAAGCATTCTCAGTTACTTTTGTAGAAACACCTCGTTTCAGAATGAAACACTGAAATACATCCAGTTTCAGATGATATACAAAAAGATCCCATAAGTAGGCATATGTATCTTGAACCTGTTCGCACATAATATGAATAGCAGAATTTCTCACTGACTGCAATGTGGCAGTTCTATATAGAAAAGTAACTAGGATTGAAGAGCATAATTATTTTTAAAATTCTGACATCTAAAAGACTGGTACATTGCGTTTCACACAACTTAGCTTCACCATAAAGATATGTTACAGTACCAGAAGTGTGAAAAATTGTTTTGATAGACAGCTGTGATTAAAAGGCATTATGTTACATGACCCGCATTGCATCATATGCACGCTTCCTCAGAAGTAAGACCCACTGAGTTCAATGGGGCTTACACTCAAGTAAGCGTATACAGGACTGCAGCCTTAATGTCCTTTTCACACATAATTGGCCAGTTTTAAAACAACTACACCAGCTTCTGATATCCTCTCGGATACAATTCAAGTGGTTATGAACTGAAGCTGCATGAACCTGCCAGGATAATGCACTCTGCAGGATAGTGCAAAGGCCTTTTCTCCAGTTCCCCTTGTTTTTGAGGTGACAAAGCTGGTAACATGAGATATAGAGTCTTTTCAATGAAGAAACCCAGCCTTTGGAATGCCCTTCCCAGGGACACCTGCCTGGTACCAACTTTGTTATCCTTTTGGTATTAGGTGAAGACTTTTATATTTTTATCCAGGTTTTAAAACATGTTTTTGATGCTGTTTTAACAAATGATCTTTAAAACATACCTAGCTCTGGTTTTAAGATATGGTTTTACAGTGCTACTGTTTCGTAATTATTTCATTTATTAGTGGCTTTATTGTTGTTTTAACTGTTTATTTTGTGAACTGCTCTAGGTATCCTCTTGGGGGTTGAAGAGTGGGATAAAAATGCATAAAATAAATACTCTGCCATAATTTAGCACAGGGGCACTGAACTTCAGACCTGCAGGACAAATTTGGCTTGCCTGGGGTCCCAATTCAAATTTGGCTTGCCTGGGTGGTTCCCCTGATAGCCATGCCTCCTTTGCCTTGATCACCAATCTTTGGGTAATTTCCTGACTTCTGAACATTTTCCCCATTCTGAAAGGTTGAAATTCCTCTCCTAAGGCTGGATTTAAGCTAAAATAAATAATGTAAGCTAAAATTAAGAGCTTTACGCTAAAATAAAGGCATCTCTTTTGCCTTCGGCTCCACCTTCTACTGGAATATGGCCCCCAAGAATTTGTCCAAAGTTGAATTTGCCCCTTGGGTTGAAAGAGGTGACACCCCTGGTTTAGTATTATGTGAACAAGCTTGCTTGTACGCTAACCCTGCGATCAGTGGGAATCCCGCTGTGCCTTGCTTGCTCACAGGGTGGATTCCTCCATGGGGTGGGACTTAGAGGCCAAGTCCCCACTGGAGAAATCCAAGAGGGCTACGCAGGCCAGATAGATATCCTCCATGGGCCAGAGGTTTCCCATCTCTGAAACAGAGACAAGAGTTATTGTCTGGGTACAATGTACACATTATGGATCACGGAATACCAAGACTGGGAATGACTGCCTACTTGTTCAAAAAATATCCACTATGGATCAAATGGCACATTACTTATGAATGGATCATTTGGGGGCAATGTAAATTGCAGGCTTGGCCCCCCTGATCCAGATGGGGACTGCAGCAAGGGATTATTATTATTATATATTTATATCCTGCCTTTCCCTCAATACTGGGACTCAAGGCGGCTTCACAACATTAAAATTTATACAATTAAAACCTATAAATGGAAATATAAATACAAGTGTACAAAAGTTAAAAATATAAGTAAATCATCAGTATTAAAATTGTAAAAATATCAACACATTAAAAGACAACAAGAAAAATAGTATCCATCTGTCATATTTTCACAGGTCCAGACTAGTTATCCCCAAAGGCCTGCTGGAACAAAAAAGTTTTTACATGCCTACGAAAGCATACTAATGGTACTTAGAGCATGCTCTTCTGTTAGAAAGCTCAGAACTTTTTATGAAATTACCTTTCTAGGTTTAGATAGAACATCCATAACATTTTCACACTTTTCTGTCTCAGAATAGAGCTTTAAGAGAAGTGAAATGGCACCTTGCACTTCTGCTAATCTATGAACACTAAATAATTGTACTGCTTCATATTTTAAATATGATACTATTCTTATTCTGTAGAAAACAATTCTAAAGTTGATCCACATTTACAATGATCACTTGACATTAAACAATTGTAATTAAAACACCACTACGCTTTAAATCAATTTAGTATTTCATAGGTCTCTTCTTCTATAATAGACTCAGTAATGGCAAATTCAATTTGTTGAGAAGACATTATTGCTCATTTCATGTGGTATTATCCGGTCAGCTCTCAGTGGGAAGGGTAGCATGTGGTAAAAGGGTGTATTTAGCATGTCACAGTCACTGGATGCTATTCTGTATCTCCAAGAATCTTCGTAAGCTGCCTCAAAATAAGAGACAATTGATTTACGAAGTACCAAATTTCAAATTTCATATTCTAAGGCTAAACATGAAATAATTGGACAGAGCTGTCCCTCTGTCTGACCCAGCACAATCAAGCCCCTTTCAAGGTTGACTGCCTGCATGAGAAATAGGTGCATAATTTCATTTTGTCTCCCATCCAACATTCAATGTTAGAAGTTAATTAAATTGCTTGTCCATTGTATTCATCCACTTACAAAGTTAATGATATTCTGTTCCTGAATTAAGGAGAATTTTATAAAGCCTGCACTATGGAACCTGGCATGCTGTACATGGAGGAGCTGAACTCTGTCATAGCTTCTGGTTGCAGCTTTTCTAATTAGGAAACAAAATGCATGTTTCTGTGTCTGCCATTGCAGAGGACAAGTCATTCCAACAGTAAGGCAAAATGTTTTGTACAACAGCAACTTAATAATATCTCATGTTTGACAATAATATATTCTTCAGGATTAATAAACCTGTTAAAACTTTTAAAATCTCCATAACAAAGATGAACTATAGTGTAACAAGACAGCCTTTAAAGAAAGGACAAAGATTTGTGCGAAAGAAATGGTTTCTTGCAAGGACATCAGCTCTGTGGATTTTACAAATTATCATAATGCTCTTAATCACACAA
The DNA here is from genome assembly GCF_057233095.1 of Heloderma suspectum. Taxonomy (NCBI): domain Eukaryota; kingdom Metazoa; phylum Chordata; class Lepidosauria; order Squamata; family Helodermatidae; genus Heloderma; species Heloderma suspectum. The sequence continues at coordinate 229,488,977 of NC_139460.1, forward strand.
TGCAAAACAGAAATGTGAGATTTTTTTCAAATCCCTGAACCAATGTTTCACTGCCATCTTCAACAGAATATTTAGAGCAATATTGCTCAACTGGGATATGGAACCGCCCATAACAGAGGAGAGGGCCCCCAAGCACCAATGGCCTGTGGGGGATTTATCTTATTAATAATTGATAATAGTTTATCAACCAAAACTTGGGTCTAATCAAAGTGATTTAGAAAGGGAAGGCTATAAATGTGAGATTATGAATCTCTGGTGGTCACAGGCTGAGTTACCTCAGACCGGAGATGAAGGGCTTTGGGAACACAGAGGACCATATCTAGCAGCTACATCTCCCCAGCAATTTTTACTCTAGAGTAGGAAGAGGGGCCCTAGTCCAGATCTACCCCCCCTCCCCCTAGAGTTCTGACCTGGATTGGGGGCCCTATGCCTAGAGGAAAATTTTGAAAAGCCATAGCTCTTAGATACAGATTTAAAGTAAATGTCTATTTTGGTCCAGAGTGCATATTGTTGGGATGGAAGCTGGAGGGAATAATATGACAAGTATAGCAGCTGGGGACGAGAGCAAGGGGTGGGTGGAGAAGGATATATGTAGGATCCAGACAACTGGAGGTTTCTATGTTGGAGAAGCATGGAAGACTGAGCGAGTTTAGAAAGGATGGCCAAGAACTAAAGAGCCATAAAATTACATGTGCAGGCCAAAGGGGGCCTTGGACTTGTGATTCCTGAATAGCAGCCACACCCCAATATGACATGGCAAAGATGAGTTTCCAAACAGGGAATGTTCAAAAGTGGTTTGTGATTTGGCGGGGTGGCCTGCAATTCACAAGGAAAAAGTAAAAAATCCACTGGACATGAGCAAGCCCTTGAGTGCACATGAAAGAGTTTTCTGGACCCCAGTTAGGGTGCAATACATATGACTGCAGAGAAATGAAGTGCCCTTTGCAAAGGATCTTGCAAGGGGTCTGTATTTTAATTTCACTTTCTCACAAGGCTACAGAAAAATTTTGGAGCTCTGTGAAGAGTTCATCTCTTAAAAAAAAACTCAGAGCACATGTTCCAGGAATAAGGCAAAAGACACTGTATAATCTGAGATACAACACCATTACCAATTATGAATAAGCAATAAAAAATCTGAAAAGTGTTATTGTGGTTGTACTCTTTAAAAAAAATACTGTAATTCTAATATACTGCTTAAATGTTCATTAGTGTTTCGATTTAATGCTTGGGCTATGGAGACCTTCTTTTAAAAACATCACAAAATACAAATGGAAGCAACTGAGCTCTTTTTACTTTTAATATCTCTATAATTATTTATTGACCAACTCTATCAACAAATAATCCAGGTATTTCAACAAGAGAATCCCAACTGACTTATGCTTGACTTAATACTGTATTTTTGGATCTAGGCAATGGGCAGGAAAAGTAATCCCTCATTTATTGACAGTTATCCAATGTTAGCATACAAAGAGGTACCATTAAAAAAATTCTAAATGTTCTTTTACTGGTTTCATGGTTGGATTGAATAGACTCTGCACCATTTTACCACACCATTTGTAAGTTTAGTCAAGAAATGTTACATCTACCAACAGTATTCTCATTGTTGCTATCATCAGGAACAAGATGGAGTCATAGGGTAGTATCCAATGTCCTACATAGTAGAGGCACTGAAATGAATGGGACTGAAGTTAGTCATGACTTCCATGTCTCATTCATTTCAATGAGTTTAATTTATGTAAGCCTAACATTGGATGCTACCCATATTATCCTCACAACAGCCACAATTCAAGATTATACTAAGAAAGGGTGACTGGTCCAAGGCTATTCAGCGCACAGCTGTCTCACCATATTTGAACACTGTCCTTCTCCTATTGATGAGATTGCCTCCTGAACATTACTCTTTTCCTGACTCTAGCCCAGTTCTTCTGTTATCTAGGTGGTTGTGAAAGCTGCTACAGCACCACTCCTTTCTACACCACTATGGTAGCATGAAAAAACCACATAGGAGGAGCCCATGTTAATACTCTTCCCCACATCACTGCAGGGTTGACAACGATGTGGGGAGGAATTCAGTATAAACTCTGCATTACCCAGTGGTGTTGGAAGGATCTGTGCTGTAGCAGTTCTCATGCCAACAACATAATAACAAAAGAATTCAGTCTCTCTTATTCCCATTGTGTAGGGTGAGGTGATACACAAGTCCTTGTCAGGTGGTCAATTTTTGGAAGCGTGCAGGGTGATGGAGACGCGTGTTCTGGCCCTGCCCCCTCCCCCTCCAACTCCCGTGTGTTGACAGAGAAGGTCTGAAATGGTGCTGTAACTGTGTTCGGCTGAATGTGATTACAGGGCTCCATCTGATCAGGAATGCTGTCTTATCAGGGTGTCCCAATTGCATCAAGCTCTGTAACCGCATTCAGCTGAACATGGTTACAGCACCACTGCAAACCTTCCTTATTAACAAGGGGAGGGTGGAGATGGAGGGAGTCAGGGCAGAATGTGTCCCCCCCCCCCAAGGGCCCTTCACACTTACAAAAAATTGAGCACCTGAAGAGGGTTACAGTGGGACTTAGAATTATGGACTGTATCTTCAAACTACAGAGCGGTTGTGTGTATGTGTGTGAGGGGCATACTTCTGAATGCTCCCCCTATGTGAAAGCCTCTCTGCATGTAGCAAACTAGGACACCAGGGGGAAATGTAACCCTCTGCCTAATGTGCTAGTTTATTAATGCAGGTAGGTTTTTATTAGGGATGGGTAGAAATTTGTTCGGCTCATATGTAACGTGAAATTACCTAATTTGCACTTCCCACACCAATATGCAAACCAAAATGCAGTTATGCTTCCATTTATTAATTTACTTCAAATTATTTTAGGCTTCCTTTAAGGGTAAAACTTATATGCACTTTCTCCAATTACTTTTAAGAATTGTAAGAATTACTTGTAAGAAATTTACATAATCAAACTTACAATTACAATAATTGGAGAATTAAAGTTCTCCAATTACAAAAACATATAAAATAGGTGTATATTAGGGGAAAGTACGCATAAAAATGTGTAACATACAAAAACATATAAAAACAAATATTAGGGGAAGTTGCTTGCAAGAATATGCACATTAGGCAAAACTATGTAAAATGCATATATTAGGAGTAATGTGCATCAGAATATGTACATATTTTCATGCAGACTTTTAGAAATAAATTTGCAAACTGATGCAGAAACAGCACAAAACAAACTTAGAGCGCAATGCTATGTTTGTTTAGCCAGAAAAAACTCCCTACAACTCTCAGCATTCCCCAGCCAGCCAGCCAGCCATGCTAACGTGAAATTGATAGATTTGTCCAATCCTAGTTTTTACATGACTGAGCATTCAAAAAGATGCCATCTCCCCACCTGAAATGGTACAGTGGTAACAGAGATTGATTAAACAGAAATAACCCAACATGTCCATGGTTTGATATTTTGGGTTGAGGTCTTTTTTGAGGGGGGGGTAGTAAAAATAACATTATAGATTATAATCTATTAGAACAAGATGCATTATCAATGTGCTGAAGATGAAGCAAAGATTATATTACTTATTAGATAAAAAATTAAACCTAAAATCATAAAAACTAACATACCGTGAAGCTAAAAGATGAAGTATATCATACAAGTTCTGATTCATTTCTGTTTACATCCTGGCTAAAAGGACAAGCAATATGTACACAATTAAAAGTACATTTTCATTCAAGGATAAATTTTGCAAACTATAATTTGGATAAACAGGCTGCTAATAAAATATAATTTAGTAAAGTGCTCTCAATTTGATTTCTAATTATGAAAAATGAAGCTGCTATGCTATACTAGTGTGCATAAAAATTCAATCAATAATATTTCATGTTCTTTAGATCATGTAGTAAATTTGCATTGCAATTAAAAGTGCATTAATATTTTCTTTTAATCTTTCTGAGCATTTAACTCACAATTCTTGTTATTATCTCTTTTACTTCGAAACAGATATCTCATGCATTCTAGCCAATAACATTACTGTAAAATACATTTGAAGCTAGGATAAAAGAATCTGATGAGCTTCCGCTGGGCTTTAAAAACCTGGCTGTTCAAGTGGGCATTTGGGGTGGGTTAGGGTTTTTTTTTTACAGCAGTGTTGTTTTGTTATTTTTTTCCCCCCAGTTGATTATGTAAATTTCTTAGTAATATTGTATGCCACCTAGAGTGGCCAGGTAGCTGGCCAGATGGGCGGCTAATACAGCAAGCAAGCAAGCAAGCAAGCAAATAAATAAATAAATTTCAGTTTTAAGAATTCAGTACATTTAATCTATCTACATTAATAGGCAAAATGAAACATATATTTAATAGATTTATATACCAGTGACCATATCCAAAAATATATCTAGGTCTACGAACAGAGAGAGTGGGAATTGTGATGCATTTAAACTATTTGATACATATAATTTTAGTGCAACAGAAAGAGAAAAAAAATTGAATGTGTATCTTAAACATGGTAATACATGATGCCTCTCTCAGTACTGGGCAGAGAAAAGGTCTCAACTCTGATCAGCTGCTGATCAGGGATGAGACCTTTTGCCTCTGTAAAGGGAGCGGGGCCTGGGAAAGAAACTGGTAGGCCAGATGGCGAACCCCCCTCGGGCCGTATCTCCTGTGGGTGGGAGGCTCCCTGTGCTAGTGAACAACTAGTGCAAGCAAATAGCTAGTGTACTGAAGTTATAATGTGTTGTGAAAGCACTTGTGCAAGTGTCTCCACAACGGGAATCAAACCACTGCATTTGTCACGACTGCAAGGATGAAAACAGCATGACACCACTGGATACAACCCAAGGTTTTCAACAAGGCCAAAAGAAAAGCGAATTCTCTTGCGAGGGTCAACAGCAATTCAGGCTATGATGGAGCATGGCCAGAGAAACACCAGGAAAAAAATAATGCCAAACCCAGCAGCGCCAACCACAAAGGACAACAGGGAACAGTGGACAAATCAGTGAGAAACTCCCAGAAACCCCTCTGTTTCTGGAAATCTTTGCATAAATGTAATCATACCAGAGAACTTTTACTTGGGTTTTCTCTTTTTTCTGTGTGTAATGATTATCAAATAAGAAATCATGAGGAAAATTCTCTTAACACTGAGGCAAAATTAGCATTCTGTACTTACATATAGCCAGAACAATTGTTCTTATTGATGTAAATATGCACACACATTTCTCTTAGTACAGGAAAATTGCATTCTCAGATTATATTTGTGAATTTCTTAACAAAACTCAAAGATTTATGAACAGTTCTTTCACTTCATGTGTGGCACAAAATTGTAATAGGTTCAGATAATAGCTCTTTCATATTTTGAAGTTATCCTTTCAAGCAATTTTATCAGAATAATTTCTTTCTGATCAGGATTTCTGGATTCAAACCAAGCTAACAAAAGGTGGAAGATTAATCCACTAAGCCATCAAAACTCTAAAGCCTTTATTCCATCATCATAGCACTTTCTGGGCAATGATTAAATGCTGGAAGAGCAAATGGCATTAAAAAGCCGTAACAGCGATTCTTCTACCAGAAGCAAAATAAGCTTGATGTAATACTAACTAAAATATACTTTTGTAAATTTGTCTCATTGTTATACTTTACAACCTGACTGTAAAATGTTAGCAGCAATTTCCGATCCAGTAAATCAGTGTAATCCAGTACAGTAAGTCAGCTACATTGGCTAATGAGCCGATCTAGGGCCAACCACTGGGGTCAGATGGGCCAAATTTTTACATTCCACTGGAAAATATTTTCTCAAAGATGATTCTTGATATTTATTTATCACATTATTATTCCGCCCAATAGCCAAAGCTTTCTGGGCCGTTCACAATTCATTAAAACCATAAAATACAAGACAATAAAATACAATGTAAAAGTTTAAAACTACAAAATAAAAATAATAACCAAACAGAAGCTAGCAGCAGCACAAAAATTTAAAATACAATACCAGATATAAAACAAACCGAAGAACTAAAATGCCTGGGAAAATAAAAAGGTCTTCACTTGATACTGAAATGAGCACAATGTAGGTCCCAGGCAAACCTCTTTGGGAAGCTCATTCCACAACCAGAGTATCACAGCAGAAAAGGCCCTCTTCTTAGTAGCCACCCATCTCACTTCCTTTGGCAGGGGCTCCCGGAGAAGGACTGCTGAAGCTGATCTTAGGGCCTAGGCAGCTGTATATGGGAGGAGACAATCCAGGTGGCCTGGCTGTTTAGGGCTTTGAATGGTAGTACCAACACTTTGAATCGGGCCCAGAAATGGACTGGCAGCCAGTGCAGATGGAAAAGTACTGGCATAATATGATAATGTTGGCCATTCCCTATTAACAGTCTTGCTGTCCTGTTTTGGACCAGCTGAAGTTTCTAGACCATTTTCAAAGGCAGCCCCATGTATAACACATTGCAGTAATCCAAACGAGAGGTTATCAGAGCATGGATAACTGTAGCTAGGCTATCTCTGTCCAGATAACGGCGTAGTTGGTATATAAGCCTAATCTGAAAAAAGGTGCTTCATGCCACCACATCCACCTGTGCATCGAGTGACAGTTCTGGATCCAAGAGCACCCCCAAAATATGAACCTGATCCTTTAGGGGGAGTGCAACCCCGTCATAACAGGCTGAACATCACTTAGCTGGGCAGATGAGTCACCCACTAACAGTACTTCTGTCTTGTCTGGATTGAGTCTCAGTTTATTGGCCTTCATCCAGTCCATTACCACACCCAAAGACTGGTTCAGAACTCCCACTGCCTCACCTGGATTTGATGAAAAGGAGAGATAGAACTGGGTGTCATCCGCATATTGGTGACACCTTCGTCCATATCTCCAGTTAACCTCCCCCAGTTGTTTCATGTAGATGTTGATAGCTGACCCCAATTCTAGGACAAATTAATCCATCCTCCCATCAAATCGGTGGAAAATGGGACTACAGAGGAGCCTGTCAAGAGTATCGGCCAAACTAAATGTTCTTCTAATTGTGCATAGTGTACCTATGTGTGATTGCTTCCTCTACTCTCATGTTAGCACACCCAGCCCTGATTTGGATCAGGCCATAGCGCTGCAGCAGGGGGAGTTAAGCCTTGCCCCCACCCATTTCCTCCCCAAAACACCACCCATTAACACAACTCTAAATGCAGCTTTAGCTAAGTACACCTTTCCTGACATCAAACCATCCTCTTCCACCTTCACTGCCACCTTTGAGATACATTGCACTTTACAGTGGGGGAAAGGGAAGGTATCTCTATTTTCATGACCTGCGATTTGTACGGGGGAGAAAGTAGGTAAAATCATTGGACTGAAGGAAAGAAAAGAAGAGCTTGCCTCCCCCTGAACATGATGCATGTATGTGGCTTTGGCACGCAGCATACAAGAAAGTCATTCCAATGTTAGGGCCACAACATAACTTCAGTCAAAACTGCTGCTGGTTAGGCTGCATGTGACTGTAATCAGATTGATTAGTAAGTCTCCATGCTGTCTGTATATGTGTAACTGGTCCTACATCATCGTCCATTGTAGCAAAGGCTGCACTACATTGATTGCAATAAATGATAGAATTCAGTTTTGGTGCCAAAGTGGACAGAGTTTGAGTCAATGCCCTAATTGTGCAGCCCTGTCTGTAATTCTCACCAAATTTCCAGCCAGTAGAGAAATGTTTAACATTTTAATTATAAAAGAAAATAATTTAATTTAAAACATTCACAGCTTACTGACGTCTAGAAATGTTTATAACAAGTCTTGATCTTCTGACTCCTTACCGGAAATACGAATTACATTGAGGTCTCCTTATGATGTGCTATGTTGTAAATTATTCCCACTGATAGGGACTTGCTGAAATTGAGACCTGCCTATACCCATTAAAAACTACAAATTTATATTGAGCTCAAAAGCTCTGCTCTCTGCCCTTCCATTAAGGTTGATCAGGTTGACAGGTACAAGGGACACTGGTGGCCCTCCACCTGAAGAATTCCTGCCCCAGAGAACACTGCTTGGGCCCCTATCTTGTGGCCTTTAAGCAGTCTCTAAAATACTTTTAAAAAATCCTACCACGCTTTTTATTGATCTTATAGCTGGCTCCCTATATATGTTTCTAAATGGATATTTTTATTACGTTTGTTCAATTGTTTTAACATTTTTATTGTAAGCCACCTTGTGAGGGCTGACTCTAAAAGGCAAGGTAGGAATATATCAAATAAATAAATAAAATAACAGAAGAAGGGACACCTGCCCTCATGGGAAAGGAAACAGAAATGAGGACTAAGCTGGTTAAATGGAGGAACACTCCCTTCAAACACACAAACTCACACTAAAATTAACAAAAATCAAATCAAAGAATGCCACTCTTGTCTGTCTACTTCTCTAATGGCCAGGTGTATAAAACCTCAGGTCCAGAAGCCAAATTCTGCATTCCTAGGGTCCAATCTGGCCCCGCCCCCTTTCCCCCAACCACTGATCATTTGGAGGTTTCCTGGCTTTTGTGGGTTTTTTCTCCATTCTAAGAGAGCAATCCTATGATCGCTAGACAGACCACTAAAATTTTTCGATTTCTGGGAACCAAGGTTGTCTGACCTCGGTTCCCAGAAATCGTGCTCCCAGCCTCCTTCCCCTCGTAGCCAGCATGGTTGTTTCCACACTGCCTCTGTCTCTGAGCTCATAAATGGAGCGTGGAGAGGGAAAAAACGGGATGTTCCTGGGGTGCGGGGAGGGGACCGTGGAAGCTGTTTTAGACAGCTTCCTATCAGTTATTAAGGCCCCTTCCCTACCCCTCCCTGAAAATTTGTGTCTAGCCACAAATGTAGGATGGGCAAGGCACAGAGTAGAGGATCTTCTCTGTCCTCCATGCATTGGATAGTTGGTAGCCTCCAATTTCAGAGGCTACCGACTATTTCAATAGGATTGCGCCCTAAAAGGTTGAAATACCTCTCCTAAGGCTTAGTTCCTGGCAATAAGACCTTTAAGTAGAAATACGATGATATTTTTTGGTAATTTATCCCCACCCCTTTTGCCTTCAGCCCTGCCCACCACTGTAATACAGCCTCTGAAACTTTATCTGAAATAGAAATCTGCCCTAGGGCTGAAAAAATTCTGCACCCAGCTATAGGTAGTCTTGGTCTATTTCTGAATATCTGTTGCAGATATAAATGTGAAACACACCTTGTACTTGATCTTTATCTTCTGACTCTTTACCGGAAATCAGAATTACACTGAGTTCCCCTTATTAATGGCTATGCTGTAAATTATTCTGTACTGACTACTAAAAGTGACCTGCATCTAGATTTCACTTCATTTGCTTTCACTTTTTGGCACTTGCATTAATGTGGCATACATATCCTTTATTTCTCAGCATAAAATGAACATTGGCAATGGATGCAAGCCAGTGTTTTTCAAACTTTACAAAGCTGTGCACTCATAGAATCACAGAATAGGAGGGTTGGAAGGGGCCTGTAAGACCACTGAGTCCACTCCCCCCAACTCCCCAAACTTCAGATACCCCAAACTCCCAAATATATTTGGGTATATTTGCCTGGCTCCAATATTCTTTGTCCCACTTCTTCCCCTCTTGCCCAGTGCCTTCACACTTCCTTTCCCCAGGCCACTTCATTTCCAGCGTGAAGTTACTGAGCCCACAGCAATTGGAGATCTGTGATAACACTCCTCTGCTGTAGCACAATGGGCCTTCATTGCTTATAGGCCTATTACCAGGAAGACATTGGGTGGGTTCACACAATCATGGAGGGAGAGTAAGCCACATTGGTTTATTTTTCCTCCCCATGCATGCTGGTTGTGAGCTGCCTAATTAGCATAATTACCCTCACAGGGTGCAGGTCATTGTGACATCTGAACCTGTCGAGGGTGGGTGTGGCTGGGGTGGTTTACAAACCATCCTGAAACTCATGGCTTGTTCTAGGGTTTCAGGGTGGTTTGTACACCACTCCAGGCACCCACCCTCGCTGGGTTCGGATGTCATGACAACCCACGCCTGGAGACAGCAATTACGCTAATTAGGCAGCTCACAACCGCCCCACACGGGGAGGGACAATAAGCACCATGATGCTTATTTTCCCTCCATGATTGTGCAAACCCAGTCATTGTGTGGGATCACAAATCAAGATAACCCAAATTCAAGGGGTTCCCACAAAGAGAACCCATGGTTTGTTATTGGGTTGTAAACTGTGGGTTGTTCATGGTTAACAACCCATGGTTTGTTAGCATGTCTGGGTTCACACAACACAACAACCCATGTTCAACAACAACCCATGGTTCGACCCATTCTTAACTTTGAATGTGGGTTCCTGTGTTGTGTGAAACCAGTCACTGTTTGCACTCTTTTCTCCTACCATCACCACAGGTGCACCTTTGCCCCTCAAGTCTGAAAAAGAGTGCTTTTACAGGGACTCTTTAAAATTTGCTCCTTGTGGCAACCACGTCCACCCAGCAAGCTGTCTGCATACAGCAACTTGCCATGCAGACCAGGGTGGGTTCCCACTAACACACACTGCTATAAACACTATTGTTACTAAGCATCAAAAAGGAGCTACCAAAGTGCTATCTCCCCAAACAAAGGAGAGACCACAGGTCAGTGGGTAGCGCACATGCTTTGCATGCAGAAGATTCCAGGTTCAATCCCTGGCATCTCCAGTTTAAAAAGAGGATCAAGTAGCAGGTGATGGGAACGTCCTCTACCTGAGATCTTGGAGACCCAACACCAGCCAGAATAAGCAATACTGGGCTAGATGGACAGACAGGAAGCTGCCTTAGACCAAGCCAAACTATGTTCCTAATCTGCACTGTTCAAAGCACCATTGTCTTCTCCATAGCAGGCTGCAAATATTCTGCATCAATAATGCTGCATGATGCAAGCCAGCCCACATCACTTTTAGCATATGGCTTTAGTGAAAACAATTCAGAGGTTTCAGTACAGAAAACCCAATTTTGAGAAAATGCAAGATCAAATTCATATAATGGCAGAAAACAACAACTTGAGCTACAATTTTATTTAGGGAGTATGTTTTTTTTTTAAAGGCAAAACAGTTATGTGTAAATCAAGCAAGATGTCTATTTACATCACTTTTATGATAGCCATTAATCTCCCTTTCTGAACAGACTGCTGTCTGATGTAACCAATCCTTATTGACTTAATGGGAAGAAATTTATATCGGTATAGAAGCTGTGATGAATGCAGTCTTAAAGTTCAATGACTCAAATACTTTAGTAGCCTCAAACTTTGACCCAGGTGGACAGAGAGCTAAATCACAAGGTTTAAATTCTAGCTACACGATTCATTCCTGCTGTTTACCAAGGAACTGATGACCATGGCTTTCTTTCAGAATATCCGTGCTCCTTGTACAGACTCAATTTGCTCTTGCACTGTTACATATAACATAAAAATTCTAAAACAAACTGTGCTCATTTTTTTAAAAAACAGGGAGCAGCAAATGTTTTCTTCCTTTTCTTTTTTTATGCTGAGAATTTTGAGCCGATTTCTCATTCATATTTTGAAGCTGACAATAAAAAATAATCCTACTTTCATAATGTTTTACAAAATATGTTGTATTTTTTCTTTACCACCTATGGTTGTATTTGCACAGCATTTTAAGCCAGGAATCCTGGCTTATTAAAGCACATTGAGTCTATCCACTCCCGCTTTACTCCTCCCACTCATGCAAGTGGGAAAGCAAACCAGACATGGATAGCTTAGTGTTAAGTCTAAACATGTGATGATGGTTTACTGCTCCCAAACAAGCCAGTATTCATAAGTCATCAACAAATTCAGTTTTAAAGCTGGTTTACCGTCCTGGTTTGTTTGGGCACAATAAACCATAATCATGAGTTTGGGTGTGGCTATTCAAACTTGGCCTGTTACCTGCTCACATGAAAAGCAAAGCAGGAGTGAACAGGATGTGTGTACCAGCACAACTCATGCATATTGTGGTTTAATGTCAGGATTCCTGCCTTAAAATGACATGTGCACTTGGTCAATACAGTTAGCTAAATCAGGTACTCTCAGACTAAGGCCTGGTTCAGACATAATGGCAAACCATTTGTTTAGCTTAACTTTGGCTTGTTTATATGTCCAAACATGATAAGGCTTACTAACTCTGATTTGTGTGGGGCTAACAAAGCACAATCTGAGCTCATGATTTGAAGTTGGCTTGTGAATCCTGACCTCCATTAACGTTGCTGTAACATCAAAATGTGCTATCTTAGTTTAATCCTAGTTTGTTTCTTTGCTCGGCCTTTACTGTCCACCTGGTTACAGAGGTGCAGAGAAAGAGCAGCTCAAAAATGAAACCACTCACATGGCTAACAGACTCTTGCTGGTGCTTCACACCTCTCTATGCTTCCTCACTCTGCCTGGCAAAAGGCTTCTTATCTAGGTGGGGGGGGGGCAGAGACCTTGGTCACTTTCCCCAATATCTAACAAGAGATATATGTTAAACACACACATTTGCTCTTCACAAGCAACAGCATCAGTTCAACAAACAGAATTGGACAATTTCTGAAAAGCCTCCCCCAGCCAGCACACAACTCACTTTCTGCTAAACTCTGTTCCTAGAATATCCATCTACCTGCTTTTAAACCCTGAGGACCAAAGTTATTACTAACACTTGATTTTTTGCTTGTTCACTGGTAATATGTTACTACTGGGTGGCGGGGGGGAGGGGATGACGTGTGTTATTATTGAAAAAGTGGCCAGGAAAGGACTTTTATTTGGGTGGATTGGGTGGAAAGATGAGGTCAAATAAGCCTTCATAGGGAGACTATAGAAATGGGGGAAGGAGGGATGCTTTAAGACTATTGTTTTTTTCGGGGTTATGGCAAGAGCAGCTAAATGTCTTTGAGGAGCGAAATGCTCATGTTTTCTGCCCTGTTTCTGCAGCCAACCACATGGCAAGAGAAATGGCAATGTGGTGACACCTTCCCAGTCCTTGACTTAGTTACAGTAGTCAGACATTGCATAGAAGTGGCGGGGGGCGGGGATGGGGACCAGGATTAGGTGAAACAAACCTCAATTTATTTAAATGTCTGCGATCTGAATCCTGACTTCATCAAACTATGGTTAAAACAAAACTACGGCTTAGCGTTACATCCAAAAGTGGCTAAAGGCTCTGAATTTATGCACATATAATCCCACAGGAGTTAGTGGGACTTAGTTCTGATTAAACATACATATGACTGAACTGTCAGTCATATAACCAGGATGGGGGGGGGGAAGCTGTTTGTATGAAGCAGTTACTACATGGCCCAGTTCACATGGAACAACAACCCAGGATTTAAATCCTGGGTTCCAACTCTGGCTTCTCTCGCCTGACAAAGTCCTGTTTCACATATCACTCTAAACAACCTGTTGCAGTGAGAGCAATTGGGCAGCATACACTAGCATACTGGCACATTCCCGACAACCCAGGCCCATGTGTAATAATTTTATCAATGTCATGAATCCACACATTAAATGAAATTTTTCTTTCGCTGGCACAATTAAAAAGGCCAGGATATAGCTTATTTTCCAATTCACCTTGTGTAGCTTCTGTTTATCACAGCTTATCCTATCCTGTGCTACAGACTCACATGCCTAGAAACTGATCCTTGAATATGCCCAGTTGGTCATGATAATTACCAAAACTTCTTGAACAGACTAATCTGACCAAGAGTTTGGCCTTGGACACAACTATAGGCAGGCATCCACGAATATGCTTACCAGTGGTCTCCAGTAGATATCATATTTTTTAATCTGGCAACCAAGGCATAAAGTGAAAGGCGGGGGGGGGGGTCGTATTTGACCCTGTGCTGGGCTTTTGCACACGTCCAGATCTCAGTGTGATGGCACATGGTAGAGACAAACCCATAATCCTTTCTTCAGCCTGTTCCTCAAGTCAGGGCTGGGCTCGTGGTGACCACAACTTCTGGCTAGTTACCAGGGCCAGCCAAAATGTGTAGGGTCCTATTTGTGTGTGTACTAATGTCTGATTATCTAGCACCTGACAGAGATCAATGAAAAAGCAGAATTATATTGCTATACCTATGTTGGGTCTCACTGCCCGTAGATGAAACAGGCAAAAACCTACCGATAATCCATCATGTACGTTGAGTTGTGATTCTTTAAGGAAATCAAAACATTAAAATGAAGGAAAGGGAAGGCTAGAGAACATCACTGATGGCAGCTGACAGACAGTAAGCATATGACTACAGAAAGCTATTCAGTTTAATCTTTGAGCAGCTTAATTAAATGACTTATGCTCCATTTATCTGATGAAGCAAACTGAATTAAACCATAATAATCACACAAAAGCTAACTCTTAGTTTGGCCTCTTACTGTTGCATTTAATTTTGAAAATTAGGGGTTCATGATACTATGGTCTTCTGTTTGCATGTAAATTTAATTTACGTGGATTTGCTGGATAAAATGTTGAAGAAGAAGAAATGGTCTATTATAGACGACTGAAAATTAGTTTATAAAAAACACATGCACCTTATCTAATGTACATTTTGTAACATTAAAAGAGATCAGAAGTTAAATACATGACAAAATTGACCCAACAAAATAGTCAAGGCCTTTGATAAGTCACTGCATGGAAATAAGGATGTAACAAATCAAAAGGAGGCAGGGCAACCAAGTTTAATTTGATTTTTCTGCGGTTGAGATAAGAGATTAATCAAATGGACAAAACAATTCTATTAATCAAATTCAAAAGGTACACAACTATAATAAATCTTTTGCTATATTGCAAATGATAAAACAAGCAATCCACAAGGGTTTTGCTAATTATATGTTTTAAGTCAAATGCCCTGGCTGGATGCTTTGTCTTCCTGTGACAACTAAAACACTATTGTCATTTAATTATATTTTATGTATCTATTTCTCTGACCATGTAGATATACTAGAGCACCAAAGATGTACTGCTTCTTTGTCATACAAGCTATCTTGCCAAGAGTAATATCTGACATAGTATTAAAAATATAAAAAAAGTATATGACTTATTTACTTTAGTAACAACAAAAAGGATTAAGAACTGAACCTTGGATCTAAAGCCATTTATTTTTTCTTGTTGCATTATTACAACAAGAATAACCCCAAATTATATAAATTATATTAAGAAACGGTATGGACACATTAAGAGCTTATTAAGCTCTTTCTAAATGCAAATAAAGTACTATAACAGCATAATCCTATGCCTGTTTAGACAAAAAAAAAAAGTCCCAGAACTCCTAGCATTTCCCAGCCAGCATGGAAACTTTTCTGTCTAAACAGGCATAGGATTGCACCCTAAGGTAGAAGTCCCGTGTTTGCCAGAGTTGGGGTTTGGATATGCTGATTATTTTAAGATTATCTAAAAATCTGGTCCACAAGAATTGCAGAACAGTGAATAATGGTTCACAAACGGCCAAAGCAAAATTATATCACCTTAGAATTCTAAAAAATTAACTATAAACAATGCACTCTCCCAAAACAATGTGGGATTATCAAAATAATATAGTCACAGCAACAAAAATGAAAAGTAAAACAGAAACTGGAAAGTGAAAGCACAACATTTCTATAGCCGCCATCCTATGCATAGTTCAATCCCATTGAAGCCAATCCGAAAGATTGAAAAGGCTGTGCACTAGTTGCATGCACAAGCAAAGGGTCTGGGGACTGAGTTTGTTGATTGCTTGAGTTCTACGCTAGTGATATTGCATAGGTCTGCTGTTCAAAAGTTAAAAATTCCACTGGCCATGCCCAAGTTCAAGTAGCTCTTTCAATCTCAGCAAATACAATATAAGCAGTCTAAACTGTACGTAGGAGAACAGCTTAAGCAAACTAGAAAGTTAATCCGAAATACTTGCTCACAGAGGGTCCAATCCACAGGGAACGTCTCCAGCATAAGGCGAATCAAAATTGAACTGGAATTGTGCTAGAATACTAGGAGAAGTTCCCAAATAGTATCCAAGCCAAGTGCAAAAATGACACACACAGGAAAAACAAACAGCAGAAATAACATAAATAATGCATGCCTACTATTATGTGTACTCAATACATTAAAACGGTACAACAAAGTGTATAAAATGGATATTGATTACATCGGGTCCCTATCTGTAAATTCTATAAAGCATAAACTATAAATATGATTCATATATTAATATATTCCATATATATATTCGTTTCTTTCCCCACACAATGACATTTTTATGATACCCTAGACAGATGGCTGAGGCTGAAAATATGACTTTGAAATGCTGCCCCAATCAGTTTTACATCTTTCTTCTGTTCAAGAAACAGCAGATGCTTTCATAGAAGGGCTACTTTACCCTCCCCACAATGCAGTCTTATTGTTGTTCATGGAGTCCAGATATTCTTCTTACGCGGCAATTGCTTTAAAAGTTTGAGTGCTTCCACATCAACATACACTCGGCACAAATGTCAATTATGGGACCAGCGAGTGGGAAGTCGTACATCAGAGTGGTGTTACAAAGGCAGAGAGAAGACTGGGAAGATGACTAGTGGGAGCAAAAGAGATCACTTACTTTATTTATTTTGAAACTTTTCTGTACTCCCCTTCTGTTAAAAATTTCTAGGGCTAATATATGCTGTTTTCCATAATGTGCATAATACGAGTTGTAGAAAATAATAGGGGTTGTGGGTTTTTTTAAGCACACACAGACCTACATATAGTTTAATCAAATCACTTAAGCTATACTTTAGCCCAGGAGCAGGCAATGTGGTGTGCTCAAGATGTTTGGGACTATAA
The DNA here is from genome assembly GCF_057233095.1 of Heloderma suspectum. NCBI lineage: Eukaryota > Metazoa > Chordata > Lepidosauria > Squamata > Helodermatidae > Heloderma > Heloderma suspectum. Next base: position 229,505,734 of record NC_139460.1, read on the forward strand.
ATCCCATCAGCCCCAGCCACATGGCCAATGGTCTGGGATTATGGGAATTTAATTAATGAATTAATTACATTTATATCCCACCTTTTTTCCTCTCGCAAGGAACCCAAGGCAGCTCACATAGTCTTGCTCTTCCTCTCCATTTTATCCTCACAACAACCCTGTGAGGTAGGTTGGGCTGAGAGTCTGTGACTGGCCCAAAGTCACCCAGTGAGCTTCCATGGCAGAGTGGGGACTAGAACCTGGATCTTCCAACTCCCAGTCCAACACTCTAGCCACTACACCACATTGACTCATTGGAAACAAATACAGATGTGCTTTAATTATAGACATTATGGTTTATTAAATAAATATAAAAGCAGAATGGACCTGGATGAGGCCAGGGTTTGGGAAACCCACAATCCCACCATGTTTGGTCTGTTTTTGATAAAGTCTTAATGATCATCACAAGTATAGCAAGTTGGCCATAAGTATATTTAGAGGATTAAATAATGTTTAACATTATGCAGAACTAAGAACAATAATATTTATTTTAACAAGTTACACCAGAAAGGTTTCACTCGGTTTTATATTAAATGTACTTAGCAAAAGGTCATAACTTTTGAATTTGCTATATAAATAAATGTTGGTGAGGTGGATGAATCACTGGAGAATTGGTGCATGGCAGCGAATGAATAGCCTGCAAATGCTTCCCAAACCCCTTTATTTCCCTTTTTCCAGTAGGCCAAAGATTCATGTCCCCGCATACTGCCAGTTCATTACGAAAAAATATCATTCCTCTTCTGGCACACTCTGGATGGCCCTCTCAGCCCCACGAGGACCCTTTAATGTTTAATTCCCCATCATCTGCTCCAGTGAACAGCTTAATCTCTGCTTGTATGATCAATACTATATCAGTGTAAATTAAAATGACAATTTTAAAGTAATTAAGCCTGTTAATGCTCGATTCAAATGTCATTATTTGCACAAGGGATTGAGGAGAAATTACATCGTGTCCAGGGTGACAGGAGAATGTTTGAGGCTTCTCGATCCTGTTGCCACTGTGCCACTGGAGGCTTTAGCAAAGCAGATTAACTTCTAGCTCCTACTGCCAGGATACCTATCCAATTTCAAAAGAGGATAACACAATTTGATAAATTTAATTCCAGCTACAAACTCAATTATTGTGATAATGGATGAAAACTGGGAGGAGACACTAAACAAGACCCACATAAAAATACACTTAACTTCAGAATGAGATACAACAGTAATTGTTTTATTTGATTTGTTCTTTTCCTTTTGAAAACTCTTTAAATAATTGTGATTGTTGGCTGAATAGCCAACATTTATTAAATAGCATCCACTCTGGGCTGAAATAGCCTACCATTTAAAAGATTTCGGTAACAATGAAAATGTTTGCTGTCCTTTGCTTGTACAGCAACATTTATTAGACAAGTAAAATTACATCATTACATTATTGGATCTCATAAATAGATCTATAAAACTCAACTAAGTTCAGATGAAATCTCGGCCTCTTCTACATGCTGGCCTTTCTAGACCTAGCCACAGGCAGACGGTAGACATTTTTTATTTCAAGGGGTGAGTCCGATAATAAAAATGCCTTAAACTTTATGTGCTCATGGTCAGTGTGTATTTCAAGTCTGACTGTAGCTGAAAAGCTGAACCTACGTAGAAGAAGAAAGAACTTCGAAAGCACAAAAGCAATACTTTCTACAGACATTTTCTGTATTGCACTGATATTTTAAGAACCAAATACCACTTAATATTTTAAGTACCAAAAAATAAAGCAAGAGGCACAATTCTCTAATTTAAATGAGCAAGAAATAGAAGAAACATATATACAATCTCATTTGCATGGAGCTGTTCTTAGGAACTAGATTCACTGTATGAGAAATCCAGCTCCCTGAAAGTCACATACACATCCTAAGATGACCTCTACTGATCTACTATCTATTTACGGTGGACAGTGTTACTCATATTTCGGATTTGGCACTACAACTCTGAGCCATGAATGGGAGAGCCTCCCAATCAAACACATCTTACTTTGCTGACAGACCAACAATGCAACCATTTCTGACTGAAATGTTTACACAGAATAGAGTAGCAGTGTGACATGTTTGGTTCAAAATCTTTTAGGTTTGGGAATGACAATGGCTTCCCGGCCCAGCCAGTCCTGGGCCCTTGAAGGATATCCAAGGGACCAAAGGGAAGGGCCATAGCTCAGTGGTAGAGCACATGCTTTGAATTCAGAAGATCCCAAGCTCAGTCTCCAGCATCTGATAGGGCTGGGAAAGTTCCTGCCTGAAGCTGTGGAAAGCCGTGCTACCAGTGAGTGTGGACAATACTGGACTAGACAGACGAATGGTCTGACTCAATATAAGGCAGTTTCTTATCTTCCTATGTCCCGAAGTTAAAAAAAAAATACACCAGTGGCTGGACAGATAGGTGCCTTTCTCTCATTCTCTTCCACATTCTTTCAAATTGCTGGAAAGATAGACAGAAAAGCCTTCACAGCTGAGAAGAGGAAGGATGGCTCCCTCCTTCACCTGCTTAAAGATGCTCTACTGCCCAGACTATTTCATAAAACAGAAGAAAACCACTGAGGGATGGACAGTGAGAGTGAACAAGCAACACTGGAGCAAAGAATACGAGATGAACCCCCTTTGTGTTCATCTTTGCTTCAACGTTTGAACCTCTCTCCCTCCTGTTCCCTGAGCATTCCTCAGGGGAGGATGGAGAACTGTTCATCTATTGTTGCAATAGCCCTGTGCCCTTATGAGCCACTGTAGAGTATACATAAAAGGGGAACGAAGCAGTGGAAGTGGCAGTAGAAATGGAAGATGGTGACACTCCACCTTTGGGGAAGGGCCACGGACCATCCCCTTGTTGAGTTATCCCCTCCATAATGTGTAGTAAATTGTACATTATGTCTTGACTATCATTATACTGAGCATTTTCCCACACCTGCCAGGGGCAGCCAATGGCATTGAGCAGGGACAAAGAAAGGTACAGCATAAAAAGTCATGTAATGCAATAAACATCAAAGGCTAGGCGGTTCTACATTTGTTCATTTATGCATACTGTTGTATCCTGCCACTTTACACCGTAGAGCCCTCAGTTCCACTAGGGCCCTTTGTCTTGTGTATGTCTATTCTGTGGGACTTACTTCCAGGTAAGGCTGTACAGTGTTGTTGCAATCCTATACATGGGAGTAAGCCCCACTGAACTCGTGGCTTCTGAGTAGATATACATGCATAGGATTGTACCATTATACTCTCATTTATAATCGATTTCACTGTTTTCCAGAAATCAAGACAGGCAGTGCAATTATTTGAATAATAAACAACATATATTACAGTATTTCTGATTGCAATGGTTTCTTGAGATTTCTGCAGACTTGTGTTCAATTCCTTTAAAGAATCTTTTCCTCTAATTGCATCAGTTTGTAGTATTAATACAAACATGCTTGTGCAAGCAGGTACTAAAGGCTTTAAAGAGTCTGTTCCACTTCAAATGCATCAGAACTTATGTGCACAAACCCCTGCTTTTGCTTAACTGCCATTTGTTTCAGTGGGGCCTATGTAGGAGAAGTGTTTGATAAATTGTGTCCTATTTTTCTTAAGCATATATCTTGCCTTGTTAGAAACACTTTACAGAAAGAAAGAAAAAAGATTTCAAGCCAACTAATACACATCTGACATTCTGCAACTAAAAGGAGACGAAATATTACACAAATAATGGGTAGTGGCTAAGAAAATGCTAAGTAACTAGGTGTTATTCCAATACAATTCCAGCTGGAGTAGAAAAACATGCTATGAGAATTGTGAAAAAGAAACAAACACAATTGCTATAGATGAATTAAGTGATGCATCTATGAAAGGATCCATTAAAAATGTCTAGCAAGATCTGGCAATGTGGCAGAGATTTTCAAGGACAACAAATACCAGATAAATGCGCTGCCACTAATTGAATGCCTACCAAAATCAGGCAGTTATTATGCTATGCAAGCCTTTGAAATCTTCCCTTGTCTCAATTTAGTAATCTGTAGAGGTATTTGATTTCTGAAGTATTTTGACAAGTGCATGGTGCTTTAACCCCCCCCCCCATTAGAGTGAATAATTCTACTAACAAGCTTGTCCTCGTGCTTACTTGCAGTTGTTGATTCAAGCTATACATATCACCTCCTCCAAATTAATATCTTTTTGAAAAATCGAATTCTGATTGACTGCTAAAACATGTTCTTTACACCATTATTTAATTTAAATTTTTTTTTACCAAAAGATACAATTTCCTTTCTATGATGCAGGAACTGATTGGAAGAGTACTTGGTGGACAAGTAGCAGGCCCCACGGTGTCTAAAAGCTTTCTAAAACTAATTATAGTTTTTTCTGCTTTGCATTGTTAATAGGTCACGCTAATGGACATCAGACCATATGGACCAGTAGGCTAATAGTTTCTCAATATACAATAGCACTATTCATCAAGTGCATGTTTAGGGTGCATTTGCTTACCAAAGCTTATTAATTATCAGCAAGCTTCACTACTTCAAGAAGAAGCAGATCATTACAAAAATTTACCCTGACAGATTATTCATTAGGGGTTTTAAAATGCAAATCTTTGCTTCTGGAATTTAGAGAAAGTGTTCCACATGAACATTAGGCAACTATTTATTTTGATACCATTTTCCAGAAAACAGGAATTGTCAAATTAATCTATGTCAACTTCAAACTTCCTTGCAAATACATGGATTATTTAACATTCTTGTGCATGCGATATTGATTCTCATTTTGCATTTTTCTTCAGAGATGAATAGGTAGCCTAAATAAAGACCCTTATACACAATTACTCTTTCATGGGACTCTTAGCTATGTTTGCATAATTTTCCTAGTCTATTCATCAACCAAGTTACTCCTCCTTCTGTAAGAGCTAGGTCAAACTTAGACATGATATGGTGCAATCCGCTCACAGGACCGTACCATCACAGGCATGAAGTGGCACTTTTCCAGCAGCAGCTTTTTTAAACAACCCCTGATGTGAAATGTGAGATGATATGCACCCCATCTAATACCAATGTTTGGACTAACCCTGAACTACTTCTTCAAGATACACTTTAACAAAAGCCACACCCGAAACACTTATCCCAGTCTTGTCCACCCAGTGTCATTTGAGGCCTCTAGACAGGAACTGTGTGTGACAATTTTCTGTTCATTCTGAACAGCAACTACCAGAAAGCTGGTGTTAACTAGAGATCATGCCGGCAGATCCACACAAAGCCATTTGCAAGTATGTAAATGATAACTGACAAACAGATTTAGACCAGAGGTGGGCAAGTTGTGGCCCTCCAGATGTTGTTGGCCTACAACTCCCATCAGCCCTAGCCAGCTTAGCCAATATTGAGGGATGATAGGAGTTGCAGTCCAACAACATCTGGAGGGCCACAACTTGCCCACCCGATTTAGAAGATGACTGTAACAAACTGGGCAGAGTTTGGGCACTGGGCACTCTCCCCAAACTGGGCACTCTCCCCAAAGTGTCACGTGCCACAGGGCTTGAATCAGAAGCCCTGCAAGTCAGACCCCAGTCCTGCACCATTGGTCAGAGCAGGAAACTGCAGTCAGGATACAAATACCACAGACCAGAACCTTCCACATCCTGGGAATGAGGTGATGCCTACCGTGTGCCACTGCCTGCTATATAGTCTTGTATTCTGCTACACTCTCTCAGGGAACCCACAAAACAGTCCCTTGGTGCTTCCAGAATGTTTCCTCACTTTTCCCCCTGCTGGCTGCCTTCTTGCCTGACTCCCCCTCACCTCCACATACTGACACAAGGTCAGTGTGAGCTGATAAGGAAATTTTAAATGGAAAGACTTTTTATTATATGGTTATAAATTAGCATATGGATCACACCTTGGGTGAGAAAAGAGACGGAAATCTTGACATCATTTGTCTTCAGAAAAGCACTGTGAGCCAGGAAACAATTCTTCTCACAATTAACTGAGGATAGCAGAGGGTGACTTGGGTATGGTCTCCTGTCCTAGTGAATCCAAGGCTGATGTAGGCTTGAATCCAGCTCTCCAAAGTTCAAATCTAAATATCTGTGTTCTTGACTCCACTGCTTTGCTACACTTGAGAATCTTAAAACCATTTCATCTGAACAAGAGAGTGCAAGAGAGAAACACAAAAATAGAGTATATAATTGCAAGCAACGGGGACATTTTTTGTTATGATCGCTATAAAGCAGAGGCTTCAAAAGCTGAAAAGGGTATTCTTCCTTGTAATTATCAAATGAGACAAGAGTAGACAGCAATTCTTAAACAGACATTAACGCTCAAGGTGGATCTTGCAGGAATAAAATGGAGCAACATCCCCCCCCCCCACAAAGCTAGATTAAAAAACAAGGAGCGCTATTTAGATCCAATGCTGCTGTAATTTTCTGTCAGAAGCGTTAACAAATCTGACACTGTTTAAACAAATACACTACATTTTTTACCAGTGTATTCACCAATGCATTCCTCACATAGTATTTGCTTCGCCTGTACAGTGTAATGACAAGCATTCAGTCATTCTTGTCTGTTCTCTGATATATGATGTGTCCACAACAGAGCTTGCTCAGACTTTTACCAATGTGTCAGTTACATATTTTTTTTACTATTTGTGAAACAGCTAGTTACAAGTGATTGACAAAACCACACCAAAATACTCCTAGTCAGTCACTCTCTACTTAAAAAGGAAAATGTTGCTTGAATTTAATACTTTGACCCTGAAATTGTGATATGCAGCCTGAAGGGGTGAAAAAGGGGAAAAAGGGGGAAAACTGTATTCCCCCACCTCATTTTTCCCCAAGGAATTGGGGCAAAATGTAAGAGGGAAAAAGATCTGAGAGAAAATAGAAAGAATAAAAACAAATTTCCCTCCCAACTTTTCCTTGGACTTTCACATCTTTAACACGACATCAATAATAATATGAATAGTAATAATAGTAATAATATGAATATGAATAAAAACATATAATGATGAACTTCCCACATTACAATTTTCTGATTAATGAATATTCTCTCAAATTTACTAGCACTGATTATGCATAACTAGCTCCCAGATGGACTGGGGTTCTCCATCCAGAGCTTTCATTGAGAGGCAAAACGTATTTCCTATATTATTTTTCCCATGTAGTTGTTTTAAGATAGCAGGGCCAAAGGCAAAGTGGGTGAGGCCCAACATATATTTAAAAAAATACCAGCATGTTGAAGCTTAAAGCTGTTATTGACAGGAACTAAGGTTTAGGACCCATTCAGGTATGACCTAAATCATATCCCTTATGAATACACAGTGGAGGTGAGGAATAGATTTAAGCGATTAGACCTGATAGACAGAGTGCCTGAGGAACTATGGACGGAGGTCCGTAACATTGTTCAGGAGGCAGCAACTCAATCCATCCCAAAGAAAAAGAAATGCAAGAAAGCCAAGTGGCTGTCTGATGAGGCTTTACAAGTAGCTGAGGAAAGAAGGGAAGCGAAAAGCAAGGGAGAAAGGGGAAGATATATCCAACTGAATGCAGAGTTCCAGAGAATAGCAAGGAGAGACAAGAACGCCTTCTTAAATGAACAATGCAAAGAAATCGAGGAAGACAATAGAATGGGAAAGACTAGAGATCTTTTCAAGAAAATCTGAGATATCAAGGGAACGTTTTGTGCCAAGACGGGCATGATAAAGGACAAAGAAGGCAGGGACCTAACAGAAGCAGATGAGATTAAGAAGAGGTGGACAGAATACACAGAAGAACTATACAGGAAACATCTGAATGACCCTGATAGCCATGATAGTGCGGTCACTGAACTTGAGCTGGACATCCTAGAGAGTGAAGTCAAGTGGGCCTTAGGAAGCATTACTAACAACAAAGCTAGCGGAGATGACAGTATTCCAGCTGAGTTATTTAAAATCCTAAAAGATGATGCTGTTAAAGTGCTGCACTCAATATGCCAACAAATTTGGAACACTCAACAGTGGCCACAAGACTGGAAAAGGTCAGTTTACATTCCAATTCCAAAGAAGGGCAATGCCAAAGAGTGTTCAAACTACCGTACAATTGCGCTCATTTCACATGCCAGCAAGGTGATGCTCAAAATCCTACAAGCTAGGCTTCAGCAGTATGTGAACCGAGAACTACTGGAAGTACAAGCTGGGTTTCAAAGAGGCAGAGGAACTAGAGATCAAATCGCCAACATTCGCTGGATCATGGAGAAAGCAAGAGAATTCCAGAAAAACGTCTATTTCTGCTTCATTGACTATGCTAAAGCCTTTGATTGTGTGGATCACAACAAACTCTGGCAAATTCTTCAAGAGATGGGAGTATCAGACCACCTTACCTGTCTCCTGAGAAACCTGTACAAGGGTCAAGAAGCAACATTAAGAACCGGACATGGAACAACCGATTGGTTCCAAATCGGGAAAGGAGTACGACAAGGCTGCATATTGTCGCCCTGCTTATTTAACTTATATGCAGAGTACATCATGAGAAACGCCGGGTTGGATGAATCACAGGTCGGAATTAAGATTGCCGGGAGAATTATCAACAACCTCAGATACGCAGACGATACCACCCTAATGGCAGAAAGTGAAGAGGATCTAAAGAGCCTGTTGTTGAGGGTGAAAGTGGAGAGTGCAAAAGCGGGTTTGAAACCCAACATTAAAAAAATGAAGATCATGGCATCTGGCCCCATCACTTCCTGGCATATAGAAGGGGAAGAAATGGAAGCAGTGACAGATTTTACTTTCTTGGGCTCCAAGATCACCGCAGACGGTGACTGTAGCCATGAAATTAAAAGACGCTTGCTCCTTGGGAGGAAAGCTATGGCAAACCTAGACAGCATAGTAAGAAGCAGAGACATCACCTTGCCGACAAAGGTTCGTATCATCAAAGCTATGGTTTTCCCAGTAGTAACGTACGGCTGTGAGAGCTGGACTATAAAGAAGGCTGAGCGCCGAAGAATTGATGCGTTCGGACTGTGGTGCTGGAGAAGACTCTTACGAGTCCCCTGGACTGCAAGGAGGTCAGATCAGTCAATCGGAAAGGAAATCAACCCTGAGTGCTCATTGGAAGGACAGATACTGAAGCTGAAGCTGAAATATTTTGGCCACCTAATGCTAAGAGAAAGCTCCCTGGAAAAGACCCTGATGCTGGGAAAGATTGAAGGCAAAAGGAGAAGGGGACGGCAGAGGATGAGATGGCTAGATAGCATCACCGATGCAATGAATATGAACTTGAGCACACTCCGGGAGAGAGCGCAGGACAGGAAGGCCTGGCGTGCTATGGTCCATGGGGTCACGAAGAGTCAGACACGACTTAACGACTGAACAACAACAACAAGGTTTAGGACAGGCATTTCAACCTTTTGGAATAGAACAAACTTGCAGAAAAGCCAAGAAACCTTCAAACAATCTGTGGTTGGGGGAAAGTGGGTGGGGCTAGGAGGAGGTGTGACCTTCTAGGGAACCCCAGAGGGCTGGATTTGGTCCCCAGGCCTGAGGTTCCCAACCCCTGTCTAAAGTGATGTAGACTTTTATCATTAAGGCCACATATACAACATTAACGTAGTCCACCATCACTTTTAAATAAATTCAGCTTTAATTTATTCACCATAACTTCCACTTACTAGTTCTATACTCACAATCACAGGAGCCCTAGGCAAACATGCAATAACAGGGAGCACTCCAGCCCCACCCTACAATTCCATCACATTTGTTGCCCTGTAGTCGTGGAAACTGATTGCCTAACACGAGAGCCTCCTGTATCTGTGGAGGCTCCCCACATGAGCAAGAATGCTGGAAAATCCATGTTCTGCCTTGTGAGGAGAGCCTCCATGGGTACAGGAGTTACTCCTCTTCAGACAGTCTCCCTCCACAAGTTGAGGGCGCCAAACACGATGAAGGAGAGGGGTGGGGCTGGAGTGCTCCCTCTTGTCACATGTTTGTCCTATTCAGGTATATAACTCCTGAATAGGGCAAGGCTTCCATTAGAATCCCTTTTCATCCACAAACACGCACTACAAAGATGGGGAAGGTCTGTCTCTAATCTGCTCGTATATATAACAGGGTGGTTAAAGGCTGCTAAGGGCAACTAAACTGCATTCAGTGTTTAGTATGCACCTCAATATATAAAAGCCAATTGAAAATACTTCTAGAATGTTTTAAGTATTAATAATACATCAGAGTGCTAGCTTTTTATTATTCTACAAGCCAATACGTGCACCTAAAAAAAGAGATAAATGATTTTAAATATCCAGGAGAAGTCTATTAAGTTAGACTAGTGAAGTCACATTATCTCTGTCCTGATAGGGCATAGCTGGGCCATCAGCCAAAGCTAATAGTAGGTACTCTGTGCCACTAAGGCCACCTGATCTTCAAGTGACAGTGATGGCTCCAGGAGACCAGTGATGGCTCCCCAAGCTACAAAGTTTCTATTTCAGGGGGAGTGCTACCTCAGCCTGAACACCATTTATCTAGTAGAAGAACCACCAACTTACAGCATCTTGGTCTTGTCTGGATTGAATTTCAGTTTATTATTATTGACAATAACACCACCACCCACCCACACATCCACACAAGACAGTATTGCTTCAATTATGTGGCACCATAGTTCTTCCCTGTCGCAGCTGGGAGCTCAGGAGACTTCCTGAGTCATACCATTTTGCGACCAAGCAATTATATGGTGTAACTGCTGTAACATTGGCCTGCAATATAACACTAATGCCTGTGTCTTTAATTATCTGCCCATTACGTGGGCCATACAACATAATTCTGCTTCATCATGTCAGTGCAGGTTTGTCTCCTTTACCAGACTATGTTCGCTGTGCTCAAATACCACCTCCCACACTCCCTCAGTGACCCCTTATTTATGGTCAACTGCTTCCTCATTATATTATACACCACATTATTTCATTCTTCTCTCTAGAGTCATAAACCATCCCACAGTAATTCAGAAACCTGAAAATCTGTCCAGTATAATAAGGTGTGTGTGTGGGGGGTGGGGGTTGTACATTAATTTGCTGAACCACCTGTAAACTATGTATTTATACTCGTAAAATCACGTGAAAGCAATGGGAATTGCCCAATAATTATTCCTGTGCGTGTCGTATAAGAACATGATTTTCTCTGCCATTGTCCACTTATCTGCCAGAGTAAAAATTTAATAGTTCTCTAGGTTTTTGTAAGATTAAAAATACTGGCAATTTGTATTTGTTGTCTTTCTGGAACAGACATAATTAAGCCACCTTTTGAAGTGCTAAATACACTTCCATTAGAAGGCAGATCAATTACTAGAATGCAAAAATAGAATGCAAAAATCAAAACAGATGTATATGGGAGCCAAAGAACCACACAACTACTATCTAAAGGTGGGTTAGGTTTTTGTTTCTCAAACAGCAACACACACACACCCTCCCTGAAAGCTGCATGGCAGGCAGTTTTTAAAACGGAGGGGCCTTTCAAAAGCAGACTGTGCTCTGGCATAGAGTAGTTAAAGTCCCACTGGGTACCTTGGGTATACTTGAACATACCTCTCTGGATTCTGATCACAGGTAACACAGACTTGAGCCAGAAAAAGTACCCCACCCCCACCCCCATAACAGAGGGCACTGTTAGCTTAAGGTAGGCAATTGTTGAGGGTTCATAGGAAAAGCACAATCTGTTATCAAGTTCTCAATTATAAAATATGCACCTGAAAATACAAGCAGACCCTGCTTGCAATATGTATATCAGCGATAGACACCTTTCTTGGTAACCACCAAGGTCACCTACCTACCCCTTCCACTTTTTTGGAGGGGGCTAAATTAATACATTTTCTTACTAGCAGCTGGGATTGCTGTGAAATTGGTTCCTGTTGGTGCTGAAAAGTGTGGGTTCAAAGGAGTTGTTTAGTGTGTTGGGGCTCAGACCCCACCTCTGCCTTGCACTCAGTCTTTTGGGCAGGTTACTTGCCCTTGCTATGTCTCCCACGGTAGCCATTTTGTGGTGGTGCCCAGGACAGTTTCTCAAATTGCCAAATGTGCCCACGGCCCAAATCAGTTGCCTACCCCTGACCTAGATACATCACATATACATATAAACTTGATGCTTTTGTAATGTATTGTTCAGTATTCTCCCACTGATGCTCAAGTTAGCGGGGAGGGAGGATACTGTTAAAGGATTTGGGCAGGCAAGTTGTTGAAGGGGTGGCATGACAAGGTTAGATGATGAAGGTAATTTTCAGAAGATAACTGCTGGTCCTATTAAAACTGATTATGGTTCTCATGCAAACTGATGGAGGATGTGTGTGAGAGCTTTTGCATACCTAGGTAGAGAGGGTCATGCAGCCCGTTTGAGTTTGACAACATTGATTTAAATGGTTCTTTTGATAGGTGCTTTATAATCTTCACTGAGTTTTGCCTTCACAACATCTCTATGAAGTATGTCTATCACAAACAGGAATCTGATTTGAAAAATCCTCTTAACAGAGCAAGCACAAGTCACCTCACTAGACTGCAGTCTACATCAATGAACTATCCAGTACCAGGAGAAAAAACAATTATCTTGTGTACCATTGGCACTGTTTTCTTTCCCCGGTGCTCCAGCAACGCTTTTGTTTACCTGCCATCATTACAGATTCTTTCTTTTTTTAGGAAGAGTTTTTGTAGAGTTGCTCAAAACCAACTCTGTCTTGATGAGCTAAGAACCCTTGTCACATGGTACACTAGACCAAACCTTAAACACTATGCATGACAGCAACAAAAATGACTTTAATGCGTTCCCTTGCCATTTATATTATTTGACCACAAATTATTTTGCTGATTGTATTTCTTTTCACACTGTTTTAAGGGACACAGAAGGGTAGCAGCAGCAGACCTTCTTTGCACCTCCCCATATCATGACCTTGGCCCCATAGCGCCAGCAAGCAGAAGTGTGGAGTGTATTTTACGAAGTGCAAAAAGCATGGGGCAGGAAATTGGATGGCAAATTTGTCCTGGAAACAGGAGCCAACTACCCAACACCCTTCTGCCATCTTGACCAGCAGAATTTTACATGTCACCAAAGCCCCCAGCATCCTTTAGATTGTGCCATTCTGGGACTCAACGTATTTACTTCTGAGCCATTTCCCCACAGTTCCGTGAACAGTACACATCTTGTGGCACACTGAGATTTTGTTGTTCTTCCTTTCCCTCAAATTAGGTGACTTTGAACAATGAACCAACTGTTGGCTAGAAACTACTGTGAAGGGTTTTGGAAAGCTATAAACTGAGAAAGTCTAGTTGAGATGTTAGTCTAGTTGTTAAACAGCATAGGGTTGGTCTTTCTATCAAATATAAAATGGAAGTAGGATTGCAAGGCACTTCAAATTTTCAGAGATATTCTATCCTTGTGGAATATCCTTTTCCCTATCAATATAGGACACCCACCCCACATACATACACTGATGAGACAGCCTGCAATCCCATTCTCACTTACCTGGGAGTAAGAGTCATTGAACTCAAGTGGGCTTACTTCTAGGTAGACATATATAGGATTGCATTGTAATGAACAGTTGCAAAATTGAGCCAATCTATTCTTTAGAATTTTTTAAATCTTCAACATTTGTAAGTTGCTTCAGGTGCTACTAGTGCAGAGAATATGATCTCCATGCACACACCTCATCCCTACCCCATGGAGTAATTCCACTAAGTTGTACTCCATTAGTAATTCCTACATTACACTTCTATGGTTGCAAGTTCACACAGATCGTATTCACACTTCCCATTTTCTGTTCTCATTTCTCCTCCCCTGCACTTCATATTGGGGTTGCATACAAAATTCTACACTGGCTTTTGAAAGTTAGGCTTCAGAGGTTGGCTTTGTGACTTATAAACAAAAAATGAACACACCCAATTTGGACTCATGCTTCAGACATACACTGATTTATTTATTCTTTTAAAAGATGTATATACTGCCCTTCATAATAGATCCCAATTTTCTGATGAGAACATCTGCTTATTTTTCTATTAGCCACAATTTTCAGTAGAGGAGACCAGACACCAGGGATCTCTTTCCGTATAGCTTTTGCTTCTATACAGAAATGTTTATGGAAGGGCAGCATAAAAATATCTATGATAAATAAAAACAAGTAATATTTGATATGAAAAACAGATACCAATCGATTAACCATCATTATTTTTTTTATAGGAATGTCCTACGAACAGCATTCTAGTAAGAATCTAGAATCCTCATCAAGCATCATTTCTAAAACAAAACAAAACAAAACCCAACATGGATAATTAATCCTAATGCAAGGTACTTCTTGTTCCATACCTGCACAAAAATCATGCCAAAGACACTTCTATTGGGTTAAGTGTCACACAGTAACCATCCATAAGGAATTTTCAATTCACCAAAACAACGTCACATGGATTTGTCAGGATATACCTCAATGCTTTGGTTCCCAGAAAAATGCTCAAATGGGGGGGGGGGGGCTGACTTGTTAGCAAGAGGAGAACACCTATTAAAACAAATTGCAGAATTCTTGTGCAACAATTAATAATACCTAACCATATCAATCACTTAGAGACTTTTACAACATCAATAACATTATAGTTAAGTGGTTTATTACAAAAGGCCAGTTTTTCCTTGGATGTTTAAAAAAATAAATCCACCATTGAAATAAAATGTTCCTTTTCGCCCCTTTTCACTCTGCAATGCATTTATATAAGTGGATATTTGTTGTTGTAGTTACTGCACTCCCATTCATTCTTAAGCTTTAGTGGTTCATCGGCAATTTATCAGCTGGGAGTGGAAAATACCTGGCACCTACTTAAAATGCATGGAGCTAGCAATAAAATTAACCTTGTGGCAATTGTTTTCCCACATGTTTGATAGACCAATGTCAGCTCATCTGTTAGAGGGAAATAAAAAAGTCAAGCCTAAATGTACAAAAAATTATGATGGAAGTCTTAAATAAAGCAAAGGTAATGCAAGTTTATTGAGTCAAAAATCAATCAATCAATGAGCGAGTGGATTAGGGAGCACCTCAGAAGCCCCAAAGAAATAATTTGCCTGAACACTGGGATTTAACGGTGGAGGACCAAATTCCAACACTTTTAGGAAGTAAATAATGAAAAATCAATTCAAAAGGAAAAACAGATCAAGAACCCTGGATTCTGACATGCCGACACATTTATTGCTGAATACCATTTCTCGGCTGACCCGAAAACTTCGGAAGGTGTTTATTTACTTTCAACACCTTCCAGAGATCAATATTTTTAATTTGGATCCGAGTTATTATTTTTCACATCACAGCATCAGGGAGCGGAGTAAAGTGGCTCATATTTTAGAGCTAAAAAGATCGATATGACAGCTTCACCTTCAGTGCAGCCCCCTGCAGTCGCCTAGGTGCACATCATAATGTCCCACAGGGGGGTGAAGGTGCCATGGCGCAGGGAGCAGGTCATTACCCAGCCAGGGAGTGAGACAGCCTATGATTTAGCTGATCATGAAGGGCCTAGTGCCCTTAGAAAACCAATCTTGTTTCCTCTCACTTTATCAGGCCTGTCTTTTGCCCAGAGTAAGAGTGGGGGGGGGGAGGAGAGGAGAGAAAAGAAAAAGAACTGGGAAAGGAGACCATCTGTTTCAAAAAGGAGATGTTGCTCCTCATCGTGAATGCATTCATTCTTTTCTTCTTCTTTTTCACTCCCTTCCCCTTTTTACTAAAAAATCAGCTGAAAAAGCCACAATTAATTCTTCATACATTTCTCAAAATATTATTCGGGAAGTGATAGAGGCCAGGGTGTGGGAGTGGAGGATGGGATCTTTGACAGTAAGGAAGCATCATCATTCACGGGCTCCAGTGGCTCTATCGATCGCAGCTGCTGGGGTTGAGGAGGCAGGTGGGAGAGTTATGAACTCAGCCAGTGGATCACTTGCCCTGACATCTCCTTCACTGCAACATGCGCTGCTTCCTTTCTGAGCCAGAGAATGGGATGTGTTCCTGTGGCTAAGTTTGCCCTACCCAGAATTCAGGCACACAGGCCACTGATGATGCAGTGAAAGTATAAATAAAGGACAGAACAAAAGAATGGAGGTCTTCAAAGAGGTATCTGTTTCCTGGGTGTTACCATTTTATACTGAAGTTGGGAGATCAAATGTTTGATCTCTCACCATATAAAAACTCACACACCCTCACACACATGTCCACTGCTCTCTGGCATGCATATGACGGAATGTGGCCTTTTCCAACCTGGTGACTTCCAGATGTTTTGGATTTCCCACCAGCCCCAGCCAGCACGGCCAACGATCAGGAATGTTGGAAGCTGAAGTCCAAAGCAACTGGAGGGAACCAGTTGGGGAAGGCTGGTGTGTGAGTACCTGACTGCATGGAGGCCCAGTTGGGGAATTTTTCTCCCCCCTCACCCCGCCCCCCCCAAATCTGAACCTTAAATAATTGCCCCTCTCAATAATTGCTCTCCTCACCACACCAAACTATAAAGGATTCAAAGGCTATGGTTACTGGAAGTCCTGGTGGAGAGTATGGTATTTCATACAGTCCACAGTAGTGAATCCTGAATGGAGAATACCGGAAAGTCTTAGTATAGGTCATCAGCCTGCTGACAGAAAGAGGCTGAAAGACACTAGACTGCCCATAGCAATAATGCTCAGCTATAGCAGAGCTCATCATCTATGAATGTATAAAGAAAAGCAAATTATGGTGAACAAGGCGGTGCTCAAATGTCTGCCAGCAAACACAGAAGCATGTAAATACAACAGACCAACCTTCCCCAACCTGGTGCACTCCAGATATGATAGACTATGAAGTCTATCAAGTTGTAGAAACCTGCAGTAGGCTAATAACAAGATTCCATCACTTTACCCAGCTTTGCAGTCCACACTACCTCACAATGCCAGGGACGGTATTAAAATGACATTTACACTATACTTTTAAACGAGTTTCACTTCCATGTTAACTGCTTGTTTTCCTAAAGGAATCCATGGAATTAAGAGTTTTGGCATAGCAGTGAGAATTCTCTGTTATGGAGGTCTAGCCACATTTCCCAGGAGAGAGTTTTAAAACTAAGCCTATCAAAGTTTGTAGTGCTGACTTGCTAACAGTAGGTGCAGGCACCTTGTTGGCCTCACCTGTTGGCCTCGGCTACGTGTGGGAAACCTGCGGCCCTCCAGATGTTGTTGGGATGCAACGCCTATCAACCCCAACCAGCATGGCCACTGGTCAGGAGTGATGGGAGTTGTAGTCCAACAACATCTGGGGGGCCACAGGTTCTCCACTGCTGTTCTACGCATATGATTCTACATTAGGGCACAAAGGTTCAAATTGTTCATGGGGGACAAGGCTATAAACACCTGCTAGTCATGCTGGCTATATGCTGCTCCCAGATTCAGAGGCAGCAGTTGCTGGAGAACAGCAGCAGGAATTTGCTACTGTCCTGCTTTTGTGATTCAGAGGCATCTGGTTAGCCACCGTTGGAAGAAGGATAGTGGACTAGAACGGCTTTTGGTCTGATCCAGCAGGGCTCTTGTTCTCATGTTCTTACCTTTTTCCCATGCTGCTAATTCCACACTATATATGTAACCATCCTGTTTCTCATGCTGAATAAGCTCCCAGTATTTTAAGTTTTCCCCACAACTCAAATACATAATTGCTCCTCTTCTATGCAATGAGAACAGCTACCATATACTAAGCTGAGTGAGTACAGAGGGCAGGTGCAATTTCCAGAAGTACTCTGACAAGATGAACCAAATTCGTCTAGGGCTCTACTCAACAGCATATTTAGCATTACCATTAATCTGGCCCTGAAGCAGCAATACTAGGTTAAACTGCCCATATATTCTTGTACTGTCCTAGTTCACTGGATTTTATCAGATGTTAGAGAACTGCACAAAATACAAAACAATACTGGAAGTTTCTGTTCAGACACCTGAAGGGCAAACCCCAGAATCCTGTAGATCCATAGAATACAAAGCCATCTCAGCAAGTCAAATAAGCTGTGACCAACATAATTTCAAGTACTTCCTGGATTTTGGCCTAGAATCTCATATAAAAAACTTCCTGCAGCCTGTCTCTCTGACTTCCTGAACATTCTACTAAGAACTGGCTGCCTTTGCCTTAAGAACTCCACAGTCTCATGTTTTGCAAACAAGACAGCTATGGTTTCCCTACCTCCACTTCTGATTCACTGTTGGATTGCTTCCTGCTGATGACAGTTATACAAATGCAAAACCAGCTAAGAACCCAGTCCCACTCTTGAGCATGTACCCAACAACATCATTTGCTCCCTGTACCCAGTTGTCTTTCACACTGAGGGCAAACCCGAACCTAAAAAAGCCAAGGCAAACAGCCATGGATGTTCTGATCTGACATAGCCCATTTGCGCTACAAGGCATTCACTTTCATCACTGTCATCAAGGGCCAAACTAAATATGACACTAAGAGCTTTTGCATTTAATGTGCACATTAAAACAAAATGAAAACAGCAGCCATAGAGGAGGGGATTATGACAATCTGATAACGTAAGGTGCCAGTGGGGAATTTCTTCCCAACGCAAATAGCAGCTTCAAATGAGCTATTTTTGCCAAGATCACAGCATGGGAGGAAATGGTTATGCCCCTCCCCACAGCAACTTCGATAAGCACCACTGCCCCCTGTCCGATTTTTGCATTTTTAAAAAATGTGCACCTTAAAGATGCATTTCCCATCATACCTAGTTTGTCTCTGAGTTGCTGAGATCAATTATGCATACCTCAAAACAAGGGGTGGGGGGAGAAAAAAGTAGTAATACAACAAAAAAGGATGATGAGGAAAAGTTTTAATGTTGATATCTGTGAATGGTTTGCAGCTCAGAATCTATGGCTGCAAACACACACACACACACACACACACATACAGCAACACAAAACTGCACTCAGTCGTACTTCAGAAAGAATTCATTCTCTCCGTGTCTCACTCTCATACACTTCTATTTTCATATATTTCCCCTTCTTGTTTCTAATGAAAATTCGGTTATTTCAGGACCCTCTCAAGATAACAGAAAATTAATTAAAATTTACCACTTACGACTTAATTTATAAACTTCATACAGAACAGTAAAATGTTAATGCCTACCTTTGAAAACACAAAATGTTAAGCCACTTAACGCATCAAAATCTACTGCATCAGGTTTAAAACATTCATTTCCACCTGTCCTGCCTGAAACAGTTGCAGACAGCCCCCTAGCTGTGGCTTTGTTAAACAGGATGGTTGATTTCAACCCAGACTTATTTTCAAGTAATGAGGTCTAACACTTACCCAACTTATTGTTAAAGTCGCAAAGCATGTTTCACACAATCAACACTTAACACTGTAACTGCATCTGAATTACATTTTCACCAGGGTAGGTTTGCAATGAAATAACCGGAATAAGACCTTTACAATTCATCCTTTGAGCCCTCATTTCAGTACTGTAAATGAAGCACATGGATTGGTTTGCCCTGATTGAAGCCCTGTTCATGTCAAATGACCTAAGGTTGTTCCTCTGTCTTCAATATGTTTTTTTCTTCAACCAGAATAATACTTAAGGCAGACAGGAGTTACAATATGAAGGCCTATTAGATGCCACCGGGAATATTTCTCCCC
The DNA here is from genome assembly GCF_057233095.1 of Heloderma suspectum. Taxonomy (NCBI): domain Eukaryota; kingdom Metazoa; phylum Chordata; class Lepidosauria; order Squamata; family Helodermatidae; genus Heloderma; species Heloderma suspectum. Next base: position 229,525,354 of record NC_139460.1, read on the forward strand.
TCCAATATTAAAAAAACAGCAGAATAAAGGGAAGCACTCATTCTGATGAAAGTGATATGAACTTTCATTTCAGTTTACATTCTATTATCCACACCACTTTTTCATTGACCTCTGAACAACAAGATCTTTGATGTTCCCCCTAGAAAAAACAAATACATCCTCCAGTTCTGTAGTAAAGAAAACCATCTCCTGTGTTTAAAAGAGTCAGATGTACAATGTTGTCCATTTGGATTAATATACTCGTCCTCTGTTTTGTTTGCAGAATGTTCTTTATTTTACATGCTTTGTTTTCAACCTAATACTTCAAAAAGATGAAAGATCTTGAACCTTTGCTGCAAGATATAATGAAATATCCAGAGGAAACATGTCTACGGATAGGCCTTGATAGGGAAGATGTTCCATGTGTTAAATACTCTGTTGTTTTACAAATCTACTTGGATATGTTCAAATGTAACTCTGTTACAAAGCTGAAAATGTTTAAAAAAAAGGAAGCTAATATTGTCAAATATGTGTTGTATGCCATATTCCACACACAATTCCACACATGCATAATAATACATTTATAATATGCTACTTTTGCTTCAGGTTTTCAAAGGTAACCATGGGTATCTCAGTTATTCAGTGTGTGATTCAAGGCACCTTTGAAAGAACTTGGCTTTTAGAAAGCTCTCTCAAGTCTCTTTGGGGGTTATTTAAACTGCTTATTCCAAAAATTGAGATGCTCAAAATTACTAGCATCAGTTGGTCTTTAGAGTAATGTAATACAAATTTATTTCATGTTTCCTATTTTCATATAAAGTAGGAATTTAAAATATTGCTTTTATAAGACACACAACATAAAACTGTGTTCTTAGGATCATGAAACTTTATAATTCCCATTATCTCTGGGCTTTGTTTCTATCACACTTTAAAAATCCCCACACATATATAAAACCTATCAGTGTATCATCGGTTTTCATGCACCATATTAACTAAGGGATTAGACTGTAGCTCACTTTGAAAAGTGAAGTGTCAAAAGAAGACATCCATATAACCTTACAGCCATAGCATCCGTGCATGTGTATTTCAGTGCGGGATTTAGGTGTGCAGAACTGCCAGCACAAAAATTAACAAAACATCAAGGGATATCATGGAGAAATACAAGGTTAGAATGAACCAGGTTTTTTTTTCCTCCCTCTGGAATAAGGAGACATGAAGTTTACTCTCTTAGACATAAAAAATGTCGCATTTGGGAAGAAACCCCAATTTCTTTTACTTTGTAAAGTCAACTAGTCTAAATTTATCTGAAAATTAAAGGATGGCCAGTAATTAAAAAAACCCCAAAACTTTACAGTATTCTGATGAGACAACCTGTTGGGACCAGGTTATTTTAAGAACAGTCTTCACCTACATGAGCCTGCCTGAGCCTTAAGATAAACACCAGAGAACCTGCATTAGCTATTATTATTTTATTTTTTAATTACAAACTGCTTTTAAGGGTGAAAATCCTCTCAAGGTGGCTTCCACTAATCAATAAAACATCAATGACATAAAATTTCAAAATGCCATTAATAATTAGTAAGAGTGAACAGCTCAAAATAAGAACATTGAGCACAATCCAATGACAATTACAGCTAGCTTCATTTCCATTCAGTATCTCGACAGCTAAGATCTGATTCATGGGTTTGAGGGATAGGGCCTTCTTGCTGGTAGGATTAGAGTTCTGGAATTCTCTCCCTGGGGAAGTCCAACAGGCCCCCTCTCTTCTTGTTTTTGGATGAGATTTTTTGATTCCAGAAAGCAGGGAATGCTGATCACATTTGCAGATGACACAACATTGGGCGGGATAGCTAATACTTTGGAAGACAGAAACAAAATTCAAAATGATCTTGATAGACTGGAGCGCTGGGCAGAAAACAACAGAATGACGTTTAATAGGGATAAATGCCAAGTTCTGCACCTAGAGAAAAGAAACCAAACGCACAGTGACAAGATGGGGGATACGTGGCTCAACAGCACTACAAGCAAGAAGGATCTTGGAACTGTTGTAGATCACAACCTGAACATGAGCCAACAACATGATGTGGTTGCAAAAAAGGCAAATGCTCTTTTGGGGTGCATTAATAGAAGCATAGCTTCCAAATCCCATGAAGTACTAGTTCCCCTCTACTCAGCACTGGTTAGGCCTCATCCAGTTCTGGTCACCGCACTTTAAGAAGGATGCAGACAAGCTGGAGAGGGTTCAGAGGAGGGCAACAAAGTTGATCAGAGGATTGGAAACAAAGCCCTATGAAGTGAGACTGAAAGAACTGGGCATGTTTAGCCTTGAGAATAGAAGACTGAGGGGAGATAGGATTGCGCTCTTCAAGTACTTGAACGGCTGTCCCAGAGAGGAAGGCCAGGATTTCTTCTCGATCATCCCAGAATGCAGGACACGGAATCATAGGCTCAAGTTACAGGAAGCCAGATTCCGGCTGAACATCAGGAGAAACGTCTTGACTGTTAGAGCAAGAGGACAATGTAACCAATTACCTAGGGAGGTGGTGGGCTCTCCCACACTGGAGGCATTCAAGACGAGGCTGGACAGCCATCTCTCAGGGATGCTCTGACTTGGATTCCTGTATTGAGCAAGGGGTTGGACTCGATGGTCTCGTAGGCCCCTTCCAACCCAGTATTCTATGATTCTATGAAGGCATTTTAATGACTGAGGCTGCTGCTTTATTGTTTTCTGGTGTTTTTATCATTCTTTCTAGTTTCTTCATGCTGCCATGTGCTTCTATTTTTTTCGTTATATTTATTTTTATTTTGTGATTTTGTTTATTTTGTGATTTTATATATTGTTTTATCTTATTTTTAATGTTAGCTGTTTTGCAAAATTTGAAAAGTGGGGTTAAAATAATTTAAATACACCACCCGTAGAACTTGTATACCGCCCAGAATACTAAAAGTACAATAAACAAATAAATGGATGGATGGATGGATGGATGGACAGAAGCCTATCAGTGTAATATAGTATAATAGCCCCTAGCCAATCTGGGCAGAGTGAGAAGCCATCATGTCTGGTAGTTATATCTGCAGAGTGTTTGCAAATCTGAGGAAACTGTTGTAGACAGTATACCACTCTGATAAGCTGGTAGAGATCCGTGCAATGAAAAGATATGGTTTTCTCAAAATCCCTTGTCATCAGTGCACCAAGCCAATGCAAAATCATCAGATCTAATATGTCACCTACTACATGTATTTAGGACAGATCTATGGTTGCTGAGAAAAGCAAAGGACCATGGCCTCAGCTTGTATAAATAAATCCCCTATAACTTTTAAGAGGCATGGTGCAATGAGGTGGCCAATACACCAACAGAATTCTTAGTCTATCACAAATATTTTTAAAAAACACACATTGTGTGTCTGAAAATGTATGAAATGAATAGGAGTTTCAATGCTTCTGGGCTTTTGGAGAAGACACTTTTGCTAGAGTGTGTTCAGTTCTTGCAGCCATTGCTATATAAGCACAACCTTTAGATAACACTAAATGAGTTTTCAGCTTTCCTACAATCTGCTTTTCTCCTAAATGCACAATTGCATTCAGTAAAATGTCAACGTTAGAGAAATGTCCACACTACTGAGCGATCAGAAACCTCACCAGGAGCAAATAAAGCACTTGTGGGGAACCTTCAGATTTTGTTGGATTATAGTTCCCATAATCCCTGACCATTGGCCATAGTGGCTGCATGGGACTTGGAATCCAACATTATCTGGAGGGCAACACATTCCTCTCCCATGCAATAAAGCAAGCAAGCCCCAATATGTAACCAATGAGTACACTCTGCTGTAGCTTCTTCATGTGCTCAGGAATAAACAATATTGTTCTGATCTTGCTAAATTCTGACCTACTGAGAAGGCGTGTCTTTAAAAATAACTAGCATGTAAGAGAATGACAAATACTTAATCATGTCACACTAGAAGCAACCCTAAAAGTGGTCTATCTGCTAAGCCACTTTAAGAACCACCTTGCTGGGGACAAAATCTGTAGTAAGAATGGTTAGGAACTCCCAGGATTGGCTGGTAGGAATTGTATCATGTTAAAGAAATTTAGTATTTTATTTATGACTATATATATATATATACACACACACAATTTAAAAATCCAATTAAAAAATCCATTTATTTATTCATCAACTTTTATCCATTCTGTCTGGAGAGCACCAGGTTGGGGAAGGATGATCTACAAAATGCATGAACAAAGAGGAAAGGAAGGGCCTATAACTCAGTGCTGAACTGGATGGCACATTTTTATTCTGTAATTTTTGGTATACCTTTAGGTGTCTTTTTAATATATTTGTTTTATTATTGTTTTTAACTACCTTTTAAGAAATGTTTTTAATGATTGTTAGCTGCCTTAAGTGCCATTTTAGTTATAAACAAATACATAAATAATGCAGCAACCATGTGCCTGGAAGCCCTTCTGAGCCATAAGTTCTCACCTGCGGTGAAGAGGCTGCAGGAGAAGAACCGTGTCGTGCAGTGACCAAAGCCACAGGAAAGGCCTGAAAGCTATCTGCAGCTGCTGCCAGCAGAAGGCAGCAGTGCCACTGCCAGGGCAATGGCAATGAATTTCCCTGTCAGCCAGAGCCTGGAAGTCTCACAAGGGGGGTGGGAAGGAAAAGATGTTACCGCCAGGAGACATGTAAAGGCTAGGAGCCTTAGAAGGGCTCCCTGGAGGTTGCTCCGAAAGTAATGCTGGGAAACTTGGGAAGGCAGCAGGAGGAGCAGCATAGGGTGCTGTACAACCTCCTTCCATCAGGAGCCACAGACAAGGAGCAGGAGAGGAAGCACAGGCACCCAAGCCTTGGTCAAATACTCCGGAGCACACCTCTTTGGGGTCAGTAAGGCCAGCGCGTGCGCGCACACACACACACCTTGTATTTTGCTCCCCCATTCTTTTCTCATAACTAGGGCCAGCCCATGACATTTTGCTGACATGAAGGACAAGATGGCACCCCTTCCCATTCCATGTACAAAAGCCGACTGGACTGGCAGTTGAATCTTTCTTTGACACAGCATGTTCACCACACTTGACGGCAGCTGGTGCGCTTAGGGACACAGGGCAAGGCCTCATGATACACAGGTCTTTCCTCCAACCCCCTGCTGCCACTTCCAAGCATCTGCTGTCTGACGGTAGGGCTGGCCCTGCTCATAACATTTAGTAAGAGAAATACCTGGCACACTACCATCACATAGTGTGTATCCCTATCTACTTCTCTTCCTCACTTTGCTCTCTGCAGCAGCAAGTGTGGAACAGGGGAAGAAAATGCAAAATGTGTTAGTGTCACATCATGGGTTTTCCTTACTGATCATTATAAGGAGACAAGGCTTTCAACAGTGATCCAATGATCTGCATCACATCTATTCCACCCCCCGCAGCAAAGCACATGCTGTGTTTGTGTAGAGCATAGTTCATATCTGGCATCTACATTATAGGATCTCTAGTAGCTGATCTGGGGAAAAATCTCCATTAGGAAACCTGCAAAGCTGGGTTTGAGACTACTGCTGGGCAAGACCCATCAGTACTATCAGTCCTAAGGTAGGAGGACTTTACTGCCCTGGCTCAGACTGCTCTTTACAGACTTTTCACCTTTGGGGTTTTTTCGGGGTGGGGGGAGCTGTGTATAGTTTGCATGTCGGACAAATTGTCAGGAAAGAAGTCCTGGTGTGACATTTCACTCTTAATGCCTTAGTGTTGCAGTAAAACAAGACACCTGGTGAAATTATAGGAAAACAAATGTGTAATTTCTTCCTCATTTAGCCATTTTTGAGGCTGGAGTATAGGAAAGTCATTAATGTTATGTCCTCCTATTGATGTTCTAAACCTTTCAGGGGATAAGTAATGCTTTTCCTATACTCCTCCATGTGGCCAGTTAAATTAGACACATTATTTCTGTGCTGTTCTGAACACTGATCAATAGACACTTGGAAAGCCCTCTTCAACTAAGTAGAAACATTTCCTCAGTGTCCAAAGGGACCTAGTTCGAGTTTGTACATTGCTACCATTGTTAAATTTAACAAAGGAACAAATAAGTATTTCTGGCATTTTAATACTACCATCAAAGAGCAAGAAATTACGTTCTCTATTTTAAGAACTTAGATAGACATTAATTTCCTTTTCTCCTTTTTGTGGCCTGGTGTGGAATTCTTGCCACACTTTAGCTGATAATGGAAAATTGTACTTTTTACTGTCTTGTAAACTGCACAAGATATTGATTTACAAAGCTTTTAAAACAGTTATCAATAATCTCCCCATCCACAGATCACATTTAAATGGTGTTACACACACACACACACACACACACACACTTAAATACTCACACATGCATACTCATATGCAGATATTTATGTATTTATTTATTTATTTATTACAAGTATCTATTAATTGCTTTTTGGCCCATCAGGCTCTTCAAAGCAATGTATAATTACATAAAATCCAATAAAACCAAAACAGAATATACCAAAAACCCACCCCAAAACACTCTTTATAATAGGCCAAAACAATTTTAAAAGTCAAAGGCCTGGCAAAATACTAGAGTTTTCACTGCCTGTTTAAAACTCAATAGGGATGGAGCCAAGCTGACCTCATTTGGGAGGGAGTTCCATAGCAATGGTGCTGCTACGGAATAGGCCGTGTCTTGGGTATCCACCAACCTAACAAGATCTGATTCAGAGTTTCTCATGTACAGCAGTGGAATTCTGTTTACCAAATCCTTTCCTAACTTCTTGGATAATTTACACTCTGATGCATAGCAAAATCAATCATCAAAAAACCTGCCGGTTTAAAAGACCAGACGATAACGCTATCTCACGTTGCTTCAAACTCCACAAAGCCAGGAAATTGGAAGCCAAGGCTGATGCCTTATCTGACATGCCCCGTGATCAGTCAGGATGTTGTGCAGTGTCACAAATTGTGCTTACTTACAACTTATCCTCCATGTACCCACACTTTTCCTGGGTCTTTCAGTCCCAAATCCAGATTGGGAGGATGGAGTGCCTGGGACCAGCAAAGATGCTCCACGCTGTCCTGGTCCTGTATTGCCTTATGAAGCATCTGAGCCTTACTGAATTGCTAGAGGAATCCGACTGTGAGGTGACCCATGCGTGTTTGGTGCTTACAGCAGTAGCTTGCAGGGTGGGTTGAACAGTGGGAGAGAGCCCTCTTCTTGAATGGGACAAAAAAAATTATTCAACACCACACCGAGATTTTCAGCAGCAGGCATGGTGCAAGATTTTTGGGGTTGCCTTCTAATACGAGATATTCGGTTGTGACAGAATAGATTTGGAGTCTGAAAGGAAAATATTTATTCTCTGTCATATTGAGATTTCCACTAGCACGCATACTGCAGGACCTATCCATGGTTGCTTTGGATCTTGAGATACTCAGTGAAGATAAAACAACGTGGTGGTATGGTGTTGTAGAATAAAACAAGTGATTACTGGAAGGCTTAAATACCCCTTTCCAGCACAGTACTTATTTGTTTCAGACAGCATCTTCCCAATATCATTTCACGCCAGAAAAGATGTATAGGTTCAGGTTTGTGAGTTCAGTTATCTAACTTCATATTCTATGTACGTCTCTGTGAGCACCTTTTAGTAGGGAAAAGGCACTGCTTTACAAACATACTTCAATTTAATAAATGTAGCAACTGATTTCTGCTCAAAATCATTATGTTCCCCACCCCCACGCTACCAACTTCCACTTTTTCTTGGCACTTCCTAATAACCTTTGAAACAATTCCCCCTACCGCCCACCCCAACCTGCTTTGACATTTCTCACCCTTACTGGCAACATCATCAGTTATACTGTTGCTAAGAAATAGAGCTACATGTACCACGAACCATTATTAGCAGTAGTAGTCCTCTCAGCCCAGTTACGTTAAAGGAGACGCCCATTTCTCACTATAAACTCACCCAGTAAAGAAATTGGTCAACTCACAAAATAAAGGCGTGAATCACCTCACAGTAGGATTCCTCTAGAAATACAGTAAGGCTCAGATGCTTCATAAGGCAATACAGGACCAGGACAATGTGGAGCATCTTTGGTGGTCCCAGGCACTTATTGTCTGGTCTTTTAAACCAGCAGGTTTTTTGATGATTGAATTTCCTTGGTTTTTGAAAAGCAAATGTCTCCCCAAGGGTGTGTGTGTGTGTGTGTGTGTATACACACACACACACACAAACACACACCACTCTGTCTCTCTGTCTGTCTTTGCAATCAGAGGTACAGTGCTTCTGAACATTGAGGTCCTATCTCTAATATGAATATAAGAACAGTCATGCTGGATAAGACCAAGGGTCTAGCATTCTGTTCACATGGTGGCCAACCAGCTTCCCACGAGGAACTCACAAGCAGGACATGAGTCTCTGCCCATGTTCCTGCCTGTGTTCCCCAGCAACTGGTGTAAATAGGCATACTGACTCTGATACTGGAGATAGCTATAGCTATCATGACTAGTAGCCCTTGATACCCTTATCCTCCATGAATTTGTCCAATGCCCCTTTAAAACCATCCAAATTAGTGACCATCACTACATCTTGTGACAGCGAATTCCATAGTTAAACTATGCGCTGGGTGAAGAAGTATTTCCTTTAACTATCCTGAATCTCCCACCAATCAGCTTCATGCGATGACCCTGGGTTCTAGTATTATGAGAAAGGGAGAAAAATGTCTCCCTATCCACTTTCTCTAACCATGCATAATTTTAAACACCACTATCATATAGTGGAAGCTGGTAGCCAGTCTGAATGGTGGGACAGAGTGCAGGTCAGCAGAGGCATAGCCAAGGGGTCATGAGAGGCAGAGCAAAGAGCTCATGAGACGTGGAGCCAAGGGGGGGTCAGTGGATGAGGAGCAGTCTTTGAATCCCTGACCCATACCACAGAAGGAGAAAACTGAGACACAAAACATGCAAAGAAGGGGGGGAATCACATAACCACACAAAAGTACTCCTTTGCATCCACATTCTCCTGTTCTAGCAATAACTCTCATTTCACAGAGAGTCGGGTGACTTTAAGATAATGAAAGGGAGCAGAGGGTCCACACAGCTATAATAACAATGATAATAATTAAAATAAGATGTGTTCCACTCAGAGCCACAAAGAAAAGCAGCCTTTGGAACATAGGGACAAGTTCTGAAAGCCTCCCGACATCCATGCTTCTGTTCTTGAAAGCATCAAAAAATCCATCACAAAGCATCCACCAGAGCAGGCCTATTCAGAAGCAGCACAGCACAAAAATTATTTATTTATGTACCACCTAATAGCCGAAGCTCTCCAGATTACGCATATCTTATTTGTAAGAAGTAAGGACTGGACTGCTTAGGAGAAAGTATAGGCATTCCTTTGTATGTAATGAAGATAATGGGGATTATATCCCTTGGAAGCCAGCAGGAACCCTTTGCAACCCCCCGCCCTTCACACATACACAAAAACACCCCAAACCATAAAATCAATGATGATGATCAAAATTAAAATATCATGTGATATTCTCAGAATCACACAGAAAAGCAGCCTTTGGAATACAGGAACAAGTTCACACCCCTGTCTCACCAATCCATGGCGTACAATTGTTTGCCAACCCTGATTAAAAAATAATAGTACTTTGGGCATGTGTAGTTTTATACTTTAAACTCACTTAAATTATATCATAACTATGACTGCAGAAATAAAATGGAGCTAGCTTGTGCTATCCTGATGCTGAACACACTGACTTCAGAATCGGCACCATTTTCTTGTAGAAAAAGATAATCTATTTCAAAAATAAAGTGTTTATTTTTAAAAGATTGCCCATCTGTAGAGTTTTATTTCTTTTTATCCTCTAAGTTCTACCCTTATAAATTCTACCCTTAAAGGCAGCCTAAAAATTCCATTCCAGCAGGCTGTGCTGAGGGAGATGAGAGTCAGAAGCAGCACCATTCTTACTGAAAGGCTGGCTGGGGAACGCTGGGAGTTGTAGAAATTATTTCTGCCTAAATGTGCCTAGAATTGCATCCTATTTCCCCCCCTCATCCCTCCCTATTCTTTTTTCCTTGTGTGTCACGTCTTTTTAGACTGTAAGCCTGCAGGCAGGAACTGTCTTCACTTACTGTTTGAGTTCAATGTGCATGTGAATTGTTGGGTTGTAAACTTGACATGTCCAAAGCCTTTATAGCATGTTTGATTTGATGATCCTCCTTTTGCATTGTGTTACTGTATGCACCATGCAGTGTGTAATGAGGAACAGCTACGCCACATGGCATCTCTATCTTGGCTCTGTGTTTCCTCTTCACTCCCAATCCCCTTTCCTTTCATGTTATGTCTTTTAGGATGTACACCTGTGGACAGGGGCTGTCTTATTTCCTATCTCTGTAAGTCACCTTGGGAGACTTTTGAGCTAAAAGGCAGAAAAAATGCAATAAATAAATAAATAAATAGGCTTTCATACAATTTCAATCTATATCTCTCATTCAAAAGTGGTTTTGAAAAAATGACTGGCAGTGTGGAAGCTTCTATGATAAACATTAATTAAAATTTCTGAGTGCATGATACAACATACTTTTGATTCTGTTGTACAAACCACCCTGTGTAACTGGGAAGTTTGCACTTTTCTTTTTGTTCAGATCTGCAGAAATTGCCCTGAGAAGACGTTCCATGGGGTTTTCTTGGCAAGAATACTGGAGTGGGTTGCCATTTCCTTCTCCAGTGGATCACATTTTGTCAGAACTCTCCACCATGACCTGTCCATCTTGGGTGGCCCTGCACGGCACAGCTTATGGCTTCACTGAGTTACGCAAGCCCCTTCGCCACAACAAGGCAGTGATCCATGAAGGGGTTCATCACTTTGCATTTGCTTATATAGAACTGCATTTGCCATTTTGATGTGCATTTTTCCACTATGGAATGATCCTTTTGGAACTCTTCGCAATACCTCTTTGTTTTAACTACCCTAAATAATTTGGTGTAATCAGCAAACTTGGTCACCTTGCTGCTTAGTCCTAGTTCCAGATCATTTATTATTCCTACTACTATTATTATTGTTATTACATTTATTATTATTACATTTACATCCTGCCCCTTTTCCGCTTGCAAATAACCCAAGGCAGCTTCCATGGGCATCCTCCTCCTCCATTTCATGCTCACAACAACCATGTGAGGTAGGTTAGGCTCAGAGTCAGTGAGTGGCCCAAAGCCACCCAGTGAGCTTCATGGCCAAGTGGGGATTAGAACCCAGATCTCCCAGGTTCCAGTCCAACACTCTAACCACTACGCCACACTATCTTTATGAACACGTTGAAAAGCACTGGTCCCAATACAGATCCCTGCTATCTAAAAAGCTATCCACAAGTTTAATATGTTTGAAAATATATTTTAAAACTTAAGCAGGAAAACAGTGAATACCCTTTTAAATCGTTGAACAAATGAAATCATGTCACACAAGAAGTCTTAAGATATAAATGGTTTATAAAGAAAATTAAATGCAGAAGAACATCATATACAAAAGTAAAATGTGAAACATGCAATGATTACAAAGAAAATACATGTGTACACTATGCAAAATACACTACAGTTTAACACTTTCTAAGTCTTATTAAAACAAAACAAAACAAAACAAAACACAATGTTAGTAGGCCCAGTAGCCCAATGTTATTTGACCCAAAACAATGTTGGTAGGCTCAAGTAAGCCCAGCAGCATTTTCAATTGTACTAAGTGGTACTTAAACTTCCACCAATCCAAATTAGTTAAATGCAGTGTTTGAAGCTTTCAGCTATATAGCAGTATGGTCCAAACTTCTAGAGTAAAGGAAGGGAGTGATGGGATGGAGGGATTAAAAGGAATGTATAGCTACCTCTGCAGATCCCAAGGAGAGATCTGAAGGCCAGGCTTTTGTGGACCCAGAAGAAGGTTGAAAGAGACCTCTCCTAGAATCCAGAGTGTAGAACTCAGCAAAGTCCAGGTAGGGAAAATTAATCCAGACAGAGTGTGAAGACAGTATTTTAAACTGAAAAGTGTTGTGAAGCCCATGTTTCAGCACTGAGTGAAATAAAATAGTGGGCAAAAACTACACCAAGCTGTTCAGGCGCCAGGTGCCTAGCTCAGAGAAACTGGTTTGGGGAAAGATAGCCCAAAATAGTCTCAAAGCCAAGAGAAAACATGTTCAAAAAGAGAAAAGAGGACTCTTCTTCTCCCCAAAGGGCGGCGAGAACCAAACACTTCTCCTAAAAGGGAGGTGAGGTTGCCAACACATGTTTTCAGTGCCAAAACTGCATGACCAAGTACTTATTTTATTTTTTCTGTTAACTTCCCTTTCGCCCTCAATCTTTATCCAATCTTCCTGAAATGTTCGGGTTATGTAAAACATTTATGTCTGGCACGTGCGATTTTCAGGAAGATTGGTTAAACCCTTTCGATTTTATTAAGGTTTTAATAACCCAGCCCGATTTTCATTTAACATGGCAGAATCCTTTTTTGACTGATCACCTTATCTATTGGAGGCACAACTGTGCCTCTAGTAATTACTGTAAAGCCTACAACTTATGATCTACCAGCAAACACAACCTACCACCCAATTGTTGCCCTTGAATCTGGTCTCTGTGGCAAATATGTATGCACTGCCCTATGTTTAATTTAATCCAGAAGAATCCTGGTTTAATATACGATATATAGGACCAGTCTTACTATTATATTTTCATTATAAATAAATACCAAGGTTGGCACAACTGAAAACGGCTTGAGGTGCTGACGGACTTTAAACATTTAGAGTAGCGCTGTCCAATGAACCCACAGATCCCAAACTACTGCCGTAAATCTAAAGGACACTAAGGATGTGAAAACAGTTTGAAGACAGTTAACCAATGTGGCTAAGGGAGAACCTGAAATAACTAGTTAAAGTTGGTGCTAGTTATCATTAGCATGAGTTTCTTGATACACTTCAACCCTTGTTTTCAAATCCTAGTTAAGAAGAAAACCTGGTTAGTGTTAACCATGATTAAGGTCAGTGTAACTGAACTTAAGGGGGAAACTTAAGGGCTATGGTTTCTTCTTGATCTCTTAACTATGGTGACCATGGTGTACAAGCATGTAGTTTTGTCAACTTTTAATTGGGGCTAGCATTCAGTGTCTGAAAATAAGTATTATAGGATTATTTCGATAATAGCTAGGCAATCTAGTAGGTTTTATATTTTTATGAATGCTGTTTTACAAACACCAGATGAAGAGAGTGTGGGTGCAATCCTATACATGTCTACTCAGAAGTAAGCCCTACTGAGTTCAATAGGACTTCCTCTCAGTTAAGTGCTTATAGGGTTGCAGCCCTAGTTTTTCTTGCAGATTAACACAGCTTTCCCTATGGAATCTGTTTTATAAGTGTATTTTTAAAAGATAATATAATTACTCACTCTTAGGATTCATAAATATGGGAGGTTTGAAATCTCTGCAAATAAACCTATAAGCAAACATCATAAATGTAATGTTTTAGTGACAAATTCTAATGAAGCAACTTATATTAGGAAGTGTGCGCACAGTATTTAGAATATTTACTTATCAATCAAGTTACTTTTAAATGAGGCATTTTGAATGCATGCAGGAGTGTGGAGGTTTCTATTACAAAAATACGCCTGAGAAGACATTGCAGCTTCAGAACATCTCATGATACTAATATAAAAAAGAGCTTTCAAAATGAAGTACTGCTTTCTTTTCTGCCATCAATACTTCATTATAGCAAATGCAATATTCAAAAGCTCCAATATGCCCATTAGTTCATATCATTAAATAATATTCATGCTATTTCTCCAGAAGTCACGCTGCTCTTATTTATGAATTAGCTGAATGTCTACTGGCAAATGTATTATCAAGTTTCTTCACACAGCATTTTATTATTCTGCAAGCAATTATTTTCAGATTTTACCATCAGACAGAGTTTTGAGAGGCAGCTCCGTTCCAAGCAGAGTACTTCATCTAGAATAATATATGCCTTTCAAAAGGCTCTTTTCCTACTTTAATCACTGCCAAGCGACATCTACAAACTTTAAAAATGCCATTAGTTGTTGTATGCAAGTCTCACTGAAATCAATGGACATTGTGTAGTCACAGACCATAGTGAACTGCACCCTTGCTGAACCGTAGCGCTTTAACCTGTTACTATATTTTCCTCTAGGAGAGCCTTGGGATTATCTATTCCTTCACAAGGCTTTCTGCCTACACTCCAGATGGGTGACCATAGCATTTCTCTGTGCTAACCTTCAGGAGAGTAGAGAGGGAAACAATGCATACGGATGGCAATTAACTTCATTTCTGCTGGATGTTAATTCAGTCACATTCAGAGGGTCCTGTGCAGTGCTGGGACTCTCTCACTCTCTCAGCTCTTCCCCCCTTCACCCCTTTTAGTTATGGCACATAGATTTATAAAGACACAAAAAGGGAAAGTCTCAGATCCACAGCAGTTCCCTTCAATCTGAAGATTGTGCAGATTGCAGTGGTGCCTCATGTGCGGGTTAAGCACAGAGATATCCTGATTTATCAAAGCAGTTCTTGGGGAGAAGAAGGGGAGGATCAGGTTGCACAGAATGCAAAGCAAAATGCCTCCAGTTATTGGGCTAGACAGAGATTTAGTCATACCTGGAGCCAGGCCCACAGAAAGCAATGGTACTTAAGTCGGTCATGACTAATTTAAGTCCCATGGATTCCAAAAAGTATGATTAAGTCTGAATCCAACCCATTTGTGATTTTCATTCATAGGCTTCCTAGTTTAACTGTTAAAAACGTGAATTCATGAGAAATGTCAAAACAGAATATGTGTACATATCCACCACTTTCTAAGCAAGGAATCAGTACTCTGCCAGGCGCCATCTCAAGTCCCCAATTTATATAAAGCTGCTCACTGATAGCACTGGGGTCATAGGAACACAGAGCCAACTGACTGATTGGGAGCAAAATAAAATATTTAAGGCGCAATCCTATGCTTATTTAGTCAGAAGTCCTACAGCTCTCAACATCCTTCACCATTGGTTATGTTGTCTAGGGTTAATAGGAGTTGTAGGCCAAAACATCTGGAGGGCTACAAGTTGTCCACCCCTACCATAAACACTACAGCCAAAAACTGGCATAAAGGAAGGGATTTTTCTTGTCTCATGAAAATCCAATAAATAATAATTGTTACAACACTCCATGCAACTGCATATAACACAATCCTACAGAAATAAAAAGACCCACTTATGCATTTACAGCATCCAGTTTAACATGGGAAAAATCCCAAACTTAAAAACCATTCTGATCTACAAAATTCGTCTGTATTTTTAATGCTGCGATCCTAAACTGAATACAGTGGGACTTACTTCTAAGTAAACTAAGCATAGGATTGCACTGTTAAATTTCCGTTTTCCAGTTTCAGGATCATAAGGTCACTATCTTATACTATCTTATTTTAGCAACCTCAGCTGGGTCCTTTAAATAGTGCCAACATGACAATGATGGAAATTGTTTTTCATTTGCAGCCCAAACGTAAACATATTTCCTTGGAAATTAGTTCAACTGATTCAATGGGATTTACTTTGAAGTAAGTACCTTATATGATTGCAGTCTTGAAGTGTACCTTTGAAATCTCTTTGTGAAATAGGCTAAAAGTTCATTTCTGCCCATATTCTTTGGGCTTTTTCTCCAAGTTGTTCCATTAGTAACACAAAATATGGAAGCTGACATGATTACTTCTATATCTATACCAGAACACAAAAGGATTACGAACAATTGTGTCACATTTTCCATATGTGAAGTACTTATTTAACTTTTTTTGCAAGAAGTAAGAAAACCAGGGAAGGAATAAGGTAGGAAAGTAGTGCATTATGACATTTTATGTCTTTCTTCTAGTCCAACAAAGCTAGTTTTACAACATAATCAGACAGCGTTGTACAAGGTGATTAGGAAATAGGGGGGACGGGACATCTTTGCTCATCAACCATCAAAATACACCAGTGACTGAAGTGAAGTGCTACAGTGATGCTTTAAAATCAATTTATACATTTTAATTGAGTCATCTCAATCTGTGTTTCCATTTATCCTTTATTAATACTTTATCAGATTTAATACATTATAAAAGTTGTTTCAGGGATAAATTCAATACACTAATTCAATATATCTGATTTCCGTACCTAATGCAACCCCAGATGAAGCAGCTCCTGTTCTTTGCTTTTTAGAATCACAGAAATGATTTATTTTCATTTTCTAAATGAGCCGAAGACACTTATCCAAGTATTTGGCATTGAAGCAGTAGCTGGCATTGTAGAAATAGAAAAGGTTTACGTTTATTCAAACTACATTCAAATCCTCAAAAAACAGTTGTGCTGACATCAAAGGGTCGATGGAACTTGACTATGTCAGTTGCTAAAAACAATTTTAATAATGTATGTACAGATTTGGATTGTTTAAACTGGCCATTTCAAATCTGGAAAAATAGGGTGTTACATCCTCTACCATATCTAATAGCCCAAAGTGAGAAGGTACAACCATCCCCATAGTAATAAGAATCCAGAAAGGGATTCCCCAAAAGGTAATTTGTCTCTAGGATCAGCAGGAATGAATAAAGTTTGTATAGTAGTGATCATGATTCTCTATAAAAATGGATTTTAAAAAAACCTTTTAGTTTTATTAACTGCATTGCCAAGGTATTGGCAAATAATAATAAATGTTCCCCATCTCACTCCCACTATCAAAAAAGAGTTTTAACTCATGAAGACAGGGATCTATTTTTTATTTATGCTAACCTATAAAACACCATGTACAATGATGGTACAATTATTATATTATTGATAATGGTCCATCACCGGACAGAGGGCAGACCGAAAGAACAACACACCTAGTTCTGCACATTCAGCTTTACGTTAGTGTTTCCCGACTCAGCTCCTGATCTGACATGCCTGTCCCACCTCTGATGCCACTGGCTGTCACATGGAGGTACATCATTTGCATATAATAACCCCATTTTGAAAATGAGGGCACTCATTTTGTTAGATAACTTAGAGAAATACATTACGACTAATACATATCATGAATTTTTGGTTGCTCTTAAGAGCAGCGAAATGTGAACTGGCTTCAGGATGGAATTACCCACAGGTACCATCAGGGATGGTTTGACAAAGTATGGGAACTGCTTCTAACGAACAGTGTATCTATGCAAATTACGGCTGCTTTTCGCCTTAATTTCAAGGATTTCTTGGGGAAATGGTTCCCACTCCATTTGTTCACACTAAAAAGACAATATGTAAAAGGCCTGCTAAACTCTTTCAATCCTATATATTCCAGGGGGAGAGAGAGAGAGATGCTTTTTAAATATACTGTGTGTTATACTTTCAACCAATTTGATCTCTGGAAAGAGAATATGTCAGTGAAAACTGGTGGTTATGTTTGAAATGAGTGCTTATGTAATGCTGATTAATGAAAGATTAATGTATTGCTCCTTTGTAAAACTGAAAAATCTTCAAATAAATAAATACATTTTAAACATGTAAAAAAGAGGTTCTTTTCCCATTCTTAATGGAGCACTTCCAATAGCAGTTTATAATATGGGATCTTTGAATCTGCTATTCGAAGACAAGTCAATAATCCTACTGGGCATACTGAAGTCCTTGGGGATACCTAATGTAAGTCTTTGAGTCTCAACTACCATGCTTTGTTGAGCAACATAAGAAAAAGCAAAAGAGGACAAGTCTCTGCACCAAACATTACAATCTATAATTGACACCACAAAGAAGGCAGGGATACAATAAAGAGAAGTTGAAGCAAGGGAAACAAACAACAGAGAGAGGAAAGGAATGGAAGAACCAAGATGTGACCAAAACATATTTTAGTAGACACGTACTTCAGATACTGCAATGGCTCAGAGGCACAATAGCAACAATAAACAAACAGTGCCACTATCCAGTTGTGGGAGAGCTAGGAATATTCTGATTAAAAAGTTGGCTACAGTGGTACATGCATAGTATTACATGTTTGAAGTATTTCATGCTGAAGTCAAATGCTGTAAGCCACAACAAGTAATCCACATCCTTTCGTTTTTTAGCCATTTAAATCTCATTCAGTCGGTCACTCAGATGGATCAGATAATACTTTACTGATTGCTCCCATGTCCATGGCAGGGAGCTGGAGTGAGCATCAGAGGAGGGGCAGGGGTATACATACCTCTTCTGATGCTAGCGTTCATTCAAATGGGAGCATAAGCGTCTAGTGGGCCCTATGCATAGGTTCAGATTTAGCCATTAATTACTGGATTTAATCTGAGAAACTGACTATGTGAAATGGAATGATGGTCATTCAACTGTATGCACAGAGGCCCCATTTGAAAGTTATAGCCCTGACTTTGTGGCCATACTGTCCAAAGTGAGGCAGGCGTTCCAGGTAGGTGGGGAAGTAAGGCATGCTCTCACTCTTATTGGAAAAAGTTATCATCTGATCTGGCCCATGGAGGTTTGTGGCTCAGAAATTAAAATAAGGTAACTGCTTGGGAATGAAGACTAAATGTCCAAGTTGTTTTGCCCCCTGAAAAAAGCCTATGTGAGCAGAAGAATTTTAACCTATGTTTTCAGATCACAAAGACTAACTCTATCTCTCTACCACAGCTTTACAACTCAGTCTACAAAAGTTACTAAGTTTATTGGTTCAAAGGTTTATACGTCCACAGATATTATAAGCCATTTGTGGCATACCAAGGGGCAAAGGACCAGATCGTTCTGGGGACCTCGGAGGGTTCACTGTGGAATCACTCTGTGGTTCACTTCCACTCAAACAGCAGGACTTCCTCTTCTACTCCCTGCCCCCAGATGCCCCCAAATCTGCTCCAGAGGTGTCCCCAACCCTCTGGAGCAGATTGGATACATAAGGGGCTCCCAGGGGCAGGGGGAATCTGTTCTACCAACGGTGTCCATTCTGGCTGGGGCTGATTGGAGTTGTAGTCCAAAACATCCGGTGGGCACCTTGTTGGAAAACAACGATGACAAGGATTTTTAATATTAGCCCTGTAGCTAGCTTAGTTCCCAGACACTCAGATCTTAGGAGCTGTCCCTTCTCTTATGCAACAGACATTTAGAACTATCTCCCCAAATTTGGGAAAGGAACACTGAACAGCTAATCTCTTCACTGACTTCTGTATTCAGTATATTAAGAAGTTATAATTTTGAGTAAAACTAATACCTTAGCTCCATCTCCTGGTCAGAGTGTGAAATTTTGTCCAGGGGAGGGGGGGCGAGGGCAGGAAATAATCTTTAGTGTTTTAAAGAGACAAAACGGTCTCTCAGAGCTAATCGAGTATTTGAATCCTCTCTGTAAGAAATTCAATTATGTCAGTCTTCCTAAATCATTTTCTTATATTTAGCAAAACTCCCTAACTGCCACAGTTAATATGCTCACAAGATCCAGCATGTTCCATTCATTTCTGGGAACACACTGATATTTTCTGAGACCCATTAATAATTCTCATAGGATTTATGTACAAGATAAATTCAATTCAATTTCCTTTTTCAATTAATGACCAATTATTTAAGCCAAGCTTGACTGAAAATATTGCTCAAATATCATTAATCTAACAAAAATTAACTTTCCCATTTTTGTAATAATGAGAACATAATTTTAAGGTAAAATAATGCTCTTTATTTAATAATGTTATCCTATATTATAGCACAGTTACTATCCCTTCGTTAAAAGGTTTCATTAGGTCAAGGTACGGAAATGTATCACTGTGAGAACATTTATATTTAAAATGAAAGATTTTCAGCATTTGTTGTGAACAGGTTCATGTTCATGTTGTTTCAGTGGTTGTTTCTTTGGTCACTATTCTCCTTTCTTACTCTCAGTCCCTGGCCTCTATGCTTCATAATTAGGCACTGTTTAATACTACTGGTTGCAGCAACTGGTGCTATTTTGTTGATGACATCATAAACTTATATCTTATATGATGATGTGACATATGTTTGTAAACAAAATGTGGGTTCCCACAACCAATGAAATTAAATGGCAGCAGACTATGAGAGCAGAGAAGGAGGAAAATGGTGTTGGGACAAGAGAACAAAACGGTGTTGAACAGCAACAAACACAATAAATGTTCAATGAGGTATTGCTGGGGGTAATTTGTTCTGCTGAATGAAATGTGCTATTTACAAAGTGAATATCGAAGTTAGAGAATATACAGTATAGAACTAGTTACCTAATTCCACCTAATTCTAATAACTTTAAACAGAACATAATAAGAGCCCAGGTGGATCAGACCAAAGGTCCATTGTGTCTAGCACGCTACGTCCCATATTTATTTATTATTTAAGAAATTTCTTACCCAGTTTTCATTATAAAATAATCCCAAAGCGGTTGCCAGTCTGATAGATGTCTACGGGAAACTGACAAACAGGACATTTTGGAGACAAAATCATTCTACCTCAGCAGCTGATATTTGATACTATATTGCCTCTTAATCTGGAGGTTCCATATAGCTATCATGACTTATACCCATTGATAGACCTATTTTCCATGAATTTGTCTAATAGGCATTACCACACCTTGAGGCAGGAAACTCCATAAATTCATAGAATCATAGAATAGTAGGGTTGGAAGGGGCCTACAAGACCATCAAGTCCAACCCCCTGCTCAATGCAGGAATCCAAGTCAGAGCATCCCCGACAGATGGCTGTCCAGCCTCGTCTTGAATGCCTCCAGTGTGGGAGAGAGCCCACCACCTCCCCAGGTAATTGGTTCCATGGTCGTATTGCTCTAACAGTCAGGAAGTTTTTCCCGATGTTCAGCCGGCATTTGGCTTCCTGTAACTTGAGCCCATTATTCCGTGTCCTGCATTCTGGGATGATCGAGAAGAGATCCTGGCCTTCCTCTCTGGGACAACCTTTCAAGTACTTATGGTTTGGATCCGGAATACGCCTGTCATGAATGGAAGGGCTCCTTCCATCCACAGAAGACTTCTGATTCAACTGAGGTGTTCTGAAGGTGGAATGGAGGAGGCAATTTTCATCTATTTCCCCCCACATGCTCCAGGCTCTATACCCCCCAAAACTTGCTATGGAGGGATGCAGGATCCTTTGGAACAGTGGCAAGGTGGTTCTCCCTTTCCACCAGTGGAAGCATTCTATGTGGAACTCTCTGCTCAGGGGATGTAACCACTGATGGAAGAGTCCTTTGGATCCAACTCTATATGTTGGTTGACAATGTACTTCCTTCTGCCTGCCCTAAATCTACTGCCAATCAATTTCATTGTATGACCATGAATTCTAGCACTATGCAACTCAGAAAAACTTATCTCTATCCACTTTCTCCATACCACGCATAGTTTAATAAACTTCAATCATGTCACCACATGGATATATTTTTCTCTAATTGAGTGACAGACTCAACAACTGTTTTGGATGAGTTGCTGACTTAGTTATTCAGTGTAATAAATGCTCAATTTATTTAAAAAACAAAAGCAAACACACACACACACACACACACACACAGAGAGAGAGAGAGAGAGAGAGAGAGAGACCAACTAAACTGGAAGAATGGAAGGAACTGCAGAAAACAGGGTTGCTTTCATTTATATCCCCTCAATATTCTGACCCCCTTGCTCTCATTTTTGGTGGCAATTTAAAACAAATTACTATTAATTATTTAAAATATTTGTACAATGCAATTGTACCTCACCTTTCCATTTAAAAAAGTCAGGCAGTTTACAACATATTTAAGAAGAACCTCAACATCTCAAAAAATAGTAATTACAGCTTGACAATAATTACAAAACTATAAAGTATAGAAGTTGGATCCTAGAGCTATAACTTCAGTCTTCAATTAAAATTTGCACAAGGAGCCACATTGAAAGGCTACATTTCGAAGTAAAGCACTGACAGCTTTGATCTACTGAAGAACATCTTTTGCCTTGGATTTACCAATGGTTTTGTACTTACTACAAATATAATGGTTCGGTGACTTCACATCAAACCCAAGTGGTGCCAGGACAAACAAAATCAGTGTCTTGGGTTATCCACTATAACTATTCTCTTGAATGCCCTGATCACCTGCTTATCTCTCCTTACCATTACACCCAATGTTTCCCAGCAGCCTCTAGATCCCTTCATCCTTCTGACTGCAGCAATGTTTTTCCTGGGCCAGAAATATCACTGAACTGCCATTTTAGGTGCTTCTCCCAGTCATCTGATCATAGGCAAGGCAGCTATAACACTGTGGCACTCTTGCTAAGCTGGTGAACGTGTACCAAAATTCTTTCTGCGTCGCTAGAAGAGAAAGTTCTGTGTGGAAGCCAATATGCAGACAGATACCTTTTGCTCCATGAAAGGAAATTTCAGTGGACAAGAACTCAAACAAAAGACAGAGTGACCGAATGTCAAATAAATAACTAGCGAGTCAGATGGTTGTAGAAGGGTAAACAAAGTAAAAGATTCGATTTTTCTGGAAAGGTAATAAAGAAACATGTTTTGATGAGAGATATTAAAGAAGAGAAGGCGGTGGCTTAAACAGAGAGGTCAGACTGTTTCATGCTTGATAGAAAACAGATGTGGGGCATGAAAGAAAGAGATGCAGAAGAACCACAGTTGATAAAATGAAAGATAAAGCATTGAATATAAACTAGAGCAGGCTTGGGGAACTTCTTTCAGCCCCAGGGCCGAATTCAATTTCAAAGAAGCTGTTGGGGGCTGCATTAAAGCAGTGTGGAGCCAAAGACAAAGAGGGTGGAGCCAAAGGCAAAAGGGGTGGGGCAAAAATACAATCCCCCCCTCCCCTGCATAGTTTAGTTTAAAGCTCTTAATGCCAGTAGCTAAGCTTTAGGAGAGGCATTTCAGCCTTTTAGAATGGGGAGAAAATTGCACAAAAGCTGAGAGACTTGCACAATCGGTGGTTGGGAGAAGGGGGTGTGGCCCTAAGGGGAAGCTTGGAGGGCCGGATTGGAAGCCGGGCCTGAGGTTTCCCAGCCCTGAACTAGAGCATATGGAACATCGAATTTAGAAAATAGATAACCAAAGAACCGAATACTCCATAGATAAGTGGAGAACATAAAACACCAATGCACTAATGGACATGGTGCCAATTCTTTTTTAAAAATCTAGTTTTCAAGTGGTTCTTCCTCCAACCACTAATGTTCATCATAGAATTTCCTAGTTGTACAAACATTCCCCTGATGCAGCTGAGTTCATATATTTTGCATAACACCCAGTGTTTGGTGCATAGGGGAAGCCAGGAAGCTGCCTCATACTGAGTCAAGCCACTGGTCCATCTAGCCCAGTATTTTGCCACTGACTGGCAGAGGCTCTCCAGGGTTTCAGGCAAGAGTTTTACTTTGTCCTACCTGGATTGAACCTGGGATCTTCTGCATAAAAAGCAGGTGCTCTACCACTGAGCTATGGCCCTTCCCCACAATGCAAGCAGATGAGAAGAATTCTGTTACGGGCAACAGAAAAGGTAAACAAAGGGATGATACAGCAAAAATCTTCTGAAGAGATTATTTCACCATCTGCCGCTACAGATGTGCTCTTAACCATGATTAAGGAATCATGAGGGGAGGTGCATACACACAGAGAAACATACTTTTACACACACTCCTCAGGAGCAACTCTACATGGATTATATTGCCAGGATCCACTTTTCTTAAGAGAAAATGCAGTAGGGTATTGGTAGTCAAGGAAGGAGGGGAATATGGCACGAAGCCATGTAATAGCAGGGTAGAATATTTACCAGGCACTAATATCCACCCACTGAAAGCCATGTGTGCATCCATCTGGTTTCTGAACCTTTAGAAGAATCCTGATGATATCTATATGGACAAACATTGTGCGGCATTTACATGGTCCTCTATATCTTTACTGATATCAAGTGAGGCAATGAAAGACTACAACAGAGCTACTGTGGGGTTAGTGCACATCTATACAAATGTGACATTACATACTGTATCAAGTATAGACCATTTGAAAAACTCTCACAGTGTGTATTAATCTCAAAAGACAGATTTGGGGCTACTGGCCCTGTGGACAACCATATAAATAATTATGACAACACATTTTAAAAAAGCAAAGTTTAAAAATTGCAAAATCAGCCAAGAGATGTAATAGAAATAAATATATTTTAAACCTCCCTTTATAATCGCAAAATAAATAATTACTATTAGTTTATTTATTTGTTACATTTATATACCACCTTTTCCTCCAGGGAGTAGAAGGCGGCATACAAGATCCTCTGCCTTTCCATTTTATAATCACAACAACACTGTGAGATAGGTTAGGCCGAGAGTCAAGCGACTGGCCCAAAGTCACCCAGTGAGCTTCCTAGCCGAGTCTTACCATTATATTTAGGAGGGGGAAATGAAAAAAGCAAATCCAAAGCTATTGGGGAGGGGGCAAGGGAGGGGTGATCCTGCCTTGTTGGATCTGTCACCACTGGATCTGTCTCACATGCCAGGGGATGGGATAGGAGAGGCAGTACCACTTTCTTTTTGGGCCAATCATGATATACAGACAGAACGGTTGAGAAGGAATTTGCCTCTCTCTTCTCCAAAGGTAATCTCTCTCACAACTAGTCCCATTAAACTTTCATCACACAGACATCTGATAACCGACATTCTCTTTTCAGTCTGGCTTAACCTCAGACAGCAGGGAGATTAAGATGCTACACTCCATGTGTTCAAGAAAGGACACATGAAGGTGGGTTTTGGACCAAACAGGCCAGGCTTGCCCAGCAGCCATGTTCTATGCTGTCCAAGAGCTCAGTGCTTGTTAGAAGGGGCTCTATGCCTCTACCGATGCATGCAGGTAGAGCTCTTCCATGAGACGATGAGGTCCTGATTGGGCCAGAACATGTAGGCAATTTGGGGGGGGTGAGCCACAGGGTCCCCCCTCATACATTCTTGCAATCTCATTGGGGTGGCATCTGAATGCCCTAGTGAAACACCCTATTAAATTGGACAATCAAACTAATTAATAGAGAAGTTGATATGTATAGAAAATGGCACATGCAGTAATTGAGGACACTTACCTTCTACCCATCTCATAGACTTAACAGATGTTAATTGAGGCTTTGAAATGGGCTTTAAGAAGCCATTCATTTCAAGGGTCATTTTCTTAAAGGGTTTATGGTGCTGCTACTTAGATGCTGGTTTAGGATGTTCTTGCTATTCTTTAAATGGCATGATGTTAGATTATACTGCTATTAGGTTATTGTCAGGGTGGATACTGAGCCCACAGAGCCCCAGACTAGTTCTGATTCTGAGGAGGACCAACCACCCGTGGGAGAGGAGCTCACTTATCTCTCACAGGCACAGTGGCAGGGAGAGATTTCTCCTGCCTGCATTCCTGAGAGAGATAGTGACTCTAGTGGTGAGAGAGCGGGGGATGGGATCTTGCTGGATGCTCAGCGGAGACGGAGGGAGTGGCGCCTGATGGAGGGCGTTGAGAGGCGGCGCTCTGCCCGCTTGGTGCTAAAACAACAGTTGCGTCCCAAGAATCCCCGGGTAAGAGGGAGGACCTCTCCACAGCCCATAAGTTCAGAGTTTTCCCGCTCTTCCCCTTCAAATGGGGACCAACTGCCTTACCTGGAGCTTAGGCTACTCTGCTAACTACTCCAGTGCATTTCCTTGCTTAGTCGCTGGTGATTAGCATCTGAAAGAGTCATTAAGTTGTAAAGGAATAAAGCCTTGGAAAGAATCCCTTTCATCTGTGTCGTGAGTTGGCTATTGGAGGGGACTTAAAGAGGCAACTAGGGGGCTCCTGACAGTTATACTGCTGTTTCAAATTGACTGTTTTATCGAACCTGTGATATTTGTAGTTTATGAGTGTGCATACTGTACTTTTATTCTTTTATCCAAGCCACCTCGTGAGGGTTTTTATCCTAAAAGGCAGCCTAAAAATATCTGAATAAATAAATTATGTGGTTTCTTCATTGGCCCTATTAATGGGTTATTTATCTATTTATTTATTAGTAATACAGCGTAATATAATAAAACCTTGTTGGGTGAAAGCAAAACTGCATTGCCACAGCAACATGAGACAGATAAACACTTCTTATGATTTTGCCATGTAAACTCGCCTGAAGCATGTAGCAGACTGCCTCTGGCCCTATCACACTGCAACACTATCACTGGTGACTGACTCATTAAAAACAGAACTTGCCTATACCCTTTAAGGCAAGAAAGAGAGCATACACATAAAGCACCACCATAATACCTGATCATACAAAAAGCTTTCTTCATTGTGCAGTGATCATGTCATTTTATCTCAAGTATCAACGTAGGCTGTAAGTGTTTGCAGTACACTGATGAGTGGCGCAATCCTCAGGCTTACTTAGAATGTAAGTCCCACTATATCCAGAGGAGTTTACCCCCCATATACAATTGCAGCCTAAATGTGTAATCTTCACCACCAGCCATGGAACTCAAAAGAAGCCCCATGTGATGATGAACAAGTAGTGTCCTGCCGACATGGACTGAGAATGAAACTGCACAAAGATATTTACCGTAAAATGTTCCTGTGACTTGAAGTTCTCATCGAGATAAACCCGAGCTCTGTTGTAGTCTTTCATTGCATCACTTGATAACAATTCTCTAAAAGATACAAAATGAAAGAGACACAGAGTAAATATTTTTCTAGACATCTAAATACCTATTCATTTTGTTTAAAATCAAAAACATGTTATGAGCCCATTAGATTTCAGAAGGCTAAAATGGAAATTAGCCACAACTGAACATCAGGAATAAATTACCTCATTTAATGAATTGCTATTCTACTTCTCCTTTCCTCACTTTGATCCATTTTGGTTCTGCAATCTGCACTCCTTCACAAAGTGAATCCTGCAGTGGCCCCTCATTATCCAAATCTTTGCAAACACATTCCAAACAACCATGTTAGACTTTAAAACCATACAGGAGACATCTATGTTTTCATAATGTAATAAACAACAAAAAAAAGTCATCAAGCAACTTTTTGATGATCCAAGTCAGTAGAGGGCACTGTTCCACTACTTTCAGCATGGTATGAGCTACCAATTTCATATTAGCTTATGTGGTGAACACTTGACTGTGAAGAAATCACACTGCAAAAAGTGGGACAATTACAATACTTCAACAACATCTTGTTAGCAAATGAAACATCAGACAAAGATCTGTGGGCCCTAATTTTCTCTGAAATTAAATATATTTCATTACTGTTCATTAGTGGTACAATCTAGTGATGTGCAGAAACCACACCTGCCCTTTCGCAACCTCTTTGTTTCCCTGCGAAAGAGGCAGCCATTTTTCTGCCTCTTTCGCAGGGATTTTGAGAATTTCAGAGAGATTTCTCAGGGTGCAGGGCTTCAGTAAGGAGGTGGCTGGGGGGTGGGGTGCTCTTTATTTTACAACATGTTGTCCCACTCTGTCCTTGCAGCCTCTCCAGCTGCTTCAGCTTTCTCAAAAGCCCCCTAGAGGACTTAAACTGGACCCCCTTGGGGCCTTCCAGTGCTGCTGCCCACTGAGTGCCTGAAAGCTGAGTGAGGCATTTTGGGGTTTGTTCTGTTGTTGTTGTTAAAAGGAGAAGGAGAAGAAGTGTTTACTCAGCTTTCAGGCACTCAGCAGGCAGCAGCCTGAGTTTAGAGAATCTGAACATGCTGAATTTCTGCCTGGGCAGCCCAATGATGAGCTGAAAGACCAAGTGTGGTACATGGAGCCTAATTTCTAATTGAGCCCACTATGTGACACTGGACAAAGGTTTTTATGCTTACATGGCACAGCATTAAAGTGTTTGCCTTAACTTACCATTGCAACGGGCTTGGGAGCATGAGTGAGAATTCTAGGCATCTTAAATCTCATGTTAAAACCAAAGGGTGGTATTATTATTATTTATTATTATTGAGTAAGAATTAAGATGAACTGGTAAGCATAAAACAGGCAAGAGATCAAATAAAAAGCAAAAAACCAAAGTTATACATATACCAAGATGTTCCAAAGAAAATGTTAATATATTCTGTTACATGTTAAAGAACTGATGTTCATTCGACCTACATTTAGAAATATCAGTTTCATTAATCTACTATGAAACTGTCGCATCTTTTAAAATCCTTATAAGAGGTACAAAACCACCAGCAGCTGAATGGTAGGATGTTACGGGTTTTTTGCTAGCCTCTTATTTTGACATTTTATCTCATTCTAAGCACGTACAATGGAGATGATAGTGCTTGCTGCATCTGACCCTTCTTCCTTACTCATTAGCTGAGCTGAAGATTCAGCAACAGAAGAAAATGACACCTTCTGTAGGGTAGTTCTTCTAACTGAAACTCTTTTCACACTGCAGTACCAACCATGTGATTTTTAAAAAAACAAAACAAAAACCAATTCTCCTTGCTTGACACTACCTCCACCCTTGCCTACTATTGTCTTTGCATTAGGTACGCAACAGGAATAGTATATAAATTGGGAGGCAACATTACAAGATACAGAAGAGCTTTATAAGCATTACAGAACTTTAAAAGCTTGCCACTTTTGTTCAGTAAATGTTTTTCTAGGAATTTCTGCCAGAATCTCCCCCAATGCCATATATCATAGGATATATTTAATTGTAAGTGGCCTTGGGGCCCCTATCAAAAAGCAATTAATAAGCAAATGAATGGAATACAATAGCTTTATTCAGATGTTATTAAATTGTACCTGTGGAGATGGAGCAGGGCCGTGGTACACTGGCCTCACTCCCAACATCCCTGGACATGTGCTAGCTCCACCCCTGGCCTTCCCGTGCTGAGCTGGACAGTCTGAGGGGAGATTCTATGCACATGCAAGCTCAATGTGGGAAGATCATGGATGGAGCCAGAGCACACTTGGATGTTGGGGGTGGAGCCTGTGCATGTGGACTCACTCCTGCTCCACTGATACAGTTTAACACCTGAAACAGGTTTATCCTTATCTATTCATCTAATAGAAGAAATGTTTGCATTTAAGGTTAATCTTTTTGGCTTGTTTTTTTCTTGCCAAATATGAAAAACTAAACTACTTTTCATCTATCCTCTTCCCTCCCCACTTTCTTTCTCTGTTGGCTGATGGGACTTGGAGTATAGCAGCATCTAGACGGTCACAGATTTCCTTGAGGGCTAGCTGGAGAAATAGTTTGACCTAGGGCTTCATCACACAGAGCTTTTATCCTGCGATTGAGATTGCTCCTTCCCGGGCATTTGCGGGCTCTTTACATGACACCATGACCTTGCTGTGACCCTCCTGCACTAAATGCCCTTTGTTCTGTTTTCTGATCGCGGATAATGAGGTATCAAATTACCCTGTTTTGTGTTCCACTTCAGTTTCCTCCATAAAAAGAGTTAAAGCGGCAAGAAGAGGAGCGAGATCAATGAAAGATAATGGAAGACTCAGATTGGTGGGGGGAGCGCATGTAAAGGGAGTCAGTGGTGATCCTGCATTTAAAATGGAGCAGAATCCACATTTTAAATGCAGGATTTTAGGCTGGTGTAGAAATGCCCCTAGTATTAGGTAGGTTCCTATGTCCCATATTTTTCAAAAACAACGAACACCACCACCAAAGTTTTATAGGGGAACATGCTTAATCTGTGAGGTGAATGTAATGGTATTTTGAAGTATCAAATGTCTTGTAAATAAAGACAGTAAAATTTGAGTTCTAAGCAGAAGACATAATCTAACTTTGGATTGTGTTTTTCTTGTTACTTACTTAACAAACTTGTCGACGTGAGACATGGATGCTTCATAGTTTTTCCCACCAAACTCCTGACAGTGTAATGCCATGAAGTGTGGTTTATGTGCATGTACAACCTG
The DNA here is from genome assembly GCF_057233095.1 of Heloderma suspectum. Classification (NCBI taxonomy): domain Eukaryota; kingdom Metazoa; phylum Chordata; class Lepidosauria; order Squamata; family Helodermatidae; genus Heloderma; species Heloderma suspectum. The sequence continues at coordinate 229,555,122 of NC_139460.1, forward strand.
TAAAACAGGAAAAAAAGCATGAGCACAGCTAAAATTCTAAAAATTGTGAGCATAGCCACAATTCTAAAAATGATACAAATGGAGTGAAATTACCAGACATTGATTTTCTACAAAACAATGGCTCAAGCAACAACTTTTCCAGTCACGGCATTATTCTGACCAGCATTTTTACCTCAAAAATTTAATGTGAGAATTTGTCAAACCCCACAACAAGCTTTCCTGAACAATATGTTGCAGGCTTCTGGATTCTGAGGGTGGGCTGCTTCATAGGTTACATTTTTCCTACACAAATATAATCTCTGTGTAGTTAAAAAAAAAGTATACAGATTTGTGGGTAAACAAGGCACACCTATTGCATACATTTGTGTGATACTCCCATAGTTAATCATGCACAGAGCTGATCCCATAACTAGAAAACAGATGGGAAGAACTAATGCCAAATTATATTTGCAAAACTACTACTATAACTTTCTCCTCCATCAGCATCATGATGTTTAAAACACAGGATCGAGAATTGTAAAAGCTATAATACATAAGATACAAACAGTAGAGATTCAGCCAATACACATAAGCCAGTCTAAAGAGAGAGACAGTGAGACAAGCAAGTAAGATTAAATGGCTTTTTTTCCTATACAGATTGTAGAGTTGACAATATGTTGATAACAGGACCTCAGAGAGTGCTGTTTTATGATGGACGAGAGCAAGGATAAAAAAATTGTTTCCTATGGGATGACTTAGGAAAGTGTCGTTAAAGCTGATTGCTAATAGCCCCACAAGACTATAGTAAATAGATGGAGCATGATGGCGAACCTGAAGCACAGGTGCCATGTAGCACAGGCAGGTGAGGTCTATGGCATACCTGAGCACTAGCAACAACATTGTAGTAGTAAAAAGATGGAGAATGTATGGCAAACCTGAAGCACACGTGCCATGTAGCACAGGCAGTGGAAGTCTATGGCATACCTGAGAACTAGAAGCAGGATTCAATGACCTGGCACTGGCATAAAAGAATCAAACTTGTATTCTTGCCTGGTCCCCAACTTAGTGGGCTAGAGGCGAAACCACACCAAGGCCATGGGGGCCTATAGATATACTATAGCACTCCTAAAGCAGCACAGTCATACACTTGAAGTTTGACATGGCACAACTGCCCAAAAGGTTGGCCACCACTGAAAATTTCTACTGGATTTTTAATAAGGCTCACTAAAGCTTTGGAACTATCACACATCATGAAACCAGCCAGATCAAGTCACCATAGACACAATTTAGGGCGCAACACTATGCATTTTTAGACAGAAAAAAAGTCCTACAACTTCCAGTATGCCCTAGCCAGCCATGCTGGCTGGGGAATGCTGGAAGTTGTAGGACTTTTTTCTGTCTAAAAATAAACAGGATTGCACCCTTAGGTAAAATGTTCAGATTAAGATAGCAATAGATAGAGACTAGGAGGTGGAAAGAAAGTTGAGTGTACTCACTAGCAATATGGATTAAAAGACAAATGGGGGAAAAATATACAAGGTAAAATGAGAAATGATACTGATGACAAACCCCCAACAAAGAAGTGTAAGGCAACTTATCGGCAGAAATGAACAAAGCATCCTCTGGCTGCAGGAAACAGATTGGGCCCTTCCCAATATGACAGCCCACATAGAGGAGAGGTACTCCTCTCCCTTAAAATCCCAAATATCAACACAGGCATAAATACAAGCTTTAGAACATTTTCTCCTTTCTGATTTGAAGACCTTAAGCTACATTCCCCCTCCCCCAGCCCCGTGGTTTCCAGATTTTAAGCTACATTTTAAAGCTGTCTTTAGCAGAAAGAAGCAGAAGGTTATTTTTCACATATATAGAATCATTAAACCACACACACACTTGTATATATTTTAAATTGTGCATGTGTGCCTAGTGTATATATAGATGCTCTAAATGGTGTCTATACACATGTGCAACAATCCATACCACACATACACCTATATCTCTAGGACCTTAAACTTCAAATAATAATATTCAACTTGTGAAAAGTTCATTATAACATACACGATCCAAAACACGATTTCATCTTTTGAAATTTCTTTTCCCAAGAAATCTTTGTTCTTGGAAAAATATAGAAGGTGCTAAAATCAGCAATAGTACAAAGATAATGCTTACTGTTCCTTTCTTCTACAAATACATCCTTAACCCTGGAGAAGAACTGCTTGTTCTCTCCTTTTTGTGAGTGACTGCGCCCCCAACAACTGAAAACAAACGCTCACAGCAGGCAGACACAGCGGTTTCTCCCACTACTGGAGAATTTCACAGGGAGGTCATGGCGCTCCTGTTCCCTGGGCTGGAAAAAATACCATATTTTTTGTGTTTGGGGAAAACACGAGATAGGCTGGAGGAAATGGTGGGCGACACCCTGGAGGGTAATGGCGTTATCGAAAGAGCCCACAAACTTCTGAGAGAGAGCCGTCTCAATAGCAGGATAAAAGCTCCGTGTGATGAACCCCCCAGGCTCAGAGCACAAATGCCCACTGGCTACATCACAATTATGTGGGATTTTCCCTACAGGACTTTTGCTGTCAAATGACATCACAAAGAAACTATAATTAAGTTCACATTTTACAGAAAGCTAACATGCTCGTTCTTTAAAGAAAGACTTATAACATGAGCTCAGTGGTTATATTAAGAGACAGTTGTTTAAATATAGAATGTTCCTACAAGCTATTTTGCATTTTCCACTGTTCTGCAAGCACAGATCCGTTCCTGGATGCAAGGACAAGTCCTTCCACCAGTCCAAGGCTCGTTCAAGTATGAGAAGTGGGATCACCATGTCCATTCCACTGTATACATAGCCAGAATACACAGCTACTAGTGTCAAATTGGTTTCATGCTGCATTTTTAAAGGAAAGGCATAATAATGTCCCAGTTACAGACTTTTTTTGTAATCATACTGTCTTGGATTATGTGAGTACAAACTTTTCAAGTTATTTATTTTTATTTAAAATTATTTTTAGGATGTCTTTAAGGATGGAACTCTCCCAAGGCAGTGTACATGATAAAAGAAACAATGCAATACTAAAATAGTAAAAAACAATAAAATACAGTAATTCCCAGAGAGGAAACAAACGAAATCTACTACACAAAGAACAATTACAATTAAAGCCATCGGCCCAAGCAAACAATTCAAGGGGAAACCAACAAAAACAGGTAGGTTTTCAAAGCTTTCATGAAAAACGCTTTCAGGGAAACAAGAGGCCTGATGAACCTCCAACAGAAGCTCATTCCAGAGGCATGGAGCCACTACCATACAGGCCCTCTTCCTTGTATTCACATTTGGCAGCAGGTAAGTGAGAAGGGCCTCCATTGATGACTTCAAAGTGCAGGCAGGCTGGTACACAAGGACCACAAACTGTTTTAACGCTTTAAAGGTTAAAACCTTTAAAATGAGCTTAGAAACACACTGGCAGGCAGTGCAGCTGGCACAGGATCAAGTGTCACATGAGATGACTGCCCAGCCCCCACCAATATCTGGGCAGCTGTATTGTGCACCAGCTAAAGTTTCCAAACCGACTTTAAAGACAGTACTGTAATGCACATAGAGTGCATTACAGTAGTTCAGCCTGGATGTCACCACAACATAGATAACCAGCCTAAGCTGGTAAAAAGTGCTCCTGGCCACTGCTTTCTATCTAGTGTTCACATTTCCGGGCCCGATTCAAAGTGCTGGTGTTAACATTTAAAGGCCTTAACGGCTTGAGGCCAGGTTACCTGAAGGATCGCCTCCTCCCATATGTGCCTGCCCGGACCTTAAGATCATCATCAGCGGCCCTTCTCCGTGAGCCCCTGCCAAAGGAAGTGAGGCGGGTGGCTACTAGGAGGAGGGCTTTTTCTGTTGTGGCACCCCGGCTCTGGAATGAGCTCCCTAGTGAGGTTCACCTGGCGCCTACATTGTACTCCTTTCGGCGCCAGGTGAAGACCTTTTTATTTTCCCAGGCATTTTAGCATTTTAGCTTTCTAAATTTTTATCTTTGCTGTTTTAAATCTGTATTTTAAACTCCTGTACTGCTGCTAGATTTTATTGTGGTTGTATTGTTATATTGTGGTTTTAATGTTCTATATATTTTAAATTGTTTTATTGTGTGTTGTTTGGTTTTAATTTTTGTGAACCGCCCAGAGAGCTTCGGCTATTGGGCGGTTTAGAAATAAATAAATAAATAAATAAATAAAAATAGTGTTCAAGTACCTTAGTTATATATGAGAGTCAGTCACCACAGTGTGGTGTACTGGTTAGAGCAATGGTCTTAGACCCTGGTTCATCTCTCTCTTAAACCATTGTTGTAGGAGCGGAACACGCTCACACGATCCTTGTCTGCCCGGACAATGGATCACACTAGACACAGGTAAGACTCTGGATCTGAAAGCCCTTCATTGCATGGCCAGCAAGGCACTCTGTCAGCAAAGGGGCAGAGAGCCCCGAGTATTCAGTGGGGTGGGCTTTTATACAGCGAAATACATCACATATAGGGAAGAACTCTAGCCATGCTCTAGTGGCCGCATTACTTGGAGGCAGTCTCACATAGTCTGTTATCTGAAAAGGGGCTGAATGTTCTTTCCCTGGACCGGGGTGGACGCTTGCCAGCTACTGACACTCAGTTACTGCACAAAATACTATGTTATCAGCCTGCAGTCTGGGGAGGAATTCATCCTCCCTTCCAATTCTCAGGGAAACTGCTTACAGGCTGTAATTTGCTTCTTATAGACTAGGATGCCAAGAACATGGAGTAACTCTAGTTCATACTAAACGCAAGCCAATCTGGGGTACACATAAGACATTAGGGGTGTAGTTAAAGGATTATTTCCACACCGTGAAGCTCATTGGGTGGTCTTGGAGCACTCAGTTTTCTCCCAGACATACCTAGGTATGTTGCAAGTATAAGAGAATAGGAAAGAAGCATGTATACAATTGTTTACTTAAACTGCTTTTAGCTGTTTACATTGTTTTAATTTTTCTGAATTAAAATTTTAGACTGTTTTTATTACGCTGTATTTTGTAATGCTGGTATATTTTAATGAATTGTTGTAAACCACCCAGAGAGCTTTGGCTATGGGGTGGTAGAGAAATAAAATTATGTTGTTGTTGTTGTTGTTGTTATTAGCATGTGCTCCTTGGAGGAGGGATGGGATAAAAATAATAACAATAAATGAAATAAATAAAGCCATGAAGTGACTAGGCGCCAGCTGCTTACACTAAAATAAAATTAGAAGCTCCAAACTAAAATTTAGGTGTGTGATACATAGTATAATGCGTGTTTGAGAAGGGGGGAAGTGGTGTAGTGTGAAAGGGCTAAAAATAAATCCACTTCCAAGTTAACAACTACTGGGCTACACAGATTAGAGAGCCAACATGCTTTCCATGCCTGTAAAACCAAGTCATATGAATGGCAATCCAATACAGAATATATGGTAAAATGCACTGTGCAACCTAGCCATTTGGTCATTTTAAGAATGCAGAAAGGTAGTGTTATCCATCACTTTGAAATAAACTCATTAAAGCAAAGTGCCAGCCAGACCCTAATGAGTGAATCAATAAGGGGATTTTTATCAGCAACAAGAAGCATGCCCCTTTGCAGTAATATCATTAATGAAGTATTTGACTCTGACCCCAAACAGTCAGCAGCAGGTCAAGAGTCATCTACTGTTTACCTGTGTGGAGAGGGTTGGCAGCACATTAAAACAGCAGGCAATATCAATCACATCAGGTCAATGGTAAGAGCAGAACACAAGCCAGAGACAAACACAGAAATGTAAATAATTTTTTGTACCATCTATGGCAGCCAAATCAACCTCTTTTTTTTTTTTTTACTGAGGTTCTTTACATTTCGCTTTAAAGGGGCTGGTTAAATTATTTTATTTAATATTTATGTGCAGCTTTTTTGCCTGAAGGGAAAAAAACATAGATGACGAAAGCAGCAATTCTGCATTCAGTAAAATTCAGTAGAAAAGAAAGAAAGGCAGCAATAATTTAACTGTGTGTGTGTGTGTGTTCTTATCATTCTATCAGTCGGCAGCAGGTAGAACCCTCCCTTCTCGTTAAAGGTCGTGTTGATTTGTCTTAATTTTATTGTTTTGATAAACAATAAAATTGTTTACCAAACCACCCAGAGAGCTTCAGCTATTGGACTGTATGGAAATGTAATAAATGCAATAAATAAAAAATAAAAAGGAGAGAGAATGTGCTATTAAGGCATCTCTGGGAAGGGAATTCTATAAACAGTTAATATGGGATTATTTCTCATGATCATCTTATCTCTCATTATTATGGTGTTCTTTAGATATTCTCCCAGAACCACTGGAGCTGCTCCTGCATTTCATTTCACTTGTTATATTTCTATACCATCCCAAAGCTGAAGCTCTCTGGACGGTTCACAAAAATTAAAACCTATTAAAAATACATTATACATAGCACAAAACCATTTACATAAAACATATAAACAGTTAGCACACACACAATATATAGATATATCTAAAACCATTTTAAACCATTTTTAAATAATAAACCTGCATAGATCCATTTCAATTGGGCTTCAGGCCTGGGCATGGGACAAAAACGGCCTTGGTCGCATTAGTGGATGATATGAGGAGGGCTTTGGATAGGGGTGAATGCGCCTTCCTTGTTCTCCTTGACCCCTCAGCGGCTTTTGATACCATTGACCATGGTATCCTCCTGGACTGCCTGGAGAGGATGGGCATTGGAGACATTGTGTTATGGTGGTTCCGGTCCTTCCTCTCTGGCAGGTACCAGAGGGTAGCACAGGAGAGGAGGTGTCAGACCCGTGGCCACTCACGTGTGGGGTGCCACAGGGTTCCATCCTCACCCCAATGCTATTTAAGATCTATGTGAAGCCGCTGGGGGCTATCATCAGGAGGTTTGGGGTGCGGTGTCATCAATATACGGATGATACGCAGCTCTACCTCTCATTCAAATCTTCACCAGGGTTGGCTGTGAAATCCCTGTCTAAATGTCTGGAGACGGTGAGTGGCTGGATGGGGAGGAATAAGCTGAAGCTGAACCCTGACAAGACCGAGGTACTTTTGGTGGGAGACAAGAGGAGGTTGGGGGATGTTGACCTGGTGTTGAATGGGGTACGGCTACCCTTGAAAGACCAGGTCCGCAGCCTGGGGGTCATTTTAGACTCCCAGCTGTCCATGGAGGCTCAGGTGTCAGCTGTGAGCTGGACAGCGTTGTACCAACTCCATCTGATAAGGTGGCTGCGCCCCTACCTTCCCGACCATCTGCTCCCATCGGTAGTACATGCCCTGGTCTCCTCTCATCTAGACTACTGTAATATGCTCTACATGGGGTTACCCTTGAAGATGGTTTGGAAGCTGCAGCTGGTGCAGAACGCGGAGGCTCACCTGATTAAAGGCAGCCACCGGCATGATCACATCACTCCAGTGCTGAAGGAGTTGCATTGGTTACCAGTTATTTTCTGGGCCAAATTCAAGGTGTTGGTTTTGACATTTAAAACCCTATACTTTTCTGGCCCAGCCTATCTCAAGGAGTGCCTCCAGCAACACCAGACAGGCTGTTTAACAAGATCAGCCTTGGATGGCCTTCTCTCTGTCCCATCAGCCAGGACAGCTAGGCTGGTGAGGACGAGGGAGAGGGCCTTCTCTGTGGTGGCCCCCACTCTGTGGAACTCCCTCACTAGGGAACTCCGCCATGCCCCCTCTTCAATGAGCTTCTGCCACGCACTGAAAACTTGGTTATTCAGGCAGGCATTTTGGGGTGGGTTAGGGTATTTTTAAATAATGTTTTAATGTATAATTTTACTGTTTTAAATTGTACTGTTATACATCGCCCAGAGTGGCTAGGTGACCAGCCAGATGGGCGATTAAGAAATTTAATAAATAAATTTGAGACTGGGAGGACACTGAAATGACCCAACCACATGAATGTCACTCAAGTGTGTGGGCCTTCTTCCCCATGGAATAGGCACTCTTCTCCCAATTCCGCAGGAAATTACCTATGTGACCAGGCTCTGCCTGTAAGTGGAACTGGGTAGGAAAGTTGGGGCAAAGACAGGAAGCGTAACCCAGTGACGCAAAGGAAAGGCACAGACTGAGGGAAAACCTACCAGTAAGTGAGTCGGCAAATAGCATGAAGACAATACAAGAGAGACACAGTGAGTGAGAAGTTTGAAATAGGTTTGTATAATAAAGGATGTCGTTTTAAGTGGTTGCAAATGTAGCGTTCTGGCTCACATAGAGAGTCGCACAAGAACATAAGAACATAAAAAAGGTGGCAGAACAGCTTTTAAACTAAACCCTGAGGGAAAGCCAACAGGAGCTGGGAAGCACCTGGTTTGGGTTAAATCATCCCTAGCGGATGAAAATGAAAATTTTCGATTGTCCAAATGTAGAAGGGGAGGAAATAGACCATGAGCATATGGTGAAACATAATAGCTAATCAAAGAGGCCTAAGTGCCAGAGCAAAAGATGCACAGGCCAGAGACATCTGGGACGGGATACCGTGTACAGGTGTTTCTATGCAAATGCTAGAAGCTTCCGAGCCAAAATGGGAGAGTTGGAATGCCTGGTTTTAAAGGAGAACCTAGATATGGTGGGCATTACGGAAACCTGGTGGAATAGAAAGAACCAGTGGCATACTGTCATCTCTAGATATAAATTCTACAGCAAGGGCAGGGAAGGGCGTACTGGACAACGTATTGCTCTGTACTTCAAAGAGAGCATAGTGTCAGGCAGACAAGAACAACACCTAAAAGGGGCAGACTCTTCCACCGAAGTGCTGTGGGTCACAATATATGGCTCCAAAACTCATTTAGTACTAGGAACACGCTATTGTCCCCCAGACCAGAAGGCTCAGGGTGAGCTTGAGACAGAAAACGAAATCAGGGAGGCCTCCAAATGAGGAAGTACTATAATACTGAGTGACTTCAATTACCCCCAGATTGACTGGATAAATTCATGTTCCAGTCATGACAACGAGGTTGCCTTAAATGACTGTGCCCTAGAACAGTTGGTCATGGAACTGACCAGAGGGGAGGTGACCTGGATTTGATCCTAAGTGGTACCCAGGACCTAGTATAAGATGTAATTGTTGTTGAACCAATTGGAAACAGTGATCACAGTGCTATCACATTTAATGTATATTTAAGTGGAAAACTGCTAAGTCCAACACAGTCACATTTGACTTCAAAAGAGGAAACTTCTCTAAAATGAGGGAACTGGTGAAAATGAAGTTGAAAGGGGGAGTCAAGAGGGTTAAATCCCTTCAGGATGCTTGGAGGTTACTCAAACCACCGTAATAGAAGCTCAACTAAAATGTATACCACAGATTAGGAAAGGTAATACCAAGTCCAAGAGGTCACCAGCATGGTTAACAAACAGTGTCAAGGAATTCTTTAAATATAGCAGAAGCAGGAAACCAGCTATGGAAGCATTTGGACCGTTGGATGACAGTGGAGTTAAAGGAGTCCTAAAGGAGGATAAAGAGATTGCAGAGAAGCTGAATAAATTATTCACAGCTGTCTTCACTGCAGAGGATGTAGGATAGATACCTGTGCCTGAACTGATGTTTTCAGGAAGAGAGTCTGAGGAACTGAGGCGAATAGTGGTGACGAAAGATGAAGTTCTCAACCTTATTGACAAATTGAATGTAAATAAACCACCGGGACCAGGTGGTATCCATCCTAGAGTTCTTAAAGTAATCAAATATGAAATTGCTGATCTTCTAATAAAAATAAGCAACATGACCCTAAGATCAACTTCTGTACCTGGAAGATGTAACACCAATTTTTAAAAAGGGATCCGGGGGAATCCGGGAAATTACAGGCTGGTTTGATACACAATACACATGTAGCCAGGGGTGATCTGGTCAACATTGTTTAGTTGGACTTCCAAAAGGCTTTCGACAAAGTCCCCTACCAAAGACTCCTGAGAAAATTTCACAGTCACGGACTAAGAGGAGAGGTCCTCTTACGGATCAGTAACTGGTTAAAGAACAGAAAGCAGAGACTGGGAATAAATGGTAAATTCTCCCAATGTGAATAGTGGGGTAGCACAGTGATCTGTATTGGACCAATGCTTTTCAAATTGTTCATAAATGTTCTGGAATTAGGAGTGAACAGTGAAGTGGCCAAGTTTGCCAATGACACCAAATTGTTTAGGGTGGTTAAAACAAAAAGTGATTGTGAAGAGCTCCAAAAGGATCTCTCCAAACTGGGAGAATGGGCATTCAAATGGCAAATGTGGTTCAATGTAAGCAAGTGTAAAGTGATGCATGTTTGGGGCAAAAAAATCCCAGCATCAAGTATAATCTGATAGGATCTGAGCTAGGTGACCTACCAAGAAAGAGATCTTGGGATTGTGGTGGACAGCTTGATGAAATTTGTTGACCCAGTGTGTGGACGCTATAAAAAGGTAAACTCCATGTTAGGCATAATTAGGAAAGGAATTGAGAATATCACTGCCTCCATGCAAATCTATGGTGCAATCACACTTAGAATACTGTGTACAGTTCTGGTCACTACACCTTAAAAAAGATATTGTAGAGCTGGAAAAAGTGCAGAAAAGGGCAACTAAAATGATCAAGGGGCTGGAGCATCTCCTTTATGAGAGAAGGTTACAACAGCTGGGATTGCTTAGCTTGGAAAAAAGGAGGGGAAGGGCAGACATGACAGAGATGTATAAAATTATGCATGGTGTGGAGAATATGGATAGGGAGACATTTTTCTTCCTCTCTCATAATACTAGAACCCAAGGTCATCCCATGAAGCTTATTGGTGGGAAATTCCAGACAGATAAATGGAAGTATGTCTTCACACAGTGCATAGTTAAACTATGGAATTTGCCACCACAAGACATAGTGATGGCCACCAATTTGAATGGCTTTAAGAGGGTTAGACAAATTCCTGGAGGAAAATAGCTACTAGCCCTGATGGTTACATGCTACCTCCAGTATCAGAGGCAGTATGTCTGTGTAAACCAGTTGCTGGGGAACATGGGTGGGAGGGTCCTGCTTGTGGGTTTCCCGTCGACAGCTGGTCAGCCACTGCATGAACAGAATGCTGGACTAGATGGACCCTTGGTCTGATCCAACACGGCTCTTCTTATGCTCTTATGCGATTCAGTTATTTCAATGCTCATCCAGCCTTCTGGGAACTGTTCACAGATAATTGCATGTCATGTAGGGAGGGATGAATCAGTTAATGTCAATTTCTCATTTTTCCCATATTAGGTTTGTTCCATCCCGCTTTTGCATCAGGTTGTGACTTGAACAAAAAGTCTATACAAACATTCATATGCATTTTTGTCTGTATTTTTCCTAAAATACACAGCTGTATGCAAAATTGCCTAATACATGTATTCTGTTCATGCATTTTTCCTTAACATAATGCTCTTTTGTGCATTTTCCCACTAATGGATGCATTTTTGTACACAGTTTCTCCTAATTTATGCAATGTTGTATTTCCTGTCAACCTGCTACCTGATCCTTTTAACTGGAAAAGGGATCGAACGGGCATTAAATAGACAGGCATCCTTCCCAGCCCCCACCTGGGACCTTCAGCAAGCAAAGCAGGTGCTCTGCCACTGAGCTATGTTCCTCCCCACTTGTAATTCAGTGTGAAAAGAATCATTGAGCTGTTTGTGCCTTTCAGGTAAAGGCATTAATCCATTACATTGTAGACACTAATAAATCCATTATACCAGAAGGAGTAATACTTAAAAGGCCTAAGGCACATGGGCAACAACGGCGTAGGTAATGCATTTCAAACCCTAAAAACAACTGCCACTGAAACTTACAACAATGAGGGATCTGTGATTTAAAGAAATAATAAAATGTCCATTGGACTGTAAAAAAAATTAGTCTAGGATGTATTGGGGGAGGGGAGAGCACAGTTGAAAAAAACCACCAAGACATTATTGCAGCAGGAGCTTTTGACTCAGCAAAAAGACCTAGGGCAAACTTTTAGAACAACAGAGCAAATTAGTAAAACATGCTTCATAGTTCAAAAGCAGAATACAATATTTACATATTCACGGCTCTTCAAACTTTAGAAGAGACTCGAAAGGTACAGTGAAAGTCAGACATATTTCCTCAGAACGGTTTATTGGTTTTCAGGACATAAGAAATACAAAGAAGGCTACATGAGTCCAGAGAGCTGAGCTACTCACCATTAGTATTACAGGATTCTCAGCAATCTATTGCTGACACACCGCCAACAGTAAATACCACCAACTTGTTCAGACAATTTTCTGTTTGCTCTGCCTCTTCACATAACCTTGGTTTACTTTATCAACATGTTCTTGGTTACCAGACTCCTTAAACCATAAAATAAATAATCTCTATCCATGAACCTTATACATAATACAAGGAGTGTAGTACTCCCAAGAAAGTACAAACAACTGTTTTTCCACAGAGGAAAATAAAATCAGATAAAACAGGATTTTGCAGGCGGAAAACTGAGGTAATGTATTTTTACAGCACAACTGTTACTCCAGCTATTGGTTTGGCAGGATACAAATTTCCTTATACATACAGACAAGTGCTGTAACACCCCTCCCCCACCCCCACCCCAAAATGAAAAGAAAAGATGCTGGGGTAAATAAGGGCCAAACTAACCATTAAAAACAATGGTCTCCATTGGGATCAATGGAGATGCGTGTTTTTTTCTTTTCTTTTTTATCCCCTGCAAGATTTTTGGGGGAATTTTTGATGAAAACAGGGGCGGGAAGAGAGCTTACATCTCCCCTCCCGAAGCACCACAATCCAGATCTGAATCAGGGCCACGTGCAAGTACACTGAAGGTAAATAAGCCAAATCAGAGCTATTGATGATTTGAAGAATGTTTAATTTGGCCTTAAGACTAGAAAGAATGTGGTCCCATGGAACAAATTGCTCTTTGGAAACATAATCTTCACTTAGCTGTAGCTTTAGAAAGCCACACCAATCTACCTTTTCAATGCATTTTGAATCTAATTAAATGAAATACAAACAGGAAAAACCTGAAATTCATTTTTAAAATAGTAATATTTATCTAATGTAAGTATAAGTGAACAAGTGATACACCTCTGTAACTGTACTTTTGCAGATACATTAAAAAAAAAAGTAAAATGCATGCATGCATACACATATCCAAAACAGAAATATGATTAACATAAAACTTTGAAGAAAGATCATTAGCTCTGATAGTTCCAGGGCGTGCCATTTACAAATCAGACCACCAGCAGCAAACAAGGATGAAGGGGAGGGAGTGACACTGTAGGAAAGAAGAGTCCACAGAAAGCTCCGCATTGCCCTCTGGTGGACAAAAAAATGATATCGGTAAAACTCCACATTGATGTTTATTGACCCCCCCCCCCCCATTGCTGCAATTTAAAGGGTAAGAAGCTCAGGGTTCTGCTGCTTCTGCCAGGGGCCAAACAGAGAAGGCAGGCATGGGGTAGCAAATGCACCCCCAGAATAGCAGCCCACCACCCTGTCCACCATTGCTGTACCCCAGTTACTTGAAGGAAAGGTACTTTTCACCTACTCAAAGAGCTTTTCTTTATTAACATATTTAGATAAAAAAGCAGAGCATCATGTGTTCACTTCCTTCTCTTGGTGACAGAACTGGGAGAAGAGAACTTTGGAACTGGGAGGTAGCTGCTGCTACACTGCCTTCCAAGCCACCAACATTCAGCTCTCCTCCACAGTTTAAAGGGACTGCTTACTCCCAAGTAAACTTGTATATGACTTCAGCCTTCAGTGATTACAGCGGAAGCCTATGAATGTTTACAGAGGAGGTAAATCCCTCTGTGTTCAACCGAGTGTGCATAAGATTGCAGCCAAAGAGTCTGCAACATAAACAGGCAGTGGAATAACCGAATGGGGGAAAAACCGCAATCGTTAGGTGTCAAGATTGCATTATGTTCAACTGGTAAAGCAACACTTCCTGTAATTGTATTACTACTGCATATCCTCGGTAATTAATCGAATTCTGAAAGAAATGTAGAGGCTCGTGGCATTCTAAACCATAGACTATGGCTTCATATTTTATCTGAATCTCTTAATCGAAGGGCTGCTTGAACTTAAAATGGTATCAGATTACCTGCAGAAGTCAGATCGTAATGTGTGGCTTAAGTGTGCTTCCCTGCTAATTCTCCAATAAATTGGGATCAGGAGAAGAATTTCATCAAGATTATGGCTGATGTAAAGGTTATCGCAGAAGAAAATGCCATCAAAATGCCAGCTAAAGAAAAGAGAATTTGTTGCATCCCAAATCAATTTCAAAGCTGTTAGTGAACTACACACATCAGAAAGTATGTGTCCAAAACCCGACCATGGTTTTACATTTTGTCCTGTTGTTGACTGCACTATCAGTGAACATAAGAGAAGGTTAACAGACAACTACAATGTTTTGAATGGGGTTAATACATTTTTAAAAATTCCAAATGCAATTACTTTCTTGATCCAGAAAACCTCAGATCATTTGCAAGGCACTGAAGCAGTGATATGTGTGGATTTGAAGCTGAATTAAAGACTATTTCCAAATGTTCTAGAGAGGTATGAATAAGAGGCACAAATAAAATTTTTCACAAAGAACCAAGTGCTCAATCTTCGTGAAGAACTGAAAATGCCTTTCAGTAAACTCCGCAGATTATGTGCCATTGCACCATCAAGTGCTGGATGTGAACAAACATTTGCAGGTCTCCACCAAATTAAGGCCTATTTGAGGAGCACTGTGGTGATGAACTGCTAAGTAACACTGCCATGCTAGTGAAAGAAAAGAGTCTCTCCAAAACCCTCCACCTTGAAGCTGTTAATCGTTTTGCAAGAACTGCATAAGAATCAGCAGATTCAGCTTCTATAGATCAACTGCTTTTCCTCAATTTACTCCTCTGCCTTCCCGCTTACTGACTATCAATCTGATCAGCCAGACCCCCTATTAGCTTGGATACCCAACAATGTATCTTGGGTTTCCTGGGTTCCACGTATACTAGTTCAAAAGTAATTGTGCTTTCTAAAGAAATGTACAGATTAGGCAGACAGATCACTGATACATCAAGAAAATGTTTGTGCAGGGACTTGAGCTTCTTTGAAAGCCCTTTTCCTTATTGTAATCTGAATTTGGTTGGTTAACATTGCTAAATAAAAAATAAATTATATCACTTAAAAGTACTTTGTTGAAATCAATAGGTCTTGTTTCAGAGAAAATATGTTTAGGATGGGGCTCTTAATGTGAAAGATACTTTCATTTCTCTTTCAGGAATTGAACATGTGGGATGTAGCTCATAACCCCCAAAACGCACTTTGCCCCTTCTGTGCTCCACTCATTTTTTTTCTCTAGCGACACCAGTGGGCACTGATGCATGTATGTGCAAATGAGGTTTGTAAAGTTTGTTCTCTTGCATTCTGCTGCCCCTACAAGAAGACTTTGAGGTGCCAAAAAGGTGCCTGCACTCTAGGTCCAGATCATGCAGAAAGAGCGGGGGTGGAGGCTGGCACAGTCCCACTGCTGGCACTGCTGGATACTTGGCTGCTTATAGACCAGCTGCCCTTTTTGAAATGGCGGCAGTACCCATCTCGAAGAATCTCCCACCCTTGTCCACTCAGTTCCTACACTGAAGGGAAGAGAGAGCTAGCATGGGCTGCATTATTGATATGGTCACAACTGGTAAGACAGATGTTTTGGCCTACAACTCCCATCATCCCTCAGCACTGGCTCTGCTGGCTAGGGCTGATGGGAGTTGTAGGCAAAAACAACTGGAAAGCCACAAGTTGCCCACCTCTGCACTAAGAGAAATTGGATTTTTTACATCTTTCTTTGAGTGGGAAAATAATTGGAGGAATTAATGGGAGGTGGGGAGGGAATTAGATCCATTGAAAAGGGTATGGGGTTGGGATGGGACCTGGATAGGAAATTAACTGGTTTACTTCCTGTAAAATTTATCTTGTGCTGCAGAAGCAAACAAGTAGTTTGAGCAACCTAGAAGAGAACATGTGTTAACCACCCCAACCACCAACCCTTGCGGAGTTAGGACATCATGGCAAACCGCGCCCAGGGAGGGTAATAGGATAAATTGTATGGCACGTGACCGGCACACATGGGGATGGTTACCAAGCCACCGTAGCTTATTAACCACCTTCATCTCATGCAAACCTGGTCTATTTCTCCTTTGTATTTAAATTTATGACCTCGGGCAAGTCACTTTTCTCTAGTTACTTTATACCTCCTTTTTGTAAAAACATACCTAGGTGGTATGCAAAGATAAAAAATGTAATATAAACAGAGAGAAATACAATATAATTATGCAAAAATAACTAAAACAACCAATGGCCACCAACTTAAAAATCAGAATGACAGGCATCACAAATCATCAAACGGCAAGACGAATTTTTAAAAAGTCTTCATCTGCTTCTTGATAAGCTTCTGGGAATATCACAAGCAAAGCACAGAGGGGCAGCAATAACATCTGGTATGCAGAGGGAGAGAAGGCTGTGTTGTGTGCACTCTCTCAGGCTGTCATGTTCCTTATCTCTAAAATGGGTATTTCCCTCCCTCTATAGAAAGCTTTCTATATGCTTTATTCAACAAAATGTCTTATAGTACCTTAGGGCGCGATCCTACCCAGATAGGCAGCCGACTATCCAAAGCAGGGCAGGAGAAGCATGGAGCAGATTGTTCCCTCCGCACTCCTCCTGCCTTGCATTTTCGGCTAAATCGCCAATTGCGGCTGTCTAGCTATGGGAGGGCTGAGCGGGGAAGGAGGCTGCTGTACGACACACAGGGTGTGTTGTACAGGCATTTCCGTCCTCCCCACCCTGGAACGCCCCCAGGCATGCCCCTTTTCAGCGGCTCCGCACTCCTCTTGCAAGTGCAGAGGATGGGGCTGTTCTGCGCTGCCTCCGAGGCAGCGCGGAAGTGGGGGGAGGTTGGTTCTCTGGGAAACGACCTCAGAGTGCGGGCTCCAATGTCAGTTCCCAGAAAGCAACATATCCTATGGCCATCTAGCTGCTGTCTAGCCGCCATAGGATTGCTCCCTTAAAGACTCACAAATGTATTATAAATTTTCTTGGATTAGAGCCCTTTCATCAAACTCCAGTGCACTAATGCTTATGCATTAATACATTTGTTAATTTTTAAGGTACTACAAGAATTTTTTTGCTGTTTTTGCTGCAATAGACTAACATGGCTATCCTCTGAAGATGTTACAAATATGCTTTATTCCTTGATTATAACATGTGTACCATGGTGTGGATATGCTCATTTTCTTGAGATGTCTATACCAATTATTTCCTGCCTTCTGACCGAGTTACAGTTGTAGTCTGACTTGTGTTGATATCATGTGTGGTTACAATTGCTTGACGGAAAGGAACTGTAGGGAAATAAAACAATTGTACCCTTTAGACCAGTGACGGGCAACTTGAGGCCCTCCACATATTTTGTCCTACAACTCCCATGATCTCTCACCACTGACTATGCTGGCTAGGGCTGATGGGAGTTGTAGGCCAAACATAAGGAAGGCCAGAAGTTGCCCACCCCAGCTTTAGACAGAGCATTTTCTGTGGGCCACACTTTCTAACCCCTGAGAAGCCACCAGGATCCAGTGATGAGAGCAGCTTGCTGGGTTCGGTAGAACTTGTACCACACACACACACATTTATTTTTCAGATGCACCAACCACTACTGGAAGAATCCAAGGTTCTCCCCAAATATAAACCAAGTGTCCTAATGCCTTGTAAAATGAATACTGGGATGCAGCCTCCCTTAAGGTCCAAACCAAAGACTCATGGCATTAGGCATATAACAGCTCCTTATGCGACAACACAAGGCTACAAAACATGGTAACACAAGCAAGGATTTGCAGGTACAGCAGCAGAAATATTTATTACAATTAAAATTGGATCAGTCCACTGACAATATGAAAACAAAATGCACAGCAACATTTTTAAAAAGAGTCTTATGCTTCTCCAGCAAGACCCAAAGTCATGAAGAGACAAGATGATTGGGCTCACAAACTAACAATGACCCATATTCCAAGCGGCAAACCTTGGCAGCAATCCAGGTCTGAGTTGCATTGCTGTAATACTTACGGAAAGAAAGGGGATATATGTGTGTACACAAATATGGAGAGACTTACCATTCCTGTTTGTATTCCAGAATTAATATCTAAGCAACTAATTGCTTTACTGTAAGACTACTTTCTGTGAAGGAAGCGGGGTGGGGGGAGGGCTGGCCTCAATATTTTTCTGCTCCAAAGACTGGGGGACAAGGAGAAAAGGATTAAGAGACATTGTTTGAAACTTGGATCTGGGGTTTGTATGTGTTTGCCCTATGAGAACCTTTCCCCACTGCTGCCTCCAGATGTTGTGGACTTCAACACCTACCAGCTCCAGCCAGCATGGTCAATGGTCAGGAATCCTGGGAGTTGTAGTCCTCCAGACGCTTTGGGCATCCGGTTGGCAAAGGCTGCACCAGGTTCTATCTCAGTGGAGGCTGGTGCTTCCGCACCTTGGACAGCTCGTTTAGAATTCTGACTGAAACCAGAGAGGATTCACTGCCCCACTGACAGCAGAACCACCAGCCTCCACTGAATCTGTCTGTCTCTCACACACAGATACACATATACAAACATAAAAGGAAAGGGATGAAGGCTCATGATAGGCACAAGATACAGGAATCCTTCCCCTTCACCCCCACCCCATGTCTTGCGTGTGTATTTGTGGGGGGAGCAGTTCCACATAAAGAAAACTACACAGATTGCCCCTGGAGGCAAGTGGCTGATCATATTCAGCTAACTTCACCACAACCCCTTGCGAGTCGTTCTAGTGAAAGAAAGGGGGCGGAAATGCGTTTGCAGAGGTACCCTGTACTCCAAGACTCTCCTTCAGTAGCAAGGTTGTTCATAAGTGCATATTTTAAAAAGTAATTCAAGAGCTATTTCCTTAGAAACTATGCATTAACACACCAATGACATTGTGGGCTCGTAAATATAGCCTGCTATGTCACGCTGATTGATACTGTAGAAGCTGAAAATCTACTAAGAAAATAGGGCTCTGTGAGCAACGTACATATTTTCTTGCTGCTATACACACACAGGATACCACAAGTTTCCATGATGTCACACAGAGGACTTGGCTGCAGTCCCAAGAATGATAAAGCCTGAGCTCTTCTGCCCTTCCCCTTCATACCCCGCCCTCCATCGAACAGTCAGCCTGTGCTCAAGTCTTTCCACTTGAACTGAGGTGACTCTAGCATATGAATCTTTCACACTTAAAACACGAACTCACCAGAGAATACAAGCTTGTACACCCAAAGGATATACAGGCTGCGTGCATTGCATTAGACACTGTAAACAGCTCAGGTTGCGCAGTTTGGGATACAGCAAGATTTAAGACACTAATTTCATACACTGCATAACATTTTTCATTAGAGCCTGTTTTGTAGATCAGATAAATTGGGTGCCATGAGGAATCTCAGGGCGGAGGGGGGAATAAACCTCCTGTTGCACAACAGTATGAAACAGCTGGGTTCTGAGAACAGAGTCATCATTTCCTGCTCACCTAACCCTGAACTTCAGCCCCTAAGAGAAGTGCTCCAATTCAGAGCTCTAGTCTGTCTGGAACAGAAACCTTGCAATGTGTTGGGGCTCACAGAAGGGTAAGAAAGTTCTGATAGGGAGGAAGGAAAAAATATACCTTTTTTATTCCCCTCCTTTCTGAAACATCCCCTCGTTGTGCTCTATAGTACGAAATAGCTCAGGCTCTGTTATATTATTATTATTATATTTATATTTATTTATACCCTGTCTTTTTGTGTCCCAGTACTGGGACACAAGGCGGCTTACAAACATTAAAACATATACAATTAAAACATATGAAAATATAAGAAAGTTAAAATATAATTAAACAACAATACAATTAAAATGCTATTAAAATATATATATACTATATATACTATTACTATATATTCTGGGGGGGGGGCGGTGTAGTGATTTTTTTAAAATAGTGCAAACCCCTCAGTAAGGGGTTGCATGTTTCTTTCCTAAAACAAGCTTGTAAAAAGGCATTTGCTTGGTCACCTGTGGTAAATAAATCACCTGTAGGCAACTAAGTAGGGAAGTTTTGGGAAAGGTGATACTTTTCAGTCACAAATTACTCATACAGGAATGCGGTAATATTTCCTGTGTGATAGTAATAATTTGTATGGATTAGTAACTTGAGGAGCACTTTCACCACATTATAATCAAGCCTCCTTCACTTCACAAACAATCCTTCATCCATCCCTTGTTCCATACAAGAGCTCAGAGACTCAATGACCCGACAGCAGCTCACCTGGTTCCTAATTTAAATGTGGCCATATGTAGGGCAGAAGTATTATGAAAAGTGGTCAGTGTCATCACATTCAATAAGGAAACTGAAATAATAGCAACACTTCACTGAACCCGTGTCAGTGTTTTATTTACTAGTGTGAAGGTCTGTTATTTAAACTGTGAATTGGACTCACAATGGGAAGGTGAAGAACCTGCTGATATTTCTACGACAATGCTACAGATGTGGACTATCTAGCTCTGAGTCCTGCAAGCACTAGTCCCTGTTCCTCCATTTGACTCTTTTCCACCTGGCCTGGGAGAGCAGGGCCCTGACCAACCCCAGATCCAACGGCTACTCCTGCCGCTGAAGGTGGCTAGAAACCAGAGTTTAGGGGCTTGTCGCTGAAGGCAACATTTAGCCTTGGATAAGATCCATTATTTGTGCTGCTATTTGGATTATTAGTGGGTTGTTTAATCTTAGAGGATATTTATTAAAGAAGTATTTAAGTGTTTGTCTTGTGAATCATCGTGGTATGTTATGTTATGTAAACCAGGAGGAGGCAACATGTGGCCCTCCAAATGTGTTGGCCTTCAACTTCCATCAGCCGTAGCCAGCATTGCCAATGGTGAGGGATCATGGGAGTTGTAGGCCAAAACATCTGGAGGGCCACAAGTTGCCCACCCCGATGTAAACTCTTGGAGCATGGTTGACCATGGAAAAGCAGCATACAAATGAACTGATTAGGATGATGACAAGGACATATCTTTACCACAAATTTTACCTTAAACATTAGGGGTGGGCAACCCCTAAAACTACAAAGGACCTAGAATGACAAAGCAGAAATCAAAACCATATTACCATCACTTCCTCTTTGTGAGTCACACAAAGTGACTTTGTGAGTCACTTCTCTCTTTCAAAGCTTGGCCCTGAATGTGGTCCACATTCTACAATGCTATTGGTTCTGGGGATGGACAAAACTGTCAAATTAGATTTTTCTCTTTCCCACTTTTCCAATCTTAAGTTCACTTTGTCTTGAACTTTTGAGAATTTCTCCAGTCTCAATTTCGGTCTGTCCTGAACATTGAGAATATTTTTAACATTTGCATGAAAATTCATAAATATTTCTGTGCGCATTTCACCTATGCACTTTTGCCACATATGCATGTTTTTGGCAAGCAATTTTCCCAATCTAATCATTGAACAGCAGGGTTGGAAGGGGCCCATAAGACCACTGAGTCCAACCCCCTGCTCAATGCAGGAATCCAAGTCAGAGCATCCCTGACAGATGGCTGTCCAGCCTCGTCTTGAATGCCTCCAGTGTGGGAGAGCCCACCACCTCCCTACGTAATTGGTTCCATTGTCGTATTGCTCTAACAGTCAGGACGTTTTTCCTGATGTTCAGCCGGAATCTGGCTTCCTGTCACTTCAGCCCATTATTCCGTGTCCTGCATTCTGGGATGATCGAGAAGAGATCCTGGCCTTCCTTTCTGTGACAACCTTTCAAGTACTTGAAGAGTGCTATCATATCTCCCCTCAGTCTTCTCTTCTCAAGGCTAAACATGCCCAGTTCTTTCAGTCTCTTCTCACAGGGCTTTGTTTCCAGGCCCCTGATCATCTTTGTTGCCCTCCTCTGAACCCTCTCCAGTTTGTCTGCATCCTTCTGAAAGTGTGGTGCCCAGAACTGGACACAATACTCCAGATGAGGCCTAATCAGTGCTGAGTAGAGGGGAACTAGTACTTCACAGGATTTGGAAGCTATGCTTCTATTAATGCAGCCCAAAATAGCATTTGCCTTTTTTGCAGCCACATCACATTGTTGGCTCATATTCAGTTTGTGATGTACAGCAATTCCAAGATCCTTCTCACTCGTAGTATTGTTGAGCCAAGTATCGCCCATCTTGTAACTGTGCATTTGATTTCTTTTTCCTAGGTGCAGAACTTGGCATTTATCCCTGTTAAATTTCATTCTGTTGTTTTCAGCCCAGCCTATATAGATTAATTTGAATTTTGTTTCTGTCCTCCAGGTATTAGCTATCCCACCCAATTTTGTGTCATCTGCATATTTGATATGCATTCCCTGCACCTTCTCATCCAAGTCATTAATAAAAATGTTGAAGAGCACCGAGCCCAGGACTTAGTGCTGTGGTACCCCACTTGTTACCTCTCCCCAGTTTGAGAAGATCCCATTGATAAACACTCTTTGAGTCCAATTCTGTAGCCAACTGTGGATCCACCTGAGAGTTGTTTCATCTAGCCCACTTTTAGCTAGTTTGCTAATCAGTATATCATGGGGCACTAATGCGTTTTTAATGTTATTTTCTCCAATATACACATTTTAATTGGAGGACTCTAATGCAAAATTTGGAGAAGTGTGAAGGGTAAGTGAAGATAACTGAATTTCAGTTTACATAGCGATTCAAAAGTATGAATTAGGTAAATTTGCATTAAAATGCAAACTGAACAAATTCCTTCCCAATCCCTAATTGGTACTACTGGGGAAAAGCTATACAAATAAATCAAGGAAAGGCAAATTATTTTTTAATACAAAACTCTCTTTATGCTTATTTAAAAATCAGATACAATGGTACAACTATCACTGTATCTTAAAATAAGCCCAAGTCCAGCAGAATATTGTATCGCAAACTTGGCTTATAGGCATTGCTTTTTAGAATGCCCAAACCTGAAGCCTCGGGGCAGGGAAGAATATGTAACACAGGTATACAACAGCTGGGGAAAAAAGCCTGCAGGAAAAAAGGTATTAATCTTCACTCCAGTCAGCAGCTTAATTACAGCAATCAAACCAAGGCTCGTATAACACTAACAGGCCACAAGGAGTGTTATTTCAGAGTGTATTTTATATCTAGTGGTATATGTTACTACAAGCAAACCAACATTCGAGAGAAAAATTGCCAAGTCAGCCATTTCCATTACATCTACAGCAGCTCACTACCCACTGAAAGTCTATAACCTAATCCTCTCTTTATACCAGTGAGTCTTAGGAGCCTTTTGACCCCAAGAAGTGATCTTTACTATTTTTCAAGCAGGAGCCAATTTGTCCCCTGGCACCACCACCAAGGCCATTTGGGGGCCTTTCCCAGGTGATGGGGGGGGGGCCCTCTCCTCTTTCCTTACACTCAGCCAAGTAGTGACGCTATGCACCAGACTCAGCAGGAGGCCTTTTGGGGACTCTCCTCAACATCCACCTCCACGTTGTCCAAGCAAGGCCTGTCAGTCAGTCAGTCATGAAGCCACCAGGCAGGCAATTTTCAACAGACTCATTTGGTTGTCCAACTGGGATGAATTTTTCACTTATCATTGAGAGTATGCTCTGCTCTGTTCAACGCTGCAAATCTCTCAGTGCAGGTCCACATTGCTCTCTCTCTCTCTCGCTCTCCCACCCACATATTCAGTTTCCCCCTCCCCCTCCACCGCCTCGCAGAGCACCACTGCAGATAGCCAATCACATTGCTCTTTGTCTCTTGGGCTGCCCGCCCCCACAGCTATTGGCTGATTGCTCCTGCATTCTCCTCTCTGCCGCATCCCGCTACCTTACAGCTGACGAGCAGCAGGTCTGACTGCCCACCCCTAAAGCCACTCCAGCAGCCCAGATCATAGCAGCCAACCTACCGCTAAAGCAAACAACAAAGCAAAGCTAGAGAAACCCTGTTGAGAGTGAACAGCTACTGGAGGGAGGGAGAGGTGACGGGGAGCTGCCACTGGTCCTCAGGCCTTGCAGTGAAGAACACTCCCCTAAGATGTTATGCACAGCAACTGTCCTTTGATTATGCCTTCCATCCACTTGGATTTTATCTTTTCCTTTTACCTCACTCTTCCTTCCCCCACCCCTCCACGTTTCATTCCGGGAGTTGCTCTCTTCTCATGATAGGTAATTTTAGTTAGCTTCTACGTCATGAGTGCTTTACTTCACATGCAGACATACTGTCTATTCTTCTCTCTCTCCTGCTGGAGCAAATGCTACATTCTTCCATCTTGTGCCACCTCTTGCAGATACAAGAGGCCAAGATAGACTAAACTCTTGCTGTAAATGATATTTGGATTCAGCAGGCAGAGCTCAGAAGAAAAAATGTTCACATTGTATTTATTGTTTTGTTGGCCAACAATTTATCTGTGTAAGAATTCCCACTATGGGTTATTTTTGGAAGGTATGTCGTCCTGACGGTGTAGATTTCAAAACAAACTCCCATGTTCTGGGCTAGTGTCAGGCTTGGGTGGACCTTCAGGCTGGTACTGCTATTGCCCCCCAGTGCTGACTGGACCTCGATTCCAGTATCCCCCCGCCCCTCCTCCTCAGGGCAGGTGGGTGGTCTTACCAGCAGCAGTGTCATGCCCTGCTACAGCAGCAGGATTAGCTGGAGGAGCACCAAACCAGTGTTCAGCTCCTGTTGGAGCCAGTCACCCACCATTTTTATGACCCACAATATAATGCTCAGCATTGGGTTGTGGGGCATAAAAAATGGCAGGTACTGAGCTCCCTTCTTCCAGCCAATTATATCTCTGCAGCAGACTCCTGCCAGCAGGAGAAGACTGAGACTGAGGTTCCATGAGCAGTGCCACTATTAAGTAAACACACTAGCCTGGATGGAGGAGTGGAAGGCTGACAGCAACTTTAGCAGTGGCCCTGGTAGGTCAAACTGCCACAGAGGTGCCAAACCGCCCATATTGGACCTTGCCATGCTCTTTGGAGTTTCAGGAAAATCGTTTTCAAAATTCCTTATCTCATTAAATATGGCACATACAAGAGCAAATATGGTTTCCAGTCCCATGTTTTTGAGGTTAAGGAAACCAATCTTGAATGTCACATTTATTTTAATTAACCAACGGACATTGATAGGGAATTTCACACAATGACCACCTTTTCTGCAGAACTACAGACTGCAAATCCAGATTCAGGAGAAAAAAGTACTGAAGGAATGATTTCCTGAAGATTTATATTTGTAAGTAAGCATTAGTC
The DNA here is from genome assembly GCF_057233095.1 of Heloderma suspectum. Taxonomy (NCBI): domain Eukaryota; kingdom Metazoa; phylum Chordata; class Lepidosauria; order Squamata; family Helodermatidae; genus Heloderma; species Heloderma suspectum. The sequence goes on from NC_139460.1 coordinate 229,580,396, forward strand.
ATATTCTAGAAATATATCCACATACTTCTTCCTCTGTATGGATGAAGTGACTGCTGTATCCATCTCAACACTATCAAATGTCAGTGCTACAATTGTCTTCAGAAAATTCTTTATCTTCTTCCACTGTCTTCAGACTCACTTTCATTGGAAACTGTTTAAGCTCATCTCCACGGAACTATTTAGCAAGAAGATCTCTTTACAAGGGGAAGCAAAGTGCTGAACATAGGTGGAAGAAATTTATCAGTGCTACCATCACTAGCCTCGATTGCCAACATCTTAAGCTTCAGCATCCTTGATTGCATGGAAAGATTTTTTTCATATTTTACATTTCCACAGTATGCCTTCACAAGTTCCAAAAGCCACATAGGTGCGTAATTAGGGCCAGCTCTACTATTAGGCAGAGTGAAGCAGCTGCCTCAGGAAGCTGATGCCATGGCAGGGAGCAGCAGCAAGGTGCTGGAGGACATTGCTGTGTGTACCACATGGCCTGCCCTGTGGGTACAGTGGAAGATACAATGCTGCCAGTGTTTAAGTAATATTCAACTGCATGGCTTGGGAAGGGGCGCCATCTTGTCCTTCACTTCAGACAGCAAAGTATCTTGGGTCAGCTCTGTAGATAATGCTTTAACACTGACATCAGTCTCTGCAGTAACTATTAAAGCAAGATTTAGACCACTTCATTTGGGACTATGATGTACTTGTAAGAAAACTTATGTGTCAGCCTCATCCAGGGTTGCCTACTGGTATGGACATCTGGCAGTGGCTTTGTTTTTCAATATATAAGCTTTCCAATAAGCCAGTTCCAAATGACTAGTGTTTGATCATACTTGGATGCAAGGCACTAGTGTCCATCTAATATTTAGACAAACTATAACATCATTCAATTGTTCTTTACTTCCTCTGAGAATCTATACAGGTAGAAGGCATTGATCTGGATCTGTAATGGTTACGGGTGTTGTTCCTGAACCTTGTCACACTTTCCTGGTTCAATTCCTTCTATATCCAGTTTAAAGGGGCAGGCCATCTGGTGGCCTCCAGATATTTTGGACTACAACTCCTATGAGCCATGGCTGTTGGCTATGCTGGTTGGGGCTTATGGGAGTTGTAGTCCAAAAGACCTAGAGGACATGAGGTTGGTTACCCCTGAGAAGGTGATAGAAAACACCTCTTCCCGAGACTCTGGAGAGTTGTAGATGCTAGCTGGACAAATAGTTCAACTTAGTATAAAACCACTTCCTATGTGGAGCATATATAGAAATATGAAACTTTGTGTTGGAAGTACCTCTTCTCCTGTGAATCCCAGTAGTGAATGAATGCCATAACATATGAGAGCTGGTTAGAGTAGTGGTTAGAAAGACTGAGCTACAAATCAGTAAGTCCCCGGTTTGACTCTGCCATAAACCTACTAGGTAGCCTTAGGCAAGCCACTCTCTTTTCCTCAGACTTAGTTGTGGCCCCCCCGACACACACATTTGCAATATGGAGGATAAAAATACTGACATACCCTACAGGGTTGTTTTAAAGATTACAACTATATAAAGCATGAGAAGCACACTGAACACTTCAAAGCACTATATAAATGTTAACTGTTATTTTAATGTTTCTCAACAAATATATGACAAGTTCAATTGTCAAATTGTTGAATAGATGAGATACACTTCATCATGTTGTCTGATAGAATATTTCATAGCTCTTTCAGTACCTGATATGCCATCTTGTAAAGTAGGGTGACGCACCTTTTTTCTGACAGGGGCAGAATGCCATCAAGGGTAATCTGTCGGGGGGGGGGGATTGGGCAGTAGGCAGGTCCAGGTAGATGCTAGTTATTTGGGGCGGGGGATTGTTCAGCACACCCTCTTTGTCTGTGTCTCTGTGTATATGAGAACACATATGTGTGCTCTCTCTGCCACCCCACTTTTTTTTTTTGCCTTGTGAATGCTGTGGCTCTGAGCTAAGCCCACATTGGTCTCCACTGATTGAACTGAATATGAAATAAGTTGTTCCTTTGTGTGCAGTTACTTCACCAGCATTTATTATCTATGACTACCACATATGAAAAATCTAAGTAACCTTGATATCGTGTTGTGATGTGTATTACGTTCTCATTTTTCTAAATCGAAAGCGGATTAACATACTTTCTTGCAAATGTAGTAGTAAGTCTCCAAACATCTGACTCATGAACTATCCACTTCTGACTCACTCAGCTTGTTTTATGTAGTCCACTTCTGTAGGCCCATACATGATACTTGAGGATCATTCCAGACAGAGAAGTACAGCAGAGAAATGCCTCTCCCTCAAAGACATCCTTTGTAACACTCACAATGAATCACTTGGCTGTTTAACACTTACTCTACTTGTATGTCCTAGCTAAATTGCTGAAATTGGTCCATATGGTTCTTGGAGAATCTTCCTTCCTGTAGCTTTTCAAATACTATCAGCTAAGTGTCAATGTTTTTTCATACTGAAAAAATAAATCAATCAATCAACCATCCTGCTTAGTTCTGTTTCTCTAAAACAGGAGGGCAACTTGTGGTCCTCGAAGTGTTTTGGCCTACAACTCCCAGCAACCCTCACCATTGGTTATGCTGGCTAGAGCTGCTGGGATGCCCACAACTGGTTTAAAGCAAATACTGTGTAAATGTGAAAAGAATGGACAAAACATGGTCACACACACACACACACACACACACGGACGCTGATGCTTAAGATGCTAGCATCAAAAACTAGTGATGGTACCAGTGACAAACTAGTTTTTGCTATATCCAGTGCTCTATTTCCCCATGTGCTTCAGTTCATACCAAACGTCTCTACTGAGACAAGCATACACAGTGTCACCAACTGTTACACTACCTACTAATTCTGGTTGAATAACTCATTTTGTTACTTGATGACTGTGAAACTGAGCCTGAAAGAAGATGAAATATTCTCTGAAGATGACACTTGTAGCATGAGCACCTCCTCATGTGATAGCAATTAGACAGATAACAGCTGTGGCATCTAAGGAGGAAGATGTGGATACATTTCTACAATACAACTGACTTGAATTATATATGTAAATTTTCAGTAAACACATTTTCCTTCAATGGGTAGTATCCAATACTTCTGCTGCGCTTCTGCTGTTCCTGTTGCACCAGCAGTAACCACTGCAAGCACAACAGGAAGCTAGCATTTCTTAAGGCAACCCTGGAAACAAGTGGAAAAATTTCCAGAATATGACAGGTCAGCAGAGTTCCTTTCTGCAACCTCTGCTGACCCGTCTCATTCCAGAAATGTGCATTTTGGCTCGTTTCCACTTGTTTCAGGACATGCTAGATTCCACTAGCATGGAATCTAGCATGTCCATGGAATTTCCACTAGCGGTGGGTTGGATACTGCCCAATGTAATTTTTGTTCATCTGTATGTGCGTTCTACAGATATGTATGAAACGTGGAAACAAAGGCATGAAACACCACGTCTATATCTGCTGATTGCAAGCATTTTGACAGTTATGATAATATTGGTTTCCTTGATCTAAAAATGTAGGATTTGACACCATATTTACTCGTGCCATTTATGAGATCAGGAATTTTGAAAATGATGCGGTATGATCACTGAAATGCCAGTGCATAGTGGGAATTTGTTGGGAAAACTATTCAATTAGGACAATTTACCTGCCAAATTATTCGTTAATGGGAAACACACATAATTCATCGTATTGATGGAAAATGGCTGGCCAACTGTAAGAAAAATCACATGGCACAAATGAAAGCCCTGTTAACTTGTGACAGTGCAAAAAGGGTAAGTAGTGCCGTTGAGGCATGTTGGGAAGCTACAGTGACCTCTGGCAACTAATACTACAATAAACCAATTGATTTACAAGGTACCACCTACCTTTAAAAATAAAAATTATGAAGTAATTTGGGACTTCAGATCAATCTTGAACTTTGTCATTCTCACTTCCTCTGACTTATTATCTACCAACGCCTGAAATATCATGAGGTAAAAGAATTTTAAAAAGTTGTGCGCACATTAGAGAAAAGTGAGACATGAAGACAGATAGGAGGGCACAGTGGGGAGTCGATGCTGGCAGAAAGGGGGGGAAAAAACCTAACACGATGCAGATGAGGGCTAAAATTGTGATGGGGATTGTGGATGTGCAAAAAGTCCTGCCTCCAAAATAGCCAATCCCTCCGACCCAGTCCTCAACCTTCTCTTGTTGAGAGAAAGGTCTGAAGAGGCGTTCTACTTCCTATTTGCATGAATGCAAGTAGAAGTCACCAGATAGGGTGGCGGTGTGTCCTGCTATATAGAGAACAGTCCTCTGTTTGAAGGTATCGTCTATTTCCTGGGCTGTCCAACCCAGGTCTGGCTGAAAGTTAAAGAATCATCAGAAGGGAGAGTACGTCACCTAGCCACAATATTCCCAACTATGGTGAGATGCACTGAATTTCTACTAAAATTACAAAATACATAAAAATTTTATGTAATTTTAATTCTAGTCTAAAATATGCACCTGTACATCTAAATTAGCATATGCACATTTTGTGCAAATCTGCAACCCCTTCTGTGAATGCTTTATGGGGCTGAAATCTGGGGGGTTGACAGCATCACTATTAATGTTCTGGAAATTGTGCAGAATAATTTTTTCCCAAAAACGTTTTTCCCTTCCATCCAGAACTCCTGTGGCTTTTCTGCATATAGAATATGTATGGCCATTAATTCGGACAAGAATAGATTGTGCTCAGTTGAGGTATTCTAAATGAATTGCTACTTTGCCAAACAAATGCTTGCCAGCTATGTGTTACCTAGAAATGAATAAAAATCATTATTGGAAGTCAATGAATCAAAAGCTTCCATGTAGCTATTACTTTCCTGAGCTGACCTCTGCCTTTGATATGGATAAGAGGCAACTAAGGGACTGGCTAGGAGGGATCTGCAATTAATTAAGAGCTCTAAATTTTCCCTGTGGTTTCCTCTTCTGAAAACAGAACATTTTAGAGCCAGCTATTTGTCTAAACTGGGGCCTCTTTCCCTAAGAAATGCTTTTATTGAGCTGCGATTTCAAGTTATGCCAACTGCAGTTCTGGATGGATGCTATAACAAGGTGCTATTTGAATATAGGTTATGTATCTGTGGCCAGCATCAAGTGGAAGACACTCACTACATGCTAATCTGCCCTCTGTATAAGGACCCAGGAGAGAGATTCTTGAAATCCTTGCTAACTTATGGATGTAGGAATGCTCTTGTAGAAACAGTTCATTTTCTTTTGAGGGACACTAATTGCTATGTGACGCATAAAACAGCTCCCTTTGCCTTGGCAGCAAAAAAGATTAGAAAGAGAGAATTAGACAAAATTGCCATAAGCTGTCTTGGAGATTCCGAATGTTAAGTTAAAGCTGAGTTTGCCCATGATAACTCAAAATTCATCTGTATTATTTCATAACGTTGAAATTTTTGCACCTCTGTATATTCCTTTCTTTTGCTGTATTTGTCATGGCCTTTGTCTAGTACAATAATCTTTAATAGAATTACTCTACTTTATTGCAATACATAAGTGGCCACCCTACCTCCGTGCAACCAGGAATCCTGATAAAGCAGCGTTCCCAATTTTGTGTGGGCATCAAGTGAACCCAAGAAGAAGATGCCTTCAAACTTCCTTGCTCAATGTGGGAAGGTCAAGGATCAAGGGCGACAGGAACAGGGACTGCCATCCCCTCCCACTTTTAGTCCTCACATGTGCAGGCAGAACACCTCACAGGGCTACTGTCTGACGATGACTTGAAAGTTATAGAAAGTAAAGAGACTTCAGTAGTTGACTTTCCCAGAGAGGCTCACCTGACACCTATGTTGTGCTGTTTTCAGCACCAGGTGAAGACCTTATTTTCCCAGGCGTTTTAGTCCTTCAGTTTCTGTTGTTTTAAATTTGCTACTATATTTTAAATCTTTGCACTGCTCCTAGGTTTCATTTTTATTTTATCCTGTAGTTTTAATCTTTAATACTGTATTTTATTGTGTTGCATTTTATGGTTTTACTTGTTGTGAACTACCTAGAGAGCTTTGGCTATTGGGCGGTATAGAAATGTAATGAAATAAATAAACAAACAAATAAAATACATTTACAGGACGCTGTACAGCAATTATTGAAAAGGAAAGAAAACGGAGAACAATTCTGAAGAGAATATCAAGTAACGTTCAAGCTGTAGTCTTTCTTTGTGAAAATTGTGTCCAATGTGCGATTATAAAAAGGTCATGTTTGTGTATTCAAAAGGTATTAATTTTCAAGGCAATACTGTACAATGGAAAGCATTACGTATATTATCTCACAAGAGCATCTCTGGAAAGTTCTAAGAACAGCAAGCTTTTTATTAATAAGCATGCAATGTAGATTAGTTTCTTGACAGATTTTATATGTCAGGAACTACGTGCAGGAGCTGCCTTTATTTAAAAGTACCACCACCCTCCACAAGTTCATGTCACATCAGCTGCTCTATGTTTTCTAACGTCTCTATAGCTTATTCAATCCCCTTTTAAAACCATCTATGTGTTCTTGATACTAATTGTTATTATGACACTTGACTTAATGTAATTTTTCTCCCTTGACATAAAAAGCCACAGCCATGAAAAAAAATATTGAACTCTATTTTTAGTGGCACAAATTACAAGGACGCTTACCAAGAAAAACAAATTGGGGGTAGCAAGGGAACCAAACACCCAGGTTCCTTCAGTGAAGTCTTCTCTTACAGGCACTTATTTACTTATAACATTACTGGTATCCCTCCCTCTCGGGCCCCTCAAAAGGACCACCAAAGTAACTTATACCACTAAAATCATACAATGGGAAAAGCGACCTCGGAGAGGGGGAAAGGGGGGGTGTTCTAGTGGGTGGGGCGGGGAGGAGACTGGAGAGGCCAAGATATGATTTATCCTGAGCCTCCTCCAGCCTCCTTCCCCCCCACTCCAAAGCACCATCATTAGACGGGTTGAAAAGCCTGTCTAGCAAAAATGAAGGAGACTGGAGGACAGGGAGGCAAAGGTCACCTCTGCCGCTTCTCCCACCTTGCCAGCTTCAACCCAGCAAAGCATAGGAATCTTGGAAGCCTCTGAGTTCAGATGCTTCTGAGCAGTGAGGACATAGCCCCTTAGCCATTAACTAGACACAACCCATATCAAATGAAGTCTATAAACAGGCTTGCAATTACTGTCAAGTGACTGAAACTTTGAAAAGAAAAAGGTTATTAGCTATATACCCCTAGGGCTGAAATATTTAATTACTCAGATTTAAAGGGTTTTTAAAAAAATAAAATTGTGAACTGCCCAGAGAACTTTGGCTATTGGGCGGCACAGAAATGAAATGAAATAAAATAAAATAAATAAAAACTCTAATCCACTAAAAGGTACCCTGATTAACTGGGCAACACATATTTTGAATTATTATTTTTACTACAAGTGGTTATGAATATTGCAGCTGGTAAATATCATCTTAAGAGGAACATTCCTCCTTCTTCATCACAGAGGGATGAAGGCTAAGATGAAAATGGCTGCTGTAATAAACATTTGCATCATCTAAAAACTTATTGCTTCAGAACTATCATTTTTACCCATGTGGAAAATTTATAAACCAGAACTGATAAAATTAATCAACTACAAAAGCAATCTTATCTTTGTCAGGAGACCGGCTGAGCGGCCATAAGAAGTGGTGTAAGTGTGTTGCCAGAGGTCCCCAGTATGCCAGTGGAAAGCTGTGCTGGCAAAGATGTCACATTGATGGTAGTGGTGGGGGCTGGGTGTGTACGGGGCAGGCACCAGATCCAAAGTGCCCTTGTTGCCCTGACATGCCCATGGAATTGGGGAACATAGGAAACTGTCATATTGTAATCAACAGGAACAAAAAAGGAAAGGGCCACCTCCTCCATCTTCTATCCTAGCTGCAGAGAAATGGCAAGGCACAGAATAGAGCTCTGCCTGCAGATTCCATCCCCCATAAAGTAGGACTGCTCTGTAACAGTGCAATCCTCTACACGCTTACCTGGAAGCAGGTCCCACTGAACTCAATGGAACTTACATCTGAGTAGACATGTACAGGATTGTGTTGTAACGGTTCTTTCATACAAACACATCCTTTATCCAATACAGTTTCCCCTTTTTTGCATTTCTGGATCTAGTAGCAGTGGCTGTAAACCTATGCATACTTACCAGGGAACAAACCCTACTGCACACAACAGGACTTACATTTGAGTAAGAATCAAGAATTGATGCACAGAATCAAGCTGCACATTCCTCAATTTTACAGTTGAATTAAAATACAGTCTGCACATTTGTTTAAAAAAACTACTACAACTCCTTAGGACAGCTTTCCCCAACCTGGTGCCCTCCAGATGTTTTTTTTGAACTTCAGCTTCCATCAGTCCCAGCCAGCATGGCCAATACTCAGGAATGCTGGGAGTTGTAGTCCAAACATCTGGAGGGCATCTGATTGGGGAAGGCTGCCTTAAAATATTTTAGATTTGTCAATCTGTTGAAAACAGCAAAATATAGAAGTGAGAACAACAGCTTTAATGCAAGGCTTGCCTCAGAATACAGTGAAAGTGAACAGCAATATTACAACAAAAGACCAACGTAGTTTTTAAGAAAGAAATGTGCATCAAAACCATGAGAGATTATACTTTCTAGAAATACACGAGAATGCTACTAATAACTCTTCCTCTTTTTCAAAGGGTGTATGCACCACTTAAAGAAGATATGCTCAACTTTCAGTTAGCAGAGGTTATGAAAATTATGTTGACACAACTATACATGCAAATTACATTCTTCAGAAGGGACGGAAAAAATGTGGTTTGCGGTTTATCTCGGTTTTAACTTCACAAAACAAACTATCTATAATCATTTTCCAACTCTTCTCTATTGAAATATATGACATATCTGTAACAACAGCCATTTAAAATGTAACACGCACTGATCTTACCTAACGTAAGAACAGAACACATTTGTCAACCTAGGGACCTTTATAGACAATTAAAAGCGGCTTTTTCCTGCGTTATACTTCAATTGCAATAACTTTCTACAGTGTGTATCGTGCTATATGCTGTCCATCTGGTGAAAGAGTTGGACCAGGGCCTGCGTTTGCATGTAACGCTAAACCATGTGCGAGCCCTGGGCTCGCACACTCTCCCCTCTCCTGGCGTGGCAACAAGGAGGAGATTGGAAACTTCCACTTCCATTTCAGATTAACCACAGTTTAGCACAGGGGTGTTGAACCTCTTTCAGCCCAAGGGCTGAATTCCATTTCAGAGAAGCTCTCAGGGGCCACATTCCAGTGGTGGGTGGAGCCGAAGGCAAAAGGGTGTGGCCAAAAATACCAGTATCTTGTAACTTAACGCTCTTACTGCAAGCAACTAAGCACTAGGAGAGGCATTTCAACCTTTTAGAATGGGGAAAAAACTGCACAAAAGCCAGGAAACCACTAAACAATTGTGGTTGGGGAGGAAAGAGTGGGTCATGGGGAAGAGGGCGAGGCCTCCTGGGGAACCCCGGGACCCCAGGCAGGCCAGATTTGGCTTCTGGACCTGAGGTTCTGCACTCTTGGCTTACCATTATGTCCAAACCTTAAACTGTGGTTACTCTTAATTATGGTTAGTGAAAACAAGCCAGCTTTGCAACAGATTATTTGAAATTGGCTTGTCTCCACCAACCATAGTTAAGAATCCCTGCACTTTGTCTGCGTTCAGACGTAAGGGCAATCTGTTGTTAGTTTAAAACTGAAACAAAAGCTTCCAAACTCCTCGTTGCAGCTGTGTCAGAGGAGGAGAAAGGAGCGCACAAGCCTGAGGCTCACTGCAGCTTATCCTCATCATGTTAACCATGGCAAATGAAGCCAGTACGATTGCTGTGTTTGCTAGATTGCAACACTGCAAAGAGATACACACTCTGGTGCTAAAGAAGACTGCATAACCACCAAGGAAAGTTTAAAAAACCAACAGGGGCGGGGGGCGGAGAAGAGGCAGGACTTGAACTTGCTTGCTGTGGGCACACAAAGGCAGACACAGATTGAAAAAGCTATCTCCTAGAAAAGGAAACAGAACCACTGCTGCTGCCTATTTTGCCAGCAAGAACTGCCAGGTGGAAGGGAGATTAAAGTTGAAGAAGACAAGGGAAGGAAGGAAGCTGCAACAAAAGAACTTACTGCAAAAATGTCATTTGGCTTGTGTGCAAGAAGTTATTCATTTCCATTTGTTCATTTCACACAGAAAAAAAAAATCACCTGGTCTAGAAAGACTGAGCTGTGCCTTGTTTCTCAGGCCCCACAGGCCTCAACTAGGCAAGGCCCTAAACCAGGCATATTAAACCTCTTTCAGCCCAAGGGCTGAATTCAGTTTCGGAGAAGCTCTTGCGGGCCACATTCGGTGGTGGGCGGGGCTGAAAGCAAAAGAGGGTGAGGCCAAAATGCCAAAAGGACTAGGATATTTGGGATCACAGTTCTTACTGCCAGTAACTAAGCACTGTGAGGCATTTCAACCTTTCAAATGCAAAAAAAAAAAAAAACCAGTGAAAGGCCAGGAAAACATCACACGAGTGGCAGTTGGGGGAAAGGGGTAGGCCAAGGTAGGCTGGATTAGGCTATAGACTTGAGCGTCAACAACCCTGCCCTAAGCAAACACACAGCGTCTTAGCATCTCTTATGCCCAGCTTACTTATGCCCAGCTTACTTATGCCCAATGCCTCAATGTTGGGAAATTGTGATGCGGGGGCTCTTGCAAAACAAACAATCCCACCCACATTCATTTGGTATCCAGTTCATCTTCTGCATATCTACACTGGCTGCATATCTACACTGGGTTAAACAGAAGATGACAATGGTGGATTACTTGTTACAATCCAAATCTACATCACATATAAAAGGAAGGGGCAAAAGAAGTGTGCAGATAAGTTAAGTGGAACCCCCCCCCCAAACTCTCAGCTTAACTCCCTCCCTCTGCCTCCCTGCACTTTTCTCTTAGCTGTGCTCACTTTCAGTATTGTAGTTTGGCTGAGGATAAAAGCACTTGGGTAGGTAAGACTGAGAGGACCACCATCAGACCAGCTGTGAATGGATGGCATCCTCAGGCAGCTGTCAGCTGTCATCCCCCAGCACCCTAGCAGGGTGGATCACTGATGCCTGTTCAGGGCCTTCTTTAAAAACAACAACAACACTCTACCTCTTCCAGGCAGCTATCAGCTGTGTTTTCCACAATGACCACAGCAGCTGCTTTAGTTTGGGGGCAGTGGCCATTTTTTCCCCATCACAATGCCCCAGAAGTCAGCTTAATTTCTGGGGCATCATTAGGTGGGGGCAGAATGGCTGCTGTCTGAATCCACTATTGCCACCAAGATAATCCCTCCACCACAAACCCTAGGGTGTCCAGTATTATACGAGGGCTGCTCACCAGACAGCACTTGCTGAGAGCTCCCCCTCAACCTGGAGCAGGCCTGGGCAGCTGTCTTATCTGATCTGGACCTAAGGTTGAGCTGCTCTGTAGTGAGAGTTCCATCCATTTAAATGGGGTGCAGCCTGCACAAATACAGGACTCTGAGGATTTTAGGCACACTGAGATGATAAATCCTAAACCTTTTGCTCTGGTACAGACATACAATAAGATGACTTCACACTTGACTTTTCAATTAGACTTAATATTTTAAATGTATACTGCTTTGACCCCCAATTCTGCTTCACTTAATAGTTTTCTTTGTTAGCATCTGTCAGGGTTCCCCTTATGACCTGGACCCCTTGAGCAACTCCTTAAGGATCTCTTGCCTCTCTAAGAGTCCCACTTTCCTTCTTTTACCTTCGCCTTTCAAGTAACGCGAGGTTTAGGCTGTAGACGTGGGATGACTGATACTCCAAACACCAGGTTTAACCACAACCGTTTACTGGTAAATTAAAGCAAGTGAATCACAACTAAAATTAAAGGTATTTTACACCATAGAGCTGAGTCATACAAAGGCATTAAGAGAAAATAAACATTACAAAATGCAAGTTCCTTTAGCCTAGCTGTACTTAGACATTTCCAGGCTGCTTCTTCCTGCTCCCTCTTCTGGTCTCTCGGACTCTATTTTTACTGCTCTGGTCTTTCTAACTCTCTCTTTTTATACCCTCCTCCCCCCGAACTGAAAGTACTGCTTCAAATCTAAAAAATGAAACTTAATTGGAGAAATGAAAATGAAAATTAGCTGGGGAAATGAAACTCCTCTCAGGGATACCTCCTCCCAACAAAAAACCCCAGGCCTGTAAGCCTGACCTTTTTTCTTGCTTCTGTAGGCCTCACACCTTCAGAGCATCTCAGGAAAACTGTTAAATGAGCTCAATCATTCAAGAAAACATAATTTATCTTTATCAGGGGTAGGTAACATGCAGCCTGCAAGCTGCATGCTCCCCCTGGCCTCTAGTATAGCCCCCATTGCCTCTATCCCAAAATTTGTCAGTGTGGTCCAGTGACAAAAAAAAAAATCAGTAGTGTGATGGAGGCTTAAAGGGGACAATTTTAAAATTTACCCTTTTCAGCCTCCGCTGCAGTTTGCCACTGAACGTTAGCATCAAACCACCTTTTTTTTTTGCCAGACCTCCTCAAGTTGCCCACCTATGATCTATATGAATACTAAACATAATAGATTGGTTTTTAAGTTCTACTTGATGCACAGAAATAGATAAAATAAATAAAAAGTTAAATTTCACAGGCCCTTCAATTGAGAGGAATCCTGTAATTCCAGAACAATTTATACCTTGAGCCAAAATATTCAAGCCATTTTATGTATCACCAGAATGGCATCATAATTTGAAGTACTTCTATAGAGTGGTCCTCAGTAAATTTCACCCTAAACATTTGTATGCTGGAAGTCTTGCAGAATAACCCATAAGAAAAACAAAATGACTCTCTTAAGTAGCAACATGGCTTCTTGAAACAGCACTGAAACAAGGCGTTCATTTTGCTTTTAAATACTGGCTCTCCTGATCGTAAGTATTTACTCCCAAGTGACTCCTATTGATTTCTGAATCTTACTTTCCAGATAAACATGTTTATAATAGAGTCTTATGACCAAAGCAAATTATACTTTACGGATGTAGCAAGCAGCTACATATTTTCTTCTTTTTGACTCTAGAGAAAGCACAGAGGGCTCAATCTGGATCAGGAACCTGGAATGGTGGGTAGGGGGGCTTTAAGCCTTCTGCCCGCCATCCACTATAGCCCTGGTCCAGGTCAGGGCCTTTCCCCTACTATTTATATCACCAAACTGTGATCCATTAAAGCAAATAGATCACCATTTGGCAGTATAAGTTGAAGGTGCAGGGTTCCTGATCCAGATTGGGACCAAAGTGGGGGAGGAGAGGTAAAGCCCCTACGCATCACGCTAAGGTCCCAATATAGATCAGACCCCCTGCGCTTTATCTAGAGTCAAAAAGAAGAAAAGACATAGCTGCTTAAAGTTGGTTGATTGCTTACACTTGTTTTAGATATATGTTGTTTATGTATCTGCTGTCTGTTTGTGTGTTTTTATGTAAATGGGTTTTTAATGGTTTTTAAGCTTTGTAAACTGCCCAGAGAGCCTCGGCTATGAGGCGGTATAGAAATGTAATAAAACATCATCATCATCTTTCAAGTAATGTGTGCTCAGTCACTTAGTCATAGCAGCCTAAAACACAGTCCTATACATGTTTACTCAGAAGTAAGCCCTACCGAGTTCAGTGGGCCTTATTCCCAAGTAAGCATGTATAGGATTGCAGATAGTCATGATTTCTGGTAAGGTTTTTAAGATGGCGATAAGCCTGAATTTCTGTTAAGGTGGTGATAGCCTGAACACATTTATAAACACAATATCAAATAGTTTTTATAGTACCTGATAAAATTCCCGAAGCCAATTCTTCTGTAGATTTTCTGGCTGAAAAATAAATAAAATAAATAAATGTGGGTTGCAATGAAATAAAAACAACCAAAATAATTTACTTGATAAGCTAACGATAAAACACTATTTCAGCATATACGTGCATCACACAGAGAACAATGCTTTATGTAATGCTATTGTCACACACACGTGTACACACACACACACACACACACACACACTAGAAGTTGCTATAGCTTCCTTCAAGCTATAGTACACTACCAGTGTCTTGTAAACTTTTCTCCTCAAGCACTTCATTTTATTTTATTTACTACACCACACTGGTTTTCTTTAGAACTTTGGATTTTGATCAAGGAGACTCAAGTTCAAATTCCCACTTAGCCAGGAAGGTTGTTAGGTTGTTAGGAACAAGGTTGTTAGGAACGAAAAGAAATGACCCCATGTAAGTTGCCCTGAAATCCTTCCAAAGAGAACAAATGTGATACATAAATTATTTTATTTTCAGCAATGACCTGCAATAGAGAGACCTAAGCATTACTCCTCCAGATCTTCTGTTCTTGTGTACATAATTTTGTTATTTCCCCCCACCTTGAAAGCAAGCATTTGTGATTGTTGTTGTTCTTTTGCTTGCTCGCAATAGGTGTACTGAACCCACCACTGTAATAATCATCCTTTTAACCAACACCCCATGTCTTCTCTTGTGCTACAGGTTAAATGTAAAGTTTTGTCCTCTTCAGATTTATTCCAACCATTCTACCTTAAAATGGTTTGTGTTCTAGAATGCACGTCCCCAAATCAGATGAAGAAAATACACAGAACGGACCGTTTTTCTTGCCCAGATGCTGTCAGATTCCAGTATGTGTTTTCACAACATGGAATGAAAACTGTCACTGAAGCTAACTGGGCTTGCAAAATAATTTGATGGTCGCAAAGTAACACAGATAGATATTATTGTAGCTATGCAGGTACTTGTAATTAAGAAATACCTAATACAGCCCTGATTTTGACTTGACAGCAGTAGCAGTTGTGAACTGGGAGTGCTGTAAATTCAACTGCCTCACTGAGACCCTAGCGCAGCAGTAGGGAACCTCAGGAACAGGGCACAAATCTGGTCCTCCAAAGTTTCCCAGAGAGCTATGCCTCCTTCTGCTGGACCCATCCCCTTTCTTCCAACCACCAGTCATTTGGTGGCGTCCTGGCTTCTGTGCAGTTTTCTCCCCCCACCCCACCCCACCCCACCCCTGAAATGCCTGAAATGAAAAAGGCTGAAATGCCTCTCCTAAGGCTTAGTAACTGGCAGTTAAGACCTTTAAGTTACAATATGCTGGCATTTTTTTGTACTGTTGGCCCCACCCCTCTTGCCTTTAGTCCTGCCCATTACTGGAATGTGACCCACAAGAGCTTCCCCGAAACTGAATTCATCTCCTGGGCTGAAAGAGGTTTCCCATCCCTGGCCTAGCCCTACAGTTGCGTCAAAACTGACAGAAATTGAGTCCTCCCCACCAACCATACCAGCCGAGTTTCCGCCTTTTCCCCCATCCACTACCGTGCTCCTTGCACCTCTCCGTGCTTTCATCCCTGTCTACCAGCTCCTCAAGTCCAACCTGTCATGTTCAGTTGTAACACTCATGCAAGCATATATGCCTAGTATCATAAAGATGGAAAGCAGAACCAGAGAACCAACATCCATCAGGAGCACAGTGTACAGGGCAAGGAGAAGTATACTCAAGCCAAGATTTCCAGGATGAAAGTGACTTGCGAAACAAGATAATTGAGTATCATGAAAATGCTTTTCCCTCACTTTGCTCAACTTCCCTTCTTTAATTCATGAACTGATACTAATCATTGCCTTTTCTTAGAAGCCTAAGATGGACTATCCCTATTCAGAGTGTCAATTATGTTTCAGACATATTTCCCAAAACCCAGTGTTTGGCTTTGAACTTTTAGGGAGGAAGGAAAAGGGTCAAGCTCCGCCATTCTTCTCAGATCAAGGGCCTGAGGCCAAATGTCCACAGGAAGCAACAGATGCACTAGAAGGCAGGTATTCACCTTCAATCAGACAAATCAAATACAAGGAAACCAATCCGGCGAGTGCGAGTTCACACAGGAATGAACATTTCTTAATGGCACATTACCCAATGCCTTGCACCTGAATGCAATAATGTGGGGTGGAAATTTTTTCCAGTGCCATATACTTTTCTGTGGACAGTCTTCCATTTTTAAACATACATTGTTTCACAAAATTAATTAACAATCCAAACTCAAAGTTGTAATTAAGTACTTTCAGATGATTATCCCCAGGGAGTACATATAATTATGTGCACAGATCTTCAAACATGCTAAAATTACTATGTTAAGTCATCAGTGCCTTTCTTTTTTTCTTAATTCTTCCAATCCAGTGGGGGTGCTGTGGAACCCAGGACCTCTTTGAATTATTTGTAAAACTTCCTTTTTTCAAACCTGAACCATTTCATACTCTATGCAGTCAACAATTAATTATAGGATCAGTTGTCCTCTGCTGTTTCATCTCCCCCTAAATTGCTTTCCAATTTTTTAAAAGAAAAATTGTGTTTAACTTACTAACAACATAGCTATCAGGGGTCTGATTTACCCCTATTAAAATGAATGTGAAACTATCAAATGCCTAAGCTAATTGTGCTCCATTCTATCCCCAGCAATTTCTCAAAGTAGGGTAGGGAAAATAACTAATATTTTTCCTGTATCATGAAATCTATTTTTTTGTGTAGTTATACCACTTTGTGAGTACTGGATTACTTTTTTCTGTTTTTCTAAAAAAAAAAAAAAAAAAAAAATCTGTACAATTCTATGTGTACAAAACAAGCCCATAAAGAACTGCAAGGGTCCTTTTGACCCCAGAAGTAAATTTGACCTTATGGAGTTAATTCTGCTTCAAGTTGGCCTTATCTTGACACGGATGTTAACACACTCATAGTGCAAATTTGCAGCACTGATATGCAGTGTTGGGGAAAACAAACCACCCAATTAGGTTATTGGGGTACATTGGACCCATCCCCTTATTTACTATGAGCCCAGTATTTCATCTAGGCATTTTTTTTGCTTTGCTTTATCTTTTATTAAAAATTTAAACTAACGTTTTGGGGGCCAATATACTCCAATAGTTTCTGTGTTGGTCTACATCTGGAACATGGTACCAATTGTTTTTAATGTTAAACTAGAGTCATTTTGAAATCAGTCATTAACATGATCTCCATTGGATCACAACATCAGATTGAGAATGTAAAAAAAAAAAAAAGGTGGGTGAGGGTTATAATCTCTAAACCAGCCTTCTCCAATCTGGTGCCTTGCAGATGGGTTAGACTCCAACTCCCATAATCCCTCAGGGAGAAGGCTGCTCTAAACAATGTAAGGCATGAGTAGGGAATCTGTAGCCTTTCAGATGTTGTTGGACTCCAACTCCCATCAGCCCCAGCCAGCATGGCCCATGGTCAAGGGTGATGGGAACTTTAGTCCCACAACATCTGGAGGGCCACAAGTTCTCCACTCCAAAGGGAAATGTATGCTATTGAGCCGTCATATCTTAAACGTATTTACAAGTGTTCCAATAAAAGTAATTTCCAAGTAAAGCACTAAATTTGTAACATTCACACCACATTAAGTGTGCTTTATTGAATGGGCACCCTTCAGGTGTGGACTCGTTATGCGTTCCCAGAGTCTCTCATTGAAAAGGGAGGGAAGCTTGCTGCTTATAAAAAGGTTGAATTCCTCAGGACAAATTCCACACAAACACACTCCTGTAGACAGGATAGGATGTTCTCACTTCACCGAGTGCTGGTCGTTATGTAGCCAAAACAGCACCATCCACACACAAGAGGGAGGTATCAACAGCTTTGTGGAAATATAAAAACATCTGGGGGGGATCCAGGAGGGGGATATGAGAACTGAACATGCTCCATGGCCACAGGATGTTGACTATTAAAAGAGAGAAAATGGAAAAGCAGGAGGAGGGGAAATGGAATATCCTGGAAGAGGGAAAGACTGGGCTGGCTGGAACCCTGAACAAGAGCACTCCACAATGCAACATTTACTTACAGATCCCACTTGTTAACTAACGGCTATACTTTATGTAAAGCAGTGATTTATCAACTGTCACCAAATGAGAAGCAAAATATTTTATTGTTACGGGGCAATGACTTCAAACTTTACATTTTCAGTGTGACTTAAGTATCAGTTTATATTGTCAAAGCCATCCTTCTAAAATGGAGAACAGCACAAACTATTGTTTTGGCACCACGCTCTGTTTGGAAAACAAGCAGAAGATAGTCCCATCAGTTTGGGATGCTTTCAACAACAACAAGTCTTCCCGTCATCGTGTTCAAAGCACTGAAAGCCTTTTAAAGAATTAAAATAGCAGGCTGAGCTTGTTACACAAACGGGAAGTTGGCTTTTAGGGGCTGGAACTAGCCAGATTAACTAGCCTCTGATGATGTACAACCATTTCTAAAACGAGGAGTCGCACATAACTGACTCAATCCTCACAAAACTGCACATACATGGAAAGGTGAAGAACAGCAGAGTACCCTGGAGAATTTATGGACAAGGCAATCAGTCAGCAGTGTTATGAAAAGGGATAACTGCTCTATAAAATACTTTATGGCAGTTGTTTTATAGATACCAAATAATTCCAGCATTACACAAGGGGAGGAGAAGTTATCCAGTTCACACATCTCCAGGCACTGATCTGGTGACTGTTTATTTTTATTCTTGCTCAGTGGTTCTGGAAAATTACGCAGAAAACTCATGGAAGTGCATCACGGCTACAGGTTTCTCAGATCCTAGAAATGCATAATGAACAAATGCCAACTGCCATTTGAAATGTTTTTACATAAGTAAGTCTGGCAGTATACCAAATTTTCCTAAAGGCAATTAAAACCGAGGAATTAGACTTTTTTCTGTTCCTTTCAGGCAACAAAGCAAGCAAGCAACAAAAAGACACCAGAGGGAAGCCTCCAAGGTCCTTCCCTCTTAACAAAGCTACCAAACTACAAAATCATCTCCAAAGCCACCCACTGGACACACAGGCAATTTCCCAGTGGGATGGTGTGAGCAATATCAGTGTGGGACCAACTACGGATGATACTTTTTCCAAGACACAGGTACCTCTGTTGTACAGCAGTAGCTGTGGCAGCAAAGTTTCAGTTGCCCCAGTCATGTTCTCCAGCTGCAGGTTTGGGCAGAAACTGATTGGTTGTTCAGATAGTCAATGCAGCCAGGGGACCCTAGACACAAGGTATTTCTCTTTGCATGTGCATAGTCATAGGAAGGCAAATGTGGGCCTGATGTGCGGGGAGAAGAGGAGATGAAGCTGCACATAAAACTTCAAAATTCCAACCTCTGTACCTACAGTCATTTTTCTTTCCGTGACAGCCCCATCCCAGCACACAGCTGTGGTTAATCTTAATTGGTTTACTGAAACAAGCCAGGATCATTAACCATGGCCTAAAGTTGGCTTGTTTCAATAAATCATAGTTAATACTAACTACAGTTTGTCAGGGTTTAGACTTGCCAGGGTTTATAATGGTTGAAACTGGATGGTTGAAAACAGAAGCAAAGGTTTCCAACCTCATTGTGGATACACCAGAAGAGAAGAGGGGAAGAGGGAGTACAAGAACCCAAGGCTCAGGTATGGAGCACTTACATAGGGTTTAGCATTTTTCATGTGAACTAGGCTGAAGAACACCTGAGCAAAATCTCAAAGAACCATGCAGTCAGGTGGTGGTGAAAAACAGCATGTTTGACAGAGCTCACATGTTCTGCAACAAGGGTTTGCCCTTTAAAGTAAGGGACAAACATGGAACTGAAAAGCACAGTACCGGACATCACTCTGTGGTCTTCTGTAAACGAATTTGTACTTAGAGGGCAGTGGAGACTGTCAAAACACAAAGGATGAGATAAGTGAAACTCAAACTACGCACAAATATTGGATACAAGACCAATTACTAATTGTGACAGAGGCTGGGAAATACTCTCCAAGGGACACTATATTTGGACACAGATTAGTGAATCAACATTTGGCCATCATGCAACACATACTGCTCTAATGTTTAAAGAGATATTTTTCTCCATCCTCTGCTCTAATAATACATGCTACTTTTCAAAGTCATTTTATCATTTATACAGCACATTTGATTTGAATATATTAAAAATACATTAGTATCCAGTTTTATAGTAAGAAACTGAGGGTGGGGAGTAGTGAATTGCCCTAGCTGAAAATCTGAGTCCATGGCAGAGGTAGGATGATTGGAGCAGGCAAATCCAAAATATCTCCCAAATTTATGTCCAAATCTCTGTCCACTGGGAAATGCTGACAGGTGATGGTGTTTTAATTTACACAGATATATTAAACATTAGATATATATCATAGGTATATACCATAGGTGAAAAGAGTAGAGTTTAGTATATATTTTAAATATTTGAATATTAAAGTCCCATTACTTCTTCAAGTTCTCTCTCTAGCTTCTCCACACACCAACTATTGGTTATTGGCCCTCTATATAAGCCTATATCAATTTCTATGCTTTCTAATATTGGAGAGAAGAATCCAAACTAACTAAAAAAAAACAGACCACCAGCTGCCTTCACTGAATTTGTTCACCAGATGGCAGCAGGAAGACAATATAGTGGAAGAACAAATGAGGACTGAAATGTCAGATCTAAATACAAACTGAACTGTGGATCCTGATAGATTTCCAACGATCCTGCAGTTGAGTCAAGGGTCGCTTCTCTATCTGCAAAAAAATGAAACTGTGGTGGAAAAATTACTGGCGAGTTCATAGA
The DNA here is from genome assembly GCF_057233095.1 of Heloderma suspectum. Taxonomy (NCBI): domain Eukaryota; kingdom Metazoa; phylum Chordata; class Lepidosauria; order Squamata; family Helodermatidae; genus Heloderma; species Heloderma suspectum. Next base: position 229,601,064 of record NC_139460.1, read on the forward strand.
GAACCTGGTTACTGTTTCTGGGAAACCAGGCTGTAATTCCACTGATCATTCATTCACTGACACCTATTACTTAGTTGTCTGAATCCTATAGATCACGGTGGGCAGAAAACAGATCTGGATCTACTAGTAGGTCTTGGTGTGCTTTGTAGTAGATCAGCAATTATATTGCTGAAATGTAACCTGGAGTGGATTTTTGTGTGGAAGGACTGTGAGCCCCATTCAGTTCTGGTATGCAAAACTAATTGCAGTGGCCACCATTCCCCAATTCTAAGCATGTGTCTTTTGTGCCAGGCTCAGGTTGGCGGATTTTGGGGTTTTAATAAGGAAACACAGTAGATCCCACAAGTCTGAAGTCTGCTTTAGACTGCCTCTATAGTCGAAGGCAGCTCCCTGTGTTCTGACAGTATACAAACTTTCTTTCATGAAGCCCTTTTCATATACGTAGATGTTTCTGCCAAGGAATCTCTATGTGTTGCAGAGAACTCAGTGCAGTGTTACAGTGAGCTGATTAACCCTATTCGGCTTCATCATGGTACCCCATAAACTGAAAGTGTAGCCTAGAACATGCCCCCAGAAGTCCCCTGCAGCTGCTCACTGCAGGAGAAAATCAACAGAGGTGGGCACACTGACTTCCAGGGCAATCTGCCCACAATTATTGATCTTCCCATATTCTGGGCTCCCAGAACACCTGAACAACTGCTATCCTGCACCATCAATGGAAAGACTCCCAGACCTCCCAAGGTTGGCCCCTGGAAATGGCCCCCGAACCTCCCAAAGTTGCCCACCCCTGACTTAGACCCAAATCACATGATGTAGCTACCAGCAATACGCAATTGTTCAAGTTCGTTTTTACTCTAGAGTATCTGCAGGGGTCCCAATCTAGATCAGAACCCTAGCCTGGGGGTCAGTGGGGTCCTTCCCCCCACTTCCCCCACTGTGGTCCTGATCCAGCTTGGGCCTCCCACCCCTGCAATTTATAGTGCCAAATAGTGATCCATTGAAGCAAATGGATTGTTAGCTAGCTAGCTAGATGATGATGATGATGATAGATATTTGCATTTATACTACAGGTGCAGCCCCACCCCCCATCTGGATTATAGTGGGAGAAAGGATTAAAGGTCCCCTCCCCTCACAATAGGGTCCCATTACAGATCACGATCCCTCCACCTATTCTAGAGTTAAAAAGTAGTAGCAGCTACGTCTTTAACATATGCTTTGGCCCTCAGTCCCATTCCAATTGCTCTTGCTAGCTTCTTTTTTAAACTCTGAAAGCATGTGGAATCTCTTAAAATAACAGGATACGTGCACAGTTCATCACAGCTCCCTTTAATTAAACACCATTTTGACCTTTTCCTGGAATTCTGAATCCCAAAGCTAGCTCATTTTATGCAAAGTTTTGTGCTGGGTTTTTTGTTTTTAATTGGAGCCTATTTCAGTCACATTGCTTACAGCATCGGTCAGGAACATAAAGCAGTACGCTTGCAAACACATGGATACCACATGAGCTGCTAAGTTATTGAAACAAGGAGTGCTTTACAGTGCACAGCTAACTTCTTATCTTCCCAAAGTCCACGTGCAAGACTAAGGTGGTGTTTATTTTCTTCTTTTATATATATATTTGCAATAGTATCAACTACCAGAATAAAGGATAAGAAAAGGTGCTAATCAACTCCTCAGAAATGTTCTAAAATTGTTATATAAAGAAAGGAAATAGAGATATGTTTACAGTATTAACAGAATGGATGACACTTCTTTGAATGAAGACTGAGGCCCTAATGAGGTGAAACAGCCTTTAACAGGAATTATTCTGGGCCGGAGTAAGATAACATTCAATTTACTCACATTTGAAGCTGTATGTGTAAACTCTCCTATTCAGGATTAAAAGCATAATCTCATGAGCGTAACTTCAAAATGTTCATACAGCTGTGATGTGTTCCTTCAAGGGATGACTCTGATTACTGGGTAATGTACTTTGTGAACAGGTGGAAATTTAACTTCTAGCTAGAAATATTTTTTTTAAAGAACAACTTAACTTGAGACCAAACAACCTAGGTAGCATTAGCCATTTTTATTATTTATTTCTGTCACTAATGGGTATTTTATGAACTTTATCTCACACTCACAAAATCCTATGCCCAATCAACTATTGCTCCCTGTGAAAGTTCGGAGCCTACAGAGGCAAAAGGAAAAATAATCCGGTTTAGAGGCCTGGAGTTTTTTTACTGGGAGGTAGTATCCCTGAGAAGAGTAGTTTGATTTTTCCAGTTACCTTTGTGTTTCATTTCCCCTGGTAAATTTCATTTCTTCAGGTTTGAAGCAGTACTTTTGGTCTGGGCGGAGAAGGGTATAAAGAGAGCCAGTAAGATCAGCAGCAGCAGAAAGAGACAGCCAGAGCCTGAAGTGAGAGCAGAGTCTGAGAAGCAGCCTAGAAAAGTCTAAGGACAGCTAGGGTAAAGGAACTTGCGTTTTGCAACTTTTATTTTCTTTTAATGTCTTTTGTATCACTCAGCTCTATTGTGTGAATACCTTTAGTTTAATTTGTTTGCTTTAAATCTACTAGTAAACTGTTGTGGTTAAACTCTGTGTCTAGAGTGTCAGTCACCCCATGTCTACAGCATAAATCCCATGTTACTGGGAAGGGGAAGTTTAAAAGAAGGAAGGTGGGACTCCTCAAGAGGCAAGAGATCCTTAAGGGATTGCTCAAGGAATCCAGATCATAAGTGGAACCTTGGTACTCCCATTTTACAGACAGGAACTCTCACTGGGCCGATGGAAGAGCAATCTGAAGATATTTGAACATATGGGTACTTTCACACAGATAGCACAAGCCCTAGATTAGGCCAATATGAGACTACTATACAGCTGGTTTCATACTATATACAGTAGTTTCAGTGAGTGTATTTATCCCCCAACACTGGGTGGATGGCACACAAGTGTGCCAATTTCTCTGCCAAATGTTGGACCTCATGTTAATTAATCACCTTCTTATCCCAGTCTGATAAATATACAAAGCACGCTTGGATGGCAGAGCTCACCCAAGAAATTTTGCTGAGGCGAAGGACAAGATGGTGTCCTCCTCCATTCATTGTACAAAAGCTGGCCGAACTGGCAACGAGGCAGCATTCTCCACTTCACCTGAAGCTAGCTTAGGGGGCACGGGGCAGGCAGTGGACACACACAGATGTCTGTTTCCCGTCCCTCAGCATCTGCTACCTGAAGCGGTTGCATCACTCTGCCTAACGGTAGGGCCAGCCCTGTTGGATAGGCTTAGCCAAACATAGCTTCAGCCCATGGCAACCTTGGGCACCCGCTATACTGATGTCTGGCCCTTCAATGCTGGAGCCAGCCACTCTGCCTTGTCCCATCCCTGTGCTGCTTGAAGCCATTATTTTAACTTCCCACAATCCCATCAACATAGCATTACTCTGGGGCTTTCTAGAAAATTGCTGCCACTTCCTGCCACCATCAAGGCGAAGTAAACCTACCAGGGTTCACCAGTGTAGGATGGATCCCCCAGGGCATTGTACCCAGGGCCCCTCAAGACTAGAGCTAGCCCTCGGCTGGGCACATATATGCTCAGACTTAGATTTCAGTTTTGTGAATAAGAGTAGGACGTCTAAGCCAGCTGGATAGATCATGGTCCAGTGCTGGACCATCTAATGCAGCCTGCCCCAACCTAGCACCTTCCAGATGTGTTGAACTACAATTCCTATCATCCCCAACACATCTCGAGGGTGCCAAGTTGGAGAAGGCTGGACTAGTACCTGCTAGGATTCTTATAAAGAAAGCTTGGCTAAGTCGACTTTGATCTCGTTTTCTTCTGTTCTCAAACAGGAATGCACACTCAAGACCACTTCACAGTTTACCAAATTAAATGCACATCGGACCACAGTGATTCCAGTTTAAAAGAAAAAAAAGGCCAAACATCAAGTGGATCACATAAGATCAATGACTTCTTTGAAACAGAATTTATGACAACAAAACTAGACGCAGACAGAGAAATCATTACACAGGAGGAATAAAGCAAAGAATACAAACACTAAGTTTACACAAATCAGAAAGAGATACAACATGAGCTAGAAGGGGCAGCAGCACAACCTGTGCCTTGGAGCACATGGTTCACCACACAACAGCAAACTGAGTGAGCTTGGGAGCACCTTAAAGAGAAGTGGCTCTGCTTTAAATAAAGGAATGCAATGCCAGCTCTGCTGAAGTTCAATTAGCAAAATTCCCATCAACATCACGCAGGGCCCTCCCTGAAGCAAACCAGAAAATGGTTCCTCCACGCTCCCCATGTACCCTGACTAGGAGGTTGGACAGTCACTAACTGGGGCAGAGTGTGTGAAATTGAGGGGGACAAGGCACCCACATATGGCCCATGTGTTACTCACCTCTCTCTTTCTGCATTACAGAAAGGGAACTTTTGGATCCAACACATTTTTTTTCAAATGCTAATGTCTGAAAGAACTGGTTCAGTTCAGGTATTCAAGTGAACACTAATGCTGGCATTTGGACTACAATGTTTATGACAGCCTTCTCCAACCTGGTGCCCCTCCAGATGTTGTGGGCTTCAACTCCCATCTGCCACAGCCAGCATGGAATTCTTGGAGTTGTGGTCCAAAACATCTGGAGGGCACCAGGCTCGGGGAGGCTGTGCTAAAGAGGAACAAAATCATCTAGCGCACTTCAGTGCTTCACCTTCCACCTCAAAGTGGCTACGTGAATCCACCATAAGACTGTGACCCAGTACAATCTCATACTACCCCAAGGGCTTGCATGCTCTTTCCCTTTCTTTTTCCTCCCATTGCATGGGTCAATTCTACTCTCTCTTCCCTGGTTAGCATAACCATGGTGCAGTATTAAAAGCACCAGAGTTTTCACTAAGCTTGGTTAGTTCAAACCGTTTGCAAACCCACTTCACCACGGCTGGGAAGTGTGGTTTGGAGCTAACTATGGTTAATGAAAACACCGGTCAGATGTAATGCTAACTATAGTTTCTTTGAAAGTTAAAGGGAGCAATTAGTGTGTGGAAGGGGAAGATGAAGGGAAAGCAAAGAAACATTCAAATCTATGAGGTGTTTCCAAGTCTTCTCATCAACCGCTTAAAAGATTCCTGCTGGAGCAGCAGTAGGCTCAGATTGTGCGCTTGGTAAATTTCACCCAGAAAAATCAAAAGGTCCAGCATTCTGGTAAAACTGCAATTAAGAATTTTTAAAAGGAAGAATACAGTAAATTCAGCTTTTTTCACCATCTTTCTTTCCATGAACAGCACCTGCATTCTAGCTTCTAAATTAGTATTTTCACAAGCGCCTCCTGACTTCTACTGGCAAAGAAGTTTTCTGGCCAAGAACATTAAGTCGAAGATAAAAAAACAAACAAACTCAACCCCATAATTAGGAATGGAAAATTGCAATGCATCTCCAAGTTACTGGCAAAAAGATGAGCTTATAAAAGCGGGATGATACAGAAAGAGCCACCTTAAAAAACTCAAAAAGCTATCCATCACATATACAAGTAGCATAATGGAAACATATATTTAATTATATATGCAAAAAAGTGACAAAATTATATGACAATGGAACTTCATCATTATGAAAAGTTAAGAACTACATTAAAATAGATAATAGAATTATAGAGTTGGACAGAGCCATTTAGGCCACTGAGTCCAACCACCTGGTTCAGTGCAGGGATCCAGTTTAATATCATAAAGTAATAGCACAGCAGGCAAGGATCAAATATGGAATGGGGAAACGTTTGTGAAAATGGGTTCAAAAATTCAATATGATATTTTCTATATTAGCAAGAAACACTATGCTGCAAAATTAAATCTAAATCTTTGATCTCTTGTTTCACGAGTCACCATGCCTGGCTCTGCAAAATGAAGTATATATTAGCCTCCAAAACCCCCAAGTATTTAAAAAGCAGAATGTGGGAAGGACACAGAACAGGGAAATCCAGACTTTAGCCATGTCACACAAGCACAGAACTGCCAAGCTGAAGGCACTGGCTGCATTTGCACCATTACATGATTATGTGCACAAGCTTCAGACTGACACAGCTACTCCTCTCCTCTGGCATGAGGAGAAGACCAGAAGCTTTAACTTCCACTTTCAACTAATTGCGGTTTCTCATTACGTCCAAACCTAGTGACTTATTGAAACACGCCACCTTCAATAAACTATAGTTAACACTAGCCAACACTTCTCAGTGCGGACACAACAACGAACTGCGATGAGCTGAAAAAGCAAACGCTTCTGAACTCCTTGCAGCTGCACTGGAAAAAGAGGGAGGAAGATCATCTGAGCTTGAAGATCATGCACATAACGCTAAACTATGATTTAGTGTTGCGTGCTGAACAGGCCAAAAGGCCAGGGAGTTCAGCATGTCCATTTTACTTCAACATTTGCAAGGAGCTAAATAAAGTCTCAGCGCATCCAATCAAATGCTTCAATTGTATCCCTCAACATATATGCATATATATCGTTATTGATGTTAGATATACAGAATAGAAGCAGAACCTATTGACGAACTTAGGCCTATGAATAAAGTTGCTTGTCTGCTCTTTTTCAGAATGTCTGTAGGGGAACTATTTTCTTCTAAATGTCTATTTATTTATGCACCATCATGGTCATGTTGATTATAACACAGAAAGTTACATTTTCAGATGTTTATCTAGGTCCCCTTCTCATTCTGCAGCAGAGGGCAGCAGCTTTAAAGACAAGGGGAAAGGGGCAAACGTGGACTTTATCTGCTCCTTCTTAGCTGCTGTTCTCTTTTATCTCTTTTATCTTTTATATTCTTTTAAACGGTTGTGCATTTTATATCCTAACATTTTAATATGTGCCTGGGAGGATTATTGGGCAACTCAGGGGGTCGGGGAGGTGCCACCATAACTGTGGTCACGGGCAGGGGGCGGTATGGCGTTGGGGGATTAACAGGCCAGCTGAGGAGAAGAGGGCTAGACACCTTACAGCTGTCCCCTCTTCTGGTTCTTCCCCCAACCTGATGGTTCCTGGCAGCCTTACCAGTCTGCCCTCAGGTCTGGTGGTGCTGCTGCTGAATGCCAGGTCAGCCCAAAATAAAATCTCCCTCATCCATGATTTGACTGTGGATGAGGGGGCTGACGTGGCATGTATTACTGAGACCTGGGTGGGGGAACAGGGAGGGGTCACTCTCTCCCAGCTGTGCCCTCCTGGGTATTCGGTGCAGCACCAACACCGACTTGAGGGTCGGGGAGGGGGGGTTGCCGTGGTCTATAGGAATTCAATCTCCCTCTCCAGGCTTCGTGCTCATTTGAGTGCAGATCTTTCTTGAGTGTTTGTACCTTGTATTGGGTACCGGGGACAGATTAGGGATTCTGTTGGTGTACCGCCCACCCCGCTGCCCATCAGACTCCCTGCCTGAGCTGACGGAGGTGGTCTTGGACTTGGTGTTGAGGACCCTTAGGATGATGGTCCTGGGGGATCTCAACTTCCATGCCGAGGCCGCTGTATCCGGGGCGGCTCAGGACTTCATGGCCGCCATGACAACCATGGGGCTGCCTGATCTGGTTTTCTTGACTGGGCAGGAGGATGGTGATCTGAAAGTGGAGGAATTAACATCTGTCCCTTTGTCATGGTCAGATCACTTCCTGCTGAGGTTTAGACTCCTGGCGACCTTTCCCCTCTGCAAGGGTGGGGGACCTATTAAAATGGTCCACCCCCGGAGATTAATGGATTCCGATGGATTCCAGAGGGCTCTGGGGGATTTTCCTGCTGGTATGGCTGGTGCTCCTGTCGAAGCCCAGGTCACTCTGTGGAATGCAGAGATGACTCGGGCGGTTGACACGATCGTGCCCAAGCGCCCTCTCCCTCTGAGCAGAGCCCGGCCAGCTCCTTGGTATACACCTGAGCTGAGGGCAATGAAGCAAGAGGGGAGATGGCTAGAACGCAGGTGGAGGAAAACTCGTGCTGAGTCTGACCGAACACAGGTAAGAGCCCACTATCGAGCCTACTCTGTGGCGGTGAGGGTGGCAAAGAGACAGTTCTTTTCCACCAGCACTGCATCTTCTCAGTGTCATCCAGCAGAGCTTTTCTGAGTGGTTCGCGGCCTGTTACATTCTGGGCCAGGGAGAGAGATGGTGGAACCCTCAGTAGCACGCTGTGACAAGTTTGCACAGCACTTTGAGGATAAAGTCGCTCAGATTCGTCATGAATTGGACACCACCATTAATGCAGTTCCATTGGTAGAGGCGTTCAGAGCACCGTCTGGTCCAATTTTATTGGATGAGTTTCAGTTACTGAGGCCTGAGGATGCGGACAAGGTGCTTGGCCAAGTCCGATCGACCACTTGTGTGCTTGACCCTTGCCCTTCATGGCTTATTAAATCAAACAAGGAGGGGTTGTCCGGCTGGGTACAGGAGGTTGTAAATTCCTCCTTGACAGAAGGAGTGGTGCCTGCCGCTTTAAAACAGGCAGTAATTAGACCACTCCTGAAAAAGCCTAACCTGGACCCAGAGGATGTTAACAATTATAGGCCAGTGGCCAACATCCCCTTCCTGGGCAAGGTGCTTGAGCGGGTGGTTGTAGGACAGCTCCAGGCACTCTTGAATGAAACGGATTATCTAGATCCATTTCAATCGGGCTTCAGGCCTGGTTTTGGAACGGAAACTGCCTTGGTCGCCTTGTGGGATGACCTCTGCCGGGAGAGGGACAGGGGGAGTGCGACCCTGTTGATTCTCCTGGACCTCTCAGCGGCTTTCGATACCATCGACCATGGTATCCTTCTGGATAGGTTGTCTGGGTTAGGAGTTGGAGGCACTGCACTACAGTGGTTCCGCTCCTACTTGGATGGCCGATTCCAGAAGGTGGTGCTGGGGGATTATTGCTCTGTGCCATGGCAATTGTGCCATGGGGTTCCACAGGGCTCTATTTTATCCCCCATGCTGTTTAACATCTACATGAAACCGCTGGGGGAGGTTATCCAGAGGTGTGGGCTGAGGTGCCATCAATATGCGGATGACACCCAGCTCTACCTCTCTTTCTCATCAAAACCAGGTGAGGCAGTGGCTGTTCTGAATCAGTGCCTGGGCACAGTAATGGACTGGATGAGGGCTAATTAACTGAAACTCAATCCAGACAAGACGGAGGTACTGTTAGTGGGTGGTTCGTCTGCCCGGCTAGGTGATATTCAACCTGTTCTGGAGGGGGTTGCACTCCCCCTAAAGGATCAGGTTCGTAGTTTGGGGGTGCTCTTGGATCCAGAACTGTCACTTGAGGCACAGGTGAACTCAGTGGCACGGAGCACTTTTTATCAGCTTAGGCTGGTATACCAACTACGCCCTTATCTGGACAGAGATAGCCTAGCTACAGTTATCCATGCTCTGATAACTTCTTGTCTGGATTACTGCAATGCGTTATACGTGGGGCTGCCTTTGAAAACGGTCTGGAAACTTCAGCTGGTCCAAAATAGGGCAGCAAGATTGTTAACAGGGACTGGCCTGCGAGCTCATATTACGCCAGTACTTTTCCAGCTGCACTGGCTGCCAGTCCATTTCCGGGCCCGATTCAAAGTGCTGGTGTTAACATTCAAAGCCCCTAATGGCTTGGGGCCAGGTTACCTGAAGGATCGCCTCCTCCCATATGTGCCTGCCTGGACCTTAAGGTCATCATCAGCGGCCCTTCTCCATGAGCCCCTGCCAAAGGAAGTGAGGCGGGTGGCTACTAGGAGAAGGGCTTTTTCTGCTGTGGCACCCCAGCTCTGGAATGAGCTCCCTAGTGAGGTTCGCCTGGCGCCTACATTGTATTCCTTTCAGAGTCAGGTGAAGACCTTTTTATTTTCCCAGGCATTTTAGCATTTTAGCTTTCTAAATTTTTATCTTTGCTGTTTTAAATCTGTATTTTAAACTCCTGCACTGCTGCTAGGTTTTATTGTGGTTGTATTGTTATATTGTGGTTTTAATGTTCTATATATTTTAAATTGTTTTATTGTGTGTTGTTTGGTTTTAATTTTTGTGAACCACCCAGAGACCTTCGGCTATTGGGCGGTATAGAAATGAAATGAAATAAATAAATTCTATAGTCAGATTGTATTTCTTGCAACAGTGAAATGACAGTGTATCATGATACCAGGAGGCTTAGCCTCTCTGCCATTTTTAGTATCTCCCTAGCACTTTAACTCCACGTCTCCATTTTGCCTGAGAAAATTAGTAAGCAGAGGCTTAGAGAACCAGGGCAAAGTCACAGTGTACACTGGCTGTCTTCCATTATCATAGTAAATGGGAATGGCTCCCAACCTCTGGCCAGCAGGCCTGAGGCCTCCAGAACATGCATATGCATTAATCCCTGCCAGGTTCCTACTGCATACAAGTCATCCAGATACATCCCTTTAACTGGCAATATAGAGCCCTGACAAGGAAAGCATCATACCAGAAGCACTGGGAAACCCACTGTATATTCTTAGCCACCCATTAACAACCGCTTTCATCCTCAAGGCTAGGGAGCTACACCAAAAATATCCACCCCACCCTCTTCTTGCACTCTTCGCTTTTGCATTAAACATCTATGGTCAAAAACCTAAACCATCGGTGTCATTAAAATTTCCCCTACCCATCTTTTGATCTTATGAAAAAAAACAAACCCTCCTGAAAGTCAAGGTTTTAAAAAGGAATATTTTTCAGTTAGGAGATGAGTTTGTCATTTCTAATCAGTCTCTTATCCACTCCCCCTGCCCCCCCCCATTTGTTTTCACCTCTTTGAAGGATTCAAGGAGAATCCACATTTAGGAAGTGCTTTATACTGAGTCAGACCATGGGTCCCTCTAACTAGCAGCAGCTCTCCAGGGTTTTAGGCAGGAGTTTTTCCAGCCCTGCCTGGAGATGTGGGGATCGAACCTGGGACTTCTGCATGAAACGCAGGTGCTCTACCACCAAACTATGTCTCCTCCCGTAGCTACTGAGCTACAGCTCCTCTACTTTGCTTTTAGGTTCTGTGCCATACAGTGCTCAAGAGAATGTACCAATCACAGCTATTTTTCTGGATGTGTTTATGCAAAACTGACTGCTGCCATAATTTGTAAGGAACAACCCAACAAGCCCGGTGCCCCAGTCCCAAAGACAAACTCCTGGATCAGAGCTCTCTTGCCTTCTCTCTGTCTCCAACCTTCTCTACATAATTAACGAAATAGTTGCTGGTCCCATTTGAATGTTTTTCAGTTAATTATTCTTGTCACTTCTATAATAAACTGTATGAATTGATTATTCTGAGCTCTGGCTAGTTGTCTCTTGACTATGAGTGCCCCAATTCTTGCCACAGTATACCATCTTTTGATTAAAGATCCTAACACATGTCCATTTGGGTACATGTGCATGATTAGACACATAGACAAGTGATAATAACCCTTTTACTTGACACGGGAAAAATGTGGGATACCAAAATCATCAGCATGGGAATAAGCCTGGATAATATAATGTATATAGTCATAGTACATAACTGAAGTAATATTCAAATCCTGGCATTTATAATGGATATTATATCAGTGCAAGGAGTCACCAGATGGGTCCAATATGCTTTATAAACAATAAAACCCAAATATGATTTTACAATAATTTCAAATGTATGTAGCGCTTAAAATAAACTAAGCATTTCACAGATGAAGAAGGTAACTTCCTTGCCCAAAGGTTTACTGGCTGCATTTGGATATGACATGCACCATATTCCAGCATTAAGAGAATAAGACCCCTCTCATCTCCCTGCATGGATGCAAGAAGGAGATCAGAAGCTTCTCCTTCCATTTTAGATTAATCACAGTTTAGCGTGTTGGCTGAACCCTAAACTTAGTTGGTTAACCGTAACTATGGTTGGTAAAAACAAGCCAGCTTCATAAACTATGGTTTGAATGTGGTTTGTTTCCACTAACCATAGTTAAGATTAATCAGAGTTTCTCCAGGTTCCAATGACATGACAATCGCGCATACCCAAACCCACAGATATAGATATAGGGATGAGATGGGATGGGATGGGCAAATATAATTGGCACCAGTTGAACAATCTGCCAGATTTTTTTCCTCAGGATGACCACTTGGTTATCCCCTGGTACATTTAGTCCTCGAGGTTCTGGCATGTGCCAATGACATAACTGATATGTGCCAGGGCCTATAAGGTTTCACACCTGCTGTGGAGTGCTTAGCAAAACACTGATGATCTCTGCAGAGTCTTGTGTAAGGGAACAGCTTGTTGAGATAACCTGATTGAGCATTCTACAGCCAGTACAGTATAAGAAGACTCCAGGCCCTAGAATATGCTGATCATCATTTTAAGTCAGAGCCCAGATTCTTATAGGCAGGCTTAGCGTGGCTTCGTGCAATGGGAGATCAGAAAAAAAAACGGGATAGGGGGACCCAAACCAGGCCAATGAGGACTGAGCATGCTCAGTGACCATGGTATGGCTCACTGAAGTGCTAGGGCTTAATTACCCCATTAATTAGAGCGGGAAACAGTACATTAGGAATGCTACCCTAGAAGTATAAACCAGCAGGGCTAAGTCTTGGAACAATATGAGCATATACTCTGCCTCCCTCATTACTGCCTGACTGCAACCAACCAGGCCAGGTAGATAACTAGAATAAGGCAACAGGCATTTATATTAGATCAGAAAAACATAATTCTGTCCTTATTACAGGATTCCTGCACTAGAAAGCCCAGATGAGTATCAGCATTCCTATGCCTTCCACAAGGCTGCTTTAGAATTGCATGGGAGGCAGAACTGTTGAGAACATCGCAAGATAGGGGAGAAGAGTAACACAGCTTGCTGTTTAATGTAGCCCTGCACAGAGAGAGTAAGCCAGAAGGAGTGTCAGCACAGAAAAAAAAATTAATGAGAACAAGAAATTCCAAGGGCCAAGTTAAAAAATAGAAAACAAACAACCACACCTAAAGCACAGAAAGCTAAAGAGCAAAGATAAGGAAGATAAGCGGAGGGGATAATTTAGAGCACACCTCTAAAGAACATAAGGTCATAATCTTTGGAATCCACTGACTAAATTGATATAACTGGAAATGGGACATGTGTAAACCATCTTTGTAAAACAGTGCTGCAAGGGCCAGAATGCATGCAAGTTTCACATGGAGGACCAGGCCAAAACAAAATCAATTTATTATGTGTTTCATTTTTTATAAGGTCACTTCTTAATTTAACAAGACATGTAACAGACTTGTCCCTTGATTTACAAGCCAATTAAAAGCCAGAGCATCTGAATTCAAGCCAGGTGAGAAGTCAAGCCAAACACACATTTACTTGGACGAAAGCAGGGCTGGCCTTCCCATGATGCAGGGTGAAGCCCCCACCACAGGCGGTGGAGTGGTGAATTGCACACTCACGCCCCGCCCCCATGCCGGGAGGACCAGCCATTGGCATGCTCCTTCCCTTTGCTGCCGCCACTACTGCCATGTCTTCCACCCCGTTGCTGGCACCACCAACTCTGCGGATCCTGTCAGCAAGTCAGCAGTCAGCAATACAGTAGGTAAGCAGGGGGGAGGAGGGAGACAGACTGATTGGTTTGGTGGGGGGAGGAACGAGGGAGACAGACCACGGGAGGGGAAGGAGACAGATGTGGGGGGAACAGATGCAGCGGGCAGGTGAGGGAGACAAACGTGGAAGGCGGGGGGAGGAGGGAGAGAAATGTGGCTGAGGGGAAGGGAGGAAGGGGTGGTTGCAGTGACAGCCAGTAGTAGCGCATGTACTTTCCCGCCTCAGGCAGGGGGAGAGTCTGCACTGGTGCTGGACAAAAGCCACACTTATTTCAAAAGGAATTCACGTCCAAGTCAATATGTTTAGGCTATAACATGTTTAGGCCTTACAGGCTAAACCTATCTTCTAACTTAGCTGCTAAACAAAAAAAAGAAAAGAAAAAAGAAAAACCCAAGTCCACAAGACCTAAAGAGGTACCCTATGGAAAGCAAATGAGCCATGAAACTTTGCTCCTCTTAACTTTAAAATGGTCACAACTCCCTTGCTATAACCATCTGTTGGTGAAAATGTGTATCATGCTGTGGAGATGGGAGCATTCTCATGGCTCTTAGGATACATCAGAGTGACTGAGGGAGGTTCTGTCTCCTATCCTATTCCCGCCATGCCTCCCAAAAGCACCTGAGGTAGAATTTATTTTGAAGCCATGCCTGTGGTTGCTTCCACCTTTGCTCGAAAGACTGTGTCCACTCTCAGTACTGCAGGAAGAAAATGAGATGACCTTTCACTGGTGTTCTTAGGAGCCTACCACCCCATCGTACCTCTCCACCAACCTTCACCGTGGTTAATGCTACACCAGGTTTCCCTCATAACCAGGGTTTGAGGCCAGATGGGAAAACCTTGGTTAAGAAGGAGCATAGTAAGCATTAGGCCTAATTAAGATTGGCACAAACATAACTGTACAGAGCTCACCCCAAGACAAGAGGAACTGTGCTGTTCCACAGTCCAATCCAGAAGGCCACCAACTATGGCAGGGGTGGGCAACTTTAGAGGGTTGGAGGGCTTCATTGGCTCCCAGAACCCTCTGTGAGCCACACCCTGACATCACCAGAAGTGAACATGCCACCTCCAGAAGTGGCTGCGGCTCTGGAATTTTGCTGAGAAACAAGGTGAGTGCTCCCCACGCGCCTTTTTCCCCCAGTAGAATTGCTGTAGCATGGTGGCAATTTTCACTGGCACAGCAGCAATTTGGAGGGTATGGTGTGGGCCACACCAATTGCCTTGGTGGACTATATGCAGCCCATAGGGTGTGCTATTGCCCACCCTTGATCTATAAGAAGCAGAGAGTCACATCAAATGAAAGACGTGAGCAGCAAGGGGCTGTTAACATGGAAACAGGGCTACAAGTTCATGTTGTCCCCAAGCCAGAAAGAAAAGGAAACCATGACCTGGTTGCCGTGGTAAGAGGGGTGTGCCTTTGATTCCTGAGAGACTCTCATCGGGGGGGGGGGGGGGCTAGGAAGCATGTGCAGCCTGAAAAACTGCATTTAAGATCAGAGAGGCAAAAGATTGGGAAGGATTCCCCATAGACTGGCTGGGCACAGGGTCCAAAAATGGGGTAGGGAGTGAGGAACTGCGTTTAAGCCATACACTTCTCTCAGGATCTGATTCCTTAATCTCTGCCTGGCTCACCCGTTTTTGCCACCCAGTGACCCTTAACTATCATTAAATGGGAAGGGGGCAACTGGTGTGGAGGAGTGAGAACACAAGCCTGCAGCCTGCTTAAAAAAAATAAATCAGCAGAATTAAGTCTGCACTGGGTCACTGTAATATGCTGTAAGTGTACAGTGTTCATTTAATATTTAAACTTAAGAGCTGAAATCACACTTCAAAAATTAAAAAAAACAGATTGCTCATCAATATAGTCTTTTAAGGCTGCAATCCTATGCATGTTTAGACAGAAAAAGTCCTACAACTCCCAGCACGACTGGTTGGGGAATGCTGGGAGTTGTAGGGCTTTTTTCAGTCTAAACTTGCATAGGATTACACCCTTAGTATCCTAACAATGTTGTGAAGATAAAATGGAGAAGAGGAGGAGGATAATGTAAGACACCTTGGGTTCCTTGCAAGAGGAAAAAAGGCGGGATATAAACGCAATCAATCAATCAATCAATCAATAGAATAAATATAAAATAAAATAAAACAATGGGGTGTATCCAGACTTAGTCATGCTTAGAGCAGATACACTGAAAATCAATGGGACTTAATTAAATTAAATTTCCTTGATTTCATTGGATCTACTCTTAAGAATAAATAAGTCTGGATCCAACCCAATGTGGTTTTTTTGTAAGTGATTTTCCCTTCAACACCAGCTGTTCTAGAAAATCAATGGGATTTAAGTTACCCATGACTAAATTAGATCTCCTTGATCACTCAGCATGAAGGTTTTATTATCTTCATGTAATATAACAAGCTAAAAATTCTTGCTAAACCTATCTCTCCTCCTCACTCTCCTTTTGTCAAAACAGAACTGAAAGTAGTACTTGTATGGTGGAATGATTGCAAAAGCAATCAAGCAAGATAACCATAGTCAATGTTTATAAAATGTGTTTCTATGGTCCAGTAGTATGCTTACAGTAGAACAGTGAAGACCAATAGAATGGTAAATAATTATTGTTCCTTTCATATGTTAAACAGATCAAAAACCAGTCTACAGTATGCTGGACTCCTCTTTTAAAGAAAGAAAAGCAACAGTCATCTTCTAAGAACCACCCAAACAAAGGTTGTCAACACCATATATAAACACAATTTCCAGACAGGGGATGAATGCACAAGTGCACAATCATGCAGGGACTGCCATGATTCTTTTGCTTATATGATGTGATTCTGCTCACTCAGTCATTTTACACAATATGACATCTGGAATTAAAGAGCTGGCAGGGTCAAAAAGTTCCATCTTCTTCCTCCTGATCGGTTCCAGCTTCTTCCTCCTGATGAAGTGGACAAGGTGCTTTCATCGGTACGGCCGACCACCTGTTTACTTGATCCTTGCCCATCTTGGCTCATTATGAGCTGCAGAGAGAGACTGGGTGAGGGGATCAAGGCAGTGGTGAATGCCTCCCTTGAGGAGGGAGTGATGCCATCAGCCCTCAAGGAGGCAGTGATAAGACCGCTCTTAAAGAAGCTCTCCTTGGATCCTCAAGTTTTGAACAACTTTTGCCCAGTCTCAAATCTGCCATTTTTGAGCAAGGTGATTGAGCGGGTGGTGGCGGTGCAGTTGAAGGCACACTTGGAAGAAACTGATTATCTAGACCCATTTCAGTCGGGCTTCAGGCCTGGGCATGGGACAGAAACGGCCTTGGTTGCCTTGGTAGATGATATGAGGAGGGCTCTGGATAGGGGTGAATGCTCCTTCCTTGTTCTCCTCGACCTCTCAGCGGCTTTCGATACCGTTGACCACGGTATCCTCCTGGACCGCCTGGAGGGGTTGGGCATTGGGGACACCGTATTGCGGTGGTTCCGGTCCTTCCTCTCCGGCAGGTACCAGAGGGTAGCACTGGGAGAGGAGGTTTCGGACCCATGGCCACTTACTTGTGGGGTGCCACAGGGTTCCATCCTCTCCCCGATGCTATTTAACATCTATGTGAAGCCGCTGGGGGCTATCATCAGGAGGTTTGGGGTGCAGTGTCATCAATATGCGGATGACACGCAGCTCTACCTCTCGTTTAAATCTTCACCAAGGTTGGCCATAGAATCCCTGTCCAAATGTCTGGAGACGGTGAGTGGCTGGATGGGGAGGAATAGGCTGAAGCTGAACGCTGACAAGACCCAGGTACTTTTGGTGGGAGACAAGAGGAGGCTGGGGGATGTTGACCTGGTGTTGAATGGGGTACGGCTACCCTTGAAAGACCAGGTCTGCAGCCTGGGGGTCATTTTGGACTCCCAGCTGTCCATGGAGGCTCAGGTGTCAGCTGTGAGCCGGACAGCGCTGTATCAACTCCATCTGATACGGCGGCTGCGCCCCTTCCTTCCCAACCATCTGCTCCCATCGGTAGTACATGCCCTGGTCTCCTATCATTTCGACTACTGTAATGCGCTCTACGTGGGGTTACCCTTGAAGACGGTTCGGAAACTGCAGCTGGTACAGAACGCGGAGGCTCACCTGATTAAAGGCAGCCACCGGCGAGATCACATCACTCCAGTGCTGAAGGAGTTGCACTGGTTACCAGTTGTTTTCCGGGCCAAATTCAAGGTGTTGGTTTTGACCTTTAAAACCCTATATGGTTCCGGCCCAGCCTATCTTAAGGAGCGCCTCCAGCAGCACCAGACAGACCGCTTACCAAGATCAGCCTCGGATGGCCTTCTCTCTGTCCCATCAGCCAGGACAGCAAGACTGGTGGGGACGAGGGAGAGGGCCTTTTCTGTGGTGGCCCCCACTCTGTGGAACTCCCTCCCTAGGGAACTCCGTCATGCCCCCTCTTTAATGAGCTTCCGTCGTGCATTAAAAACGTTGTTGTTCAGGCAGGCATTTGGGGTGGGTTAGGGTATTTTAGAAAATGTTTTTATTGTAGAATTTTATTGTTTTAAACTGTTTTTATTGTATGTTGTACATCGCCCAGAGTGGCTGGGTGACCAGCCAGATGGGCGATTAATAAATTTAATAATTAAATAAATAAAATAAAAAGTAGCAGCAGTCACTGTGTAGCCAATGGCAGGACAAGCCGTGGGTAAGCAGTCAGATCCAGGGACACATGGCCCTATGTCACATGTTTAAATGTTGGCAGATATGAGCATGATACAAGAGTGACATCTTTGTTACATCTTTTCTAAAACTATATTATGGCTTAAAATTACCCTCCAAACACACCAACACACCATATATTGCAGTACAGAGGGTTAGAGAATAAAGCATCTACAGCCAGACATCTCAATACAACTTGTCTGTTCACAGGAAGGAATATTTTGCTTCTGCTATTGCTATTAAGTTCAAAGCAATTGTCTGCTTACAGGGAGTATCAGTTTCCCCAGGAAATCCTACTCCACATTCACTCTTATCCATATAGAAATATGTTTCCTTCCAATAGAAAAGACAAACGCTGTTTACTTGCATGCTACAGTGAGTAGATTTAAACACTAAATATAGATTGGAAAGGAAGGAAATATTAGATGGTCAACAAAAACTAAAATGAATAAATAAACTACATACTATGTCAGATGGTGCATGCTTTGCTGGAAAACTGCAGTGAATATGAAATCCCAAAGGTTCTTGCTGGAATAATGCCAAAGTAAAAGTTTTGCACATTCCAGGGGAGACTCGGCATTTTTTTTGTATCATAGCATTTCACAGGGAACATATGCATTTATTCTGATTGTGTGTTGCTTTTTCTAGAGTTGGCTCCATTTTCTAAAGTTAGTGTAATTCGCCCATTACCCCTCCTCATGCCCTCTGGCCCTAAAGCTACTGCAATAACCACAAACTGGTATAATATATATCTTTATTTTAAGAAGCTTTCCTTATTTAAAAAGGCTTTCTCTTAGAACGTGAGAGGCCCAAAACATTTCTCTGCCTGAGGCAAAGGACAAAATGGCGCTCTCCCTGACTACTCCGTGTACATAACCCAACCAGGCTGGCAGATGAATCTTATCTCAACACTGACAACAGGACATCCTCCACTGCACTTGAAAGCAGCAGTGCAGCTTAGGGGGTGTGGAGTAGGCCACATGACTCATGCAGCTCGATCCGTTCTGCGCCCCTCAGCATCTGCCACCTGAGGTGACAGCTTCATTCTGCCTAATGGTAGGGCCAGCTCTGGAATGTGCCATAGGACACAGTACATACCCTTCATGTCACAGTCTCACAGCTCTAAGAGATAGTGACCCCACAAGGCAGAGAAAATCGTTCCAATGCTTCCTTAGTTTTAGAAGTTTTGATCTGGCAATTTCCTTGTATCAGCTTCCAAAACATTTTAAACTACATATTACAGAATTATTTTACTGCACTCCTGCTTATTATTAACAGAGCCTATTTATTCACTTACCCCGAGAAGCACACCTTTCTCACAACCAAACATAAAATTAAACAGCCCAACCGCTGGAGCACAGTGAATAGCCACCTAATGCAAACTCTTAAATAGTCTGTGTGCGATCCACTTGTTCCTGTTAATTTCTGAGTTCTGAACTCCCACACTACATAAAAACAAATCTATGACACATCCATCATTGCCAACTGCTCCTATACATCACTCTGCTGATGTTCCTAATTGAGGCTGCTGTGTTGCTAGAGTCTCAAGGCTAACATTAAGAGGAATTACAAACTGGCATAGTAAGATAAGAACAGGTCAAAGTGAAACAAATGCAATGGATCTTAAACTAAGTTTTCTTTCCTATACCCCATCACAACAGAGAAGAGAATCTGTGATCTTTTTAATGTCAGGACCAATACAATCCCAAGCATTTGGTTACCTGGGAGCCTAAAAGGGTGATTCTGGGACATAGGCATGTTGAATTATTTCTAGCCCTAAATAAGTGGAGTTATTCCTCGCCCTACATTTCCTGGCACCTGGAAATTTGAAATTATTTTCTAACCCTGCCATCCATGAGAAACCTGGACAGAACTCAACACATCACACCTTGGAGAAAGTTCAAACAGACTGGAAGCAGTTGCTGTCTGCATTCCCCAACGAAGCCTTGAAGCCCTGTGTGTTCTCTCTCTCTCTCAGCAATAACAAAAACACACCAAAACCACTTGCTCTTTCTCATAAATCATGCCCCTTATTTTTTACAATAAACTTAAATTTACTGGACAAATCTTTTTGGTGGAGAAACTTAGTTCTTGGTATTACTGGTTTAAAATCAATGCCCTGGTTGACTCTATTTCAGTATTGCATTTTACTTTTTGTTTCACAGTTTTCTCCTGCCACAAAAGGCTGAATCCCTGGGCACGGCCAGCCTTATTAAGGCTGCAATCTCATACACAACTGGGAGTAAGTCTCACTGAACTCGATAGGGCTTATTTCCTAATAAATTTCCACAGGCTTGTGTTGTTAACTGTATTTGTTTCCAACCTGTCCTCTAAAAAAACTCCATGGTAAGTTAGATGGCGGACTCATTTTTATCATAACACTAAACCTGTGAGAAATGAGAGATTGATGCACTGCAATCCTATGGATGCTTACTTAAGTCCCACTATGTTTAATGGGACTTACTTCCAAGTGAGTGCGTTTAGGACTGCAGCCCTAGTAACTTATTCAAGGCCATGTAGAAAGCGTCATAGCTGAACCAGGCCTTTCTGCCCCAAATCCTCTTCGTTTATTTAAAACATTTAGATACTATTTCTCCTGGCACTCGAGATGGCTTACAACAAGTAAAAAAAAGCAAACAGAACAGCATGACATTGGCATGTAACCTACGTCCTCATACCTGACTTTATCACCGGGCTTACATTTCCCTCTTGAAGGGTGGGAGAGGGGATTAAGGGGTTTTATGGTATTTTATTGCTGCTGCCTTAACTTTTTTTAATCTCTTAGTCTGCTGCTCTGTTCGGTTATTATATTTTGTTTTGTTGTATGTTACAATTCTTGTTTGTAAGATGCCTTGAACTTTTATAAGGAAAGGTAGGGTATGAAGATTTATGCCAACAGAAGCTGGGGTGGGGGTGAGGGTGGCCAATATGTTTCAGCCTCATGAGAGTCATTCATAATGTGGCATAACCTTTCAGTTTACTTCTCCAATTGCTATGCATGGGGTATTAAGATAATTTTTACTTGCATTGTTCCATTTCAGAAAAATATTTCCTTGATGACAGAGCTACAGGTAAACCAGTTACTTTAAAAGAAGAAGAGGGAATAGTATCAAGTTGGAAGGGGTGGAGTAATCTATTCTCAATATAGTTGTGAAGAAAACCTTCACGCACATTTTCCAGAGTTGCCTTAGAGCCCTGTTCTCTCTCTTTCTCTCTCCTCCCTCAACCCACCCCCCAACACTGCTTTCTTTTTCTCATACACACTTTCTCATACGTACAGTATAGACTCAGTACAGCTGTTTTGTTATGGGCAGCTGCACTCCTTGGTTTGGACATCAGGACAGTCACGTCAGTCAAGCAGAGCTTGTGGGAGCTCACGTTCATGCTCGAGCAACAAAGCTGCTATTGCTGTTGAGTTTGGGGACCGGCAGAAATGCTTTCCTTTCCTAGGAACTTCATGCATCAACCTGAGACATCGCAGCAACCGGCACCTACCTGTCGTTCCATTCTAGGCTGCTGCTCATCACCTCAGCAAAGGAAGCACTTGCCTCTCTCCTTAGAGCTCACATCTACTGGGTTATGCCTTCAGCAGTCGCCCCAAGACAAACATACTGAGACTGGGTCAGGCTTCCCTTGGGTAAGCTCCTGCATGCATTCTAAGGAACTAGAAGGTGTATCTGGAACATATGGTGCCAAGTCTTGCGCCATGTCAGGCCACTGGCCCATCTAACCTAGTATTGTCTATTCTGACCGGCAGAAGCTCTCCAAGATCTCAGGCAGAAGTTCAGAGATCCTTGAACTGGAGATGGTCAGGAATTGAAAAAGGGACCTTCTACAAACAAAGCATGTAAACATAGGAAGCAGCCTAAGACTGAGTCAGTCCAGTGGGCCATCAAGCCCAGTACTGTCAATGCTGACTGGGTTTCAGGCAGGAGTTTTTCCAGCCCTACCTGGAGATGCTGGAGATTGAACCCAAGACTCTCTGCATGCAAAGCAGGTGCTCTGCCACTGAGCTACAGTGTCTGCCCACTGAGCCTTGGCCCTGCCGCTTTCCCCCCTCTCTTGCTGCTATGCTTCCACATTGGCTAAAGACGAAGAACAATAGCACAAGAGACATTTCCTGTTTAAAAGCAGTATGGAGATGGGAGTGCAAGTTTGCCCCACCCCACAATGTTCAGGACTTTTCATGTGACACAGCCACGTTTGGATGTACTAAGCCAGAATTGCTGAGAATTCTGGCTTAATACGTTCAGCTGCTCATGGGCAGTGTGCCAGTTCATGCCACCCAATTGCCTCTGCTTAGCTCCTTGTTTAGTGGGAGCCGCTAAACCAATGAGGAAGCAAAAACGTTGTGTTACATCTGAACCCAGACTCCCGTTTTGTTGCTTCTCTAACAAGCCGAAGTCTGAAAGTGTTTGAAGTTTGTTTTCCATTCTTTGTTTGTTATGGGAGCAACAAGCCAGGGTCCAGGATTCGGATGTAACAGAAAGCTTTTGTATCCCTGTTAATTTCTAGGTAACAAGAAATTAACTCGGCAGGAGGAGCCAAGTGGGGGCGATTTGGGCAGCATGCCCAATAACAATAAGCCAAAATGTTCAGCAATCCTGGCTTATCGTTATGTCTGAACACAGCTGTGCCTGTCAGTGACTGCGATGCAGATGGATAGACAATACATCATGCACACCAAAGGTGGGCAGACTTCAGACTTGCAGGACCTGCTTTATTTTCTTCTACACACACACTTAAAATTAAAGAATTCTGAACCCAGGAATTTGTTTTGAGTGCCAGTTATCCCAAGCTTTCTCCATTTCAGCAGCATAATTTAGGGAAGGGAAAGGAGCCATTTTGTTGCTGCTGTTGTTAAACAATTTATAGTCAGAATCCTTTCTGAGCTACTGCAAATCATCAAGAGACCTACCAGTGGATCCAGATCTGCCTTCTGCTCACCCCAACTTATAGTGCAAGCGCCACAAAGCAGATAATTCCTGGTTATAGGGAAAGCTTTCAGTGTTTCAATTATAATTGTGCTCACATTTCAACTAACACCAATGCTCTATTCATACAACACATGCCTTATTATCTCCCCCTGAAATCAATAGGACATAAGTATTCAACTTGGCTGGATTATGCTCCAAGTCTTCAATGGTGCCTAAACATATTCTTCCGCATTTATCTGCACAAGGAAGAGGAAATGAGGAAAAATCTGTATATTTAAACCTGGCTATTAAGAGATATCCTGTTTTTAATGAGGTAGTCTATATTTCTCTCTTCCATGAGGAAGTGCATTTCACAACATATTAAAATTGTTCTGGAATTACTCTTTTCCTGCTAAGGAAAACAAAAAATTCCAAACTAAACTTAAACCCACTATTTCCCCATAATTACTTAATTCTATTTGAGCTCTCCATCTGCCATTAGAGGTAGCTGTAGCCCCCTCTCCATCCCCCAAAAGAGTAATTATATTTGTGTGTTGGTGTTGGAAGCTTATTGAAATGTTTCAATAACATTTCTGTTACTGAAAAGGAAGTTATCAAAATCAACACATTCCTTAATTCTATCTTCAACTTACACTAGACTTTTCTGACCTGGTGCCCTCCAGATGTTTTGAACGACAACTCCCAACATTTCTGGCCATTGACCATGTTGTCTGGAGATGATAGGACTTGATGTACAGAAGATCTGGAGGGCACCAGGTTGGGGAAGGCCACCTTACACAAAGAACAAAATTCCCACCATGTACACTGTACACTTTTCACAGCTAGTTCAGTATTAAACTTGATCTCAGACCAAACCAAATAATTCTGAAAGAGGCCCAGCGTTTGACATTTTATAAATACACCCACAGCAAAAATAACTTACAGAGGCTCAATGCAAGAACTGTTAGGCTGCCAATTGTTCCAGGACACAACATGAGAACAGCTGTACATTTTAAAAGGAAGGGCCAACACAGGCTAGAAAGCAAATTTGACATCCTGATCTTCAGCCACCATGGCATTTTGGATGCCCTTAACAGTCCTCCTGTTGACTAAGAGACACTATATATCTCCAAGGCTAAAGTCCTATACCTACTTGTGTGGGAGGAAGTCCCATTGAATTTAACAGGGCTTACTTCTGAATAGACATGTACAGCATTGCACTGTGAGTAAATTTAAATATCAACTGATAGCTAAAACCCACAAGGGAAGACAAGGTGCTTAGTGAAATGGTGAGCAGCCCTTTCAGATTTCCAACATTTAAGAAAGCTGTCTCTTTATACATGTAAGAATAATGATACTTCGTTCAACTAAGCCACCAAGCCGTTCCAAAAGCACTGCATGGTGCCAACACTCAATAAATGTTGCATTATATGATTTCCATATTGAACCATGACATAGACACATACAGTTCCTCCTTGGAAATGGAAGGGGCACTGACCTCCGTCCAATTTCATATGGCTAGTCATTCAGGCCACCAGTGCCTTTACAGCTAGTCTGCATAGGAGCTTCTTGTGCTTTCTGTTTTTCACTAAAGACAACACAGTGTGTGGCAACCATTAACTAATGCAATACCTTGTATGGCACATTAAGCAGAGTCTGTGGCTCCTGGTCCCATTATTGCCCCCTCTGCCATAGACAGGCCAGCAGCGTACCATCAGACAGAAGGGCTGTTCATGTGTGGGCAGCAACCTCTGACATTTCTAGATTTGATCAGCCACACCTCAAGGCTGATTTTTAAAAGAGTTTTCTTCCAGTTCTGCCAGACTTAACAGCACATTTACAAACCCGCTTTGAAAAACCCTATGTCACTGCAGAATGTTGGGCTAAATCCACAGTCCCACCCAACTTGATTTTATAGGTCAGCTTGTACAAACTTCTTTCTTTCCATGGGGTGACTTTTGGCAATTAACAGAGATCATCAAGGGCAAGCTTTGTATCCCATGCTCTTTGGCATCTCCACCTACAATCAAATTTGATACTTAGCAAGTATCCAGGAGAGAATAATCATATTGGATCTAGTCATAAAGCTGTTCTCCATATGAATGGAGCTGTTCTCCCTTAAGATGACTGCAAAAAAATAAATAAATCACCTTATGGTGTAGAGAAGCTGTCATCCAAACCCATCTCATATAATTCTATGCATAACAAACAAGACATGGGTCATTTTTCTTTTCTTTCTTTTTGGAAAAGACTATCTTTTATTCTGCTGTTTTAAGTAGTTCAGGCGCTGACAGCAAAATGCCTGACTTTCTGCCATCATGTACAAAAGCAAGGCCAAAGTACCAGTGTAGCTACACCAAATCACAGAGCCAAGACAGACATGAAAGATATTTATAGACTCTTAATACTGGAAATGGTCCCCAGAGCACAGATGGCTGCACAAAGGACCAAACTGAACAATCAGCGTTGGCGTTGGCTGTCTAGCAGCCAATTCAAACAAAGAACCTGAAATATGCTTTGGGAATGGGGGAGGTACTCTCAAATGAGCAGACCCCATGTGGAAATCTACCAGACACTGCAATGGTGACATATGAAATGGGCCTCTGAGTAAAGCCAGGAATATAAAATTACTGGCCTGTAAGAACTAAGATTCTAATAAACACAGCATCTTTCTTTATTCAAAACATCATTTTGGGTGGAATGTATTTATAATGAGTAGACTAACCATGCAATCCTATGCATTTTACTCAGAAGTTAAGTTCCACTATACTCTATTGGGCTATTTCCCTAGTATGTGTTTTGGACTGCAGCTCAAATCACGTATTATTCAACGTTGTGCAATATGGTTTGATTGCTCTACTTTTACAGCTGGGAAAACTGAGAATGCCTTATAGATACAATCCACACCTTTGGCAAAACCTGGAAAAAGTGTTTTCATTGGTCAACTCCCTTTTTTGAGTGGGCAGCACCAGGTAATGTTTTGAGGTCTATTCTACAAAACGCTTTCATATATTCTTAAAATGTTGAGACTGTGAAGAGTCACCCTATACAACAGTTGAGGTAAATAAAAAAGGAAGCCAAATTTGGCTGCTTATAATCCTCTCTGCAAAATGTAATTTCTTTCTATTGAGTTGTTAAAGAGATTAGAGTTTATAGAATAATTTATACACACACACACCAAAACTACGCTCAAACACAATAACACCAAGCCCCTTATTATTGCAATCATTAATGACTAAATTAAGTGCTGAAGACTCCAATGGGCGTGTGTGTGTGTGCGTGTGTGTGCGTGTGAGAGAGAGAGAGAGATGCCAGAACACTGAAGTAAACCCAAAGGACACACACTTGGAAAGAACATCTGGCCACATTCCTTCCACATGGCTTTACAGGCAATACACTCTGAAATAATAAACACAAACACACAACTTACAACTGAAGTTTTTATGTTTTCTCCCTGAAACTAATATTGTCCGTCAAAATAACTGAAATCGCTGAACTTACTTAAGCTTTGGCCTGTTTCAGACCAGTACAAGGGTAAAAAAAAATTACCTCTGCCCCCTAGTTAAGTACGAAAATCCACTCAGAGCAGGGTTCCAGAAGAGACGTATATTGGCCCTACAGCTGAAACCAAATCAGTTGCTTGGCCCAATGCAGCATAGTGTGTGTGAGTGAGTATGTGTGTGTGTACCATTTACAGGCTGCCCTATAACCAACTCGAAGTTCTCTGGGTAGTTTACAAAGATTAAACAAACAAAATTACATAAAAAGAAAACACAACTAATACAACACCAGTATAAAATAAATAACTCACAAATCACATTAAAACAGAAAGTAAAACCGCGCAGCAACAAATCAATGTAAAACTAAGGGGAGAGGAATAAAATCCACAGAGCTAACACAGTATAAAACCAATAACATAATTTACAAGGCCTCATGGTCTTTGCCTGGCAACAGAAAGATATTAAAGTAGATGCCAGGCAATCCTCTCCAGGAAAGTTATTCCACAACTCAGGGGCCATTACTGAAAAGACCCACTCTCTTGTAGCCACCCACTGTATCTCACTAGGCAGTGGCACTCAGAGAAGGACCTCAAATGATATCTCAGGGTTCAGGTAGGTACATTGTTCAAAACAGGCAGTCTCCTGTCCAAAGCAAATGGGCTCCCCCTGCAGATGTAACTTCATCCACTTTTGCTCCTAAACTCTGGGTGAACCAATCCCAAGATGCAACAGAAATGAGCATGGTTACAAGCAATACAGCTCCACTTGTCACTTGTTATTAAATGCTGCCCACAGTGCACCATGCAATTGCAGCAGGATAATGCTGAGTTGCTATTGAGTAACACCGGCTGTCCCATTTCCTAATCTCCATTTCTAACTGGCAGGTGCTTAAGGATTCCTCACTCCTCACAACCAGCAAGGTGCTTAGCCAACAAATGGATTACACTATACACAAAGATAGCACGTTTGGCAGCAAAGGGGTCAAAGGACAGCCAGGACCTCTTGATTTAAGAACACACAATAAAACCAAAGATCTTCCAAAAGTGCGTATTTCTCTAGAATGAGCCACAGTCCTTACAGTCTTTGAAATATAAGTATTTGGAGTAGGGAGCCCATTCCACAATTGACCACTAACCGATAAGATTTTTCAACTCCCAGATACTCCAAAAATTGCATTTGACTGTTTTTCTTTTCTGCTCCCTATCTTATACTTTGAACTACTTCATTCAAACTCTGTTTCATGTAATCATTTGTTGTAGCTGGTGCAAAGGCATTTCACTGCAAAACAAGGAGGGGAACTGGTTAATACAACTGTTAATAAGCAGAAAGATGGCCCAGGAAGCTCTGATTGGTGGCCAGTGCCAAATGGCTAGTTCATTTGTTTTTATAAACATGACCTGTTGTCCTGTTATAGCCCTGCTGCCAGATGAGGCTTTCTTTAAAAAGGGGAAATATTTCCCCCCACCACCACTACCACTATAATTTTCCCCAGTTTATTTTGCACATGCATGCATCATGCACACTTGTGTCCTGGCCAGCATGGGGCCTTTTGAGTTTGTGCATAGTACAGTTGCAACATCTGATGCAGCCACCATGCCATGAGATGAACTCTTGCCCTCTCTCAGGGTAGCAGCAGGAGGCAAACAGCGATGGTGGCAAAGTAGAGTCTGATTGGCTGGGAGGTGCACTGGATATTAGCTCTTAGCAAATGCAGTGGCAGTGGATGAGGAACTAGCAGATGGCAGATCAGCCCAGCATGATGGCATCCTGCAGCAGCAGAAAACTGGTGAGCACCAGGTTTCCCAGTCCTGCCTCAGGACACAAACTGAGGCTTTGCTGTTTGATCTGCATCCTCCTGAGACTAGACTGATGGCCACTAGGGACCGGACCTATTCAATTGTGGCTTTATGAGGATTACGAATTATGACCTATTCATAATCCTCAAGATTATGGAATTTACTCCCCAGGGAAGTCTGGCTGATATCCTCCCTCTTTTCCTGTCAGCGAACAGTGAAAACATTCAAGTTTCAGAGCACTTCAGCGGAGGAGGAGCTTTAGAATGTTACACCACTGTGGTTCATTCTGCTAATGTATGTTATTTGTTCAACTGTATATAGGCAATTACGTTTTTTGCATTTTGTGCCTCTAAGGCCTGTTAGCCACCTCGGGCACCTTTGATAGAACATGTTATAAATAAAACTAGTGGAATCCTTTTAAAAGGATCTTGGGGAAGGGTTGGGGAAGACCTCTCCCAGTTGCTTTGGAGAGCCACTAGCACTTAGAATAGACATTACTAGGCTAGATGGACCCATGGCTTGACTTAATAGAAGGCAGCTTCACCTAAAAGGCTATTTAGTTGACTTACTCTGAGCTCAAACCCACAAGTCTGCTGTGCATTTGCCATTCGTTTGAATTGGGTTATCCAAGACTTGTACAAATAGCACTAACATTAAGAGGTTGCAGAGCAGAAGAACGCAGCACATTGGACCTGTCGTTCCTCTGCATGCTTTTGCAACAAAGTAGTTCAGCTACAATACTGAGATAATCTATTTCACTGTGCATAAAAATTTGTTGTTGTTGTTCAGTCATGTCCGACTCTTTGTGACCCCACGGACCATAGCACGCCAGGCCTTCCTCTCCTGCGCTCTCTCCCGGAGTGTGCTCAAGTTCATATTCATTGCATCGGTGATGCTATCTAGCCACCTCATCCTCTGTCATCCCCTTCTCCTTTTGCCTTCAGTCTTTCCCAGCATCAGGGTCTTTTCCAGAGAGTTTTCTCTTCGCATTAGGTGGCCAAAATATTTGAGCTTCAGCTTCAGTATCTGTCCTTCCAATGAGCACTCAGGGTTTATTTCCTTTAGGATGGACTGATTTGACCTCCTTGCAGTCCAGGGGACTCGTAAGAGTCTTCTCCAGCACCACAGTTCGAAAGCATCAATTCTTCGGCGCTCAGCCTTCCTTATAGTCCAGCTCTCACAGCCATACATTACTACTGGGAAAACCATAGCTTTGATTAGACGGACCTTTGTCGGCAAGGTGATGTCTCTGCTTCTTACTATGCTGTCTAGGTTGGCCATAGCTTTCCTCCCAAGGAGCAAGCGTCTTTTAATTTCATGGCTACAGTCACCGTCTGCGGTGATCTTGGAGCCCAAGAAAGTAAAATCTGTCACTGCTTCCATTTCTTCCCCTTCTATATGCCAGGAAGTGATGGGGCCAGATGCCATGATTTTAGTTTTTTTAATGTTGAGTTTCAAACCAGCTTTTGCACTCTCCTCTTTCACCCTCAACAAGAGGCTCTTGAGATCCTCTTCGCTTTCTGCCATTAGGGTGGTATCGTCTGCATATCGGAGATTGTTGATAATTCTCCCGGCAATCTTAATTCCGACCTCTGATTCATCCAACCCGGCGTTTCTCATGATGTACTCTGCATATAAGTTAAATAAGCAGGGTGACAATATGCAGCCTTGTCGTACTCCTTTCCCAATTTTGAACCACTCGGTTGTTCCATGTCTGGTTCTTACTGTTGCTTCTTGACCCTCGTACAGGTTTCTCAGGAGACAGGTAAGTGGTCTGGTACTCCCATCACTTTAAGAATTTGCCACAGTTTGTTGTGATCCACACAATCAAAGGCTTTAGCGTAGTCAAGGCAGCAGAAATAGATGTTTTTCTGGAATTCTCTTGCTTTCTCCATGATCCAGCGAACGTTGGCGATTTGATCTCTAGTTCCTCTGCCTCTTATAAACCCAGCTTGTACTTCCGGTAGTTCTCGGTTCGCATACTGCTGAAGCCTAGCTTGTAGGATTTTGAGCATAACCTTGCTGGCATGTGAAATGAGCGCAATTGTACGGTAGTTTGAACACTCTTTGGCGTTGCCCTTCTTTGGAATTGGAATGTAAACTGACCTTTTCCAGTCTTGTGGCACTGTGGAGTGTTCCAGATTTGTTGGCATATAGAATGCAGCACTTTAACAGAATCATCTTTTAGGATTTTAAATAGCTCAGCTGGAATGCTGTCATCTCCGTTAGCTTTGTTGTTACTAATGCTTCTTAAGGCCCACTTGACTTCACTCTCGAGGATGTCCGGCTCAAGTTCAGTGACCGCACTATCATGGCTATCAGGGACATTCAGATATTTCCTGTATAGTTCTTCTGTGTATTCTTTCCACCTCTTCTTAATCTCATCTGCTTCTGTTAGGTCCCTGCCTTCTTTGTCCTTTATCATGCCCGTCTTTGCACAAAACGTTCCCTTGAGATCTCCAATTTTCTTGAAGAGATCTCTAGTCTTTCCCATTCTGTTGTTTTCCTCGATTTCTTTGCATTGTTCATTTAAGAAGGCCTTCTTGTCTCTCCTTGCTATTCTCTGGAACTCTTCATTCAGTTGGATATATCTTCCCCTTTCTCCCTCGCTTTTCGCTTCCCTTCTTTCTTCACCTACTTGTAAGGCCTCATCAGACAGCCACTTGGCTTTCTTGCATTTCTTTTTCTTTGGGATGGATTTCATTGCTGCCTCCTGAACAATGTTACGGACCTCCGTCCATAGTTCCTCAGGCACTCTGTCTATCAGGTCTAATCCCTGAATCTATTCCTCACCTCCACTTTATATACATAAGGGATATGATTTAGGTCATACCTGAATGGTTTAGTGGTTTTCCTTACGTTCTTCAATTTAAGCTGAAATTTTGAAACAAGAAGCTCATGATCTGGGCCACAGTCAGCTCCAGGTCTTGTTTTTACTGACTGTATAGAGCTTCTCCATCTTTGGCTGCAAAGGACATAATCAATATGATTTCGATATTGACCATCTGGTGATGTCCATGTGTACAGTCGTCTCTTGTGCTGTTGGAAAAGAGTGTTTGCTATGATCAGCGTGTTCTCTTGGCAAAACTCGATTAGCCTTTGTCCTGCTTCATTTTGTACACCAAGGCCATGCCTGCCTGTTATCCCGGTGATTTCTTGACTTCCTAATTTAGCATTCCAATCCCCTATGATGAAGAGGACATCTTTTTTTGGTGTTAGTTCTAGAAGGTGTTGTAGGTCTTCATAGAACCAATCAACCTCAGCTTCTTCGACATCAGTGGTTGGGGCATAGATCTGAATTACTGTGATGTTGAATGGTTTGCCTTGGATTCGTACGGAGATCATTCTATCGTTTTTAAGATTGTACCCCAGTACTGCTTTTCCCACCCTTTTGTTGACTATGAGTGCTACTCCATTTCTTCTAAGGGATTCTTGCCCACAGTAATAGATATGATGGTCACCTGAATTAGATTCGCCCATGCCTGTCCATTTTAGTTCGCTGATTCCCAAGATGTCCATGTTCAATCTTGCCATCTCATGTTTGACCACCCCAGCTTACCTTGATTCATTGATCTGACATTCCAGGTTCCTAAACAATATTGTTCTTTACAGCATTGGATTTTCTTTTCACCACCAGACACATCCACAGGTGAGTGTCCTTTTGGCTTTGGCCCAGCCACTTCACTCTTTCTGGCGCTACTTGGAAATTCCCTCTGCTCTTCCCCAGTAGTGTATTGGACACCTTCCGACCTAAGGGGCTCATCTTCTGGCGTCATATCTTTTAGCCTTGTGATACGTTCCATGGAGTTTTCTTGGCAAGACTACTGGAGTGGGTTGCCATTTCCTTCTCCAGTGGACCACATTTTGTCAGAACTCTCTGCCATGACCTGTCCGTCTTGGGTGGCCCTGCATGGCATAGCTTATGGCTTCACTGAGTTACGCAAGCCCCTTCGCCACAACAAGGCAGTGATCCATGAAGGGGGTGCATAAAAATAGCAGTCATTAAAAAACTGCTGCCTTGAACACAAACTGTTTGAAGCCCTTTAACACCCACAGACAGGATTAGTTTGGAATAATTAAAAATTGTGTTGGGTCTTCCACTGGAAACGAGTTAACGTCCGCATGAAAGCATGCACGCTTGCGCGCGCACACACACACAGCTAGCTGCATAGTTTACCAACTGCTTACAAAACACCATCACTGATTTTGCCCATTACTAATCCCCAAACAATATTATTTTAGGCCGTGATGCAGTAACTAGGTAGTCGGATGCATAGAACTGGATTTATACATCTCTGATATAGGCAGTAACTTTACATTTGCTTACTTTAGTTAGCTAACTTACGTGTAAACTACTTTACAGTTGGTTTGCAAAATGAATAATGAACTCGAAGCTTCAGTTATCATATTTTATTGATTAGGACAGCGGTGGCAAACTTGTGGTTCTCTAGATGTGTCGACCTCGAACTCCTGTGATCCCTCAGCACTGGCTATGCTGGCTAGGGCCGATTGGAGTTTTATGCCAAAACATATGGAGGGCCACAAGTTGCCTACCCTTGCATTAGGCGCATAGCTTAAGCTGTAACAAAGACAGGTGACACAAAGTTATATGGTTCCAGGCTCTTCTGTGGATCGTAGGACATATTCTTCCCTAGCGCAGTGCCACCACAAATATAAATAATGAGCATTTTCTATACTATATTAATTGAATAATTATTTGCATAACTTTAATCAACTCAATAGCTGAACTCCCTAAACCAAATACATTCTTCTGTCCTTAGTTTTCAGCCAAGAAATCAAAAAGAGCACGCTGGATATTCAAAAAGATGCCACCTATTTATTAGATTAACTTTCCAGGACAGTGTATTATTAATACGTGCCCAGGGAATTTCTGTGATCTCAAAAGAAATACACCAGCGATGGATATTCCTTCCATAATTAATCCCTGTGTTATGCAAACAATATGTGCAGTTACGGTTGATCTTCAGAATAGACATTCCTGGCCTCACAGGGATAATGGTTTCAGGTGAAGGAGGAAAAGCTATCAAGTCTGTATCTAGAGTCCAAATATTACATAACAATTATTTTATTTATTTAAAAGATTTATAAAGCATATTTTATGGTAAGCTCTCCCAAGTGAGCATACCACAGACTTTAAACCACAAAACATAACAGAACCAGAAGATCAAAATTAATAGTTAAAACTATTAACTATTTATTATAGTTAAACCAAGTAACACCATAGTAACACAACAGCCCCAGCATAGTCCTAACTCAATTATAGGGCAAAGTAAACAGGTGCGTCTTCAGGGCCCACATGAAGGCCTGTAACAATGGGGTCTGACAGACATCAATTGCAACAGAGGTCGACGAACGGGGGGGGGACGGGGACGACCACTGTGGGGAATCTAACCCTTTTGCCCAACAGCCTAACTGCTATTCCAGGTGGTCACATTCCAGGGGATAAGTAAGGCCTCTAATGCTGATCTCATTAGAGCTGGGCAGGTTGGTATGGATGAAGCTCAGCTAGAGTGATGTATATTTGAGAAAAGAAATAAGACCAATATCCAAAAATAATGTGAGTGTAAGAAGAATTAAGGGATAAATATTGGAAATTAACCATCTACTGCATCATCTCTTCTGACAAAACTACTAATCTTTTAAGGGTGCTCTTAGATTTTTATTTTAAGAAACAAACCCCAAGATACTGAAATTCTCATTTTTCATGAGAAAGTAGCTGTAGCTGCCATTCTATAAGCAATGGGTAGATTCCCTACCGTTTTTTTTGCGGGGGGGGGGGGAATCAAAGTGGTCAGAAATAATGCTCATGGATTATTTAGCATCTATATACATTTTTGTTGTTGTTGTTCAGTCGTTCAGTCGTGTCCGACTCTTCGTGACCCCATGGACCATAGCACGACAGGCCTTCCTGTCCTCTGCTCTCTCCCGGAGTGTGCTCAAGTTCATATTCATTGCATCCGTGATGCTATCTAGCCATCGCATCCTCTGCCATTCCCTTCTCCTTTTGCCTTCAATCTTTCCCAGCAACAGGGTCTTTTTCAGGGAGTTTTCTCTTAGCATTAGATGGCCAAAATATTTCAGCTTCAGCTTCAGTATCTGTCCTTCCAATGAGCACTCAGGGTTGAGTTCCTTTAGGATTGACTGATTTGACCTCCTTGCAGTCCAGGGGACTCGTAAGAGTCTTCTCCAGCACCACAGTTCTAAAGCATCAATTCTTCAGCGCTCAGCCTTCCTTATAGTCCAGCTCTCACAGCCATACGTTGCTACTGGGAAAACCATAGCTTTGATTATATGAACCTTTGTCGGCAAGGCGATGTCTCTGCTTCTTACTATGCTGTCTAGGTTGGCCATAGCTTTCCTCCCAAGGAGCAAGCGTCTTTTAATTTCATGGCTACAGTCACCGTCTGCGGTGATCTTGGAGCCCAAGAAAATAAAATCTCTCACTGCTTCCATTTCTTCCCCTTCTATATGCCAGATGCCATGATCTTAGTTTTTTTAATGTTAAGTTTCAAACCAGCTTTTGCACTCTCCACTTTCACCCTCAACAAGAGGCTCTTTACATCTTCTTCACTTTCTACCATTAGGGTGGTATCGTCTGCATATCGGAGGTTGTTGATAATTCTCCCGGCAATCTAAATTCCGACCTGTGATTCATCCAACCCGGCATTTCTCATGATTTACTCTGCATATAAGTTAAATAAGCAGGGCGACAATATGCAGCCTTGTCGTACTCCTTTCCCAATTTTGAACCAATCGGTTGTTCCATGTTTGGTTCTTACTTTGCTTCTTGACCCTCGTATAGGTTTCTCAGGAGACAGGTAAGGTGGTCTGGTACTCCCATCTCTTTCAGAATTTGCCACAGTTTGTTGTGATCCACACAATCAAAGGCTTTAGCGTAGTCAATGAAGCAGAAATAGACGTTTTTCTGGAATTCTCTTGCTTTCCCCATGATCCAGCGAATGTTGGCGATTTGATCTCTAGTTCCTCTGCCTCTTCGGAACCCAGCTTGTACTTCTGGTAGTTCTCGGTTCACACACTGCTGAAGCCTAGCTTGTAGGATTTTGAGCATAACCATGCTGGCGTGTGAAATGAGCGCAATTGTACGGTAGTTTGAACACTCTTTGGCGTTGCCCTTCTTTGGAATTGGAATGTAAACTGACCTTTTCCAGTCTTGTGGCACTGTGGAGTGTTCCAAATTTGTTGGCATATTGAGTGCAGCACTTTAACAGCATCATCTTTTAGGATTTTAAATAACTCAGCTGGAATATTGTCATCTCCGCTAGCTTTGTTGTTACTAATGCTTCCTAAGGCCCACTTGACTTCACTCTCTAGGATGTCTGGCTCAAGTTCAGTGACTGCACTATCATGGCTATCAGGGACATTCAGATCTTTCCTGTATAGTTCTTCTTTGTATTCTTTCCACCTCTTCTTAACCTCATCTGCTTCTTTTAGGTCCCTGCCTTCTTTGTCCTTTATCATGCCCGTCTTTGCACAAAACGTTTCCTTGAGAGCTCCAATTTTCTTGAAGAGATCTCTAGTCTTTCCCATTCTGTTGTTTTCCTCGATTTCTTTGCATTGTTCATTTAAGAAGGCCTTCTTGTCTCTCCTTGCTATTCTCTGGAACCCTGTATTCAGTTGGATGTATCTTCCCCTTTCTCCCTTGCTTTTCGCTTCCCTTCTTTCCTCAGCTACTTGTAAGGCCTCATCAGACAGCCACTTGGCTTTCTTGCATTTCTTTTTCTTTGGGATGGATTTCATTGCTGCCTCCTGAACAATGTTACGGACCTCCGTCCATAGTGCCTCAGGCACTCTGTCTATCAGGTCTAATCCCTGAAATCTATTCCTCACCTCCACTGTATATTCATAAGGGATATAATGTAGGTCACACCTGAATGGTTTAGTGGTTTTCCCTACGTTCTTCAATTTAAGCTGAAATTCTGCAACAAGAAACTCATGATCTGAGCCACAGTCAGCTCCAGGTCTTGTTTTTACTGACTGTAGAGAGCTTCTCCATCTTTAGCTGCAAAGGACATAATCAATCTGATTTCGATATTGACCATCTGGTGATGTCCATGTGTAGAGTCGCCTCTTGTGCTGTTGGAAAAGAGTGTTTGCTATGATTAGCGTGTTCTCTTGGCAAAACTCGATTAGCCTTTGTCCTGCTTCATTTTGTACACCAAGACCATGCCTGCCTGTTATCCCGGTGATTTCTTGACTTCCTACTTTAGCCTTCCAATCCCCTATGATGAAAAGGGCACCTTTTTTTGGTGTTAGTTCTAGAAGGTGTTGTAAGTCTTCATAGAACCAATCAACCTCAGCTTCTTCGGCCTCAGTGGTTGGGGCATAGACTTGAATTACTGTGATGTTGAATGGTTTGCCTTGGATTCGTACGGAGATCATTCTATCGTTTTTGAGATTGTACCCCAGTACTGCTTTTCCCACCCTTTTATTGACTATGAGTGCTACTCCATTTCTTCTAAGGGATTCTTGCCCACAGTAGTAGATACGATGGTCACCTGAATTAAATTCGCCCATGCTTGTCCATTTGAGTTCGCTGATTCCCAAGATGTCCATGTTCAATCTTGCCATCTCATGTTTGACCACCTCCAGCTTACCTTGATTCATTGATCTGACATTCCAGGTTCCTAAACAATATTGTTCTTTACAGCATTGGATTTTCTTTTCACCACCAGACACATCCACAGGTGAGTGTCCTTTTGGCTTTGGCCCAGCCGCTTCACTCTTTCTGGCGCTACTTGGAAATACCCTCTGTTCCTCCCCGGTAGTATATTGGACACCTTCCGACCTGAGGGGCTCGTCTTCCGACGTCGTATCTTTTAACCTTGTGATACGTTCCATGGGGTTTTCTTGGCAAGAATACTGGAGTGGGTTGCCATTTCCTTCTCCAATGGACCACATTTTGTCAGAACTCTCCGCCATGACCTGTCCATCTTGGGTGGCCCTGCATAGCATAGCTTATGGCTTCACTGAATACGCATCCCCCTTCGCCACAACAAGGCAGTGATCCATGAAGAGGATCTATATACATATGACACCAATATCCAAACTCCAGATTTGGCCATCTCCAATTATTTAATTGGATAAAAATCCCAACCTTCCTAGTAAAAGCAGTAGCCAATGAACCAAGAATATAATATATTTATTATTATTTAATCAATAGTTAAGTTATGCAACCCCCAAGAAGCCAGCATACAAGCTTGCTTTTTTTTTTCCTCCATCCCCATCTCTTTTTTCATGTGTGTCATTTTACATTGTAAGCCTGAGGGCAGGGCCTATCTTGATATTTGTAAACTACTCTGAGAGCATTTTGTTAATTGTTCTGGGGTGAAGATGCTTTAAATAAATAAGTTATAATCCACTTTTGCAACTTAGGTTGTCTCTCCAGGCCTCATTTGATTACATTTTGCCTTATTCAGCAACCATGATCATTTATAAAATTCTAAGTATAGGTTATTGTGTTGTTTTTTATATACCATATTTTAAGAAGAATAATTAATACTAAGGTACACTTGATAATCTTTTGTCATCAAACATCTTGAAATGGAGGATAAACAGATCAGGTTTCTTGAACACTAATCCTTAGTGGGTAAAACTCCATTTCTGGTAATCTTTTAGAAAACTAAATGATTATACAGTATATTAATAGGTGAAAAGAACAGATTTAATTCTTATTTTAAAATAACGCTCCTGCTTATAATTGGTATTGCTTCACAACTATTATCTTAATAAGCATTCTTAAAAACTACTCTTCCAAAAAGCAAAGCAAAGCAAAAGAAAAGGGTGACAACACTGCAAGCATAGTTTTCCAATGTGGCATGATGCCTAAATGCATTTTATAAAACATCACAGGCAAATGAATATTTCTGAGTTGAAATGTGCCAGTTCTACACACACACACACACACACACACACACACTTATCACACCATTGCAATTCATTTAGACTTGACACATGTTTTTTGTTAGTGATCTCTTTGTCCTGTCTGTAAGTAACCTCCATGTGTTATCCATATAAACACTGTCACCTAACATTAAACTTTATAAATATTTGGAAGCTAACCATTGGAACAAAGTCTGTATTTATGCAATTAATCCTTCAAAATATTAACTTGTCTTTACTTAACCATTAACCCTTGCTGGTTCTAAGACAATTCTGCTCTTATTGCTAACAGGCAAGTCCGACAACAGTGTTCATTCCTGTTTCCAAAAACAGACTCATCAGGTAGTCAAATGGTTTTATTTTATTT
Organism: Heloderma suspectum; assembly: GCF_057233095.1. Taxonomy (NCBI): domain Eukaryota; kingdom Metazoa; phylum Chordata; class Lepidosauria; order Squamata; family Helodermatidae; genus Heloderma; species Heloderma suspectum. The sequence continues at coordinate 229,639,748 of NC_139460.1, forward strand.
TTATTTATGTGTTACATTTCTATAAGGCCCAATAGCCAAAGGTATCTCTTTTAAGGTATATGGCAAACCTAACTTTACTAGGTTTATTCCCAGTATGTTGCCAAATGTCTGGAGGAGTGTAGATTTGCCTCCAAGAGACAGGTGGCATCTCCTGTTCTGGTTTCACTGCCAGAGACCAGCCTATCTTCCCTCAGCTTCTGCAAAGCTATTTCAGTGTTTCAGGACTGGAAGTGGCTGTAGAAACAGAGCTACACGCACACCCTCTTTAACAAAACTTTTTTTTTGTTTGTCCATAATAATGAATGGTGTATTCATACCATCTCTCTTCTAGCCTTATATTGCCTTGCTTTAAGCTAAAAGGGTTAACTTCCACATATGCAGCCTTCACAGAACCGCACTCCAACACAGCAGCACTATGGAAACTACATGCATAGTTCTTCTTCCTTATAGTCCAAGCCAAGTCTTAGGTTTAATACAGCTGCCACAAGGCAAGGAGGCTGTGCTAAATTCAACAGCAATCTGTTCTATGTGCAACACAAATCTTTAAAATCATGGCCATTTTTGTGACTTCCTGTCATGCAATATGTTTAAAACCTGGATGCAAGACCAAACAGCATCCAAAACCTAAAACATTTAACACCTCTAAACTGGGCAAGAAAAATCCTGAGCATCAAGAAAATGGATACTGGACCTTTGGAATTTTTAGTATTATTCTAGCCATCTGAAGCCCTATCTGACTATACTTACACATAGCAGGAAATATCCTTACAGCCCCCAAATGTGTTCAGTTTGCTTGAGAGGAGATACACTTTGCTTGAGAGGAGATACACACACGGACAATCTTTTCCATAAGTCACCATTCCTGGTATGGGCAAAAGAATTTCAAACAAGGCTCTTACACAAAGTCAGAGCAATCTCACCCAAAACACACACACACGCACACACACCAATGGGGCTATGCTACTGTAAATGTAAAGATTGTATCGATTCTTATGCCGCAAAGTCCTGATAGTCACAAAACACATTAAAACTTCAATCCAAAACACCCCTGAATAGGCCAAATCTCTCTAGCAATGTTCGATGGGTCTGCACATCTTTGCAAATAAGAAACTATTGGAAAGTAGAAAGGCATGTTTGGGAAACGTGAAGCTTTTCACCTCGGGTGATCCACCAAATGCCTCTCCGTCCCAAGAACAAAAGCAGAGAACAGCTTTGCTGTTGTTTTCAAGCGTGCAGACTTGATTACCTTTGAGGCATCAGAAGTTAGTAGATTACTTGGGCAGAAAGTAGATCTCCAGATGTTTTGCACTTCAACTAGCAACATTCCTGGCCATTGGTCATGCTGGCAGGGGCTTCTGGGAGTTGAAGTACAAAACATCTGCAGATCTACTTTCTGCCCACCCTTAATATGCACATAAGAAGAGCCATGCTGGAGCAGACCAAGGATCCATGTAGTCCAGCACTCTGTTCACACCTATCAATACAAAACCCCTAGCTCTGATTGGCAAGCTTGTGCTGGGCATTCCATGCAAGTAAATCAAGTGGTTTCCTAGCAACCAAAATTGCCCTCACAATAGCTCCCATTCCATGTTACTCAAAGTGTGTAGAAAGGAACAGCAGAGCCATGCCTGTAACCCTGTTACAGGGGTTGCTGTCAACACATTCACATGGATGTCAGAGGGAGGGAGGTTTTCATGCATAGACCTCCATGCATGGAGATTTCCCCAGGTTCTGGAACCCAGATCATGCAGGGATCCAGTAACGTCTACATTCAAAGGCTTCCCTGCCTCAAATGTCCATGTGAACATGTGGGTTTGGGTGGGGGGGAGGAAGAGCCACCTGTTAGCAAGGCTACAGGCACGGCCACAGTTTACTGTTTCAAGTGAGTAATGCATGAAGGGGATTATCAAGAACATAAGAAGAGTCCCGCTGGATCAGACAAGAGGCCTATCTAGTCCAGCAGTCCATTCCCACAGTGGCCAATCAGATGTCCATGCCAAGCCCACAAGCAGAACAGGAGTACAACAGCAGCCTCCTGTTCATGTTCCCCAGCAGCAAGCATACAGAGGCATACAGTCCCTGATACCTGAGGCAATATATAGCCATCGTGACTAGTAGCCATTGATGTTAAGAAAGTGACATTTACTGCAGCTTGGGCACAGGGCAAAAACCGCCATGCATAACAAACCTGGAAGTGAATGTTCAAGAAGTGGGCAATAACCAGCACAGCTACTGTGCAGAAAAGCAGAGACGTTATGTCCCAGGATTTGGGCAAAACAAGACATAAAATACAAAGACTGCTGCCCATTTTGCCATGATTCACCTGCAATGATTCACCCATCCTGTATTGTTTTAACCATATGCTGAAAAATCCACATAGATGACCAATCCTGATTAAGCATTTTCCTTGTGCATTTTTCCTCCTTGGTGATCATGATAAAAACTACTCGCACAAAGAAAAATGTTCCATTATAGGAGGACATTCCTCTCTGTACCTCTTGCTCTAAACTCCTTAAAACATGATGCCCACTAAACATGCTTTATTATCAGCATGTAGACTCATCCTATTAATCTGCCATACTATTAATCCTCTGATACTGTATACAATATGGCTTTTAAAGCCACCACAGTAGCATTTACATCCCCACCTGCCACCCCCAACTGCAACAGGCAATGTTACTCAAAGCTGACCTGCCAAACTGTCCTGTAGATAAGCAACTTTCTGAATGTCTTGCTTCCTTGAATGGCAAAAGGCTTCTGATCTGTGCAATTTTGTCTTTTAAGGAGATGAGTAAGAGGAAATATCCATGTTCATTTAATACTTTAGGGTGTACACTTTGTATTCAACTTCAGTATAGTGATTACTTACGTGTAGCTCTTAGCTTTGGAAGCATGGTGGGAAAAATCCTACTAGTGACTTGATTATTAGCCTCCTTTGCCAACTGGCAGGAGTTGTAAGCAAATTCTGATTGTAGTCCGATAATAATGCTACTTTATATGTGGTGTAAAATAATCTTGAGCCACATCTATGCCACAGACTTAATAACTAGCTTGAATAACCATTCCCTTCACCCAGGGAACCCTGAGAACTGTAGTATTGTGACGAGGCTATGGTTCTTGCCCCCCATGATTCAAGAGTGGTATACAACACTTTTGAAATGGTAGGGAAATTATTTCAGAAGAGAAATGATCAAACTAAATAAATACAGAGAGACGGGGTGGAGGAGGGTGTGTATGCAAAAGATGGAGCACACACCACACACTTTCTAGATTATGTTAAATATTCTCTATTTGCTAGCAGATTAATATGAGTGTGGCAAGAATAAGAACAAAACAGATTATGCACATCAGGGTTATAACTTACCCGTTTTGGTCACAAAATCTGCAGAGCAGATATAATCACATTTGTTTATTTTTATATGTAGGAAAAATATTTGTCTCTCTTGGTGACAAGATAAATATTTGCACATTATAGCTCCCAATATGCAACAAAGTGTTGTAGTGTATTGTCATCTCCTGTCAGGAGTGTTCCTGTTTAGGGTTCCAACAAGCCATAGCTCCTTCCCCACTCCCCTCATTTTCTGTTGTTTTTTCCCCCCCAACTGTCCAAAGCATGGCTACTGAGCATGCTTAAGCCTCAGTGGGTTGTGTCTGAGTGTGTGTGTGTGGGGGGGGGGGGGTTGTCCCTTCTATGCTTTCAAAAAATATGGAGTTTTATACTGCAGCAACCCTTGGGGTTCCCCTGAGCATGCTGGTACCTCCCTCTTATTTCTAGTGGCCTTATCTTGGCTACATTCCCGTCAGCACTCACCACCTGAGTTTACTATTAAAAGAAGTGAGATCAGATTTCAATAAGAGAAAGTGTGTTTTAGGGGGGGAAAGGCAAAGAAGAGTTGCACAGTCTCTATAAAACCACAGTATGTTCCTTCAGAAACACATCCACTTTGGGGGCTGCGGGGGTAGAGAGAAAGATGGGCAGGCAGGCAACAACATCTACTAATGCAGCTGTTGTATCTAATCAGTTATCGACCTATGGTAAGGGCAACCCTAGAAGGGAAGATACGCTGTAGTTACTTGCCTGTTCTCCTTCAGCTTCCTAGAGACCGACAGATGGTGTTTCCTACTGCTCAAACCAAGTATTTCCCAAAGGATCAGTGGGATAATCATAGTGAGTGAAAAAACATGCTAAAAGGCCTAAGAACTCAGCTTTGGGGGATTTGCCAACAAACAACGGAAGAAGCTTTTAGCGCTTCCTTAACACTTTCTTCAAAGCAGACAGACAAATGTTTTCTGTGTATACATCCAGGAGTACGCAGTGCCAATGCAGTGTGAGGAGAAGCAAGGAAAGAAGAGAGAAGGGAAAAAATTAAGATCTGCCTCTTTACATCCATTACATTACATCCAACTAGCCAATTTAGGTATTTTGTAGAGAGGGAGTTGTTTCTTTTCCTGAGACAAGATTAAGTGGACGCTTCATTAAATCACACAGGTCTTTAGACATGAAACCAAGTAATTCTTCACAGAGGTTATTCTATTTATTGGGGAAACTGGCATTAGATGTCTAGCAACTGTAGAGGTTTATTCCAGGGATGCATATCCATCAAAGCTCATAAACAGTAGATCTGAACAAACTCTAAAATTTTGATCAATCACTGCCAACTTTGAAGTATTTGCATTACATGTAATGTACATTTCTAACAGCATGCCTCTGTAGGAACTGAATATCCGGAACTAGTCTCATAGTTCTTTGGATCCTGAGCTAAGCAATCAGAAGTATACGTAAAAAGCCAAATTCTTCAATCTGTAAGATAGCTGTATAAGCAAAAATTGGGTGTATTTAACTTGTTCTTCCTTTCACTGTCACAGTTCTTCTCTTATAACCTCTCCATTTCCTAGTTCTTCTGTAGTTTTATCATACTGCATAATAACAATTGTATTATAAAGTGTATCTAATATGGAACAGTACTAAAAGTATTATACCAAAGAAATGGAAAGTATTCTGTTTAACATGAAGAATAAAGTGGTTTTAATTATTTGTCCTTACTTTTTGTCTGTTTTGAAAGTGTCATATCTTCTTTAGCAATTAAACCACAGCCTATTTGCTTCTAATTTCCTTTTAGCTCCTGCAGTTTTACCAACTTCTCAACTAGGGACAGCATAAAAAATGTATTCACTATTGAATTTCACAGTGAAGCAAGCAGCCCACAACAAGAATGCAAAAATGAAATGAAGGTGGGATAAACAGATACTTCAGCAAATAAAGTCCTATGTACAATCAGCACAGAGATTAATTCTCAAGTATTTCAGATATTAAAAAAAAAAATATGGTCATAGGGCAGGGCAAGAGAGAAGCAACCAAACAAGCAGTACAGATAACTTTTCAACTCCCAGAACCCATTTCTAATACAAAGTGAAGTTTACTTTGCCAGACGTTCCTATGGGAAAATTAGTTTTGCTGTTCCCATGGGGATTGCTAGATCTCTAAAATTAGGCAGCGTGCTGCAATGAAATAGAAGAACCAGATTTGCAAGGGTCATGGGAGGGGAAAATAGATTTCACTATCCCAAATCACTTACAGTTCCCAAACATGGCTGGAAATGCTGTACCACATATTAAAAACAACAACTAACATCCACAAAGATTCTTGATCTTGATTACAGACAAATTCCTGGAGTAGCTGTATGAGACAATTCAAATCTTTGCCAGGGATGGAGACTGCACCACCTCAGAATACATCACAGACACAGATGGACACGCATACACACAGTGCTTTCTCACCCATATGCTAGAGTTTTGTACATGCACAGATAATCTGAGATGGAGGCATTAACCAAATATTCACACCACAACAATTCCCTTCCAAGAAAGTTATAACGACTTCTAGGCCTGATTCACATGTGAATATTTGTTACTCCATTTCTCTACACTTGATTGCTGCCAGCTTGAATGTGTAAACTGACCCCGCTGAAAAGCATTAGGCCAATTACAGTTTATTGTGATAGGAATGAATTGCAGTTAGCCTAGGGCTCGCATGCTTTCCACCCCTATTCTGCTCTGGCATGGCTGCGAGGAGATCAGAAACTCTGACTTCTGTTTTTGATTAACCTCAATGTAGTTTAACACCGGAACCCTAAAATGTGATTTATCTTAACTATGAAGCTGACTTGTTTCAACAAATCATAACGGATGGTTTGTAGTTGGCTTGCTTCAAACAAACAACAGCTTGTCAGGTTCAGACAAAACACCAATCTGCAGTTAAATCCCAAATGGAAGTGAAATCTTCCAATCTCCTCTTGCAACCCAAACCAGAAGTGGCAAGGGGAGGGAGAGCGCATGAGTCTGAGGTTCACCACAGCTCCTTCTGCTCACACCAAACCATGGTTTATCCCATAACAACTGAACCAACTCATTGTGTTTGCGGAGATGCAAGACCCGGGTTGCCAACTGGCCAAAAAATAAGAACGTGACTTGGCCTTCTCCCATTCCTTTGACTGCAACTTGGTATGCAGGAACCAGCTGGTGAAGCTTTTCACAGCCTGAAGATAAGCATCCAATGATACTTGGGAGGTCCAGCATGCCAGCCCCACCTCTGTCATATGCAGAGGGCTGGCCCTTTTAACGAGGCCTACTCTCCCCCCACACACACAAGCAATTCTACGCATATAGGCCAAAAACATAGTTAATTAGTTAATTTATTCAGGATCTGGCTGCAGAATTTGGACCTGTAAACATAGGGTCCATTCAGACAGGTCATCTCTGCTGTCACCTGACAGCAGAAAGAGGCCTGCATGCTGCTTACACACACAGAGCCAGATCGTATCTTTGAAGTATCATCAGAACCATCCCATTATCACCTGCTAATGTCTACATATCAAGCTCCTGTTAAAGGCACAATTTAAAGCTGATAAAATAGCTTTCTTCACCAGTGTGATGGCAGTGGTTATTGTCTTCCAAGTAGGACTGGGGAGAACCAGGTTCAAGCCTCTACACAACCAATAAGCTCACTGGGTGACCTTGAACCAGTCACTGTAGGTGTTCCATAGTGTCCACAAAACACATGAGGGCTAAATGTAGGGGCAGGGGCAGGGCCGCTCGTACTGGCCTCACCCCAGTGTGATAAAACAGGATCTCCCAACAGGTGACCCTGTTCAATCTAACAGGAGTTAGAGTGTGCTCTGTCCAGACCACAACACAGACAGGTTGGGCAAGGACCAGCACACATGGAGACATTGGGGTCAGGGCCAGCATGTGCAGTCCCATCCCTGTCCCCACATTTCACCGTCACTCAAGTCCTATTCAGGCATTCTGAGCCGAATGTGAATGCAAGAGGAGGAGGAATGTTCCAACCCCGCCCCTCTCCCTCATTGTGTCATGAGTAGCGGGCACCAAGGGTTGCCCTATACAGGTTCAGAACGCCTGAATACAGCTTCATTCTATAGAATGACTGAACTGAGCTCCGAGCCTAACCTACCTGACAGGATTGTTGAGAGATTATAAAAACAGGGGGAGGAAAAACAGTGTGTACCACCTTGAGCTCCTTGGGGGAAAGCTTGGATATAAATATACTGAATAAAATACGCATGAAGACTGTTGCATAGTTATTTCTCTCATGCACAAATGGAAAAATAAATAATCACTGCCCAGAGGAATACTACATTGAAGACTGTATAATTGCCCTTCAAACATTACAAACAGCACTGTCAGCTAAGTGCTGGAGCAACCATGCGCTCTGGTGGTACACATCTTCAAAAAGCCCTAAAGTCGCTCCAATAAAACACCCATTACTGTTGGAGAACACATCATGAATACCATCTGCATGCAGATTAAAGGCAATTTCTTCAGATAGTGCAAGAACTGCTTAGACATATTATTCAGACCCTGAAAAACACAATCCCACCCACAGATTTCAAAAGGATACCAAAATTCAGAGCCAGTGGTCAGACATACCCCTACATGTCACTTTCTATGCTGGACATGGAATTCCTTTAAGAAAAAAAAAACCCACCACACTGCACACATCTGAGCAGTCATTTAATGAGAGACCTTATATATCTCTAGTGTGAGATGTCTTAGCTTAGCCTTGTATTTAAGCACTTGCTTGGTAGTCATAAACAAGGAACTGCATACAACTTGAGCACATGAAATTCCATGCACACAACTGAGTGGGCTGGTGGAGAAGGAAGGATGGGACATTTTGCCCCTCCTCCTCACCCAGTAGCTAAAGTCAGGAGGTTTCTGGAGGAGGGACAGAGCCCCTCCCCTGCCAGCTCCCCGAAGGCTAGTACTTTTGGTGGGGGGTTTTGCAGGCTAGCAATTTTTGTGGCTTTATTTACAAGATTGTGTTAGCTACCTGTACACTGAAGACACTAAATATCTACTTTCTCAGGGCCAGTCACAAGACACAGAAAATGGAAGGCCACAACTTTTATAGATAAGTATGACCCACAGAAATTATCTACTCAAACGTACAACAGACGGGGAATTGGACAGATGTCATAATCATTATGAAGCATAACAAACTTTTGAGAGAAACTGATGATTACAGAAGCTTTGACTTCTAAAATATATACTATTCCTTCCAAAACATCCCAGCGTTTATGGCCAACATTTCCACGTACCCAGCTGGCTTTCATGCATCCAGATAGCCAGGAACACCCAGGAAGATGCAATAATCAGAAGAATAAGTCATTGTTTGTGTAACATTACATGGAATAAGTTGGATAACCAAGGATAACCAAGATACAATGGAGCTAGTCAGCATCTTTTTGCATTATGATTTAACTAGATTTCAGAGGGAAGTGGGGAAATCAATACAAATGAGTAGCTCTTTACATTTTTTCAGTTCTGACAGAGAGAATTTCAGTATCGGTATGTTTAGCATATCTAGAGGTAACACATAAGGAACTCATACATTTGCCAGCTTCTGAAAACCATACTCTCACTTCCTGTTTCCATCTGCCTTCATACGCCAAAGGCCAGCTCAAAACCTCTCCACATCGTGAGTCACAAATGCCCTTAGAGCCAGTTGCAAATGCAATGGATGACCCCAGAGAATACAATGGATACAGCTGCACCTACCTAGAAGCAAGTTCCATGAATAAGTGCCAAAAACTGCCACAAGCACAGAAATTGTTCCTCGAAAGCCACAACCATATCCATACATAGCCATTTCACACTTCATGTTTTCCATAGAAACATCCACAAAGGCAGTCTGAGAAACAACACTTCAGGTGGTGGAGTTTCTATTCATGTCTGAACCAGCCCTGAATGTGCCTAGCTAGTTTCCTTTACAATTTTCCACTAAAATTTGCAGCTATCCTGAACCCTCTTTACCAAGGATGTTGTTAAGATGGGCTTGCCTGGTTCAGTTTGGCTTCAAGTTGTGCATAGCTGTTCAAGAGCTGAAAAGGTTTCTCTCCATTTCTTCATGAACAGGTCAAGGGGAGAGGTGTTTTTTTTTAAAAAAAAAACAACAACAACCCTAGATATATTAAAAGGATGTGGAAGCAAAACAGTAACCAACAGGAAGAGTCACTGCTATGTATCAGGGTTTAAAGAAAGGTGTTTAAAGGGAGACACTATTTAAAACACACATACAAAAGGAGCCTAAAAGAAAATTAGCAGCACCTGAAAGGAATATCCTTGATTCTGAAAAGGTTAAAAATGAACTGGAATGAAATACTGAAAAAAGATGAAACAACTTTTTCTGAGAATCTCAGTTGAAGAATGCACCTTACTATATAAGGTGGATATGTCTTCAAAACATGAGTACCATTACTTATCGTTCTTTCAATCTGAAACACTCTTTATTGTGCTTGTCAACCCCGAAACCATGTGAGGAAAGTCACTTTTAGATCCATTTTATAGATGAGGGATGAAAACTCCAAGATACTGACTTGCCAAAGGCTGAACAAGGAATTGATGGCAAAGTTCATTGTTTTGCAATTAATTTAGTTAAAGTTACTAGCCCTTCTGCCCACAGATAATTCTGTTAGAAATTTCAATGGTCCGATTCTCTTTGAAGCAGCCATATTAAATGTGCAAAAGTGTACCCTGTCTGGTCACACAGATGCAATTCTTACCCATAAGCAACCAGGAAAAGTGGCTATTTACAGGACTGTTTTAATATCCAACTACCCGCTAAGAGAAGCAAGAACATTTCCTTACAGAAAACAACTAACCAGCCCATTGTCATAAAATGCAGGATGAAGATGCATATGTGTAAGTATCACACTGCCCCACTTAGTTGGTATGGCTGAGGATGGGCATAATCTCCTTAAAATAAGAGCAAACATTTCAGACCTGAAAGCTGATGCCTGGGCCAGATAAAGTGCTTTTTCCCTTATGTAACTGTCACCTAGACACTTGGTTCCTATCATGTTGCTACAAATGTTGGCTAAGCTGTGCCAGCATGGCTGGGGAAGATGGGAGTTGTGGCCCATCTGGAGGGCACCAGGTTGGGGAAGGCTGATCTAGGATGCTCCTTAATGGTGACCAAGCTGTTCCAGCCACCTCTTTGATAGGGATGTTACAGGTAAATGGACTGGAATGGCTACCTAGGGAATAACTGAAGCCTCTTCTGGAATGTGTGAGCCATTTGTAGATGGTGACTCATTCTTCTCCTCCACTGACCCCCTTGCTGCTTCTCTCCAGCTGAAGATGATGTAAGCCAGATCCATGCATGCAAGGAACAACACAAGAGGTTTTTTGAAATAACACCAAATGAGAGAGTAAGCATGTGAACAGAAGGCTGGGAGGCACCTGGTGGTACTTCTCTCCTGGGTTGTGATGTGAGGCAGTGCATTTGCTGCCTACAGAAGTAGTTAAGCTGTTTATTTATTACATTTCTATACCGCCCAACAGCCGAAGCTCTCCACCTTACCTCAGCCTTCCCAGCCCAGTCTCCTCCAGATGTTGTAGACTTAGCTCCCATCAGCCCCAGCCAGCAAAGCCAATGGTAAGGAATTCTGGGATTTGTAGTCCAAAACATCTGGAGGACACCAGGTTGGGGGATGCTGCTCTACCTGTACATTTGTAAATAAACTCAAGTACCAGTATTGTAAAAACCATATTAACAGCCTCCAGTGATCTTTCCCTTGAAAAGGAAGCCAAGTCCAGGTTAAATGATGCCCCTAAAACATCTCACCACTCAGGGAGCTGAGAAGCATGCAACAATAATATTCTTAGGATATTCACAACAGCAATTCATGAGTCAGGGAGAAAATAATAAGTTAGATGTTACATCTAAATGTCATCAGGGACAATCTTTCCCCATGTTATGCCCTTCCCAAACATTCTTAACCACACACACTGTCCATGCACATCAGCTAAGACAACACACATGCACACACACACGGACGTGCTCAATCATGTAGCTGGCAAGATCAATGCAAAGAATGAATGCCAAGGTTTGTGATCCATGACCAGGTACACAAACATAGCTAGTTTGTGGAGCCGAGAGCAGGTATAGGAATTCAGTAATCTATATAACAGATCAAGTGCTAGGATCTGCAGAAGAAAGGATCACAGCCTTTCCCCTTTAAGAATCCTCTAAATTGAAAAACAAAAGTTTGACCCTCTCTCCTTCCACCCCCTTTCCACTTAGGTCTAACGCTAACGGTCCAGAAGCCCAATCATCTACTGACCTAGGCAAGTTTGGACTTCACCTTTACAGGCAAGCAGCAAAATAAGCCGGGGTGGGGGGAATTCCTTTTTATTCAGCACTCACCCCAAATGGGAAAACTATATAAAACTTTTAGGGAGTTCCTTCAGTTTTAAATGTATTTTGAATCTTGGATTGGGAAGAAAATGCACAGCAAGGTGAGAATGAAGAATAACAGTATACAAGATAGTACCTTCCACATACAAATTCCTAACCAATCATAGGAGAAGGAAAGTAAATAAATGACCGAAGGCCCAAAGAGAAGGGCTTACTTTTGCTAAATATGAATGTGTGTGTGGAAAAGGCACATCGCTATCAAATAGAGAGCCTGTGTGGCATCATGCCAAAAATGGCCAGGGAAGACTTAGGTTGACGCATCCGCCATCATGACTAGATGACTTTAGGCCCATCACCATCCCTCAACCTAACCTACCTACCTCACAGGGTTGTTGTGATGACGAATGAGAAAGAAAATATGGATACTCTTGGAGGAACGACAAGGTAAAAGTGTAAACAAGAAATAAATACTGCTGAGAGGATACGAAGGTGCCCCAGAGTTAGTGTCAATACTAAACAAATGGCCTCTCTACCTCCCCCGATTTAGGCCATTTCAAAAGCCTGAACAACATCTCCCTAATTATAATTTGGAGCAAAGTCTTAATATAGCTACAAGACAACAGTGTGTGTTCTATTTTGGCTACGACTGCTTAGAGCTCTTAATAGCTGTCCTTTGATTCTACACTGACTTCACTGGTGTGTGATGAAGTAAAGAGGCCTTATAAAATGGTACCAAATTAATAAAGAATCTTTTTATGAAACTATACATTCTACCCAGGAGAGGGGACTCAAAAATGAGAAAAAGCATCATAGCAGCAATGTGAAAATACTCAAAAGTTCTGTATCTGTACTTACAGCAATTGTAGGCTATTTCAATAAGATGTAAACAGCAGAACTAGAAGGGGAAAAATATACACAAAGGGAAAAGCCAGCAATAGCACATGGGTAACCTGAACTCTTCATGTTATCACTGTCAGCAATGAGACAGAATGATAAAAAAAAAAAACAAGAAGCACATTTACAGAAAGGCTTATCACTGAATGGTTTCGCCCATAAAAACATAATACAACTATTAGGAAATATACTTTCAAGTTGTAAAAATCCTGAAACTACTCTTTTAGTATAGGAGTAAATAGTTTGACAATTCAACTTACAGTGAAAGGGAGCACACCTTTTATATACTGAAGAATATCAGTATTACTAAATTCCTGACCAAAGTGTATTTGCAGTAGCATGGAAAAACAGGAGCTAAGAATTGGAGTGGGCAAGAAGACCACATTTTAAACCTAAATATTTTAAACCTAAAGAAGAATAAGGGTGCAATCCATCGTCAGTGAGAGGGAAGGCCTCTTAGGATGCACAAGCGAATGAGCGCTACTGATGACAAGGGGGTATGAGGCAGCTGGTTTGGGGTGAGAAAGGGAGGGATGAAGAGGAGAAAGGGTAATGAATCCTGCTAGGAGCTGCCCTACTGGGCACAATATTTTATTTTATTTATTTATTACATTTATATACTGCTCAACAGCCGAGGCTCTCTGGGCAGTTCACAACAACCATAAAACACAACATGATAACGCATAATATGACTTTAAATGTTTAAAAGTAGCATGTAAAACCTGAAGTAAAACCCAACACCAGTTACAACCTAGGGAAGGCCTGGGAGAAAAGGTGCGTTTTTAGGAGGCACTTGAAAATGCCACACTTTCTGCCTCCCAAACTGCACAGGGGAGGGTTTTCCAAATGGTGGATACAGCAAGGGGGGGGGGGGTAATGTAGGTTGCCAGGAGGAGGGGTGAGCCAAAAGGGCTGGTTGTAAGTGCTTCTCCTGATTGGCTCAGCTGTGCTTGAGTGTGGGGTTGTACTCTGAATTCGAACCTGGGATCTTCTGCATGTAAAATGTAAGCTGCTCCACCAAGCTAGGGATAGTCCTGCAACCTCTCTGCTCCTGACATCTATGACCTGGGGGGGGGCGCAGGGAAACAAATGCCCCAATTCCTGTCCGCTGCTGTGGCTGAGCACTTAGAGTTCAATTCCCAGGAGTGCTCTTTCTCACTCTTTTGCCCCTGACATGACTGGGTGTGAGGGGTTTTGCCAGGTATGCAAAAGGAGAACAGGACTACATTGGCCATTTCCTCCTGGTGGGGCCTGAACCCCCATCTTCTACTTCTCAACCCCATGACCTATGCAGCAAGCCATCAAGGGCTGCTATAGCAGTGTATGTCCATGGCTCCCCTTATTGTACGTCCCAGCCCCTCCCCTCGATTGCTTGGCAAAGGAGTCTTTCCCTCCCTGGATGGGTCTTGAACTCTTATCCAAGGAGGGCTGTGCATGCTCTTTGCAGGCTATGCGAGTGCTGTGTTTGTGTCTTCTCTTTCTGCCCACTTGTGTACTGTGCTCTTAAAACAGTTGTTGTGTGGTGCATACAGGGACTCAAAGCCCTGACTGTAGGGATGCCGGAGGTCTTGCAGTAGTGGTTTTGCTAGCTATGCTACTGGTGCTGATGGAGTGGGGGGCTGTGGTGCTGTCTTGCTTGCCAAGTGTGTTGTGATTAGGAATGAGAAATTAATTTCAGTCATTTTTTAAAATCAGGATTTTACCCACTTCGCACCTTCCAGACAAAACCCGGTCTCGGATGCAATCTGCGACCACAGTCCGCACATTTCTGAACTTGCAGTGTGAGTTGCAGACACCCCCCCTCCCAAAAAAAATGTGTTCGACACCATGTGTACATTTGAAAAGTGAGCAAGAAAAAACGCACACTTTTGAAAAAAGCACACAAAAACGCTTTAATCAATTGGAGAAGAATGTGAACATTTCAAAAATGTGCACAACTGATGCAGACATTTGGAAACATACACACAAAAATACACACGGATTTTTGTGCAAAAAGAAAAAAGCAAAGGTTGCAGTCTGATATGGACTCAAGTCGGAACGACCTTCGAGATGGAATTCAGAGAACTTTGGCAAGCTCAAGTTTTGCTGATTTGCACATCCCTAGCTGTGATGCAGGGGTACTGAAGGCATCTCCCCATTGTCATGGGTTCACTGGCTCCCTCCGTGTGTGAACAGTGTCATAAGCACAGTCCCCGACTGATGGGCACTGATGGTGCTTCTAGGGATGCTGTGGGCATGTCTGCCTTGTGTGTGTATTTTCTGATGGTACGTTTTCCCCTCCCCAGCTAAGAACGCATAGGATACAGTGGCCATTGTGCTGATGTGGCCCCCGCAACTCCAGTATAGGATTGTCCTGTAAAATTATTTTTTCTCATTTCCAAAGCAGCAAAACTGGCCCCAGGACCTGGTCAAAGCACAGGATGCAGCAAGCTTATTAAAGCTAACTATGAATGAGTCCAATTAACGTATGGATAGGAGCCTGCCGGAGAACCCTATATACACCATCTTGAGTTACAGCATGAAAGGAAAGCAGAACATAAATAGAATAAAGCACAGGCAAGAACAACTCTTTCCCATTTGATAACCAATGCATTCATTTTTTAAAAAATCATAGTCCTCTCTAAGAATTTCCAGAGGGGGAAGGGTGTTAGCCTGTTGCAACAGAAATGAAGAGTCTTGTGGCACCTTAAAGGCTAACAAGTTTATTATAGCCTAGAATCCACTTCATCAAAATAAAACTTATGTTTTTATTTCCAACGTATTTCCAAGGCAAGATCAGTAAGGAAGTACCAACGCACAAGCAATTGGTGCCACGGCAGAGCCAAAGTATGTGTGCTATCATACAGCTGCGAATCCGAGAGAGAGGGAGCACTATTAACCAACAGTGGAATTCATTTAGGCTGTGTGAAAGCTGTGCAATCATTCTTTCCTTCAGTGATGTGCACAAGGAGAAAAGAAATAGCGGCACACGTGCCTGTTCATGAGCTGAAATACCAAAGCAATATAAACCCTGACCAAGCATCTATTTAGAAATACCTCTGTTTAAAAAGAACCCTAGGTAGAGATGCTCTTCTATGCAACTTCCCCAATCTCATTTATGTGTAAGGCCTTGTACAACCCAATTAAGATCCCAAAATGAGCTAAAGCATACTTTGGAGAATATTACACAAAACAAGTAGATGCAAGTGTCCTCCTAGCACAAATTTACCATTCTCTCTCATATACAGCTATCATGAGAAAGAGCAGCTACATGTTCTGGTTCATAACCCAGTTGTGTTACTTTAGTTTGCACAGAGGAACAGGCCAGGACATATGTAGATGGGCACACACATTCCATTCTTGAGGTCACCATTTTGATGCCTGTTTGTATCCACAATGGAGATAAACAAAACAAAACAAAGACCACATTCTTGGTTAAGCATTATAATAAATACGAGACATTAGATTTCTAAATTAGATTTCTAAATCTTGTAAACAAAAGCAAGAAGAAAAAGATCTTGTGAGTCATGTCTTTTAAATGTAATTATTTTGCTCACATACACCAACGGTGTCTAATGAGCTTCCGCCGTGCATTAAAAACGTGGTTGTTCAGGCAGGCATTTGGGGTGGGTTAGGGTATTTTAGAAAATGTTTTTATTGTAGAATTTTATTGTTTTAAACTGTTTTATTATATGCTTTGTACATCAACCAGAGTGGCTGGGTGACCAGCCAGATGGGCAAGTAATAAATTTAATAATTAAATAAACAGCAGTTCCCTATTTGTAAGTGCAACTACTTAACATTGTCTCAGGGTCAAACATACAATAATTCCTCCCCCACCCCCCTCCAAGTAATAAGAAACAAGTAAAGCAGTCATTTGCTAGTTTATACATGTCAGACCTCAGAGCTTACAACTTAGAAACCAGTCATATTTCATTTCGTAAAACTGTATTTCTTAATTATTGTCACAATTCCAGATTTTTGACCACTCAGTTTCCAGCCTTGATTCCAAAAGCAACACGCTAGAAAAAAATTACTGAGGATTCTTTAGACCACTTGGTCTTTTCCTCACCGTGAACTTAATATAACTACCATGGGTGAAATATATTTTTCATATTTTGCACATGCATATGCAATCTCCCATTTTAAGAAGACAGAAGTTTCACCAAATAAACATGTATCACCACATATACTACACAACTTGGAAACTTACTCCCAAGCGTGTATAGGAAAAAACCAGCATGTTTTCTCTCATTCTAGCGCAGCTAGCAATTTACACACCGGAGAAAAGTAGAGTTTGGTTCTAAGTCTCTGAATGGCATTCTAAATTACTAGAGACCGACTGAGGAGCAACTCTTAAGAACAGCCAGCAGGGACTGTTTGGTTTGAAGCATTCAGATTGGGTTCAGCAAGCCAGGAATTACCAAGCTTGCAGATAACGGTGGGAACAGTATGTACTTGGGCAATGAAACTTTCTAGTCAATTTAAAGGCACCACTAAAGCAGCTGAACACTCCTCAGACCAGTCATATTTCCCTTTGTTGTCAAGACTATTGCATTCTCAATTATGCACTTTTTATTTAGAATCTTTTTCATGGCACTCTTGGAAGCTACAGAGTCTAAATTCATAGTGGCACTGATTTCGAGACATTTCTATAGGGAATGACAACTGGCTTAATTTAGGCCCAGTTGCCAAGCCCTGCCAACCCAGTGCTTAAAGTAGGAGGGGGGAAGGAATTAGAATGGCTTCATTTCAAAATTAGGCTGGACTCAATTACATCTGCTGAAAGTGAGCAGGCATGCCACCCCAATTCAATCACTGTGCTGATCCACACTCCTTTTCTGCTCTGGGTTTGGCTTCAGCGTGTTTTGTGCAGGGCAAGGATCTTGTCTAGGTCACCCTTCTGAAATGGCCCTTCAACAAAACTAGTTTTTAATCAGGATGTTCACATGATCTAGGCCTAGCTGTCATGGAGATAACAAGCCTGTGACTGAACTGTACCACTTCAGACCCAAGGTGAGGAATCACATGATTGAATGCTCCTCTGTACAAGAAGCTCAAAAAATAAAAGATGGGTGAAGCACTCCCCCATGCCAATCCCCCTCACCTCTTCTTCAAATGGCTGGTCTTTAAGAAGGGGGAGGGGGGAATGAGCAGTGAGGAGGGCTCACTAGAAAGAGGAGAAACTTTGCTGGCCTTTCTTTAACTGGAAATGGTGCTCCTGCACATCATTTTCTGTCTGGGAGTACAGGATGTGTAGTTTCTTCTGCCCACCAAACTGAATCAAGAGGCAAAGGAAATTACAATCTCATGGTCCCCAACAAGAAATTGTGGATTTGATATAGAATTAGCCACACCATGACCCATTAAAATAATGATACTTAATTTAGTCATGACCAACCTATGTCCCACTGATTTCAGTGGGTCTGTTCTAAGTACAACTAAGCCTGGATCCAACCAGATGCCCCTAAGTTTTCTCTGGAGTTAAGGACAGGACAACATGGCCTATCCACTCTCTAGAAAGCCTCTCTCACTGCCGGTAATCCCCTCCCCATTCTCAAAGCTACGGATTTTTTGCTTGGGAAGGAAGGAAACCTGGCTGGCTAACTGAAGGGGTGAAGCTGAATCTCATTTTGAGTCAAACCCAACATCAGAGTGGTCTCTGTGCCAAGCTCAAAATGGGGAAGATGTTAAACTGAGGTCTTTTTTTTAACTGCTGATTTCAATTCAAGACTGAATTCACCCACTGTGATCATAAGGCTGGTACATATATGATATATTTGAGAGGTTAAAGCCAAGCTGTAGCACAGGAGCCTCTTTGAGAGTTCACTTGAGGCTCTTGAGC
Source organism: Heloderma suspectum (assembly GCF_057233095.1). NCBI lineage: Eukaryota > Metazoa > Chordata > Lepidosauria > Squamata > Helodermatidae > Heloderma > Heloderma suspectum. The sequence goes on from NC_139460.1 coordinate 229,658,185, forward strand.
CAACAAAGGTATCCATGTTTTTTAAAGTTTCCAGCATCCTCCCCAAGATACTAACAGACTGGGCAATCCCTGCCTTCTGCAATCATTGCAGGTGCCACTGAGGGCAAAGGAGAAGTGCCTGGCATGCAGGAATAAATTGAAGAGGCTTGGCATTTTCCTTCCACCCATGCTCTGCAGGCCTTAGCTAGGATAGGGATGAAGGTAACACATGCATAAAGATCGTGTGCGTCAAGAGACTCTTGAACTTTTCAAAAGTTGTGGTCTGTGACTCAAAGGGTCTGAAACTTTGGCCACTCCTGGTATATTTATGCAATTACCACGAGAGCTGTGGATCAACGGCATCACAGTCACGCAATTTAAAAACGTTTTAACATAATACTTGGCCCCGTACAGAGAAAATTAGTCAATCTAAATATCAACATAACAAATTAGCCATGACTGACGCAACTCTCACTGATTTCAATTTCTTTGGAAACAACTAACCTTCTCCAGGTTGGGTCCCTTCTTTTCTTCCACCAAAACTATTTATTTCCTATTTCCTATAAAGCTATTATTTTTGACAAGAATATTAGTAACTTTTATGTAAAATAGACTTGACTAAAATTTTTCACAGTGATATGGAAATTTCCCCAGAAATTAAAAGAAAGCAAGTACAGCTGAGTTGCTATATGTTCGCAGCCGATGAGAGGAAGTACTATTTCACACAATGCATATTTATGGAACACACTGCCACAGGATGTGAAGGGATGGTCACTACCTTAGTTGGCTTCAAGAAGTATTACTCAAACTCATGAAAAACAAGCAATTAAAAGACCAACCACATTGCAGATCTATACGTGTTTACTTAGAAGTATGTTCTACTCATTTCAGTTCGGCTTACATCCAGATAAGCAAATATAGGATTGTAGCCGAAGCCATGATAGCTAAACAGAGCCTCCATGTTGAGAGGTAGTCTACCTCTTAATACCAGATTCTGGGGACATATGATGTCGGAGGGGTTTTGGCTTCCCAAGCTGCATGTAGGCATCTGGTTGGCCACTGTTGGAAACAGAATTCTGGACCCTTGGTCTGATCCAGAACAGTTCTCCATTGTTTTTACTATTTCCAAGATAGCTTAATGGAATGTTCTACAGGAAGTTTTTTTCCCCCTATTAGAATTAAGGCTGTGGAAGCTCTTTTTCCTGACACTTCTGACTTTAAACCCACACTAAATGGTACAACAGTTTGAGGAAAAGGGAAGATTTGAAACGGTGGAAACTACATAGTGTGCATAGTATTGCAGCTCCGTAGGATTTGCCTCAGGCCATGACCTCATAAGCTAGAGCAAAGCAGGTCCATCACTTTCATATAGCTACACAGAAGTCAATGAGCAGCCTTCATGCCCTGCAGCTGTTCTCCCCATAGCTAGTATTTTAAAGACACAATCCTATACATGTTTAGACAGAAAAAAGTGCTATAACTCCCAGCATTCTCCAGCTAGCCATACTAGCTGGGGAATGCTGGGAGTTGGGAGTCTTTTCTCTCTAAACATGCATAGGACTGTGCCCGAAGTCTCTGAGTACATCAATAATAAAGCAGACAATTCCAGAGCCTTAATTAAATTACCTAAACAAGACCAAAAAGCCTATTTTCAAACAGGTTAAAAAGTATTAGTCTCACAACTTAAACCAGGAATTGACAACTGCTAGACTGCCTGCCCCTGCCTGAAACACATCTGGAGAAATGGCATTTAAGGTGAAATCCTATGCATGTTTAGACAGAAAAAGGTCCTATAACTCCCAGCATTCCCCAGCCAACATGCTTGGCTGGGGAATGCTGGGAATTGTAAGACTTTTTCCCGTCTAAGCATGCATAGGATTACACCCTTAAGGAAACATTCCATATCCAAGAGCTGCAACTTAGCTAGATCCAATATATAACAACTCAGTCTGCCTCTTACTTTTGTTGGAGCTTACCAGCCATGGAGCTATTAGAGGTCCTGCAGCTCTTTTGTAGCCAAACTGGATACTATTCCCAGCTTCCTGCTGCAATGACCACCACTGTCATAGGGGTCCCATAGGGCCATTCAGTTTTTCTAAGTGAATGTTCACTGAGGCGAAGACAGAACCCTTTAAAGTGCAAAAGGGGAACCACAGAGACCTCTTCCTCTGGGATGCTTCCTTTAGCACTTGAAAGCGTTTTGAGCCTGGGGATGACATTCTGAATTTTGAAGGGGGTGACATTATTGTTGGGAGGCTTAGGACCCCAAGAAGCTTGGCCAGCAGTGCCTCCAGGTGTTTGACGGCTGGCTGGGGAATGCTGGGAATTGTAGGATTTTTTCCCCATATAAACATGCACAGGATTGTGCCTTTAAAAACTAAAGCTACCATCCTATGCACACATATTTGGAACAAAGACACAATTCAACCAAGTAGGACTTACTTCTAAGTAAATGTGTTTATGGATTGTGGCTGTGCAGCCTGATCCCAATCTACTTATTCCAAGAAAACAAAGCTCAGTGTTATACGACTACTACAGAATATATGGGTCATGCACTATAGCCTCAACAAACCTTCACAGTAACAGGAAATCTTTAAAAGTTTATTATGCATGTTTGCTTTTAATACATTTATATCCCACCTTTCTACCATCAGGAAATTCAAAGCAGCGTACATAGGCTTTTCCAGGTGCTCTACGCAGGCAGAAACCAGACAAGCCTTGCTGAGCTAAAGCAAAGTTGCTTGCTACATCATATGCCTAACACAATGCCCAGGAACCAGAATACATTTTTTTAAATAGGAGCATTGGAACCTCTTTTACCACAAATCCTCAACACAAGCCATTCTGAAAGGGCTAGAAAACCCAATTACGCTTGGTTTATAAATTACTTCAAATTATAGCAAAACACACAAATAGATATAATATGAAGGAAATTTATTTATTTTATTTTTTTATTTATTAAATTTATTAATTGCCCATCTGACTTGTCACCCAGCCACTCTGGGCGATGTACAACCCACCATAAAACAATTTAAAACAATAAAATTTTACCATAAACATTTTTTTTTAAAATACCCTAACCCACCCCAAATGCCTGCCTGAACAACCACGTTTTTAATGCACGACGGAAGCTCATTAAAATGTTTTTGTCCAACAGAAGTACAGAGTTCCTTGTTTTTGTGGATTCCCATGGTGCAGTGAAAAGCTTACTATAAACAGGGCTGGTACACTGGAGAAACTGACACACCCCACAACATCAAGTGTATATGACTTTTCCACCTGCTATTCCCTGCTAAAACAAAAACAGAGATAAAGGTAGAACAGGAAAAAGAGAAACCAACATGATTACAGAATCCTAAGGGATGTGCAGCTGGTATGTACTCTCATTTATACACATACCCTTTTATGAAGCCCTTCCCTATGAAGCCATGAATCTGATTAACTTATCCAGCCAAAGAGATTTATCCCTTCTTTATTGCCCTCTCTCTTTTCAAATACAAGTGTTCTGACCAAAAGAGACAGATATACCTAAAGCTGAAGAACCTGCTTGGGGTTTTTTACATTTCCAATTAATACTTTTAAAGTACAATCTTCTTTTAACTGAGAAATAGCCATAGGCTTAAGTAATCTTTAATTTTTATCATTGTAATTACAAAACCTTTTAGAGACAAAAAGCACACTAGGACACCAAATGAGCGTAAAAACGTATTTTTCCTTAAAATCAGACCTCAAATTGGGCCTTTTCACTGCATACACATTTAACATGTTGTGGTCACAATCTCTCTCTAACTCTCCAAGTACTCAAACATAAATCTGGTCCACTCAACAAGACAGTGAGACTCAGTTCCTAGTTAAGAGGTGGTTCACTCAGTGCTTCTTAAGTATAAACAAGCAGTCCAAGCACACTCACTTATGTTTATTGTGCACTATATGTTCATTTATATGTATGTGTTTCTATAAAGAAAAAAATAAAATTAAGTTTATTTATTTTCATTGTGTTTAGCACATCAAAACAGTCTATGCACAAATGAGCTGTCATAGATCTAACTCCACAGATAGAGCTGTAGTACCTCAAATTACCTTAAAAATCCAATCTTTTCAGCAGTCAGCTAACCAGCTTACCTGCCAGTCATCAAGTGGACATTCATCATATGTACATAAATCAAGTGATGTGCATGCATAAGAACATAGGAAGAGCCATGCTGAGTCAGACCAAGGGCGCATCTAGTCCAGTATCCTGTTCACACAGTGGCCGACCAGCTGCCCACGGGAAACAGCATTCTCTTGCCCATGTTCCCCAGCAACTAGTGTTCATGGGCATTCTGCCTCTGATACTGGAGGTAGCATATAGCCACCAGGCCTAGTGGCCATTGTCACATGTGATTCAGGTCTTAGAGAAACATCATACACGTGTACAGGTCAACCACCAACACAGCCCATAACTCCCATGCTCATGACAGAACTTTCTCCACCCACCACAGCAATGGGAACAGCGGCAGGGCTTACCACAGCACTCACTGTGCTCTCAGATCCAAGTTTCGTGCCAAAATAACCTATCTAGGGACGACCCAGACTGCTCACATGTGATGCAAAACAGTTGTGTGAAGCGGCCCTACCCTAGTCAAGGGTTTGTCTGCTTTTTAGCAAAACCACAAGAAGCTGTTGGACCCAGCACGGATGGGAGAGGCTCAATGTTGAACCTAAATAGATGAGGTCGAAAGGTGAACGGAAGAGGTCCTGCGGGCGCTCGGAAAGGGAGAATGTAGCCAATGGGGGTGGGCCCACGGGGCGGGCCGCCTGCCCTGTCTCCCCAGCCCCGAGGCCGCTGTTTCGACAACCCGGGGGGCAAGGCAGGCTTGGCCGCAGCGAGCGAGCCAGCCAGGGGAGGTGCGCCTGAAGGCGAAGCGGACCGCCTCTCGCACCGTGCGGGGCGGCCCAAAGGGAATCCCCAGTCTGACGCGCAAGGCGTCGCCGCTGGCGACAATCCCCGAACCTGGCACGCAGGCACGGGCTCCATTTGGCAGCGGCGAGCGCCCTAAAGCCAGGCTGAGCAGCACAGCCGGCATGGAGGGGAGGGGAGAGCCCCTCGCAAGACCTCCGTGCTGCGCGCAAGCGAGACACGCAGGGCGCTAGGACCAGGAGAAGCCCACCCGGACAGACGCCGGCCGACCTCTCCTCCCGCTCTCCCCGCCCGTGCCGAGCCGAGCCACCAAGGAAGTAGGCTGGTGCGCGCGGCCCCGATCGCCAGCCGCTCCGGCAGGGGATGCGGCGCGGAGCGACGCGCGCCACAGCAGGCAACCGAGAACTCCCGGCCGCCGCCAGCCTCCATCCGCAGGTAGCCGGGCCCACCTGTGTCACTTTCGAGAGGGCTGCCCCAAAAGCCGCCGTCGCCGCCTTCCCCGTGCGAAAATAAGAGCCCCCCTCCAGCCCCCTGCTACTCACATCATCGAACAAGGATCCAACGTTGGCGGTCACTAACAAAACCCCGGTGTTTGCGGCAGCCCCTTTCATCGCCATGATAATGGCCAAAAATAGTTGCGTGCAGTGTGTGTAAATCTGTTTTAAAGAGACAGCTGCAACGCGCCTCCCCAAAACTGCAATATTGGAAAAGAGGGAGAACAAGTCTCGCTGGAAACAAAAGATCTGCGAAGACGGGCGCGATCAGGGGTCCACGGGAAGTTCCAAGCACTGCTTGGGGAGTTGCTGGGTGGAGGGTTTTCTGCCTTCCCTCTCCTGCTGCTGCGGCCGCCGCCGCCGCCACACACTCCCGGCTTGCGGCGCCCCTGGGGAGGGAGAGCCTCGGAATCCTCCCGCCGGGGGCAGGCGCGCAGGCATCAGCGCCGAGCCCCCCGTCTCATGGTGGCCGGCGTCCCCGCGCTCGCTCGGCAGCCCTCCTTCTCCCTGGCGGGATGGGGCGGGCGGGGGAGACTTCGCTCTTAGATTTCCCCCTTAGCAGCCATTAGGTTCCTGCTTGGGAAGTTCCTCCTGACGCCGCTGCCGCTGGCGGTTGCGCCCGTGCGATCCTGGTTCATGGCCAAGCAGCAATAAAAAAAAAACTCTCCGCGGCCAGGAGGAAGGGCTCGGCGCCCGAGACGGCTTGCAGCGCCCTGACGAGCTCCCGGGGCAGCCCGGGCAAAGAGCGATCGATGCCGCCGGAGACAACGCCGCCCCTCCTCTCCCCAGCCTTTGCCTGCAGTAACAGCGAGAGAGAGAGAGACAAGCGGCGGCGGCGGCGACTAGATCCCTGCACTCTCCTGACGTCACGGGCCTGACACGGCTTGTCTTAAAAGGGCGACGCCGGCCCGCTCCAAGAGGCGCACAAGCGGAGCAGCCCCCGGCCAGACTTCCTGAAAAGGGGCCGAGGGAAGCTGCGCTAACGTGCTTCGAATGGAAACCGGGGCTTGGCGAGCGGGGGCCGCTGCGCCGCGCGCCGAAACACCCCGCCGAGGAGGGCGTTCTTCGGCTTTGTCTCGCCCGGAGGGGCTGCCTGCCTGCGAATTACGCAACGAGCTGGGATGTGAAACTGGCGTCCGCAGCATCAGAGTGTAAAAACAACAACAACAACACGCCGACAATGATTAACTAGAGCGTGGCACTTTCAGAAACGAGGCTGTACTAAATACAGCACATTCTTTCTCAGTATGAATGCACTGAGATTGCCTTGTGGTGCAAGCCTAGGCGTGTCTCCTCAGAAGTAAGGGCCATTGAGTTCAATGGGACTTACTTTCAGGTAAGCGTGTATAGGGTGGCAGCCTTAGGCTTCAGTGTGCTAAACTACTAGCGTCGAGAAGCAACGTGAAAATGCAGGTTCGACTAAAGCACCCAGTAAACTATCCAGGGTCAACTGGTTTCCTATTGCCTCTGCATGAACAGATGACATCATTGCAGATATTTTCTGAATATTCAGGGATATAATTCTGAATATTCAGGGATGTAATAGTATAATTCAGTTTTGTGTGTGCCCCTGGAAAAATATGAGGTCTAGGTGCCAAGGAGAAGCACATATAGACAGAAAGGTAATAGCTCCGTCCTATGCAATTTTACTCGGAAGCAAGTCCCACTGTGTCCAGTGCAGTTTATTCAGTCATAAGTATGTTTAAGAACAACATAAGAAGAGCCATGCTGGATCAGACCAAGCACCCAGTTGCAACCCTAGAAATAAGTCCTATTGGTTTCTGTGTTGGAGCCAAGGTTCAACAGAATGTACACACTATTCACACATTATGCATGATTAGTGCTGTATGTGAACAATGGGAATCAGGGCCTGATCATCTAAACCACCTATGAACATTCACCTACTCAAACATAGGTGCACCTTTGCAGATATCCATGCTAAATGAATGGAGAGGTGTGGGGCCATTGATGTCTTGCTTCCTAACATTCCTGTGGAGCCCTACATGCATATGATGCATGAACAGGGCTACAGATTCAATAAGGTTCCCAGGTACTTATGATTAGGGCTGAAGCCGAAGGTAATATTCAATAGATTCATATGAAGGAAATATTACTGTCTTGGAAGGAAAACACAAGTACAGATATACCAGGTGACCCAAAAGTAGGTATACAGTTGTATAGAATGTTGATGGGAGAGGGAGAGAATGTGTGAGTAGAAGATGTGTGGATGGAGTCAGAATGACAGTTGGGAAGAGGGAGTGACAGTTAAATCATTCAGTTAAAGTGTAGAGAGTGAGGGGAGTAGGCCCTTAAGTAGGTATACAGTTGTTTAGTTATTTTTTTTACTGATATTGTGAATGATGGCAGCAAAAGAGAGTCAAGAACAAAGAAAGTGGATTCTAAAGCAGTACTGGAAGACTGAAAATGCCGAGGGGGTGCGCACAGCGTGGCAAGAAGCATCTGACATTCCTCCACCAACACATCTGACAATTTATCATCTTAGAGATAAATTTGAAGCAACAGGTGCAGTGGCTAATGCACCGAAATCTAGACATCCTAGGACATCTATGACAGAGGAAAATGAGATGAGAGTCGCTCTGACATTTGTGAACAGTCCGAAAAAGTCCACATGACGTGCGTCTAAGCAGCTATCCATACCTAGAACGTCCTTGCAATGCTAATGCGTAAATTGAAATTGAAGCCGTACTGTCCAAGACTGTTACATGGTCTTCTGGAGGATGACCCAGACCGTTGGTTGCAATTCTGTGAAATGATGCGTAACCAAATCTCTAACGAACCAGACCTTCTTGATAAGATCATCTGGTCAGATGAGGCTTCTTTCAAGTTGTCAGGCCACGTGAACATGCATAACTGAGTGTATTGGGCAGAGGCGTCACAGTGTGGGGTGCACTGTCCAGCGACGGTGTTGTAGGACTGGTTTTCTTCGATACATCTGTGGATAGTAAGAATTACCTAAACATGTTACATGATGTGGTAGTGCCACAACTCAGAACCAGGGCTAACTTCGCTGAACTGCCCTTCCAACAAGATGGGGCACCTCATTATGCTTTTGCAGCAAGGGACTATCTTGACAACACCTTCCCACAGCATTGGATCAGATGACATGGCAGCATTGAATGGCTGCCACGTTCACCCAACTTAACACCAATGGACTTCTTTTTGAGGGGTGTAATAAAGAATAACCCCTCCATGGATCACTGCCTTGTTGTGGCAAAGGGGCTTGCGTAACTCAGTGAAGCCATAAGCTATGCCGTGCAGGGACACCCAAGACAGACAGGTCATGGTGGAGAGTTCTGACAAAATGTGGTCCACTGTAGGGTTGGCGGAGAATTTCTCCCCGAAACTTCGGGGGGCCGAGCGCCAACGTGTTTGGCCCCCCGAACAAGTTTCGGGGGAAAATCCTCCGAACCCCCCCGCCCCCCGCACCCCCCCGCCCCCCGCACCCCCCCGGGACGGGACTTACCTTCGCCGAATGTCCCTCCCGGCGGCGGGTCCGGCTGGCGGTTCGGCGGGTGTTCGAGCGGGGCGGGAGCGGCAGCCGGTCTTTTGACCGGCTGCCGCCGCCGCCATTGCAATAAAAGAAAAAAAAACGCCCCCTGATAGGCTATGTAACGATTAACGTAGCCTATCACGGCTAGATTTGCAAAGTCAGCCGTGATAGGCTACATCAATCGTCATGTAGCCTATCATGGATGACTTTAAAAAAAAAAAAAAAAGTGTGTACGGATAATGGCGGCCCCCATAGGGAGCCCCCATTCCCGTTCCTTATTTGGTCGCTGTAGTCTACGTAAAGATTTACGTAGACTACGGCGAAAATAAGGGCAACGCTATTTGCGTTGCCCTTATTTACGTAGACTACAGCGACTAAATAAGGAACGCGAATAGCGGCTCCCTATGGGGGCCGCCATTAGCGTACGCGCGTTTTTTGTTTTTTTTAAAGTCACCCGTGATAGGCTACGTGACGATTGACGTAGCCTATCATGGCTGACTTTGCAGATCTAGCCGTGATAGGCTACGTGAATCGTCACGTAGCCTATCAGGGGGCGTTAAAAAAAAAAAAAAACTTTCGCGTTCGCGGCCGGGGCGAGGCGGGAAGCCTCCCCCCCGGCCTGAATTTCGGCCGGGGCGAGGCGGGAAGCCTCCCCCCCCGGCCTGAACTTCGCGGGGGGAGCAGCGAAGCGCCTCCCCCCCACCGCGAACGTCCTTCGAGGACAGGTAAGGGACTTTCGTCCACCCCTAGTCCACTGGAGAAAGAAATGGCAACCCACTCCAATATTCTTGCCAAGAAAACCCCATGGAACGTATCACAAGGCTAAGAGATATGACGCTGGAAGATGAGCCCCTCAGGTCGGAAGGTGTCCAATATACTACTGGGAAAGAGCAGAGGGAATTTCCAAGTAGCTCCAGAAAGAGTGAAGTGGCTGGGTCAAAGCCGAAAGGACACTCAGCTGTGGATGTGTCTGGTGGTGACAAGAAAGTCCGATGCTGTAAAGAACAATATTGTTTAGGAACCTGGAATGTCAGATCAATGAATCAAGGTAAGCTGGAGGTGGTCAAACATGAGATGGCAAGATTGAACATTGACATCTTGGGAATCAGCGAACTAAAATGGATAAGCATGGGCGAATTTAATTCAGGTGAACATTATATCTACTACTGTGGGCAAGAATCCCTTAGAAGAAATGGAGTAGCACTCATAGTCAACAAAAGGGTGGGAAAAGCAGTCCTGGGTTACAATCTCAAAAACGATAGAATGATCTCAGTACTAATCCAAGGCAAACCATTCAACATCATAGTAATTCAGGTCTATGCCCCAACCACTGAGGCCGAAGAAGCTGAGGTTGATCAGTTCTATGAAGACCTATAACACCTTCTAGAACTAACACCAAAAAAAGATGTCCTCTTCATCATAGGGATTGGAAAGCTAAAGTAGGAAGTCAAGAAATCACTGGGATAACAGGCAAGCATGGCCTTGGTGTACAGAATGAAGCAGGACAAAGGCTAATAGAGTTTTGTGTCAAGAGAACACGCTGATCTTAGCAAACACGCTTTTCCAACAGCACAAGAGGCGACTCTACACATGGACATCACCAGATGGTCAATATTGAAATCAGATTGATTATGTACTTTGCAGCCAAAGATGGGGAAGCTCCATACAGTCAGTAAAAACAAGACCTGGAGCTGACTGTGGCTCAGATCATGAGCTGCTTCTTGCAAAATTTCAGCTTAAATCGAAGAACGTAGGGAAAACCACTAAACCATTCAGGTATGACCCAAATCATATCCCTTATGAATATACAGTGGAGGTGAGGAATAGATTTCAGGGATTAGACCTGATAGAGTGCCTGAGGAACTATGGACGGAGGTCCGTAACATTGTTCAGGAGGCAGCAACTAAATCCATCCCAAAGAAAAAGAAAAGCAAGAAAGCAAGGTGGCTCTCTGATGAGGCTTTACAAGTAGCTGAGGAAAGAAGGGAAGCGAAAAGCAAGGGAGAAAGGGGAAGATATATCCAACTGAATGCAGAGTTCCAGAGAATAGCAAGGAGGGACGAGAAGGCAATGAACAATGCAACAATGCAACAATAAATGAATAATGCAAAGAAATCGAGGAAAACAATAGAATGGGAAAGACTAGAGATCTTTTCAAGAAAATCGGAGATATCAAGGGAACGTTGCAATGAATATGAACTTGAGCACACTCCGGGAGAGAGCGGAGGACAGGAACACGTGGCGTGTTATGGTCCATGGGGTCACGAAGAGTCGGATACGACTTAACGACTGAACAACAACAATAAAGAATAAGGTTTTTGAGAGGAATCCCGGGACAGTGGACGAATTAAAAGAGTTCATCTCGGAAGCATTTATGGACATTGATGTGGACCGGAATTTGTGTTGTACTGTGTGTCACAGTGTTCTGGACAGGTTCGAGGAATGTTGCAACATTGATGGAATACATTTCGAGCACTTACGAGATTAAACAGTGTTAAACAAATGTAAATGTAATAAACAATGTAATAAAATGCAAATAAACTATACTGTATACCTACTTTTGGGCCACTCTGTATAGTCCAGTTGGTGTATTCACAGGTTTCAGACTACAAAACAAGTGACAATTGATTATCCCAAAAGATATGTGTGTTTTAGATGTATTTACAAAGAGGGTATTAATATTTAGAACAGAGTTAGGCTGACTTCAGCCTTATGGGATCTACATCATCATCATCTTATTAAAAAACCATGGTCCACCAACCATGCAAAATCAGCAGAGGCAGATGCAAAATGGTGGCTCATGAGTGGAGCCAGTTATCTACTCCATCATATATTAGGATAATCTGCCTATGCACATACAAGTCTGTATCCGAGTGTCAAGGGCTCCTTGGAGGGCTGTCTCAGTCTAATCCAGTAGCTAAGTCCAGACACAGACAAAGGGATTCCTTTCAAAGCTTTATTCTTCTTTTACAACTTAACAACTATACCGTTTGCAACTAGATCTGAGCAGCACAGTACCTATGCCCTAAGTTGGAACAGTTGGTCCCCATTTGAAAGGGAATTACTGGCAGACCCCTGAACTTAAAGACTAGGGAGAGTCCCTCCCCTTTTCCCTTGGAGCCTCTGGGCGCAGCCGTTGTTTGCGCGCCAACCTGGCACTTCGCCTCCTTTCCGCGCCCTCCATCTGGCGCCCCTCTCTGCGTCTGCGTCGCGCATCCACCAAGTCTATCTGTGCTTGGTCACTCCCTGGACTGCTAACTAAACTAGGAATGCTGGTGGGAGGAATCTCCGTCAGCTGTTGGTCCTGGGAAAGAGGAGCGAGCTCCTCTCCCAGGAGCGACTGCTCTTCCTCAGAATCAGAACTACTCTGAGATTCTATGGGCTCAGTGTCCACCCTGACATCATCCCCGCTTCCATGAGGCCCCCCCTCATGCTCCTCCCCTGGGGCCCCAGGTTTGTGGGGGTACAGCTAGTGGAAGCGCCTCAGCAGCAACGGAGCATGCACATTTTCCGCGGGTTCCCAGGATCGCTCATCAGGCCTGTCCCAAGAATGAGGCACTGCAGCTGCCGCCAGGCCTTGAGCGGGAAGAATCAGAGAGGGGGGGGAAGTTTCCTCAACCCCTGGCTGGAGGTCAGGCTTATGAGAAAGAGCATCCACTTGTAGGTTGTTGGAGGCCTTCACATGGCAAATCTTAAGGTGGAACCGAGAAAAAAAAAGCGACCACCTAATCTGCCTCTGGTTTAAGGCACGGGCTGTCTGAAGATGTTCGAGGTTGCGATGGTCAGTTCTAACTTCGACTGGGTGCTGTGCCCCCTCCAGGAGATAACGCCAGGTCTCCAAAGTGGACTTGATGGCCAACAGTTCCTTCTCTCAGATGGTATAATTCCTCTCAGACATGGTCAGTTTCCTGGAGTGGTAGGCGCAGGGTTGCAGCCCGCACTACAAAAGGCTTCCTCGGGTCGGGATGTAACAGGATCGGCTCAGAACTGAAAAGCCTCTTAAGTTCCTCGAAAGCTTGTTGGGCAGATGCCGTCCAATGAAAAGGAGATTTCTTGCCCTTAAGGAGGTCCATGAGAGGAGAAGTGAGCCGAGCAAAACTGGGCAGGAACTTTCTGTAAAAATTAGCAAAACCCAGAAAACGTTGCAAGTCCTTCTTGGTGGACGGAGCCTGCCAGGAGAGGACAGCCTGGACCTTTGCAGGATCCATGTTGATACCATCAGCTGAGATAATGTAGCCAAGAAAGTCCAAAGAGGTTAGGTCAAACGCACATTTCTCCAGCTTGGCATAAAGATGGTTCTCGCGGAGGCACTGGAGTATGGCAGAGACATGGAGCTGATGGGCATTGGGGTCCTCAGAAAATATAAGTAAATCATCGAGATAAACAATGAGGAAAGTGTCCAAATAGTCCCTGAAGATGGCATACATAAAACGCGAAAAAGTGGGAGGGGTGCGGGCGAGCCCAAACGGCATTACTAAGTATTCATACGCTCCGTACCGGGTCCCGAAACAGGTCTTCCACTCATCCCCCTCCCGGATGCGAATGAGATTATATGCGTTATGCAGGTCCAACTTTGTGAAAATCTTGGCTCGCCCCAGGTGCTCCAGCATCTCTGGTATGAGGGGTAGGGGGTACTTGTCAGGGATGGAAACGAAATTTAGACTTCTGAAATCGTGCACCGGCCTGAGTTCTCCAGATCTCTTGGCCACAAAGAAGGTAGGAGCGCAGGGGGGGGGGGAGGAGGGGCGAATGAAACCGCGTTTGAGATTTGTGTCCAAAAACTCCCACAGAGCTCGAAGTTCCGGCTCCGACATCGGATACAGCCGGCCAGCGGGGATGGTCGCCCCTGGAATGAGGTTAATGGCACAGTCAAAAGGACGGTGAGGCAGAAGCCAGTCAGCCTCTGTCTTGTCAAACACATCCCGAAAAGCTGCATATTTCTCTGGGAGGATGACAGTCGCTGAAGGACTGCCAGAAGCAGACAAGGAGGAGGAGGAAAGGGTTAAGGCCTGGGCTAGGACTGGTGCCTCCTCCGGGAGGCAATGCTCCCAGCAGTAGGGAGACGCAAACTCCACTTGCTGAAGTCCCCAAGAAATCTGAGGGTTGTGCTTAGAGAGCCAGGAAACACCCAGCACGATTGGGTATAAGGGAACCTTGGCTAAGTGAAACTGAATCTGCTTAACGTGGAACTGGGTGCACATAGTGAGCAGAACTGTAATCCGGGTCACTGTGCCCGAAGAGAGAGGACGCCCATCAATGGTCTCCACTGCCAAGGGGGCAGGAAGGGGCAGGGTAGGAATCTTGTGGAAAAGGGCGAAGGTCTCATCCATGAAACTGGTCGTCGCCCCCGAGTCCACTAACGCTAGGGCCTCCACCCCCCCCCCGAGAGGAGCGGAGGTGAACATGCAACAGCAGATGGGAGGGTGGGGGGGGTTGGGGAAGGCACCCACCCGGTGGGGAACTGACCCCCACAACGGAGGCCCCCAACAAGCCTGGGGGGCAGCCTAGTCAGGCCTGGGGACGAGGAGGAGGGGGAAGGAGAGGAGGAGGGGAGGCAGCGGAGCAGTGGATTTCACTCGGCAGATCTTGGCGAAATGCCCCAGCTTTCCACATCGAAAACATCGGCGCTCAGCACGGCGGCGCTCAAACTCCCCTGGCGGCAGCGAGGCTCGAGTAGCTCCCAGCTGCATCGGGGTTTCCTCTACACCCAGCACCGGAGCAGGGGGTGGGGGAGGAGGCAGGGAACGTGGGGGAATGGGAGGAGGGAAATACCGGCCCCCAGCGCCCTGCTGGGTCTGCCGGCACCCCTCCAGCCGACCATCTATCTGAAGGCAGGTCTGGATGAGCTCCTCCAAAGTAGGCGGGCTGGGCATGCGCGCTAACTCATCTAAAATCTCGTCGTTTAAACCATCCGAAAACTGAGTCACTAGCGCGGCATCATTCCACTGTAAATCCTGCATCAGCAAGCGAAAGGTTGTCGCATAGCTGGAAACTGAGTCCTTACCCTGCCGGAGGCGGCGAATCTCCCGAGAATCCGTCTGCGTGCGCAGGGGGTCACCGAAAAAAAGTGCCATGGCTGTCATGAAACCTTGATAGTCCCCGAGCAGGGGGTCATTAGCGAGAAGAAGTCCCGAAGCCCATTTAGCTGCCATGCCTGACAGTAGGTTAATGATGAAACCCACACAAACCTGTTCCGTCTGGAAATCCTCAGGCCTAAGACGCATGTACAGCTCTGATTGGGCCCTGAAAATCTGAAAAAGTCCTTTCTCACCAGAAAACTTCTCTGGCAACGCCTCCAGAGAAACGCCAGGCATTTGCGGCGTGGGGGAAGCGGAGGTGGGGCGGGTTGAAACACAGCCTGTAGATTCTGCACAGCAGCCGTCAGTTGAGCCATCTGATCACAGAGCAACTGGTTCTCTTGCACCAGAGCTTGCACCGTTGGGTCCCCGGCGCCCTCCATAAGGCAATCGGAGAGAGAGAGAGAGAGGAGAGAAAGAAAAACAAAACAAAAGAGGAATGGGGACCAAGCTGTCAAGGGCTCCTTGGAGGGCTGTCTCAGTCTAATCCAGTAGCTAAGTCCAGACACAGACAAAGGGATTCCTTTCAAAGCTTTATTCTTCTTTTACAACTTAACACCTATACCGATTGCAACTAGATCTGAGCAGCACAGTACCTATGCCCTAAGTTGGAACAGTTGGTCCCCGTTTGAAAGGGAATTACTGGCAGACCCCTGAACTAAGACTAGGGAGAGTCTCTCCCCTTTTCCCTTGGAGCCTCTGGGCACAGCCGTTGTTTGCGCGCCAACCTGGCACTTCGCCTCCTTTCTGCGCCCTCCATCTGGCGCCGTTCTCTGCGTCTGCGTCGTGCATCCACCAAGTCTGCTATCTGTGCTCGGTCACTCCCTGGACTGCTATCTAAGCTAGGAATGCTGGTGGGAGGAATCTCCGTCAGCTGTTGGTCCTGGGAAAGAGGAGCACGCTCCTCTCCCAGGAGCGACTGCTCTTCCTCAGAATCAGAACTACTCTGGGATTCTATGGGCTCAGTGTCCACCCTGACACCGAGTTACTACAGATCAGGGATTCTAACAGAAAATTTCAAATCTGGTAAGAAGAGCTGCACAAAAAAACCCTGGTCAACATGTAGCCAATTGGTACTCATATTTTACAGGTGAGGAACACCAGGAGATATGATTAACATCAGGCCATCCATGGCAGATTTTTAAAAAAAACTTGGTAGTGTTAAACTGTTAAGAGTTAGAAATGTTTGCTAATCTACTGCAAATCACCCAGAGCTCTACAAGTACATTTTCATCTACCTCCTGTGTACCACTAGAAGAATAATTTCCAAACTTTGTACTGCCTGGGACAGAGAACTGCTATGGCATGAGCAGTGAGAAATTTAAAACAGAACAATAAAGTGCTCCTCTAAGCAAAGAAGTACTCTCTCCTGTAGAGACACCTGCCCATTGCATCTCTGGATCTATTGCTCTTGCCTTGTCTTCCTCCAATCAGGCGGCATACCCATGGGCAGTGGGGTCCTCTGCAATTGGTACTTCTTACTCTTACATATTCTACAAGTAACAATTAGAGTATAAAAGTGAAGTTTTAACTCAGAGAAAAAGTGTGCCTTGGCTTGCACAAGTGTGGGGAACACTGACGTATAAAGAGATGCTATGGCAGAAGGGGGCAAGCGGGCAGATTTCAGGTTTGTTAGATCTATTTTGCGTCTTGTTGTTTTTACGAGAACCTTGAGATCCACCAACTAGATCCGAGTGCAAAATAGCAGCTGGGGTAGTAGAGCCAATGACCGTCACCATCTCCAAACCATACACTGTAATATAAATCTGCTTATACAACTGCAAATCTACAACTGATGTAGTACAGATCAAAGATTCAAGCACAAATTCTAAAACTCTACCATGGTGGATCATTTTTAAAACTTCAATGTAAGCCACTGGGAGTCAGAAACTCTCATTGATCTAATGTAAATCACCTAGAGATCTACCAGTAGATCCCAATCTACTTACACCTGATATGCTGTAACATGGCTTGAAGTCACATGGTGTAGCAACTCTGTGGGAGCTAAGCAGATCTGAATTGTCAATGCTTGAATGGGAGACCACCAATATGCTATGTATGTTTCCTATATCATGATGGGATATAAATGCAGGAAGCAAGAGAAGAGGCAAAGCCTCAAAGTGATACTAGAAAGTGAATCTTTATCAAACTATAATCCTTCTGAAACAAAAAAAAGCCATATATAAATGTAACAAATAAATATGAATCCAATGGCCATATAATGACAACCATTTTTTCAATGGGAAGGTGCCAACAATGCACAGACGTAACCTGGCACTAGTAGCCTCCCGCCTGGATTATTGCAATGCGTTATAAGTGGGGCTACTTTTGAAAAAGGTCTAGAAATATCAGTAGGCGCAGAATAGAGAAGCAAGGCTGCTTACCGGGACTGGCCATTTCAAACATTAGTGCAGTGCTATGTCAACTGCACTGGTTGCCAGTCATTTTCTGGGCCCAATTCAAAGTGTTGGTCCTGACCTTTAAAGCCCTAAGGGCACAATCCTATGGATGTTTAGACAGAAAAAGTCCTACAACTCCCAGCATTCCCCAGCCAGGGAATGCTGGGAGTTGTTGGACTTTTTTCTGTCTAAACATGCATAGGTTTGCTCCCTAAATAGGACCGATCTACCAGAAGGAGGGCCTTCTCCCATATGTTCCTGCCCGGTTGCTAAGATGTTCTCCAAAGGCTTTTCTCTGGATACCACTGCCCATAATAGTGCAACGGATGGCTACCAGGGAAAGAGCCTTTTCTGTAGTGCCCTCCCCTATCTGTGAAAAGCCCTTTCCAGGGAGATTGGTGGAGGGAGCAATCCTATGGCCACTACACACTGTCTGGAGGGCCGTAGGGTAAGCTTTTTTCTGGGAACCGACCTCAGAGCTGTCCAGCCTCGTCTTGAATGCCTCCATTGTGGGAGAGCCCACCACCTCCCTAGGTAATTGGTTCCATTGTCGGATTGCTCTAACAGTCAGGAAGTTTTTCCTGATGTTCAGCCGGAATCTGGCTTCCTGTAATTTGAGCCCATTATTCTGTGTCCTGCACTCTGGGATGATCAAGAAGAGATCATGGCCTTCTTCTCTGTGACAACCTTTCAAGTACTTGAAGAGTGCTATCCTATTTCCCCTCAGTCTTCTCTTCTCAAGGCTAAACATGCCCAGTTCTTTCAGTCTCTCCTCATAGGGCTTTGTTTCCAGTCCTCTGATCATCTTTGTTGCCCTCCTCTGACCCCTCTCCAGTTTGTCTGCATCCTTCTTAAAGTGTGGTGCCCAGAACTGGACACATTACTCCAGATGAGGCCTAACCAGTGCTGAGTAGAGGGGAACTAGTACTTCCCAGGATTTGGAAGCTATGCTTCTATTAATGCTGCCCAAAAGAGCATTTGCCTTTTTTGCAGCCACATCACATTGTTGGCTCATATTCAGCTTGTGATCGACAACAATTCCAAGATCTTTCTCGCTTGTAGTGTTGTTGAGCCACGTATCCCCCATCTTGGAACTCTGCATTTGGTTTCTTTTTCCTAGGTGCAGAAATCGGCATTTATCCCTATTAAATGTCATTCTGTTGTTTTCTGCCCGGCACTCCAGTCTATCCAGATCAGCTAACCCGCCCAATTTTGTGTCATCTGCAAATTTGATCAGCATTCCCTGTACCTCCTCCTCCAAGTCATTAATAAAAATGTTGAAGAGCACTGGGCCCAGGACTGAGCCCTGCGGTACCCCACTCGTTACCTCTCCCCAGTTTGAGAAGGTCCCATTGATAAGCACTCTTTGAGTCCGATTCTGTAGCCAACTGTGGATCCACCGGATCGTTGTTTCATCTAGCCCACTTTGAGCTAGTTTGCTCATCAGGATATCATGGGGCACTTTGTCGAAAGCTTTGCTGAAGTCGAGGTATAGGATGTCCACAGCATTCCCACGGTCCACAAGAGAGGTTACTTGATCAAAAAATGAGATCAGATTTGTCTGGCAGGACTTGTTTTTGACAAATCCATGTTGGCTTCGAGTAATCATGGCATTATTTTCAAGGTGCTTCCAGATGGATTGCTTTATCATCTGCTCCAGAATTTTCCCTGGGAGTGATGTCAGACTGACTGGTCTGTAGTTCCCAGGTTCTTCCTTTTTACCCTTTTTGAAGATAGGGACAACATTAGCCCTCCTCCAGTCATCTGGCACTTCCCCCGTCCTCCATGATTTCTCAAAGAGAATAGACAGCGGTTCTGAGAGTTCTTCTGCCAGTTCCTTTATTACCCTAAGATGCAGTTCATCTGGCCCTGGAGATTTGAACTCATTCAAAGTAATGAGGTGTTCCTTGACCATATGCCTATCGATCTCAAGCTGCAATCCTTCCCCTTCAGCCTGTACTTCGCCTTTGCCAGGGGGGTCATAGACCCTCTTTTGGGAGAAGACTGAGCCAAAGTAGGAATTGAGCACCTCTGCCTTTTCTTTGTCATCTGTTATCGTTTTGCCCTCCTTATTTAATAGCTGAACCACCATTTCTTTCCTCTGCCTTTTACTATGCACGTAGCTGAAGAAAGCCTTTTTGTTGTTTTTAGCATCCCTCACTAACCTCAGCTTGTTCTCAGCTTTAGCCTTCCTGACACTTCCTTCCTCTACTTTCTGACAGTTCCTTCGTCTACTTTCTGTAGGAGGAAGTTATCCGCCACACAAGTCAGGAATTTCCTGGAAGGGCCATGTTTTGCAGAATTTGTCTCACAACAAATATTGGGGAAAGTGAAGTCCCCCATTACTACTACATCATGTTTCCGTAAAACATTGGCTTTTCACTTTTCAAAAGTTTCATCCTCGTCTTCTCCTTGGTTGGGTGGCCGGTAGTAGACTCCGACTACCAGGTTCCTTTTATTCTTTGCTCCATTTATTTTGATCCAGATGCTCTCGATGGGGCTACCAAGCTCATCCTCCTGTATTTCTGTGCAGAGATAGGTATTTTTCACATACAGTGCAACCCCACCTCCCTTTCTGTTCCTCCTGTTCTTTTTGAACAAGTTATATCCTTCAATTGCTGTGTTCCAGTCATGAGAGTCATCCCACCAAGTCTCAGTTATACCTATCAAGTCATAATTTCCCTCCTGTATTAAGTTCGTTCTGTTTGTTTCCCATACTCTGGGCATTAGTATATAGACATGGAAGACCATGTGCTTCATAGCCTGGCTTTCTTCCTACATGTGTCTGAAGACTATTATTGGGCGCTATCAGAGCTGTTCTCTCCGTTGCAGTGCATGTGCCTACGTCCATTGTTACCCCCAACATTACATCTCCCTTCCCCGTAGGATTCAGCTTAAAGCCCTCCTGATGAAGTTCTTCATGCTGTGGCCAAACACATTCTTCCCATCCTTTGTGAGGTGCAACCCGTCCCTTGCCAACAGCCCATCTTCCAGGAAGTATAGCCCGTGGTCCCAGAATCCAAATCTCTCTCGTCGGCACCACCTTCGTAGCCAGTCATTCACCCAGAATATTTTTCGTTCCGTTTCTGTCCCTCTTCTAACTACTGGAAGGATGGATGAGAAAACTGTCTGGGCCCCAAAGTTCTTGAGTTTCCTTCCCAAATCTCCTTCCCAAAAAGAACGTTTTGTGCAAAGATGGGCATGATAAAGGACAAAGAAGGCAGGGACCTAACAGAAGCAGATGAGATTCAGAAGAGGTGGAAAGAATACACAGAAGAACTATACAGGAAAGATCTTAATGTCCCTGGTAGCTATGATAATGCGGTCACTGAACTTGAGCCGGACATCCTCGAGAGTGAAGTCAAGTGGGCCTTAGGAAGCATTACTAACAACAAAGCTAGCGGAGATGATGGTATTCCAGCTGAGCTATTTAAAATCCTAAAAGATGATGCTGTTAAAGTGCTGCATTCAATATGCCAACAAATTTGGAACACTCAACAATGGCCGCAAGACTGGAAAAGGTCAGTTTACATTCCAATTCCAAAGAAGGGCAATGCCAAAGAGTGTTCAAACTACCACACAATTGCGCTCATTTCACATGCCAGCAAGGTGATGCTCAAAATCCTACAAGCTAGGCTTCAGCAGTATGCGAACCGAGAACTACCAGAAGTACAAGCTGGGTTTCGAAGAGGCAGAGGAACTAGAGATCAAATCGCCAACATTCGCTGGATCATGGAGAAAGCAAGAGAATTCCAGAAAAACGTCTATTTCTGCTTCATTGACTATGCTAAAGCCTTTGATTGTGTGGATCACAACAAACTGTGGCAAATTCTTAAAGTGATGGGAGTACCAGACCACCTTACCTGTCTCCTGAGAAACCTGTATGAGGGTCAAGAAGCAACAGTAAGAACCAGACATGGAACAACTGATTGGTTCAAAATTGGGAAAGGAGTACGACAAGGCTGCATATTGTCACCCTGCTTATTTAACTTATAAGCAGAGTACATCATGAGAAATGCCAGGTTGGATGAATCAGAGGTCGGAATTAAGATTGCTGGGAGAATTATCAACAACCTCCGATATGCAGACGATACCACCCTAATGGCAGAAAGCGAAGAGGATCTCAAGAGCCTCTTGTTGAGGGTGAAAGAGGAGAGTGCAAAAGCTGGTTTGAAACTCAACATTAAAAAAACTAAGATCATGGCATCTGGCCCCATCACTTCCTGGCATATAGAAGGGGAAGAAATGGAAGCAGTGACAGATTTTACTTTCTTGGGCTCCAAGATCACCGCAGATGGTGACTGTAGCCATGAAATTAAAAGACGCTTGCTCCTTGGGAGGAAATCTATGGCCAACCTAGACAGCATAGTAAGAAGCAGAGACATTACCTTGCCGACAAAGGTCCGTCTAATCAAAGCTCTGGTTTTCCCAGTAGTAATGTATGGCTGTGAGAGCTGGACTATAAGGACGGCTGAGCGCCGAAGAATTGATGCTTTCGAACTGTGGTGCTGGAGAAGACTCTTATGAGTCCCCTGGACTGCAAGGAGGTCAAATCAGTCCATACTAAAGGAAATCAACCCTGACTGCTCATTGGAAGGACAGATACTGAAGCTGAAGCTGAAATATTTTGGCCACCTAATGCGAAGAGAAAACTCTCTGGAAAAGACCCTGATGCTGGGAAAGACTGAAGGCAAAAGGAGAAGGGGACGGCAGAGGATGAGATGGCTAGATAGCATCACCGATGCAATGAATATGAACTTGAGCACACTCCGGGAGAGAGTGCAGGACAGGAAGGCCTGTCGTGCTATGGTCCATGGGGTCACGAAGAGTCGGACACGACTGAACAACAACAACAACAGAATGAAACAGTCCAAACTTTGTAGAAAATTACCTATCAAAAGAGTAAAAGAAATACCTGGACTCTTAGAGGTCTATCTCTTGACTAGGTAGAGGAGGTCAACCCCAATTTTTACTGACTGATTCCTTTTTTCTTCCATTTTATTGTTGGTTACCTTGCCATATTCAGCAATTAAGGGTGCAATCCTATGCATGTTTAGACAAAGAAAAGGCCTACAACTCCCAGCATTCCCTAGCCAGCCATGGCTGGCTGGGGAATGCTGGGAGTTGTAGGCATTTTCTCTGACTAAACATGCATAGGATTGTGCCCTAAATGTAGCATCAGCCAATATTTAATTGTAACCAAATGAGTTTTCAGAAAACCATGGTCAAGAATAGAACCCAGGACTGTTGAACAGTAGCCTAGAGGCTTAGCTCTTCTTTTACACTGCTAATTCTATTATCCAGTCAAGAAGAAGAGGAGGAAGAAGAAGACATTTATTTATTTATTTATTTATTTATTTCATTTCTATACCGCCCAATAGCCGAAGCTCTCTAGGCAGTTCACAAAAATTAAATCCAAGCAACACACAATAAAACAATTTAAAATATACAGAACATTAAAACCACAATATAACAATACAACCACAATAAAACCTAGCAGCAGTGCAGGAGTTTAAAATACAGATTTAAAACAGCAAAGATAAAAATTTAGAAAGCTAAAATGCTAAAATGCCTGGGAAAATAAAAAGGTCTTCACCTGGCGCCGAAAGGAATACAATGTAGGCGCCAGGCGAACCTCACTAGGGAGCTCATTCCAGAGCCGGGGTGCCACAGCAGAAAACGCCCTCCTCCTAGTAGCCACTCGCCTCACTTCCTTTGGCAGGGGCTCACGGAGAAGGGCTGCTGATGATGATCTTAAGGTCCAGGCAGGCACATATGGGAGGAGGCGATCCTTCAGGTAACCTGGCCCCAAGCCGTTAAGGGCTTTGAATGTTAACACCAGCACTTTGAATCAGGCCCGAAAATGGACTGGCAGCCAGTGCAGCTGGAAAAGTACTGGCGTAATATGAGCTCGCAGGCCAGTCCCTGTTAACAATCTTGCTGCCCTATTTTGGACCAGCTGAAGTTTCCGGACCGTTTTCAAAGGCAGCCCCACGTATAACGCATTGCAGTAATCCATACAAGAAGTTATCAGAGCATGGATAACTGTAGCTAGGCTATCTCTGTCCAGATAAGGACATAGTTGGTATACCAGCCTAAGCTGATAAAAAGTGCTCCGTGCCACTGAGTTCACCTGTGCCTCAAGTGACAGTTCTGGATCCAAGAGCACCCCCAAACTACGAACCTGATCCTTTAGGGGGAGTGCAACCCCCTCCAGAACAGGTTGAATATCACCTAGCCGGGCAGACGAACCACCCACTAACAGTACCTCCGTCTTGTCTGGATTGAGTTTCAGTTTATTAGCCCTCGTCCAGTCCATTACTGTGCCCAGGCACTGATTCAGAACAGCCACTGCCTCACCTGGTTTTGATGAGAAAGAGAGGTAGAGCTGGGTGTCATCCGCATATTGATGGCACCTCAGCCCACACCTCTGGATAACCTCCCCCAGCGGTTTCATGTAGATGTTAAACAGCATGGGGGATAAAATAGGGCCCTGTGGAACCACATAGCACAATTGCCATGGCACAGAGCAATAATCCCCCAGCACCACCTTCTGGAATCGGCCATCCAAGTAGAAGTGGAACCACTGTAGTGCAGTGCCTCCTACTCCCAACCCAGACAACCTATCCAGAAGGATACCATGGTCGATGGTATCGAAAGCCGCTAAGAGGTCCAGGAGAATCAACAGGGTCGCACTCCCCCTGTCCCTCTCCTGGCAGAGGTCATCCCACAGGGCGACCAAGGCAGTTTCCGTTCCAAAACCAGGCCTGAAGCCCGACTGAAATGGATCTAGATAATCCGTTTCATTCAAGAGTGCCTGGAGCTGTCCTACAACCACCCGCTCAAGCACCTTGCCCAGGAAGGGGATGTTGGCCACTGGCCTATAATTGTTAACATCCTCTGGGTCCAGGTTAGGCTTTTTCAGGAGTGGTCTGATTACTGCCTCTTTTAAAGTGGCAGGCACCACTCCCTCTCTCAAGGAGGAATTTACAACCTCCTGGACCCAGCCGGACAACCCCTCCTTGTTTGATTTAATAAGCCATGAAGGGCAAGGGTCAAGCACACAAGTGGTCGATCGGACTTGGCCAAGCACCTTGTCCGCATCCTCAGGCCTCAGTAATATATTACAGAGTCATACATCAGCTCTTACTTTAGTGACTACATTTTTTAAAAAAAGAAATATAATCATTGTTCCTGTAGTTGAGGATTAAGTGTTTTATTCACAATGAGGGGGTAAATATTTAAAGGCTGGTACACATGCCTAATTTTATTTTTCAAAATTTATATAAACATGCACGCGCGCGCGCGCGCACACACACACACACACACACACACACAGCCTGACTGGTATGAGTACGAGATCTGTTACTTAGCAGTCCCTAAAAAAAAATCACCATTGTTGTGCTTGAAGTGACATCTCTGGGGAAGGAGTGGGGCTCTCTGGTGTCCCCAGTGAAGAAATGGAAAACTGTTCTTAACAAGGAACAAGAAAGGAAATGACTATTATAACCAACTAACAGTAGAAAATCTGATTAGATGCTCTCACAGCGCATAAGTGCCATTCAGTCAATCCAAGAGCCAGTGTGTTAAAGAGTTTGAAAAGGAGCACATTCTAAAGCAATTCCTTCTTCATCATCATCATATCAAGGCCAGCCCTACCGATAGACAGAGTGAGGTGACCAGCTCAGGCAGTTGATTTTGATTGATGATGATGATGATACCAGAGAGGGGGAGAGATGCTTGTGGGATTTTCTGCCTCAGCTGCCAAAATAACTTCATTGACCTTGAGTATTATGCTCCTTGACTGGGGGGGGGGGAGCATTTATGTTCTTCCTCAAGCAGCCCTGCATCATATCATATCCATGACTCTGTTTCACTTCTCAGGGTCTTCCAGTACTCCTGTCTTGCAGTCAGTAATTACAGGCATGGACACTTAGGTTTTAAATTAGTTAAAATGCTTCTCATATACGTGATTTTAGCGTAAGAAAGAATGGGAGACAGAAAGACAGAGAAAAAGAGAGATCTGGCGCAAGATGCTTGTCACTGCAGTTCCATTCCAGAAACTCCTCCTAGATATTTTCTTAAGCCTCCCGTATGTAAGGCGTTAGTAGTAGAACACTGATAAATCAGAATTATGAAACAAACCGTGACACTTGTCTTTATCTTCAAAATTTAGCAAAACATGTTTTCCACATATTTTCACAGGAACATGTTCAGCTGTTGAATGTGGAACTGTTGCTGCAGTGCAGACTAGAGTGGGTCTCTAGTTCAGACTAGTAAAACGTTTGGGTAAGGGTGATTTCTCTTCTACTGGAAAAAGATTTGCCAGGCCATTTTAAGGTG
This sequence comes from Heloderma suspectum, assembly GCF_057233095.1. Taxonomy (NCBI): domain Eukaryota; kingdom Metazoa; phylum Chordata; class Lepidosauria; order Squamata; family Helodermatidae; genus Heloderma; species Heloderma suspectum. The sequence goes on from NC_139460.1 coordinate 229,683,888, forward strand.
CTGATAAAGTAAACAATCTTCAGATTATGCAGTTCCAGTATAATCATATTTGACTTTTCTTTCATCACTTTATTTGGATTTGAAGGATTTTATTAGACTTTTACAGAGGCCATTTCATTTTGGCTAAAATGTCCAGATGCATCAAGAGAAATCTTAAATCACCTATGCTGATTTAGGCTACAATCTTATACCCACTTACCTGAGAGTAAGTCCCATTGAACCCAATGGGACTTACTTCTGAGTAGATATGTATAGAAGTCCACTGTTATTGTACCGAACCCCTTTTTATTGGCCTGAAGAATGACTCATCGAAGTTTTCAGGGTCTGATTTCAATAGGCTTTCAATGCAGCAGTTCGTTATACAGATATAATATGAATTTTGAGGAATCCATAGAATGATTGTTTAACTCAAAATAGTCCGTACAGAAATGGGGCGGACTTCCTTTTATTTTTTGCATCTTATTCTGCACACTGTTAAGTAGTGGAAGTGTGGATATTTCCCACATTCCTTCAATGTTCATTGGTGTTTAGGTAATGGCTGCATTCTGACATCACTTTAATCCACAGTGGCTTAATAACCTACATACAGTAGCTTATTTTTGAAATAGTCCACGATGACCCACCACACAACTGTGCATACTTTATTAGGCTACTGTGCCTAATCTGACCTACCCTCTGCCCCTTGTCCCGCTGCAGTAATCTTGTTCAAGCAGTGGCAGTGTTTCGCCCATTCATTACATCACAGCAGGGGCTACAAGGAGCAAAATCCAAAAAGAGGGTGGCACAAATAAACCCTTGGAAGTTTGCAGGATCATGTAGGTTTGCAAATAAATATCTATGACACTAATTTTTCTCTCTTTTTCCCTTAATTTCTCCTTGTTTGCTTTTTTCCTTCTTTTCCCTTCTTTATTGTTATTTCTTTATATATTTAAATTTTGTTCAGTTCTCATGTTCACATCCAGGATCTCCCTACTTCCTCAGATTCAGACTATATGAAGAGGCGTGGGAGAGAGAAATAACTAAATGGAGACATTTCAGAGAAATTAGTCATTATTTATCCAATTCAGAATGAATACAGACCAGGTGATTTAGCAGCAATAAATAATTTAACAATCTGATGGAATGGAAGCACTGGAGGTAACTGAGAAATTATTTTATTTTTGTTCATTGTTTCAGTGATGGATATTTTATTCCATTAACTTGCTAGTGTAAAAAAATTGTATTTATGTTTACAGTATCTTGATACTGAAAGGCAAATAAACTATTAAATATATTTTTAAAAGAGAGAGTAGAAATAAATAAATAAATAAATAAATAAATAAAACCTGGAGGCGAGAGGGTTAGGGATGAAGGGATAGGGAAGATATTCATTGTATTATACTGAAACAGAGAGCCTTTCTGCATGAGGCTTTTATTGTGAGCTCATGATTCCTCACTCACAGTAGATCCTTTATACAATGTTGTCATCCTCCAGAGCGTCTCCTGTGTTTTGCAACCATTATCACATTTTTTTGTTAATGGGGAAAGTCTGGTGTTTTTCTGAATGTCATTATGGAACTCTCATGTATTTGCGCAATTCCACTGTACCACAGCACCACCTAGTGGTTGAGTAATGAAACATATAAAAAGGCAGAGAAAGACACCCCCCCCCCCAGGAGCTGATCTTAAAGGATCAGCTGATCTTAAAGGATCAGCTGATCTTAATCCCACAAAGTATCTGGAAGCAGAAGCCTCAGTAAAGGTGGAGGTTAAAAGTCTTATGTAGAAAAGCTCATAGACAAAGCCAATAAACCATTAATAACAAAAAAGTAGCAAGTAGCTGACTTTTTCGTATTTACTCTAATTGCACCATGCACAAGTAGAGGAGGTTTAAGCTTCCCCTCCCTCACAGCCACTTGTTTTCTAAAATCCTCCTTACCTCCACCCCCGTGTGTGTGCAGGGGCTAAAAAAACAAAAACGTTTCCATGGGGGCAAATTTTGGAAAACAAGTGGTAGTGGTGGGAGGAGAGTTTTAAACATGCCCTACCCACACACAGTGATCCCAATCCAGATTGGGTCCCCACACACTTACTTTAGAGAAAGTAAGAAAGAGACAGTCAGCTGCATGCTCCGTATTTAACTTACTGTATAATTTGACCCTTAACCTGGTGTTTCTGCTGTGCGCTTTCTTAAATAGATCTGATCTAGCTAGAGTGATTCATGCCTTAGTCAAATTCAGGTTGGGTTACTGTAATGTACTGTACACGGAGTTGCCTTTGAAGAGTTCTCAGAGACTACATCTGGTTTAGAACAAGTGTTCCTTGTTTTTGAAAGTTTGACCTGGCAACTTTCAAGTCAGCTTCACTGCCAATACAGTTCTTAAGACACACTCGTAAATCTAACGGCTTCCATGAAATGACAACTCTTACTGGCTCTTAGGTATGGCGAAAGAGAAACAGAAATACTTACAGAGTTTGTCACTGAGGATTAGATTATCCATAAATCACAACACTTAATGCAAGGCAAATGGGCCACGTCATTTTTGCACATTGAGGCTTGTGCATATTTGTTTGAGGAAACGTGGTCTATAGGATTCAAGAAATATAGTGGTGTCGTTGTTTCACATGAAGGCATACAAATAATAGACATAAACAAGGCTGACCTAAGGAACAAAGGATGGATTATTCTAAACTCCAAAGAGAACAAGCATAAGATTGCTCATGATATTTTAAGAGATCCTGTTGTAAAAGGTCAACATGTCCAGAACCAGAATTTAGAAATTCAGCTAGACAATTTTGGCAAATATTACTTCATGGCCTCAAACAAGAAATTATAAAAACAACAACCTCCCCCCCCCCCGACTCTCTTTATTTGTTCCAAAACTACACTGCTTTTGTGACCAGAGTGCTAGGTGTATAGACTGCCATTATAGTACCTTAGGATAATTTGCAGCTTCTCTAATAACCAGGAATTACATTCAGGAGGCAATCATTCTGGCTGGCTCATGCCCATCCTGTATCTAGGAGATTGGGTAGAGCATGTTGGATGGGAAAAAAGAACAAAGAGCTTGCAGAAGTTAGAACAGCACTCACCATAGCCTAGTCTTGTGTTAATTGCGGCTGATTCCACTATTATTAGAACAATAAATAGTTGGATGGGTGAGGGGAGCACATCTCTGCCCCCTTTTCACCCACTTTAGTTTCCAGTGCTTGCTTAGAGATTGACAGTAGTATGAGTAGTAGAGGACTACATATCTGCAAGGATCATTGTGATTAATTCTTACTTAGAACTGAAGATTCCACAGCAGTCATGCAATATGCAATCACCCAATTAACAATCCAATTAGTCCCATCAGTGTAGACTAGAGTACTGAGTGGTCAGTCCATCACTCTGATTCAAAACATATTTGCTACTGCACTAGAAAGAAAAGTCTCCACCCTCTCTTCATCAATGGACCAAAGAACCTACTTCACTCTTTCTTTTTGAGCTCACTGCCTTTTGCATACAAGATCATATGGTCACCTACACTAATTGAAGCACTGTTTCCATTCTATCTGTTTTGAACCACCACTGGAAATCATCATGGACATGAAACTGTCCCTTTCCCCTTCTACATGCCTCCGTTTTCTCCCTCAGCTTTCTGTGGTATGCACTTGTAAAAATATTACAAGTGTATTTGCATGCAACACCATTCTAATGTCCATGCCATACTAGCTTATTCAGCTTTGGGAAGTCTGAAGTTCAAACTACATGTTACATTAGTTACGTAGCATGTAGTGAATCTGGTCTTTCCTTTTACTCTAGAGTAGGTGTGTGTGGCCGCAGTTCAGATTGGGACTACTGTGCACCATGAGGAGATGTGTAAACCTTCCCCACACAGCATTTGATTCTCAAAATCACCCCACACCAGCGTAGGTGCGTGTGTGGGGGGGGGAAGCCTCCACTGACATCTATTGAGCTGTTTTTTTTTTAACCCCTCTGTGTGTGCGTGTGTGTGTGTGTGTGTGGAGTGTTAGAGAAGCAAATGGCTATGGGAGGAAGGTTTGATCCTTCCCTCATGGTGCACAGTGGTCCCAATCTGAATTTGAGCCACACATCCTACTCTAAAAAAGAATAATAAGGCTTAGCTACATAATGGGGTTCATCACACAGAGCTTGTATCCTGCTATTCAGATGGCTCTGTCATGGAAGTTTGCAGGCTCTTTAGATGATGCCATTACCCTCCAGGGTGTCTTCTACCATTTTCCCCAGCCTGTCCCGTGTTTTCCCCAAACACAAAAAATGTAGTATTTTTCCCAGCCCACGGAACAGGAGCACCACGACGTCCATGTGAAATTCTCCCATTGCAGAACAAACCGCTCTGTGTGCCTGCTGTGGGAATTTGTTTTTGGTTGCTGGGGGTGCGGTCAGGATGACGAAGGCATTGAGGATGGGAGTGGGGTTGCAGGGAAGGAGACTAGAGCAGATTTGACAGGCACGAGGGCAAGAATCGCCTGCTGATTGCATCTCCTGCCTCTGCATTCCTCAGTCGGAGGGAGAAGAGGGTAAAATGCCTCCCTGCAACAAAGGAGACACATCTGATCCCCCACCCCACTCAAGCTCAGAAGCAACGTCCTCTGTTTTTTCAGAGCACCCTATTGAGTTCAATGAAGCTTACTCCCAAGTAAGTGTGCCCAGGATTGCAGACTTACACAGTGATCTTATGTCTACTCAGAAGTAAGTCAGAGGTTTCCTGGGGGCTGCAAGAAAAGAGTACAGCAGAAGTTGAGGTATGAAAACAAGACTCCCCCCCCCCCCGCTTTGCACACATGCCAGAGAGAGAAGAACGTACTCCCTAAGTTCAAACCACGTGGCTGCCATGTAAAGAAGCCCTTCCTAATACCTCAAAGAAACTGAAAGCAGGAAGCTCTGGAAAGGATGTGGGGTTTTGCAGGGGGGTTGCTTAAAATTGACATAATGTTTCATTTGACCATCATTTCATCAGTATCTTAAGAACAAATGAACATAAGAGCCACACTGAATCAGACCAAAGATCCATCTTTTCCAGCATTCTGTCCACACAGTGGCCAACCAGATGCGTATGGGAAGCCCACAAACAGGACATAAGTGCAATGACACCCTGCCCCTAGTGTTCCCCAGCAACTGGTGTTGAAAGACATAGGGCTTCTTCACAGGGAGCTTTTATCCTGCTATTGAGATTGGTTACTCACAGAAGTTTGTGGGTCCTTCAGATGATATTATTAACCTCCAAGGTGTCTCCCGCACTAAATGACCTTTATTCCATTTTTTTAAAGAGCGAAGATAATGAGCTATCAAATTACCACCCTTGAGTTCTTCATGAGAAACAAAAAGCCACAATAAGAGGAGCTGGACCACTGCACCATCTAGTGGCTGTATGATGAAACGTATGGAAGACTCAGATAAAAGGGAAAAGGAGGGAGAAAGGGGGGGAGGAAGCATGTGTAAAGGGAGTCTGTTGTGATCCTGCATTTAAAAGGGAAGCAGAAAGCCCCATTTTAAATGCAGGATTTTAGGCTGGTGCAGAGATGCTCATATTGCCTCTGATACTAGGGATATCGTATAGCAATATTAAGTAGTAGCCACTGATAGCCTTATGCTCCAAAAATTTGTCTAATCCTTTTTTAAAGCCACCCAAGTTGGTGGCTATCCCTACATCCTGTGGTAGTTAATACCATTGTTTAACTACATGAAGAACTCCATTTTTTCTGTCCTGAATCTCTCACCATTCAACTTCATTGGATGACCCTGGGTTCTAGAAGCATGAAACAGAGAAAAACATATCCCTGCCCACTTTCTCCACACCATGCATAATGTTATGTACCTCTATCATGCCCCCTTACTTGCTTTTTTCTAAGTTAAAAAGCTGCAAATGTTATAACCTTTAGTATGCCTCATCCTAAGCACTTACTTCTTAGTGAAACAAATCAGTATCTGGCTGTAAGAACCAGATTGCATTCACTTGGAGAAAGATCAAGTGGATTTACTACTAGGTTCCAAGAACTGACTTTCTTCACTTCTTTGGAATAATTTCCCATTATTTTCCTGAATTCGACAACATAGAAAGAGGCATTTCATTTCTTTAGCTTATCTGTTGATTGAACTGCTTGTACTATCTTGCTATATTGATTTTACTTACTGTCACTATAAACCAACATTTATATAATACTTTGATCCTACCTATTTCAGGAAATGTGATGTAATTTTACATTTTTCAGTTCTGCACATAATGTCGAGTTGTTACAGTAACATTGTTAACAGCCCTCAAGACATATTACACTCCTTAGTGGGGGCCAAATTTTAAATTAGACCTCTTGCTCATGAATCTGCTGTTGAAAGAAATGTACTAATCAACACTCTAGTCTCAGTGTGCAGTGTGTGAAGTGAAGTGTCATATGGATTTCACAGCTACAATGATTGTTTTTAATTGTTTTTATACTGCTTCATTTTGTACTGCTTCTACCAAACCAGACTCTTAAAGAGGAGCTGTTTGAAATAAGAGGGAATATGCAAGTGTGGTATCGCTCCCATATTGCATAGAAAAACACACATGCAGAATCCTGTATATTGATACCAAACATTGCCTTTCCCTATTCGTATGCCATATTAAGGCAGCAATCCCATACACATTTACCTGGGAATAAGCCTCACTGAACTTGCTTCTAAGTAGATATGCATAGGATTGCACCACATGGCGCACACCAGACTCTGGTACACTTTTGTGTTGCTGGAAAACTGAGCTAACAAACATAAGGAAATCTTATACAAAAGCCCAACCTTCAATAAATAGCCCCTCAAAATCCATAGGCACAAACGTAAATGGAGCGGGGAGAGGATATATTCTCAAATTAACCCTCAAATAAACCCGGGGGGTGGGGGATCTTCACGACAACAGAATGAGAAGTGTGTTGGAGGATTACCCGGATTTTCATGGAATCAGCTTTGGTCCATCAGGGACACATGAGGCAAGATAAGCTGAGTATAGCAAACCTTAAAATCTCGTTTTCAGTGCTTGAAAGGAACATATTTCTGGGTGGGTGGGCGGAGTGGAACTGCATATCATCAAACTGTCAGGGGCTGCTCAATCAATGAGAGAGGCTTGTTTCCCGCCCCTGTCCAGGCTCCCTACTGCTACTACATTATGAAGAGCAACTAATTTCCCCCATGTGTGCAGATTTCCCTGAAGAAACCAAAATCCCCCAGTGCAGCATCTGAAGTCTCCTGATAGTCCTCCCACCCCAACTTCACCGCATCCCAGCAATCTACTGTGAAGTTATTGCTCCCACCTCATTTTTCCCCATGTGTGCACTTTTGCCTATTTCTTCCAACCTCCCCTTCCAACTCCCCCCTTTCTCCTTCTCCCTGCTCGCAAGAAGAACCTCCTGTAAACCCGAAGATCGTTACTGCAGTAAAGTGATAAAGCAGAGAAGGGACTTTACATAACAACAGAGAAACTACAGAACATCAAAGAAGCACAACATTGCAATAGCAATTTAAGAGAGCATCAGAGAAGTGAAAGCGTGCTTTAGGGTGAGTTACTAAAGTTAGCCTTCAACCCTTTGACTGCAAGGGAGCGAGATGTATTTCTTACTTCTGAGTAAACATGCACAGAAAGGGGGTATATGTTAAAGAATAATAGCAAGATACCTGAGGTGATTGTCCCTACTACTGTGGTAATGTGAGGGGTTGCTGCTGCACTCCTGGGGATTTTCTTAATGGGAATGGGAAAAACTACTTCCACTGGGGAAACAAGAGGGAATGGGGCATCCCACCCCCTTGACCACATCACTGCCAGGTCCCAGACGCACACCCAGGATTTAGGGATGTTGGAGAATTCCGCCACGGACTCCAGTGAAGCTGGATTCTTTAGAATCCAGCCCCCTGGAGTCTGTGGCGGAACAGACTACCACCCCCCAAAATCCACCCGGAACGGACCTACCTGGAGGCGGTGGTGGCTCCAGCGGCGGTGGCTCCAGCGGCGGCTCCAGGTTGTCTTCTGGCTACAACCGGGCTGCTGCGGCCACAAATGGCGGCTGTCGTAGCGGCCGCCATTTGCGTCCCTGCCAAGCTGTGATAGGCTACATAAGTATCTACGTAGCCTATCACGGCAAAAGGCAGGGACGCAAATGGCATCCAACTGCGGCCGGGGAGGATTCCGGGGGGGGAGGGACAGATTGCCTCCCCTCCCCCACGGACCCCAGCGCACTGGACCAGATCGCTTCCCCCTCCCGTGGACCCCAGTGGACGGAGGTAAGTGGAGTTTCGTACACCCCTACCAGGATTTAATGCTGGGGGGGGCATGTCCCACTGTGGTAAAACCATCAGGAAGCCACTTTAAAAAAAAGTCAGAGTTTCAGAAAGTTCCTTCTTTCCTCGTTCTTTTTCTTGGTGGGGTATTTTATTGAATTTCACTGTCACATGCTCCTTATGGAATAGGCCTAGGCATTGGACAGAAACGGCCTTGATTGCATTGGTGGATGATATGAGGAGGGCTTTGGATAGGGGTGAATGCACCTTCTTTGTTCTCGACCTCTCAGCGGCTTTTGATACCATTGACCACGGTATCCTCCTGGACCACCAGGAGGGGTTGGGCATTGGAGACACCATATTACGGTGCTTCCGGTCCTTCCTCTCTGGCAGGTAGTAGAGGGTAGCACGGGGAGAGGAGGTTTAGGACCCATTGCCGCTAACTTGTGGGGTGTCACAGGGTTCCATCCTCTCCCCAATGCTATTTAACATCTATGTGAAACTGCTGGGTGCTACCATCAGGAGGTTTGGGGTGCGGTGGCATCAATATGCGGATGACACGCAGCTCTGCCTCTCATTCAAATCTTCACCAAGGTTGGTCATAGAATCCCTGTCCAAATGTCTGGAGATGGTGAGTGGCTGGATGGAGAGGAATAAGCTGAAGCTGAACCCTGACAAGACTGAGGTACTTTTGGTGGTAGACAAGAGGAGGTTGGCAGATGTCAACCTGGTGTTGAATGGGGTACAGCTACCCTTGAAAGACCAGGTCCACAACCTGGGAGTCATTTTGGACTCCCAGCTGTCCATGGAGGCTCAGGTGTCAGCTGTGAGCCGGACAGCACTGTACCAACTCCATCTGATAAGGCAGCTGCGCCCCTACCTTCCCGACCATCTGCTCCCATCAGTAGTACATGCCCTGGTCTCCTCTTGTCTAGACTACTGTAATGCGCTCTACATGGGGTTACCCTTGAAGATGGTTTGGAAGCTGCAGCTGGTGCAGAACGCGGAGGCTCACCTGATTAAAGGCAGCCGCCGGCGTAATCACACCACTCCGATGCTGAAAGAATTGCACTGGTTACCAGTTGTTTTCTGGGCCAAATTCAAGGTGTTGGTTTTGACCTTTAAAACCCTATACAGTTCCAGCCCAGCCTATCTCAAGGAGCACCTCCAACAACACCAGATAGGTCACTCAACAAGATCAGCCTCGGATGGCCTTCTCTCTGTCCCATCAGCCAGGACAGCTAGGCTGGTGAGGACGAGGGAGAGGGCCTACTCTGTGGTGGCCCCCACTCTGTGGAACTCCCTCCCTAGGGAACTCCGCCATGCCCCCTCTTTAATGAACTTCCACCACGCATTAAAAATGTGGTTGTTCAGGCAGGCATTTGAGGTGGGCTAGGGTAATTTTAGAAATGTGATGTTTTTAATGTTGAATGTTATTGTATGAACTGTTTTTATTGTTGTACATCGCCCAGAGTGGCTGGGTGACCAGCCAGATGGGCAATTAATAAATTTAATAAATAAATAAAACCAATGGATATGGTTTATATGCTTCTATTGAATTTGCCAAAATCAACTGAATTCCTAGCCAATAATCTCTCCCCTATTTGAACCTTAGGAATGAGACTAAACAAACTGAAGATGAGCCTATATTTTGTTGACATTACTTTGTTAAAGGTACAGTGCTATGCATGTTTAGACAGAAAAAAGGTCTACAACTCCTAGCATGCCCCAACCAGAATGCAGAAATTTTCTCTTGGTGGAAATTCTTCTGGGGCAGCCTGTTTTTGAACAAAATGTGCATGCCTGTGTGTCCACCACTCCCACAGTGGTATGTGATTGGAATTTGCATGCACAGTGTGAGCCACTGTGCATGCCACTACAACGCATCTGTAGTTTTTACTTGTGTGTGTGTGTATGTGTGCACATGCTTTGATGCTTAGTGCCACATTCCATGACATTAAGAAGCCTATGCAGAGTGGCAGAAAATCCTCAGAACTGGGAATTTGTCAGCACTAATACAAAAGAGTGTTGTATCCAAGCTCCACACAAGATGCATAATGAACTCCAGCAAAACCTATTTGGAGCAAGGGGTATCAAAATACTAAGAACAAGACAGGTGGGGAAAGATACACAGAATACAGCAATCACTGTTAAGAATGTCATTATATTGGACATTTTCTGACATCACTATCCTTATCATAACATTGACTCCTTCAAGGGACTTGTCATGAATGGGGTCCCCATGTTCTAGAAAGATTTCCATCTTGGAAATGTTGATGAATACTCTGTAGAACAGGAGGTCCCCAGTGTGGCACCTATGGGTGCAATGGTGCCCGCAGGGACCTCCAACAGCACCTATGAAGGTCTCCCCTACCTGCCCCCTTCAAAAACATTGTTTGAAGAAAAACCTTGGAAAATGTTCGGGCAGTCTTCTTTCTCTCCCTTTCTAGCCTCTAGCCTTGCTCTTTCTCTCCCCTCTGCCCCTTTGTCTCCTTCTCAGCCTCTAGCCTTGCTATTTCTCTCCCCTGCCCCTCTTTAGCTCACTTTTGACTAGCCAGGCCTCCACGGCAGCCATTATGTGACTAGTCACAGCCTCCATGGGAGCCATTTTGTGTTGGTGCCCACAGCAGTTTCTCAAACTCCCAAATGTGCCCGTGGGTTTAAAGAGGCTGGGGACCCCTGCTACAGATAGTAGCACCGGAGTCTGCAGGGAATGTCTTTGTCTTGAATCTAGGGTTCTAGGAGAGCCTCAACTACTCACTTTAATTTTCACATTGTAATCATTCACTTTTTATATCAGTTAAATCAATACAACGTTTGCATGTTGTGACTTTTGAACTTCACAAATATTTGGGAAGGGAACCGCACATTTCTTTTCCTGAAACTGTATATTTTGTGTCTGGTTGTTCACTTTTAAAAGCCCTGCTACACAAAGCCTGGATAAGATCTTTTAGTAAGTGTAGATTTGCAGGAACAGTGACCAACACGTTCCACTTGCTAGAGAACCTGAATAGGACCTTTCAGTACACTATCTTCTTTTACAGCGTGCAGTTATTGGATGTATTAGTAAATCCTATATAATACTAAACAGTACTATATCCACACACGGAATCTGGCCCATCGATCAACATAATTTAGACCAAACTATAGTGCTACAAGCAGGAAGCAGACAATCACCTACATACAGAGCAAAAACCTCAAGTGAACCAAGCCACAGACTCCAGGTCATATCATACATGATATGCCGTATAACAAGGGTGCAGGACCTATTTCAGGCTGAGGGCCAATTTCCATTTTTTTTGGAGAAGCTTTCAGGGGCTGCATTCCAGTGGTGGGTGTGGCCAAAGGCAAAGGGGGTGGGGCCAAACTACCAAAAATATCAGCCTATTTTATCTTAAAGCTCTTCCTGACAGTAATTAAGCCTTAGGAGAGGCATTTCAACCTTTTAGAATGGGGAGAGTATTGCTGTATTTTGAAAAAAAAAATCAATTTTAAAAATTGGGAAACCACTAAATGGTCAGTGGTTAGTGATCAGAGGGAGGGCCAGGGGAGGGGGCATGGCCTTCTGGGGAATCCCAGAGGGCCAGATTGGGACCCCTGGGGGGGCACATTTATCCCCCAGACTTGAGGTTCTGCACCCCTGCCTTAAATAGTGAAGAAACTGCACACGTAGAATATTTCCTAGAGAAAACATATCACTGTTTTAGAGATCAGGTATATAACACTGAAGCCTGAGAAGTGACAATATATGTAGCCTTCTCTCTTTGTCATACACATACAGGGCTCATACTACCAGCCATAACACATACCTTCTGTCTCTGTCTGGTTACCAAATGCTGGGGATAAATGGGAATGCTGTTGAATTAATGCCCTGGTGCTTTTTAGCCTTCAGACGTTGGGTGGGGAGAAAAAGAGAGAGAGAGAGAGGAAAGGGGATGGCAGAAAGAAAAGAAAGAAAGAAAGAAAGAAAGAAAGAAAGAAAGAAAGATGCCACCCACTTTTGGCTGTAGCCCTGACCACTGCTGGCTTCAGCCCCCACCTATCACCGGCATGCAGCCCCCAATAGATTACCCTTGACAGAAAAAAGTTCCCCACCTTGCTCTGAATAGCAGAAGGAGAGGGAACTGGAGCAATTCCCCCAATGATTATATTAGGTGCATGTATGCTCCCCCATGCTCAACCTGTGTATCTGCAAATAAAGAGATATTGCAAAACCAAATCTCCAGTATTCTCTCTCCTGAATGCCTTGGCTTGTTCTGGATTATATTTCATTTGGTCGCCGAAGAGACCATTGCTAGATCTGAGTCATACATCATTCATTTACAAACAAATAAATGTAGATATACAGTTGGATCCCACCTTCCATTACAAGCTAAAGCCTCTACAGTGCCCTGCCTTCAGTTGCCAAGGGCTGAGGAAGCAGGACCGTGCTTGGCTTCCTACAGTCTTTTCACACATCTTGGATCTCTAGAGGCAAGTTGGCTGTCTGTATAACTGAAAGCAGTCTCAGGACTGCTCTGTGCATTTGTAAAATTGACAGAACAGCTCTCCATCTCCCTGGCAGAGGATTGGAAGGTACTTCTTCTCTTGCCCCTGGCCTATCAATGGATGGCAGAGAGTCAATTATATGCTAGGCAAGGACTCTTCAGAGTGCTTCTACAGTGAGGCAAATATGATATTTAAAGGGGTGAAACTTTTCCCTAAACAGTCAGTTTCAAATTTTCTGTTACACCAAATATTGGTTTGTTTCTGTTCCTTAGAGATGAAAATCAATTTGAAAATAATGTTGCATAAATCTATTTGCAGAAAAGTAGCTGCTCGTTGCAACAAGAAACCAGACTGCTTGCTTGGTTGCATTTTGAATGCATACAGTAAAATACAATCTCCTAACGGAAGACTGGAAGATGTCCAGTGTAAAGGGGGACATACTGGTATAAGCCCATTTTGCCAGGGACTGGAACTGGATAGTATAAGCCATGGATGGGGAACTTCCACCCAGTGGACTATCTTTGGCCTGCTAGACCTCCACTGAGTCCCCTTCCTGCCCTAATTTCAATAGGGGGAAATATTAATTAAATATTTTTCCTTCCTGCAATCCCATATAGAAATGAAACATCTTTACATTGCTGTCCCCATACTGAGAAAGGATGTATCAGTGAATAGTTAATGTCCTGCCCCTTTTGCTTCAGATCCATTCTAACTAAATAGATACAGATCTCCCCTGCTCTTTCTTTTTAATTAGAAGAAACAAACATGTCAGTTCCAAGGAGATGTGGCTGTTACAATAGTTCAGAGGGAAATCATTTTGGAGTCTTAAGCAGCTGTTTCATATAGGCATTGCTCTGTTGATCTGGCATATATTGCTTGCAATTTAAATTAGAGTATAATGCTACTCTTTATGCTGCTTTAACACAGATGACAGAGCCTTCAGGTCCTTTTCTTTGACCACGCTGAAAAAATTGCCTCTCTGAGAAAGGTTATTTCTCAGAAGAAGTTTGGTTATTCTGGTTTACTTGTAAATGTCTGACAGCTTAGGGCAGCATCCTATTGTGCCTGTGTGCTCACGGGGCCCACCACTCACGCAACGAGGCTTTGATGCTTTAAAAATAACTTGAGATGAGCAGAAATATTAGTTTCTGGAATGGGCAGGTCAGTGGAGCTCACAGAAGGGACCTCTGCTGACCTGTCCTGATCCGGAAATGAGTGTTTCTGCTTGTTTCCAGGGTTATTTTTAGAAGTGCCAAAACCCCATTACTCAAGTGGTGGGTCCCATGAGTGCAACAGAAGCAGTGGACGTGGAGTGACCCCTCTGGATACTGCCTAATGTTGGCTAAGTGAAAATGCAATATTTCCTGGTTTGCCTAAATGTAATTAGGCTCTTGGGAGTATTCCACCGGGTTGTGCTCCTTTCACTACCTTCTCTCCATTTGTACTGGCACCCCACTTTTAGTTTTGGAGCTAACTATGGTTAGCATGACATCTGCACCAATATTAATGACAGCTGGAGCCAAACCATGGTTTGCAACCATGATTAGCAGTGGATTTACGAATTGCCTGAATTTGGTTTTTTCCTCCTCCCTCCCGATCCCCTTTCCTTTTTGTGTTGTGTCTTTTAGAATATAAGCCTATAGGCAGGGACTGGCTTATTTCTTAACTTTGTAAACTGCTCTTGGAGCCTTTGGGGCTGAAGGGCAGGATAAAAAGGCTATAAATAAATAATAAATTGTAGCTTGGGCTAATTATAGCTAGCATTAAAACTAGTGCAGCCATAACACTAACCATGGTTTGCTCCAAAACTGAAAGATAAATTCCTGTGTGAGAGGAGAAGAATAAAAGGAGCCAGGAGGAATGTGAAGGCCTGCAGGGTGCTTCCAACTGCCTAACCATGGTTAAGCAATCAGGCAGTGTTATGTCTGCACCACAACACATTACATTTCTTGCTTGTGATATTTTCCTTCTCTCAACGAACAAGCCGAACTGGTTCCAGGTACTGCAAACATCAGTGCCATATTGCACAATGCTTTTGAAAATGGTTCCTTTGGGTTTATATGGGCTCTTTCATGCCATCATTAATCTCTTAATCCTTGACCTAGATGAAAAGATTCTTTTTCTCTCATCCCTATAAACTTAATCCTCAGACAAGCAGTAAAGCCAGCCATGTATACTGTAAGAGTATGTTTGAATGTTTTCCTATAATTCTCACAAAGTACAGTTGAAGGAATACACCATATGCTTTTAGGTGTGATAGCAAGTAAGCGTTCAATAGGTTAATTATCCACACCAAAGAATGTATTTTACCACAGCATTAATACCTCTTTCAGTTGCTTATGACCTAATGCTTGCAAGGGCCTGAAGAAAAGCACAAACAGCTTTAAAGGCCATTTAGTTAGTTTGTTTAGATTTTAAGTAAAGTGCCAAGAGTGCCCATCATAATTCTGTGTACTCTCGCCTCCTGTTTAAAATTTAAAGTGAAATAAAGAATTCTAATTGCTTTTAATTCATAATGGCACAACAGCTGAGTAGACAAATATAAATTTCACTTCAGCATTTTCCTTATAGCTAGAAGTTGACAGATCTCTGTTCTCTCAGAAATTTCATCAATACTTGCTTTTGTTGTGGCAGAACTATGAAGATGAAGCATTAGGCCTCACATACACCAACAGTTATGTTAGAACATCCATGTTTGTGCACTGTGAATGATGGCCACTTTCCCTGTTGATAGTGGAGACCTCTCTGTCTAAGAAGGATCAGTTGGCACCCCCTCCCCATTCCACGTACAGATGCCTCATGGACTGACAGTTGAATCTTACTTCAACACTGCTGATGGGATAGTGTCTTCTGCCACATCTGAGGAGTGGGCTGGTTTAGGGGGCATACGCAGCTATCTCCTCAAACAGGGGGTAACCGCTGCAGAGTTTAGGAGCAACCGCCAGGAGGCTGCTACCATTGCTCTCAGCATTTGCTGCCTAAAGTGGTCGCCACACTCTGTCACATGGTAGGGCTGGCCCTGGCAGTGGAGAGAGAGTTCTCTGGCACAGATATGTTTCCCTTACTTTAGTCTCAGCCCAGCCACAACCCCATCTTCACTGACATTCCCCTTGGGATTCAGAGGGAAGCAGCTCTCTGTGTCTCTCCCCCTCAGATCTGAGAGTATGGAAGACGGATCTAAATTTTACATTTCAGGAATATGCTTGCATCTCTCCCTCATCACTGCAATGCTGCCTGATTCCCAGCAGGATGTTTCTGAGAGAGCTAGTGGAAATAGGGAAATGCAGAGTACAATACAGTAATTTAATCTTGGGGCTACAGACACTTGCCAGATCTTGGTTGAACAGGGAGATCTGCAGTTCTTTCACAAGATGGAGCTTCTGAAAAACACAACAGGACACCACTGCAACTTTCCTAGGATATTAGGAAGGGCTGAACACAACGCATAATAGGCATTCCATCTTTCCCAAATTTGATGAATCTGCTGACCAACCTTACCTCAGCCTTGTCTGGCTTCACCTACATCCAGTCATTCCCCATGTCTAGATAAATGAATGGTTGCCATTCATTCCCTTGGGGAAAAAGTGAAGTGCTGCATCTGGAGATGATGATGATACATGGGGGCTAACAATGGACAATCCTGACAATGGACATCCTGACAATGGATGGAACACAGAAACACAGAAGAACACTGTGCGGAGTAATGCCTCTCCATTCACTTCTGATGACAGGTCGAGTGCTGCAATATATTTCCAACATTCCCTCCACAAATATCTGGAGTTGGGATGCAAATGAAGGAGGAGGAGGAGGAGGGAATGAAGCTCTTCTTGGGGTAGGATGGAGGGAAGCATGTCAGGGCCTGGAGGCCATCTTCACTCTGAGGAAATGGAACAGATCCAGACCAGGTTTTGAAAATGTGTTGGTCTTACCGCTTTTGGCAATTGCTTTTCCATCCCTCACCTCCACCACCACCACCATCCCTGGTCAAACTTGATGGGCCTTTTGCTAGTTATTGACAAACCTCCTGTTCCCCTTCAAACAGTTCTGAGAACCTGATAATCTTCTTCTGTAGTGAATAAGGTAGCTGGACGTTAATACAATCTGCATGAAATTGGAGTCCAACAACATCAGTTCCAACACCAGCTATAGGTAGGGATGTCAGAGAATTCCGCCACGGATCTCAGTGAGGCCGAATGCCAGTGCATTCGGCCCCCCAAAATCTGTGGCGTAATGGCCTGCCCCCCGCCCCCCCGCGGATCCCCCCTGGGACGAGACTTACCTGGGGCGGATCTTCCGGGCAGCGGCAGCTCCGGCGGCGGTGGCTGGTCTTCTGACCGGCTGCCGCTGCTGCCATTTGTCTTGTAAAAAACAAAACAAAAAACGACGTGATAGGCTACGTAAATCTTCACGTAGCCTATCATGGCTGGGTTAAAAAACAAACAAACCCACATATGCAAATGGCGGTGGCTTTGGCCGCCGCCATTTGCGTTCCTTATTTTACGTAGATTTACGTAATTTACGTAAGATTTACGTAGGCTAAAACGGTGAATCAAAAAGGGACGCAAATAGCACCCGCTACGCTATTTGCGTTCCCCTTTATTTTCGCCATCATAGTCTACGTAAATATTTACGTAGACTAAGACGGCCAAAAATAAGGAACGCAAATGGCGGCGGCCGTAGCCGCCGCCATTTGCTTACACGGTTTTGTTTTTTCCCCCAGAGCCCTCCGCGGCCAGAAATCCAGCTGCGGACGGCTCTGGGCTGGGCTGGGCCTGGCCTGGCCGGCTGCTCTGCGGAGCTGCCGCGGAGCACAGCCGGCCGTGGAGGATTCCAGGGGGGAGGAATGGATCGCCTCCCCCCCCCCCCGTCGAGGATTCTGGGGGGAGGGACGGAACGCCTCCCCCCCCACCATCAACATAATCCATGGAAAGGTAAGTGACTTTCGTACATCCCTAGCTATAGGGTTTCTCTTTTCCTCCTCTTCCATCTGAGACTATTCATTCCGAATAATGACTGACTGGCATTAATTTGCTGTGACAGTATTGCAGTGCATTGCTTGAAGGGCATCTATCAAGACCCATCATTAGAGTCTATGGAGCCCCCTAAAGCCTCTGATGGATGTGTTAATCATCAAGTGCCAGAGCATCCTGTGGACTCTGTTATTAGCAGGGCTAGTTAAGTCAATGGGTTAGTTAAGAGAATGGAATGCAACATCAGTTTCAGTCCTGTTAATGCAGCTGATTGAACACAGATGGGTAAATTCATATTTTTTCCCTTTATGTATTTATGTATTTATTTATTACATTTTTATACTGCGCAATAGCCGGAGCTTTCTGGGTGGTTCACAACAATTAAAACCACAAAATACAGCATAAAATTTAAAACTTTAAAACTACAGTGTAAAAGTAAAAGTAAAATAAAACTTAGCAGTGCACAGATTTAAAATACAATGACAGATTTAAAAAGACAGAACTAAAAGACTAAACTGCCTGGGAAAATAAGAAAGTCTTCACCAAGCACCAAAAAGAGTACAACATAGGTGCCAGGCGAGCCTCTCTGGGAAGCTCATTCCATAACTGGGGTGCCACAGCAAAAAAGGCTCTCTTCTTGGTAGGCACCTGCCTCCCTTCTTTTGGCAGGGGCTCCCAGAAAAAGACCATTGAAGACTGAAAAGTATAAGTGTGGATTGTTTTCCAAGGAAATCCAGATGTTATAGTAAGAATAAATTGTGTAAATTAGGCAGTTTTGCATTTGCCAATTTGCTTATTCAGCTTCCTGTTTTCAAAATTATTCTGCTTCAGGATTTCATGCTTGCATAGAATAGCCATACACACATTTTGGCTTAGGAGAACCTTTTCTTGCCATTTCACTTGTCTGCCAGTGGGAAAGTTGTGAAACATTTAATGCTGGTGTGGACACTGAATATATGTGTGGGGATGGGGGCGGGATAGAGATGAGGCTAGAATTCTGGAGAAAAAGTCCTGCACCAAGCGTCTTTAGATTACTGCCTGCACAGACGCTACGCATACACAGTTTGTATGCACATGGGGCGGGTAGTTCACTGAATATGTGTAGGTTGGGCTTGGGCTTGCCAATACAATCCTACTTCCTTCAATGCATGTTCAGTGTACAGTACACAGAATAATATTTGCACAGGGCTTCCGTCCTGTCTTTTACAGTAACACAGGGAAAGAGGCCCAGCCAAAGCCTCATTGATTTAAATAGCAAAGTTAGGCACACGTTTTAAACTCTTCCACTGAAATCAGTTGGACTTGAAGTGCTTACTTTGGGCTGGGATTATGCCTCTGTAAGGTGCTGGGGTGGATCTTGAACCGGGGCCTCTAGCAGCTTTAACTACTGCACTGCCAGCATTTAAGTGCCTCAAAAGGCCAAGCAGACTAGACTGTATCGATCAAGTGCTGCATTCACGGTGCAAAATGTCAACTGTCACCCCCCCACGCACACACACACATCGTTCAGCTTTTATGCTGTCAGTTGACTCCACAAGGCACTCACCACACACCAGGCCTTCTAAAACCCTGGAGACCAAGAGTGCCTAAAAGTGGCCACCCAAAGACTGCCTCGCCTTGCCTCCTGGCTAAGGTGGCTATGTGTCTTTCAGTCCTCCATTTGAAGGGCTGTCACAGGACAGTCCTCTATTTGAAGATGTTCTCTGTTTGGAAGGGTGTCCAGTCCAAAACCAGTTTAGAGATTTAAAAAACCATCAGAAGGAAGAGCTGGGCCTTGAAGCTGTCCATCAACAGAACCTGGACAGCAGACTGAACTGGTCACAGACTTACCTGCTATGGCGAGACGTTCTATATTTCTGTTTAAATTATAGTAATTATTTCCAAACGTACACATATATGTATCAACATATGAAAATTTCATGCAAATCAGTGTCCTCTTTTTTGGCAATGTGTAAATGGCTACCTATGCCTGGCTTTGACCATGCTTGCTGCCACTTGCCCTCTCACCCTTTCTGCTTGTGACATAACCAGGCTTTTCCCTAGCTATGGCTGGTCCCAGAGTGGAGCCAGTTCCTAAACTTCTCAAGCAGTATTTAAAACAAGAGCAGCAACAGTGGCAGAATTCACCTGAGTGACAATTGCAGTTTATTCTTCTTTTCTCCCTCTAATTATGTATACGTTTCTAAACAGTGGCTTGGCCATCACATTCTTCTTCTGCTGCTGCTTATACACTGTATATTCACACATTTCTTTCGAACTAGCAAAGGCTGTAAATGGGAGATACCTTCAGACTTAGCTCTCTGAATGGAGCAGTGTCCTGTAAAAGTAGAAGCAAGCTGTCACCCTTTCATGTGATAGAAGAATTCCCATCTCCTTGGGTGACATACAAGCAATCAGGCTTGACAAGGCAATAGTGGGCATTGCTGGCTTGAATGCCGGAAGCACAATGGTGCTGGAGAAAAAGTTAATTAATTCCACATTTGGACAGTCTTCTTGTTAAATGCTTTAAATAGCAGTAAATACAGCAACAGCATGTCTTGCATAGGGTGGCCATTTGCACATCACCAAAAAAGAAGTGCATCATCAAAAAAGAGGAGTCAGGTTTGCATGTGCTAATTTATACATAGAGATGCAAATTTAGAAATCATTACTATAATTTAAATCGAAATACAATACATCTCACCGTAAGGGGGAAGGCTGTGTCAAGTAGCTTTTGCCAGTCTTCTGTCCAGCTGCTAGATACCTATGGGGATGTTCAAGGTCCACGTGCTTTCTCTTCTGATGGTTCTTTATCTTTAAGCCAGACATGGACTTGATAGCCCTTCAAACAGAAGGCCCCTTCACATAGATGTCTGTCTTTCTGGTAGACGCTCAAATAGAGGACTGTCCTCTGTAAAGTGGGGCATTGGCCACCCTAGTAACCATGCATTGTCTCCGATCTGAAATTATTTTAGTGGTTGTTGTTGCTTTTCAGAGGAAAGAACCAAACTGTTACTGATTTCCAGCGGTTTCTACTGTTTTCAGGGGGATAAACCAATTTGGAAATGTCCACTTTTGAGGGGCATATTTGTCTCCAGTTGGATCAATAGCAAAGCTGCTTTGTAATAAACAAACAAACAAACAAACATTTATTCAGAAAATACTTGCAGCAATTCTCCCCCCATCCCTGCCCCAGAATTTTTGTGTGGAACTATTACTGCTGTTGCCTCAATAGCTGGTGATGTCTTCCATAAATTTGATCACATTATTCTAGAGCACCAATCAGATCTCACCTAGCAAATGGGATACTATTAAGCACTGATATATGGTATAAGGAACTCCAGCAAATAAAAATAACGTAGGTCAGCAGAGTCTATCAGATAATGAAGCCAATGGGAATTTCATTATATAATGACATTTAACAGAATGACATTGTTGAGTTGGAGGGAAAGGGTTCACAATGCATAATGGTTCACAATAAACATTTGAGACAAGTACCAACAAAGAGCCAAGAGGGGGAGCATTTTCTAAAATGTGTGAGTAATTTTGTTTCAGCCCTGGATGGATCCATATAGAAAATTGAAACTAGCTTTAGTAAAACCAAAGCTTGTGGCTTCAACAGAGTCTTGTAATTTCTCTCAGAGCCTGTGGCAGCACTGGGTGGGATTTATACCAAGCTGAGCCGAAAGTATTCACAGTTCTTCATAATCAGTTTTGGCAATATTAAGAAAGCAACTCCCTGTTTCAGCTTTTTTTTTTTTGCACTTCTTTAACAATTCCTCCCTTATTCATTTACATTGTCTTCACTCTCACTTGCCCTCAGGGCCAGTCCAAGACATTTTGTGACCTGAGGCAAAGGACAAGATGGCGCCCCTCCCATTCCATATACGAAAGCTGACTGGGCTGGCAGATGAATCTTTCTTCAACCCTGACAATGGGACAGCATCCTCCATCACACATGAAGGCAGCAGACAAGCTTAGGGGGTACAAGGCAGGCCATATAGCACACAATTCTGTCCTCCAACCCCTTGCTGCTACCTCACAGCATTTGTTGTCTGAGGCAACAGCTTCACTTTGCCTAATGGTAGGGCCAGGCCAGCCCTGCTTGCCCTCACTGACAACAGGTGGTGCAGGTGAACCGTCTCATGCTCTAATGCATGAAAGGGTTGTGGGGATGCAGAGACTAGCTCTTCTACCTGTTAGCTGCATATTTGGTGACCACGAAAAGGGGGCCCATGTGCATGCAGACACAGAAAGTATGCAGAGATCTTCCACGCAAGTGGGGATCCTGATCGAGCCAGGTGGGGGGTGTCATGGGTGGGGGGTGGGCAGAGAAATTATGAGGAAATGAAGATGGCAGGTAGCTGAAGCCTCACTTGGTCCTTTGCTTCTAAGCATTGTTGACCCTGCTGCCCTATTTAAAAAAGGTCTTAAAAAGAGAAAGAAAGGGAATACCGTTCCCCTATTGTTCTCACCACTGCCTGGTGGAAGCACCAAGGTGGTACAGGGGCCTTGGAGAGCAACTCACCCAGGATCCCCTCAAACATGGAGCCAAGCCTGCCCATGATGCATCTCTGTGCTTATAGATGCCCAGTTTACATATTACAATTACTTATTGCTTCTGCTCCTTGATCCTTTTCTATACAATAGAAAATATAGCAATATATTTTCATTGAGTGCAACAGTTTGCTATTTGTTTTCCCAACAGCCAACTATTTGCCCTTCTTTTAAGGCAACATCAGGGTAAATCTAAATTCATTTCTCAGCCTTTAGTCTGCATAGCACTCCCATTTCAAATTATATTTGTAGTTCCCATTATCTGTGCCACACATACATGCCTCTGCATGATAGTTTATTGAAGCCCTTTATCATCCAATAAACCCATCTTAATTTTTCAAATATTAGCTTATCCAGAGATCTTGAACACACAAGTTAACATACACGCCGACATTTGACACTGCCTGTGTGAACCCCTCCCCAGCATCAATAAATGGGCTGTTTCTACCTGCACCTTCCCTTTTCTTTTCTCCTTTGGATGTAAGCCAGAGCGTGTTCTCTCCCAAAGGTTCTTTCTCTTTTCAGGATTTGAATCTGTAGATCTATTTCCCAATATTAAAAGCTGTCTAAATATTGGCAGTGAAGTCAATCAGTGAAGACTGATTGCCTGAGCTGGTGCAGAATTAGGGAGGTGGAGAATTAGGGCTGTGCACCGCTTTGGCCCAAGGTCTGAACCCCGAGTCGAAGCGGGCCACTTTGGGACACTTCAGGCTGCTTCCAAGATGAAGTGGAGAGGGCATGAAGCAACCTAAAGCAGGTCAGGGGTTCCCTGAAGCGTTCTGTGCACTTCGGAGCATTGGCACCCTGGCCCAGCTGCACTGGCACATCCAGCTCCTTACCTGAAATGACTGACAGAAGATGCTGCCACCATCGCAGCCAGCTCCTGAGCCCTAGATGCGCATTGGCTCTTTTTGGTGGGAGTCGCCATTTTTAAAATGGCGGCTCCCTGCAACAAGAACTGACATATGACCAGGGCTCGGGACCTGGCAGCAGCAGGCAGTGATGACAGTGGCGATAGTGGCAGTGGCGGTGGCGGAAGAGGCAGCATTGGCAGCCCAGGTAAGGAGCTGGGGGTTTGCACAGGGGTGTCGTGGGGGGCAAGTCGGATTTGGATGGCCGAATCCTGCTTCAGGTGTGGGGCTGAGTCGGGTCAGGGCCCCCCTGAATCAGCCTGAGCTGAATTGGGCCCGCCTCCAAAGCCACAAAGCAGCTTCCAAGTCAGATCAGGGGGTCCCTGCACATCCCTATGGAGAATGACGTTTGAGGGAAAGGTTAGAGGGCAGACAACTGAGACAAGAAGAGGCTAATTATGAGAGGTCTGACAAAAACTAACAGTGCTTAAGGTCAGGAGGGGCTGTATGACAGAGCGGGAGAGGAGTACTAGGGATCTCAGTTAAGAAATGAGGTGGCAGAAGGAAGTGAGGAAAGTAGGCAGTGGCTTGAAACGTGGGAAATGAAGGAAGCAATAAGCGGTGAAGACATGAGGCTGAAGAAAGCCAGAGGACTAATGTGGGATACTCTACCTGCTCTCTTCCTTAAGGGTGTATTGTCTCAGGTTAAAAGCCAGCTTTCCCAAGAAGCCTTCTAGAGTGCTGATTGTAGATTCCCTCTGCTGCTGGGATGGGTAGGGCCTCTCCTCTTTGATTGCCGTTGTTATTTCTTGCCGGGGTTTTTCATTTTGTACATTGCTTTTATTGATTGTTTAATTTGTTTGATTTTTATTGGAAGATGATTTGGATTCCTTGAAGAAAAGCAGGAGATAACATTTTCAAATAAAGGAAGGAAGAGCTACAAAGGAACTAAGGCTGAGGGAAAACCTCACAAAGGTACATACAAATGGGGGCTGTGTACTGTTGGCATTAAGGGCCAAAACAGACATTGCTTTAAAGGTGTTGATGCTAGCAGGAATGGCTTTCATTTTTACTCTAGAGTAAGTGCAGGGGCCTTGATGTGGGTCAGGCCCCTAGTGCAGGCTTTAACCTTCCTTCCCACTATGGGCCTGATCTTGAAGAGGGCCCCTGCACCTGCAATGCCTATTGCAAAATAGTGATCCATTTGCTTTATGGATCTATTTATGCTTTAAAAGGCAGTGGGTGACCAAGAGAGGGAGATAACAAAGCAAGGGGTTGCTAGAGACTAGACCCTAATGTGAATTCTGCCTGTAGTAGATTCTTTTAGTGCAGCTTTGGGACCTAGCAACTCTAACCAGTGTGTGCGTGTGTGTCTATGTGAGTTTCACATATTAACAGGTAATGCCCTATAAGTGTTTAAGGCACACTTATTCCCTCTTGAACTTTCTATAATTATGGGGTTTAAATCAATTACTCTATCCATGCTTTGTTTCCCACTCTTTGGGAATGCAGGAGAAAACTGATCAAGCACACTTGAATAGCTTAGTTTGGTGCTTTAAAAACAGTTCTGGAATGCCTTGCTTCTCAACTTGGTGCATTGTTGAGAATGAGGAGTTTTAAGTATCAAGCTGTATGTTCTGGCATATTGATAAAGCTGTTTACATTTTTCCCTCACAATTTCTTGAGAATGCACTACAATCCCTAGGATTTTCTTTGGTTTAGTGTACACCAAGGCAGAGGTAGAACAGGTTGTTTATCCACTATACAGTATGTGTGGGTAGCTGCGTAGTCTGTCTCACAATGAAAAAGCTATTTCTCTCATGCCTACTGAGTGGTGGTGGGTCATGCGCATCTCAGTCTTATGCATATTTACTTGGAAGTAGGGGTGGGGCAGAAATTTGCTTAGTTTGCATTTTAGTGTGAACTTACTTAACCATTGAACCAATACATGAACTTTAGTTCTCCTTTGAAATTCGCCTTTGCAATGGTGTTCTGCAATTTTAAAAAAAGTGTACAACAATGCATATATTAGGGAATAGTGCATACAAAAATGTATATATTAGTGAAAGTATTGTTAAAATGCATTATATTCGGAAAATTGCTTGCAAAGATGTCTATATTAGGCACAAAAATGAATACTACTTTTCATGTGAACTAAAAATAATAATTCTCAAAGTTTGAGATGAACCAAATTTAAAAATGAGAAACTGAGAGAAACCAAACTTGACAAACTTGTCTACTCCTACTTGGAAGTAAGCCTCATTGTGTTCAGAGTGGCTCACTCCGAGGTATCTGTGCAGCCTTAACTTTACATTCCCATTCCACCAACTCTTAGCTTTCATGCTGAATATACTAGAATACATTACTCAGTAGCAAGTCCTATTGGCGTCAATGGGACTTTCGTCCAGGTACACAAGTAAAGGTTGCAGCCAAATAGTGAAATAAAGAATTTTAATTTTAAAATAATAGTATTTATTGTTTGTGGAGTGCCAACAACTAAGATAAGGGAAAACTTAGCTGTACTGAGCCTTTCTCTGTCAGTTGAAGTTCCTTATTCTCTGAGTGAATTTTATTTTAGAGAGTATGTCTGCCTTCCTGCTCCCTCAGATCTAGTGGCCATGCTTTAAAATGGCCTGAAAAATACAACCAAACTGAAATCAAGCCTCCTTTAAGTCTCTTCTGCTTTTACCAGTTTGTTTCATGACTGATCAGGTATCTTAACACTCTGATACACTTTGCTCTATGATTTTTCTCCCATAGAACAGTCTTCATTATCTTATCTCAATCAAATGTGTAAGCTGTGACAATACAAACCCATCAACATGGAGGAGACTACATGAAAGGAGGCTGTTTACTGAATTGTAGTAGAATAAAATACAGAGAAAAGAGCATAGGGCTCAGATTATCCAAGACTTTTAAAAAAAACTTGAATAGAGTATAACTTTTAGATTAGGCATTACTGTGGGCCGATCTACATTGCGCCCACCATCGCAATGAATTTGGTGTCCCATCAGGTTAAACGCTCTCGCATTAAAACATGATTATTCACACTCACCCATTTTCCCCGTTGCAGTGCTTTATCGAATGCACAAGCTCGGTTCACACTCGAGTGCTGTGCTGTTTTCCTGCACACGCTTGTCTGATCTCGGATGCTAAGCATCCTACTGGTAACTGCTGGTCAGCCCCGGTCAGTAGTTGGATGGGCGACGGCCTGGGAATCAGGCTTCCTGCACTGAGCAGGGGGGGTTTGTATTCCTTCAAATGAGAATAAGTTTTACCCCCTCCTATCCCCTGCTCCGGATTTTTTTTTTTTAAAATTCAGGCGTTATCCTCGCAGAATCGGGGCTTCTCCGCGATGTTTTTTTTTCTAATTGAGGCATGATCTTGGAAGCTTCGAAGATCATGCCTCAATTAGAGAAAAAAAAATCGCAGAAAAGCCCCGATTCTGCGAGGATAACGCCTTAATTAAAAAAAAAACAACAACATCCAGAGCGGGGGATAGGAGGGGGTAAAACTTCCACCAAGAAGACTTTCTAGTTATCCTGTCAATGCAAATGAAGCAGCCACTTGAAAGTGACGGTTGACTGATGATTACCCTATTTGGGTTGAGAAAGAAAGGAATGAGGCTGAAGGTTGAGTTTTGTACAAGTAGGGGGCACTGTGGGTGGTCTCCAAGGGGCTGTATCTAATGTTAGTTCAACTTAAGTCCCATTCATTTCAATGGATTAGTCTAAGCAGAACTAACACTGGATAAAACCCAATGCTAAAAAAGGTAAAGAATTAAGAGGCTAACTATCAGCACTGTTCCAGCTGCTGTTAATCATGCTCCTCTAGTCTTAGCTGGAGACATCCTTAGTTGGTGGAAACACTGATTCTAAAATATAACATACAGATGTAAATGAAAACCCTGCATCGTTCATTATGTATGTATTTCATTTTTATTTAGGACATCTGCACCACTGCTCTCTCCCTTGTGGATAGTCAAGATCAGCCTACCAAATTTAAAGGATTTAAAGAGCTCATACAAAAACTGTCCATATGGTCACTATCAAAAGCAAACATGCATAAAAATGACTGGATCTGAGTAAACAGCTGTTATTGATCTTTGCAACTAGTGCAAGATTCTTGTTGCTATACCTACCCTTGCTTGCTTAATAGGCATTTCCCTGATTATCAAGTACTTGATCCACATTATAAAGTAACCTTTGGTCCTTCTAATTGGCACGATTAATTTATCTGACCTAGGTTTGAATATATAGATCGTATCTAATTTATCAGACAGACAAATGGTTATAAAAATATTTTCCCCATATGCTTTCAAGTCGTTCAAATGCAACACTTCACTATACTGAACATGTCATTCAGATCTACACAAGCCTTAACTTGTTACCTCCAGCAGTGTTATCTGCAACCATAGATTCAAAGTACACCCTCTTCTGGACACAAAACAAGCAGCTAATGTAAATTAGACCCTAACAGTCCCATTTGTTGCTACAAATGCCTTCCTCCTGCCAGCGGATATGCACAAACTAGGGATGTACGAAAGTGACTTACCTGTTCGTGGATTATGTTTATGGGGGGGGGGAGGCATTCCGTCCCTCCCCCCAGAATCCTCGCCGGGGGGGGGAGGCGCTCCGTTCCTCCCCCTGGAATCCTCGAATGGCCGGCTGTGCTCCGCGGCAGCTCCGCGGAGCAGCCGGCCAGGCCCAGCCAGGCCAGAGCCATATGCAGCCGGATTTCCAGCTGCGGAGGGCTCTGGGTAAAAAAAAAAAAAAAACGCGTACGCAAATGGCGGCGGCTACAGCCGCCGCCATTTGCGTTCCTTCTTTTTGGCCGTCTTAATCTACATAAATATTTATGTAGACTATGACGGCGAAAATAAAGGGGAACGCAAATAGCGTAGCGGGCGCTATTTGCGTCCCTTTTTCATTCACCGTTTTAGCCTACGTAAATATTTACGTAGGCTAAAACGGCAAATCAAAAGGGGACGCAAATAGCGCCCGCTACGCTATTTCCATTCGCCTTTATTTTCGCTGTCACAGTCTACATAAATATTTACGTAGATTAAGACAGTAAAAAGAAGGAACGCAAATGGCGGTGGTGTTACACTTTTTTTTTAAACCCACCCAACCATGATAGGCTACATAAAGATTTACGCAGCCTATCACGTCATTGTTTTTGGTTTTTTTTTAAACCCAGTCATGATAGGCTATGTAAATCTTTACTTAGCCTATCACGTGTTTTTTTTTTCACAAGCCTGGAAATGGCGGTGGTGGCAGCCGGTCGGAAGACCAGCCGCCGCCGCCACCGCCCAGAAGATCCGCCTCAGGTAAGTCTCGTCCATGGAGGAACCACGGGGGGGCGGGGGAGTGGCAGGCCATTCTGACATGGAGTTCAGGGGGCTGAATGCACTGGCATTCGGCCTCACTGAGATCCGTGGTGGAATTCTCTGACATCCCTAGCACAAACTAGGTTTCCTCAGTCACGCTATTGGAAGACGCTCTCTATCTTGTATGGATGCGACAAGTTGCTCCAGTGCTGAACTGGTCTAGAGTGCTGAGCCTCTCTACAGGTGGCTCCGATATATAATTAGTACCAGTGGACAAAGGTTTCAGCATAATGTTGCAAACTTGAGTTACTCAACTGCAACGTTAGAAAATTAACACAGGGTGTATTATCTGGCCCAGATATATTTTTATGGAATGCGGCCCTATAGTCAAATCCCTAGACTTTAGCTTAATTTGAAAAACCCATTAAAGAGATTGAATACACCCTGGAATTGGAAATAAAAATCTCTATGTTGAATGTATATCATGTTGCTATTAATTTTTCTAGCTGCCAACTTTTAACATTTTCCCAGAGTGCACTTGGTGGTGCTGGATTGCAGGAAGTGGAAACTTATAGTTTATAGTGAGGTTTATAGCTGGCAAGATAAGAAGTAAAGCTTACAATCTAGACTTAAAGATGTATAGTCCACTCTGGATTTCCATAGAAATCCCTGAACTCTGCCTTCCTTGATATAAAAAAAAAGGGGGGGATTCTAAAGATGTCTTCATTGTCCTGATTTTGATCTAACTAAATTAGGTGGGTATAGAATTACACCAAGAGAGTCACTTTGAATGATCTCCCCCTTTATCGCAGCAATACATTGTTTGCCCTTACAGCCTGGGAGCATTACTTTCTTGCCCAGGTACCAAAGCCAGTATATTAATCCTGCTCACATCTGGATGCCCCAGTCAAGAGCACCATAATCATGTCTTTTTCTGACAGCTTCTGTCTGCTGGAGTCTTTTAAAATTCTTCACAGTTAAACACCATACATACATAATTTTAGAGAGAAACAGTAGTCAAATGTACAGTGTTGCTATCCTGTCTTGAATTAAGACCACAATAGTTATGGGATCTGTACCCAGCAAGGTTTGTGCGTTAGGGCAAGTGACAGATTCTGGATTTGACTGCATCTACACTCTGGCTTCTCTGAGGCTGTACAGGCTAGTGTATGGTTTTTGCAAAATGGCTGTTTAATTGTCCCCTCCTGTTCTAAGCTATCCATCTTCTCTCCCCTTCTTTTCTCCTGTTTCTTCTATCTCAGATTCCTGTTCGTCAGTTCAGTGCCTACTCTGTCCCCATCCGTCGAAAACCCTGTCTCTGGCCTCCCTGCTCTTAGGCACCCTGTTTCCTGAGGCCACTTCCCAATCAGCTTTCTGGTCCTCTGTCCTCCTACAATGATTGTACAGCTGCTCCAAGAGTACAGTATCCAAGACCATGTTTAAACAGTTGTGTTCAAAGCAAGAGGTAGCCTGGTTGATTTGTTCTCCCTTAAATCTATGCTAGGATGGCCATGTGTCTTCTTTTACAAAGTCCTCTTTGAAGGGCTGCCAGAAGACCATCCTCTATTTGAAGGCATCCTCTATTTGAAGAGCTGCCCCATCCAATTTTGGTTTAAAAATAAAGAATCATCAGAACTGTTGCCACACCCCTTGCTCCCCATCCAGAAAAAGCAGCAGGGAATCCTGACCCCCAAATTTCCTACATTCCCACCCAGTGTAAGTGTGTCACCAAGAGGTCTACTTGTCTACCTTCTTTCTGCACAGAAACAAGACTTCCACAGCTAGGTAGAGCCATACCACAATATTGCCCATACGGAATAGCTCTAAATCACTATATTGCTATAGCACTATACTGGTATAGTGATGTAGCGATTTAGAGCTATTCCCTATGCGTGAAATTGCTATCATGGGGCTTCAGAACTGCGAATTTCATTGTCTTTAGGATTTCTTTAGTATTTTGTACAGTTGTGCTTCAATGTTTCCCATTTTTCTCTGCCTTTGGGTCTCCGTTTCTTAAGCCCTTGGAATGAAAAGATGGTGGGAAAGAAAAAGGACCCCCAAACCACACTGTAATGAGACTCTGAAGTAGTGTGATTTTGACTTGCGCTATGGCGATTTACCAATTCAGCACCTTCAGGAGATTTCGGGGGATTCAGCTGGGAAAGATTACAAGACAGAAGTGAACACCAGAGAAAAGAGCTAGAGGAGAAATCTCCACTGGCTTTGATCCCAAAAAGACATACCACAAGAAGGAGCAAAAGGAAAGGGGGAATACAGCCTGCAAGTTTCCAGCAATGAGAAGCTGTACTAGAGCAATTTTGACATTGTAGTACATTGCAACAATGCTTTAGTGATTTAGCAATTTTCTGGGATTTTCCGAAGAAAGAAGACCAGTGAAGTACAGTGAATGGCAAAGCAGAGAGCACTACTGAGAGGCAGAAACACCGGGAGGGCAAACAACTACTGCAGGGCAAGGAACCAGACTGTCTCCTCCACATGCTACTGCACAATGGAGGCATATCAAAATAATAGTGGATAAAGGGAGGGCACCACCCCTTGACCAAGATCACAGCCAGGTGAAAGACATACTCCTGGCATGCCCGTCAGACTGGATTTAATCTGTAGGAATGAGGCACACTACAGCTGAGCCACTTGGGAGCTGCATTCACACACACACACACACACACACACACACACACACAGTAAAACTGGTTTGTGAAAATGTGGAGTTTACAGAGGGAAGCAGTGGCGTTGCTGCAGACTGGTGACAACATCGTCTGTGGCAAACGACCTCAAACTGCTTCCCCTTCACACTGAATTGCACGTGAAGATTGGCCCCTGGTCACAATCTTCCATACTATAGTGTGATATATTGTATTTCTACTTAAATTATAATTTATAAATTAGCATCTATACATATACATTAGCATACCCCATATACAAATATTACGCAAATTGGTGTCCTCTTTTGTCCTCTTTTTTGGTGTTTAATAAGTGACCACCCTAAGCTACCAAGAACAAAATGGCCAAGTCACAACATCCTCTTTTGAACTAAGTCATGGAAGTGGTGTATTACCAAGGCAGGCTATTGCCGTTTATATTATATTGTGGTTTGGCTTCAAGTTTTGCCTGTCCAGTGCTTCATCAAATTGAAAAAGGGTGACTTCACATTTATGGATTTGGCAAATGCCAAATAAATGGAATTTGTACAAATGACATCAGAATCAAAGGACACCGAAAAGTAATGTTTGACAAAATGAATTACAAAAATGGAACTTGACTGTGTTGATTCACTATCCACAGCTAAGTACTTTTAAACATTTGTGTTAAAAGCGAGAGGGGGCTTAGCTGATTTGTTCTCACTTAAATCTACCCAGAACGAAACGGCAGAGTTACAGCTCCTCCTTTTGAACTGAGCAATGGAAAAAATGATGTAAGAATTCTAGTGAACAAATATGTGCCCTATGACCTTAATCCCTTAGGAACGAGGGGGAAAAAACCCTCCCTCAGAGTCAGACAAAAATAGCAAAACCTTTACATTGCTGAAGGATAAGTGCACTGCTAGTAGCTAATTAGCTAAATCCTGTTAATATCAGGGGATTGGATAGTGATTAGGAAATGAATATTTTGAAAAAGAGCATTTAACCAGGTATGTATTAGGGCCAGGGAGTCAAGGCACAGATTTTATTTTATTGGGGGGGGGGGGTGTTGGTTCCAGCTGAGGATCAGCTACAATTGAAGTTGTTCAGCTTTGCTTCTGGGTCAGGCCAATAAAGGTTCAGTAACTGGGTTGGCACACATGAACCAACAGGGTTGGCTGTCAAGCCTGGGGTTAGGTTGCAGTAGGCTGCCTGGGGGGCCATGTTGGACATGGGGCAACTGGCACATGGGGCAAAGGCAGGAGGCACAGTAGTGATCAATCAGATAAAGGATCAGGAAAACAGGAACTGTAGAGAGAAGGCAGGGGAAAGAGGGAGCCTGTGTTGCTACCCAATGGGATGGGTTGCTCAGAACTACATTGGGGGGTGTGGGGGCATGTCTGCAAGTTATATTGCCAAATAGTGACCCATTCAAACAAATGGATCTCTGCTTTGCAATATGTATTGCAGGAACCCCACCCTCCAAATCAGGACTGCAGTGTGTGTGTGTGTGTGGGGGGGAATGGTTAAAAGCCCCTGAACACCCCCCCCCCATGCTAGGGTCCCAATCAGTATTGGACCTCTGCTCTTACTCTAGACTAAAAAAAGAGGAAGCTGCTAGCTGCTTTAGGTCTGCACCAGCTTTCCCCAACCTGGTGCCTTCTAGATGTATTGGACTACATGGCAGTTGTAGTCCGACACATCTGAAGGGTCTGAGGCTGGGGAAGCCTGCCTGCCCTACATCAACATTTATCCTAGCAGAGTGGAGCCAGGCCAGTTACCTATTTATTGGCGCTAATTCCTTAATCAACTGCATAGAATACTGAAGAATCGTGGCCTTGTCAACACATGCAGAGGTGTGTTGAACACTCTTCAAGACGAGGCTGGACATTCAAGATGAGGCTGGGCAGCCATCTGTCAGGGATGCTCTGACTTGGATTCCTGCATTGAGCAGGGGGTTGGACTCGATGGCCTTGTTGGCCCCTTCCAACCCTACTATTCGATGATTCTATGATGAGTGATGAGTCTTAAGGTGGTAGAATGGACAATATAATTTCAGACTGTGGGTGGATGAATCACATTTGTGGATGCTTCTTTATCCTGGATAAGAAAATATCACAGCAAGGAGTGGACTTGGACAGAACTGTTCTCTTTGATGTACTAGATTTGTACATTGGAGGGCAATAAAAATGGCATCCTCCCTTGCAGTCTGTACTGGCATAGTGCCCTCAACCAGGATTCTACCACCTCTGTTCTTCTACAGGTGTCACTTTCTATGGTACTGTCCGTAACTGCGCGAACTGTAGCAGCTCCCCCATGTGGTGCACTGCTGAACTGCTGGCAGCAGCTTCTTTAGGCAGCGGCCATTGGATCATCTGGGATAGGAAGGGGCATAAGGGGCCATCTACACAGCTTTCAACCTTCACTCCGTTGTAACTGCACAGCATTGCAGCTGCAGTTTAGCTTCTGCTGCATTATACGGGTGATTTACTGCAGACTTCTCCAACGGGGAAATCCACTGTGTCCTGACACATGGCCATTGAAGTGAAGTAAACTGCGGCAGTTGCACCGCTCTATTTTTTTTTACCATTACATTTAAATGCACAGCTACCCAGGGACATGAGGGTGGGGGTGTGACACTTTGGATTTTAGTGGCCGTTTGGTATTTTAGGGGTTCTTTTGTGTCTGTCCGTTCCTCATTAGGTAAAATGTGGGTGGTCTGCTCCTTCATTACCATGCCAACTGTTGGCAGTTCTCCAGCCCGAGACTCTCATGATGGTTTGCACACACCAAGGCATGTGCCCATGAGAGGTACGTGCCTACCCATCATTCCAAAATGGTGGTTGGAGGGAAGTTGGTCCTGGACCTTCTGCTCCCCCGAACCCCCCCCCCCGGCCCTTGGCCACTGACTCCAAAGCAGCCATTGTGAAGATACGAAGCTGCGAAGGTGTGATTGAAGAAATGAGCACGCTTCTCTGTGCCTCTGTAACTGCGCAGCCACGAAGGAAAGGGGAGGAGTCAAGAGGCATCGCAGAGTGACACAAGCACTAGGCACGCCTACCACACGCCCACCACAAAATGCAAGTTGGTTCAGGGAAGGGACAGACAGCTCGCAACCTCAGGAAACCCACAGCAAACCAAAAACATCACAGCAAAATTCCTCTTTGGAAATCCGCATTTTCCAGGTGAAAACCACAGTTTGGCTGCGAAGCCGCGACTGCATCATACGTCCTGAAGGACCTTGAATCCCTGCAGCAGCCCTAGAGTAAATGGCTCTTGTAGATGGGCCGTAAGAGAGTTTCCTGTTCCAGTTGAGTTCTGCTTAAATAACAAGGTCTTCCTGTGCTCTTGTCTGTTCCTATATTCTTGCTTCTTCTTTGGTCCTGCCTTCTGGCCGGTCTTACAGCTCCTGGCTCACCTTAAACTGCTGCCTGTGGGCCAACCCTGAAAGGTATACTAAGGCTGCATCAAATTGTTCCCCTCAGGAATTTTCATGGGACAGAAAGTTTCACAAGACACCCCCTTCCATGGCTATCATTTTTTTGTGGTGTTTGCTACCTGTTCACAACTGCATCTTTCCTTGATTGTGTCATTTTTTTAAAGGGCAATTTTCTGAAGTGATTCCAACCAATCAGGGATCCTAAAGACAGCAGAAACATTTCCAGAAGTATATATATTTTTACTTAAAGTACTATTATAGAACAAATGAATTACATAAGAAAGATTGTATCAAAGATACAATCTGTCATTTTCTTGGTTATTTGTAAGAAACATTTCTCCAAATTGCTTAAAAACCTATAATGCAAGTGAAGTATATTTATGCATTAAGAGTTGGGGAACTGATTAAAATATAGATGTAGTTGTTGTAGGCTAGCTGAATTCCATGTCAGTTTTATTCTTACCATTAAATGACTCCATAACTTAAAACAGTTTTCCGAAAGAATCACTAGAAACGTATAATGGGTTATTTCTGTGAATTCACTTTCATTTTTCATTTTTCATTCATTTTTCATTTCATTTCATTTCTATACCGCCCAATAGCCGAAGCTCTCTGGGCGGTTCACACAAACCCTGCTGCTGCTCACACGTAAAACTTTTTAACTCCTAATTGCACAGATTTATCAATTACTCTGTTAATAAAAATGCAAGATTAAGTAACAGGAAAACTGTTTTTCAGTTAATACAGTCTATGGTTTGTTAATAAGTGCCTTAGGGCATAATCCTATTCCTGTCTAGATAGAAAAATGTCCTCCGACTCCCATGCTGGCGAGGGCATACTGGCAGCTGTAGGACTGTTTTATGTCTAAACATGGATAGGATTGCACCCTTAGATTATCTGTAGCACATCTATTGAAAGTTATACAACACCCCTCACTCACTGGCAACACTCATTAGATATGTCCACAGAATTATATGTGCATAAATAAATAGTGATGTGAAATGGATAAAAATAAGAACCATATAGTCTGATCCTAAACGGGTTTATAGATCTGATGCCAATGGGAACTTCTTGTCTGAGGCTCCCCCCATCCTATGCCTGTAATTAAGGGGGAAACAGATGTATAGCTGCATGCTGTTCATTAAGCAAACATGTAGGTTGGCCCTCAGAAGAAAGTTCTACTGTGTTGAATGGAACATATTCCTTGATCATTGTACTTACAACTGAAGCCTTAATATATTTGTTTTGATGCAGGTTTGTGGCATGAATCACTCTCATCCCAATACAGGGCGAGATAGATCAATGGTCAGCATAAGGCATTTGTATGTTCCTATCTACATGCGATTTGCACTGGAGAAATTCTTGCCTTTTATTTTACTTTTTTTAAAAAACCTTCACTTTGAAAACTTAAAAGTGTGAAATATTTTTAACTCTCCTTGGAAACTGAACATGACGTGGCCTATTTTATCATCTTGTTCCCAAAGGTAATAGGGAGGTTAGAAAGTTTTGTCTCACCTTTAGACAGATAGGTAGGCAGACAGACAGAGAATGGAAATGTCTGAGGGGAAAAATTAAGGTTCATCTACACCCTTTCAAGGGTATCTATTTTTGCTCAGAGGACCAAGGTATAAAGTATTATTATTTTCTGTATCCACCTTGTACAAATGTGGTACAATGTCCAGTAGTTGAACCCCCCCCCCCAAGAATTTAAGATTGAACTTATCAGTTAGATCAGGTTTCCCCAACCTGGTGCCCTCCCGGTGTGTAGGACTATAAGTCCAATCATCCCCAACTAGCCTAGGTTCCCCCCCAGCTTTAGTTTCCTGGGCTGTCCTTTTGAACCTTCTGACAAAAAACAGCCTCTAAACCAGGGGAGGGGAACCTGTGGCCCTGCAGATGTTGTTGGACTTCAACCACCATCATCTCTTACCATTGGCCATTCTGACTGTGGCTGATAGGAGTTGGAGCAACAGCTGCAATCAAACTCTATAAATACACTCATTCCTAGGTCACATTTCTATACATCCTCTCAGTAGTAAGAAATACCAATCTAGTATAGCTCCTCACAATGAAA
This sequence comes from Heloderma suspectum, assembly GCF_057233095.1. Taxonomy (NCBI): domain Eukaryota; kingdom Metazoa; phylum Chordata; class Lepidosauria; order Squamata; family Helodermatidae; genus Heloderma; species Heloderma suspectum. The sequence continues at coordinate 229,720,459 of NC_139460.1, forward strand.
ATTTATGTGACCCTTTTCTCCTTAGAGAAATTGCTGTTTACAGACAGCCTAAAACAATCACATCAGATTATCTTCTGCAGCTGGATGAATGCAAAATGGTTAAAAGCTGCTTTTTCCTGAAAATATTCTCATTGACGTATCACTGAAATGCAGGTTTCTTCCACAGAGTTGTTTGTTTCATTTTATAGACACTGGGTTATGAGAAATGGGTGAGGGGGACCCCACAAAGACAACAGAATGTAACTAATCATCCACCCATCAAAAATAACTACGGAGAAAAGAGTAAATAAGGCCATCAAATATATTCAACAGCTCTAAATTTCATTAAATGTCCATCAGTTGGCGATGCAGGTGTACTATTGTTGACTACATGGCATTCAAGTAATCGTGGATGCATTCTACATCGATGCCACTCTAAATACACATCAGAAGATGAGAATGTGTCATGGAATGTTCTTTCTTACACACTGTGACAGCTTAATTACAAACTGTAGGAAATGAATAATCTGTTCTAAGGGATCTGTTAGAGCAGGCAGGCAGGTGCTGAGGATCTTAAAAGGAAATATTTACACATTTAACTTTTGAACAATGCTCCCTTTTCTTTCCCCATTTAAATGCATTGTCAGTTAACAAAAACATGCACAAATCAAGCTAAGTCAATCATGACTGTCCCACTGAAATCAATGGAACAAGGGAGCTGCAACCAAGTTACATCCCAACTATCGTTAGCATCATCATAGTCTGTTTTTAAATATGAGCCCTGATAGTTTGTAGTAACAAGACATATGCCTCAATTCATGCATGGATTGCCTTTATGAATCTGCCCTGGTCTGCTCAGGAAGATCCTCTCCCTACACTGAGAGGGAGGGTGGATCCCTGAGGGTGGATGTTGGATCCTCCTGACCAGTGAACTTACAGCCACTGACTGACCTTCATTTCTTCTGTTTATGTGGATATCTAGAGCAAGACTAAGCAACACTTTGCTCCTCAGATACTACCTGGTTTATTGTGGAATGAGCAGTCATACATCACTAGATGCATGAAGAAGATTGAGAAAGCAGTTAGTGTTGTTATGTTATTCTGCTATGCCCTTTCTGAAGATTTTGATGCACCCTGGCACAAGATGCAATTAGGGCCTGATTAATTGGCCATGATGACTATGGTGCAGTGCAATCCTATACATGTCTACTCTGAAGTAAGACCATTGAGTTTATTGGATTGCAGCCTGAAGTTCTTAGAAGATCTGTCGCCCTTCTGCCATGGAAAAGGCTAAAGCCAACCTGGCAAAGGAAACAGGAAGGGACAGTTTGCACTGCTTGAATTTGGCCCAAGCAAAAGAAGTGATTTTTTTGAGAGCTGAAGATGATTGGCAAAGTTTGCTAAGAGATTTCTGGCTGACAAAAGCAGCTTTTAATGATTTCCGTTGCTGAACAGATGCTACTTTAGGACTAGTACTGCCAGCACAAGTGTTCACTTTCTACATGCTCAAACTATACATCTGTAAACTAACTTTATTATTTAATATATCATAAGCCTCCATCCAGTGGTCTCTCCTCCAAATAGATAGTGACACTGTACATCTGGGGTGGGAAACATGTGATATGTGGGCCAGATGTGGCCCACAGCCTCACCCCGGGTGCTTCCAGATGGAAAGCTCCTAGTGCTGCCAAAGAGCAGGCATTGTGCTATTCCATCTTTTTCTCCTTATCCGATATTTTGCAGAAAGAGAAAAAAAGAAAGAAGCAGTGGAGAAACACAGGAAAGTTACAAGTAGAGGACGATGACATCTAGACTCCCATAAAATCCAGTAAGGGTGCAATCCTATGCATGTTTAGACAGAAAAAAAAGCCCCCAGCATGGCTGGCTAAATGAGGCAGGGGGATGGCATGATAAAAGCCTCATCTGGAGGCATCTGATATTCAGCCTACAAGTCCCACTGGGATTCCACTGAGTAACAAAGAGAAAGTGCTATATAAGTGCTAAGTGCTTGATTACCGCTCACCTTCCACACTTCTTCTGGGTCTTTCAGGCCCAAATCCAAATGGGGAGGATAGAGTGCCTGGGACCAGCAAAGATACCCCATATTGTCCTGGCTCCGTATTGTTTTATGAAGCTTCTGAACCGTACTGTATTGCTAGAGTCGACCCATGCCTGCTTGTTGCTTGTAAGCAAGCACAATTTGTGACCTTGCACAACATCATCACTGATCATGGGGCACGTCTGTTAAGGCATCAGCCTAAGCTTCCAGTTTCCTGGCTTTGTGGAGCTTGAGCCAAGATGAGATAGCCTTAATGCTGATTCTTAGAGATCATGGTTTGTTGCCTGCCTGGTCCTGCTTCTTGCTTGCCTTGTCATAGCCCTTTTCTCTGGGCAACCTGTCGGTGGTTACCCAAGCTTTTGAGGCTTTATTCCTGCATCCTCCATTTTTAATAAAGGAAGTGTTTTAATGTCTCTGACCACCTCCCGCCCAGTACTTTTGCTGTTGCACAATATATTTTACACATGTCCAAAAAAGCCCTATGCAAACTGAACTTCTCCAGAACTAAAAATAACTCTTGACATTATCTCCTGCCATAGCTGGAACAACAGTTTCTGGCCTCTGTGCTGCATCACATTTTTGTTGCTGCTGTTAATTTATAGCTGAAATGTCATGGCTTTTTAATAATGCAAATCCTTGTGTCAGCTCGTTTTACATTAGAAAACATGTCTTTTAAGGGACGCTGTAACTGATTCATGCACCCTGTAATTGAAGTGAACCAAGCGTAACTGGAAGCCTCAGCCCCTATTTACAGAACTCCATACTCTGAGGTTCTCTGTTTCTTTTTTCTTTTTTTTAAGGTGCCAGTTACTCTTTCCTCTCCTCTGCTTCACCTCAAAATAAGCAGCCTAAATGTAATGCATTGACTGGGCAGTTCAGCATAAATTACTGCAAATTGGGCCTTTCATGTCATGACATTTTCTTGCAGAGGTACTTCCAAATTAGGCATTTAGCACTGCTGTGCCTTGTTAACTCACTTTTTTTTTCATGGAGGCCATGCACAGGGCTGAGCCTCACCTTTGCCCTGCTCTTGTAAATCTCAACAGCTGCCTAGATGATGTTTCACTGTGGCTCCAGCTCTAGGATATTGGCGGTGAGGACAGGAGCACATCCCAACTCCTCTTCCCAACTCATTCAATCAAGGAAGAGGATGCAGAGCAAGAGTGGAGAACCTCAGGCCTAGGGGCCAAATCTGGCTTGTATATTGCCTCAGTCTGGACCTCTGGAGTTACCAGACAGCCTTCTCCAGGCCCCACTCCCTTTCCCCTCAGCCACTGGTCATTTGGTGGTTCAAATGCCTCTCCTAAGCCTTTGTTGCTGTCAGGAAGAGCTCTAAGCTAACATATGCTGGTTTTTCTGGTAGCTTGGCTTCAGCCCTTTTGCCTTTGCCCCTCCAACCACTGAAATGTGGCCCCCCAGAGCTTCTCCAAAATTGAATAGGGCCTTCAGGTTGAAAGGGGTTCCTCACCCCTGGTGTAGAGGGAACTGTCAATGGCTTCCCTGGATGAGGAAGGCCTCTTAGAAGGAGGTATAGGGTATCTAGGACCTCCTTTCCAGTCCCTTGGCTAGGAAACAAAAGATCTGCAGAAGTGAAGGCATGCAGGGGGCTCTACTAAAGGAAAAGGAATGGGGGAATTCCTGTAAAAGGATGGAAGAGGAGTCTCTGAGTAGATCCAGTTCTATATTGGATCTTTATGGGGGCAGGAGAGACAGAATCCTAAATTAGAGGTGGGTTTACTCACTTTTTATGGGGTATCCATGAAATCCTTTGCTTAACTTTGGAAAACTATCTCATCATGTCCCTCATCCTATCCATTGTCCCATCCTCCCCTCTTCATGATCAGAGCATTTTCAAGCTGAAAACACTCATTCCCTAGGCACCTTGAATGTAGAGCATGTATGCAATAGACATACCCAAGGAGAACATATGGCAGGAAGCAAATACAGGGGGTTGAATCCAAAAGTTCCCTTCCTCCAATGGAAGAAGCTTTCTTCCAATTGAGGAAGCCTTCCCCTGCCAATGGAAGCTCTCTCCATCCAAGGAAAGGAACATTTGGAGCCAGCAGGATGTTTCTTGATTAGTCACTAGTATGTAAATATTTACCAGCCATCTTTAATTCTTCTCCTAATTTCTTTTTAGGAAGTATAAGAGGTTGGCCCAGTTCGCACAATCGCAGAGTGGTTAATAAGCCACGGTGGCTTGTTAACCACCGTGCGTGTGCGGGTCACATGCTATGGGGATAAGCATAATTACCCTGAGCAGCGCAGCTTGTCATGTCATGTGAACCCTGCCAGGGTGGCTTGTTGCCGTATGTAACAAGCCACCCAGAACCCTACAACAGCCCATAGGTTCTTGGTGGCTTGTTACCCATGGCAACAAGGTACCTTGGCTGGGTTTGCACAACATGACAAACTGCACTGCTGAGGATAATTATGCTAATTTCCCCAGAATGCACAGTGGGGGAAATAAGCCACCATGACCTATTTCTCCAGCCACAATCGTGCGATCCAGGTGTTGTTTCTAGCTGTGTACAACTATAGCTAGTTCATATTTCCTCAGAGATGTCTCCCTTCTTACACATCACATCAAAAGTATTGGTTACCGATGGGTGTATGGGTGCAATTGCTCTTCTTCTTCTTCTTCTTCTTCTATTATTATTATTATTATTATTATTATTATTTTTCAAAGCTCACATTCCCAAGCATAACTGTATGAATATCAGGCAATGTGGTACAGTAATTAGAGCAACCTTCTTGAGTTAGAGCAATCTGGTACCCTCCAGATGTTTTGGGCTTTCACTCCAATCAGCCCCAGCCAGTATAGCCAATGGTCAGGAATGCTAGTTGTAGTTCAAAACATCTGGAGGGTACCAGCTTGGGAAAGGCTAGGTTAGTCTGTTGGACTAGGACTACTCCCCATTCAGCCATAAAGCTCAGTGGATGACTGTGGGCCAGCCACAATCTCTCAGCCTAACCTACCGCACAGGGTTGTTGTGAGGATAAATGAAAGGAACAAGATAGAACACTACTGCAATCCCAAAATGAAGAACACTGAGTTTAGCTTTGATAGTAGTCAGTAAATATTTACCAGCTGTCTTATTGTTTGCATTAGTGAAAAATTCCAGTACATCAAATCATGCTGATTCTGAGCAAACAAACCAATAAACAAAACAAAAGCAATTCTCCAATTTGAAATCTTTGAACAAAAGAAGTGTTCTAAGGTTTTGTGGGCAGTAATTGGGTTAGTGCTTGAGAAAGCAGCTTGACTGGTTGTATATTCAGATAGTTAGAAAACTATAGACTTTTCTTGTTTTATTTACTATGTCAAAGGTACTGTCTTTCCATTGCATGTTAACTCCACTCTTTGAGCTAGTAATCAGGTCACTGAATCTGATTATTATGAATGGAAAGATACTTGATTAAAAAGATAACTGTAGCACTTCCTTATCTAGGAATGAAATTCAGCAGAGTTTGTTTTGGATGCCAGCCATGTTTCGGTATACACAGTTTACTTTATAAATCCAATCAGAATATGAAAGTCAAACGGCCAGATAAAAATGCCATGTCTCAAAGTCAAAGAGCTTATTCTTGAACTCTGCACAAATTCCACTGAAATGCACAGAGCCTGCACACAGCAATGCTTAGAGGATTGTACCCAAACGCATATAATCCTTCCTTAAATCATTTCCAGCCATTAACTCAAATAAGTCATTCACGGATTCTTTTCTTTGCTCAAAGACTTTACTCAGAATCCATCAGAAACTAACAGACTGGAAAGAGTATTTGCATAGTTCCCAGCAGGTGAATAATGCATTCTTTTGATAGTTTTATTTTCCTGTTTGGCCTTCAGTTATACCTTTTGTTGAGGTTTCTGAAAGACTGTTGGAGAACTGCCCACTTAAGTGATATTGGTTACCAAATCATTTTAGGGTGCAATCCTATGCATGTTTAGACAGAAAAAAGTCCTCCTCCCGGCATTCCCAAGTCAACCATGCTGACTGGGGGAATGCTGGCAGTTGTAGGACTTTTTTCTGTCTAAACAGACATAGGATTGTGCCCTTGGGGTGCAATCCTATGCAGATAGGTGGCCGCCTCTGAACTCGGAGACAACTGCCTATTCAATGCAAGGCAGGAGAAGCACGGAGGGGATTGTTCTCTCCACGCTTCTCCTGCCCTGAACTTTCAGCTAGACAGCCAATTATGGCTGTCTAGCTGCAGGAGGGCAAAGCGGGAGAGGAGGCTGCCATACGACACATTGGATGTGTCGTACAGGCATTTCCGCCCTCCCCGCCCTGGAATGCCCCCCAGGAACACCCCATTTTGGCTGCTCCGCACTCCTCTTGAGAGCGCAGAGCACAGGGCTTTTCTGCACTGCCTGCGAGAGAGCATGGAAGTGGGGGAAGGTCGGCTCTCCGGGAACCGCCCTCATAGTGCGGGCTCCATGGTCAGTTCCCAGAAAACCAGATATCCTATGGCCGTCTAGCCACTGACTGGCGGCCATAGGATTGCTCCCTTAGTTATTTGAAAAAGTAGTCTAGGCTTGGGAGCACTTCTCTAAATTCCCAAGGATAAAGATGAGTTAGACTAACAAATATATAGCCATGGCTATATCAGAGTCACAGATAAAGTAATGACAAATGTTCCAGCCAATGAAGAAAGATGACCTCATCAGCTTCCTTAGACAGAATGGTACGGGAACCACATTCATATCACATCAGTCCTTCATAACATATTCTGGAAAGCACCAAGTTGGGAAAAGCTATTCTGTATTCTTGCTCCTTCCTGATACAAATTAGCATTGTAAAAGATTTGTCAGGACTATTCCTGAAATATAAAACCAGGGCTCCACTTGACCTGTAGCTCACGTTTGTCACAGATTGGGCCTGAAGCCTATTTTTAATGCCAGGGCTTTGCAAGATGGGCCCTTTCCCCATTGCTATGGAGCCACAGACCAACCCCTCCTACCTCTGATCAGGTATCAGGACTTTTCTGGCAGGGTTTAGCCTGAACTCTCACCGAAAATGAAGCATTTATATTCCCTGATAATAGCAGTGAAGAAAGTGAAGCTTATGATGTAAGTTTAGACTAAATCATTTTTAAAAAATATGCCCTCTAAAGCATTTGCTTCTTCCAGAAGATATGGGTTGTTCATTTAAGGCCAAGTCATTCCTACAGTCTCTCCAAGGAATGCTTTTAATAACTTCAGCAAATTGAAGAAGTGTGAATTATATGATTATAATTAGAATGTTACACATACCTGATGAAAATGGATTCAATGTATTAAGATCCTAGTGAACTTCTAATGTGTGTGTCTGTGTGAGTAAGCCCCATTGAACACGCTGGAGCTTACTTCTAAGTAGACATGTGTGAGATTGTGCTGTAAATATGCTTAAATCCTATTCACATTAATGGGATTTAAATACATGGTAATATACAAAAGTCCTATTGACCTGAACAGCATTTAGGCACATCTCAGTATCTCTGACTTGTTCTTACTTCATTCCAAACCCATGACAATCAGTCCCAGATGGAAGAGATCCATCACCCAGAATGCCTTTGACTTCATTTCAATGAAGGGAAGAGACATGCACATAGTGTACATTATTTTATTTTCATGGAAGGCGGCGGTGGCGGCGGGGCAGGGGGATCATCTTCCTCCATGGAAACGAATGGGTCTCTGCTCACCCACCATGTATCCAGTGGTATAGTGGTCACTTTTGAAGTACCGTACCCATAGCCATGCTCCCAAGGTGAGTCCAAAATTTCAGGCTGCTGTGTTGATCCATATCAATACAACCAGTTTATTTATTTATTTATTCATTCATTCATTCATTCATTCATTTCATGTCTATACCACCCAATAGCCGAAGCTCTCTGGGTGGTTCACAAAAATTAAAACCAAACAGCACACAATAAAACAATTTAAAATATATAGAACATTAAAACCACAATATAACAATAAAACCTAGCAGCAGTGCAGGAATTTAAAATACAGATTTAAAACAGCAAAGATAAAAGTCTAGAAAGCTAAAATTCTAAAATGCCTGGGAAAATAAAAAGGTCTTCACCTGGCACTGAAAGGAATACAATGTAGGTGCCAGGTGAACCTCATTAGGGAGCTCGTTCCAGAGCCGGGGTGCCACAGCAGAAAAAGCCCTCCTCCTAGTAGCCACCTGCCTCACTTCCTTTGGCAGGGGCTCATGGCAAAGGGCTGCTGACCATGATCTTAAGGTCCAGGCAGGCACATATGGGAGGAGGCGATCCTTCAGGTAACCTGGCCCCAAGCCGTGAAGGGCTTTAAATGTTAATACCAGCATTTTGAATCGGGCCCGGAAATGGACTAGCAGCCAGTGCAGCTGAAAAAGTACTGGTGTAATATGAGCTCACTGGCCAGTCCCTGTTAACAATCTTGCTGCCCTATTTTGGACCAGCTGAAATTTCCGGACCGTTTTCAAAGGCATCCCCACATATAATGCACTGCAGTAATCCAGATGAGCAGTTCTCAGAGCATGGGTAACTGTAGCTAGGCTATCTCTGTCCAAATAAGGGTGTAGTTGGTATAAACTAAGCTGATAAAAAGTGCTCCGTGCCACTGAGTTCACCTGTGCCTCAAGTAGGGATGTTAGAGAATTCTGCCACGGATCCCAGGGAGGCCGAATTCCAGTGAATTTGGCCCCCCGGAATCCATGGCGGAATGGAGCAACCCGCCCCACCACCCCGTGTAAGCCCCGCGAAACGGAGCCTACCTGGCTGTGGTTCCGGCAGTGGTGGCAGCTCCGGCAGCAGCGGCTCCAGTGGCTCGGCGGCAGCTCCAGCTGCTGCCGGGCTGCGGCTGCAAATGGTGGCTGCTAAGCCGGCTGCCATTTGTGTCCTTGGCAAGCCGTGTTAGGCTACGTAAGTATCTACGTAGCCTATCATGGCTCAGGGCAGGGACGCAAATGGTGTAGCCGCCGCCATTTGCATCCGTGTCTTTTGCCGTGATAGGCTACGTAAATATATACATAGCCTATCACGGCAATAGGAAGGAATGCAAATGGCGGCCGCCGTAGCCGCTGCCATTTGCATCCGTGTCTTTAGCCGTAATACGCTATGTATATATTTACGTAGCCTATCATGGCTAAAGACACAGATGCAAATGGCGGCAGCTACAGCGGCTGCCATTTGCGCCCCTGTGCAACCCAGCGGCTGGATGTCCGGCTGCGAGCAGCCCTGGCCAGCGGCTCCGCGGAGTTGCTGCGGAGCGGAGCTGGCTGGGGAGGATTCCGGGGGGAGGGATAGAGCACCTCCCACCCACTGCGGATTGCCCGGCGCAGAGCCAGGTAGGTGTTTCGTACATCCCTAGCCTCAAGTGACAGTTCTGGATCCAAGAGCACCCCCAAACTACGAACCTGATCCTTTAGGGGGAGTGCAACCCCCTCCAGAACAGGTTGAATATCACCTAGCCAGGCAGACGAACCACCCACTAACAGTACCTCCGTCTTGTCTGGATTGAGTTTCAGTTTATTGGCCCTCATCCAGTCCATTACCGTGCCCAGGCACTGATTCAGAACAGCAACTGCCTCACCTGGGTTTGATGAGAAAGAGAGGTAGAGCTGGGTGTCATCCGCATGTTGATGGCACCTTAGCCCACACCTCCGGATAACCTCCCCCAGCGGTTTCATGTAGATGTTAAACAGCATAGGGGATAAAATAGAGCCCTATGGAACTCCATAGCACAATTGCCATGGCACAGAGTAATAATCCCCCAGCACCACCTTCTAGAATTGGCCATCCAAGTAGGAGCGGAACCACTGCAGTGTAGTGCCTCCAACTCCCAACCCAGACAACCTATCCAGAAGAATACCATGGTCAATGGTATCGAAAGCTGCTGAGAGGTCCAGAAGAATCAACAGGGTCGCACTCCCCCGCCCCTCTCCCAGCAGAGGTCATCCCACAAGGCTACCATGGCAGTTTCCGTTCCAAAACCAGGCCTGAAGATCTAGATAATCCGTTTCATTCAACAGTGCTTGGAGCTGTCCTACAACCACCCGCTCAAGCACCTTGCCCAGGAAGGGGATGTTGGCCACCTGCCTATAATTATTAACATCCTCTGGGTCCAGGTTAGGCTTTTTCAGGAGTGGTCTAATTACCACCTCTTTTAAAGTGGCAGGCACCACTCCCTCTCTCAAGGAGGACTTTGCAACCTCCTGGACCCAGCCGGACATCCCCTCCTTGTTTGATTTAATAAGCCATGAAGGGCAAGAGTCAAGCACACAAGTGGTTGATTGGACTTCACCAAGCACCTTGTCTGCATCCTCAGGCCTCAGTAATTGAAACTCATCCAATAAAACTGGACCAGATGGTGCTCTGAAGCCTCTACCTGCATTAATCGTGGTGCATTAATCGTGGTGTCCAATTCATGACAAATCTGAGCGACTTTATCTTCAAAGTGCCTTGCAAACTTATCACAGCATGCCACCAAGGGTTCCACCGTCTCTCTCCCTGGCTGTCAGGAGCGCCCTAGCAGCCTCTTTCAGTACATTCCAATAGCCAACTCAAGACACAGATGACAGGATTATTTTCAAGGCTTTAATCCTTTTACAACTTAATGACTCTTTCAGATGCTAATCACCAGTGACTAAGCAATGAACAGCAGAGTAGCCTATGCTCCGAGTAGGCAGTTGATCCCCATTTGAAGGAGAACCACTTGAAGACCCTGAACTTATGGGCTAGGGAGAGATCCTCCCTCTTTCCTTTGGGTCCACGGGAGGTGGCCATTGCTTGCGCGCCAAACGGGCACTATGCCTCCTTTCCATGCCCTCCATTGATCGCCGCTCCCTGCATCTGCGTCGAGCATCTAGCAAGCCCCCCTCCCGCACTTTCTCACTGCTAGGATCACTATCTATCTCAGGAATGCTGGCAGGAGGAATCTCTGCCAGCTGCTGTGCCTGTGAGGGATAAGCTGGCTCCTCTCCCATGGATTGCTGATCCTCCTCAGAATCAGAACTGCTCTGGGGTTCTATCAGCTCAGTTTCCACCGTGACATCATGCCCACTCCCATAAGGCCCCCCCCTCGTGCTCTTCCCCTGGGGCCCTGGGTTTGTGGGGGTACAGCTGGTGGAAGCGCCTCAGCAGTAACGGAGCATGCACATTTTCTGTGGGTTCCCAGGTTCACTCATCTGGCCCGTACCCCTTCCAGTCCACTAGATATTGCAGGCGGCTGCGAGAAAGGCGGGAGTCCAGAATCTCCATGACCTCAAACTCCTCCTCCCCCTCCACCAGCACTGGCGGCGGGGGGGAATCGACCGAGGAATGTGGGTTGCCAGAAACCAGGGGGGACAGCAAGGACTGATGAAAAACAGGATGGATCTTCATGGAGGGGGGGAGAGCCAGGCGAAAAGCAACAGGGTTAATCTGGGCCGTAATCTGGAAAGGCCCCGTGCGGCAAGGCGCGAGCTTCCTTGCGGGCGAGTGAGAGGGGAAGTATTGGGTGGACAACCAAACCCAGTCCCCCGGTTGCAGAGACAGACCCGGATGGCGCCGCCGGTCTGCAGAGGCCTTGTAGGCTGTCTTGGTTTGCTCGAGGGAGTCCTGTAAGTTGTGGTGTACCGCTCGCTTCCTCTAAAATGTCATGGACCGCTGGCACCAAAGAGGGAGCTAAGGTGGATGGGAAAGCCTTGGGGTGGTAGGGATGTCAGAGAATTCGGCCACGGATCTCGGGGAGGCCGAATGGCAGCGCATTCGGCCCTCCAAAATCGGTGGCGGAACGGTGTGCCCCCCCTGCCCCCGCCCCGGGACGGGACTTACCTTGGGTGGATCTTCCTGGTGCTGGCGGCTCCGGTGGTGGTTCGGTGGTGGTTCGGTGGCGGTTCTTCTGACCGGCTGCCGCCATCGCCATTTCCAGTTAAACAAACAAACAAACAAACAGACAAACAGAGTGATAGGCTTCGTAAAGATTTACGTAGCCTATCACGGCTAGATTTTTAAAAAACACCCTGACAGGCTACGTAAATCTTTACATAGCCTATCACAGCTGATTTAAAAGAAAAAACAAACTCGCGTACACAAATGGCGGCGCCCATGGGCACCGTCATTTGCGTTCCTTATTTTGGCACGTCTTAGTCTACGTAAACATTTACGTAGACTAAGACAGCGAAAATAAGGGGAACGCAAATAGCGTAGACTACGCTATTTGCGTTCCCCTTATTTTTGCCGTCTTAGTCTACGTAAACGTTTACGTAGACTAAGACGTGCCAAAATAAGGAATGCAAATGACGGTGCCCATGGGCGCCGCCATTTGTGTACGCGAGTTTTTTTTTTCTTTTAAATCAGCTGTGATAGGCTATGTAAAGATTTACTTAGCCTATCACGGCTGACTGCAGGGACGCAAATGGCGTCAGCTACAGCCGCCGCCTAGGGATGGTGGAGAATTTCTCCACGAATCTTCGGGAGGCCAAATGCCAACGCATCAGGCCCCCCGAAATTGGTGGGGAAATTCTCTGCGGCCCCCCACCCCCCCGGGATGGGACTTACCGTGGCCAAATGTCCCTCTCGGCGGCGGCGTTTCGGCGGCGTTTCGGCGGGGGCGGCAGCCAGTCTCCTGACCGGCTGCCGCCGCCACCACCATTGCAAAAAAAAAAAAGTAAATAAAAAAAACCCCACACACCCATGAGAGGCTACGTAACAATTTACGTAGCCTATCACAGCTAGATTTCCAAAGTCAGCCGTGATAGGCTATGTAAATCGTCACATAGCCTATGACGGGTGACTTTGAAAAAAAAAACGCGTACGCAAATGGCGGCGGCCCATGGGCGCCGCCATTTGCATTCCTTATTTTGGCATGTCTAGTCAACATAAACATTTACGTAGACTACAGCGAAAATAAGGGAAGGCTACTTGCGTTAAAGTTTTACGTAGACTAGACATGTCAAAATAAGGAACGCAAATGGCGGTCCCCATGGGAGCCGCCATTTGCGTACGCACTTTTTTTTCCAAAGTCACCCGTGATAGGCTACATGACGATTTACATAGCCTATCATGGCTGACTTTGGAAATCTAGCTGTGATAGGCTATGTAAATCGTTACGTAGCCTATCACAGGTGTGTGTGTGTGTTGTTTTCTTGTTTTACTTTTTTTTTCGGGCCGGGTAGATGGGGCGCTCCTACCCGGCCTGAATTTTGGCTGGGCGAGGCAGGGCGCCTCCCCCTCCTCGCCTGAACTTCGGGGGGAGAACTGAAGCGCCTCCCCCCCACCGCGAAGCAAGCTTCGAGAACAGGTAAGGGACTTTTGTCCATCCCTACTGCTGCCATTTGCGTCCCTGCTAGCCAGGCGGCGGCTCCGCAGAATGCCTGCGGAGCGGAGCCGGCCAGCCAGGATTCAGGGGGGAGGGACGGAGTGCCTCCCCCCCGGCCGGAATTTCGGGGGGAGGGATGAAGCGCCTCCCCCCACCACTAATGTCACCCTTCGAAAAGGTAAGTGACTTTCGTACATCCCTATGGGGTGGTAACCAAAACTGGCAAAAAATGGAGTTTGGCGGGTGGAAGCATGGCAGACATTGTTATAAGCAAATTCTGTGAGAGGCAGCAAGGAAAACCAGTCATCTTGCTGGTAATTGACATAACAGCACAAATATTGCTCCAGAGTCGCATTGGTGCGCTCAGTCTGACCATCCGTCTGTGGATGGTGGGCGGAGGAAAGACGGAGTGTCACATGGAGAAGTCCAAGTAGCTCCCTCCAGAAATGGGCAGTGAATTGGGCCCCCCTATCTGAAATGAGACCCTCGGGCCATCCTTGGAGCTGTAAAACATGCGCCAAAAACAGCTCCGCTGTCTCCCTGGCTGTGGGCAACCCAGAGCAGGGGATGAAATGGGCCATCTTAGAAAACAAATCCACCACCACCAGAATGGTGGCCTTACCATGTGAGGGAGGCAAGTCAGTGATGAAGTCAAGGGAAAGCAGTTTCCAAGGTCCTGAGGGGGTAGGCAGGGGGTGAAGCAAGCCTGTGGGTTTGCCTGAGGGGGTCTTCGCCCACTGGCAGGTTGGGCAGGAGGCGACATAGGACGTGACGTCCCGACAAACACGAGCCCACCAAAAATCCCGCGTCACTCTGTGCAGGGTCTTGGCAAAGCCAAAGTGCCCAGCGGTGGGGGAGTCATGGCACTGATGAAGGACCTTCTCGCGGAGGGGTCTAGAAGGCACATAGACACGACCGGAATGGTAAAGCAGGCCACCTCGCAAAGAGAAGGGGGTAGAGTGGGGGGGCAGAGGCTAGCCCCAATTCCTCCACTTTTGTGCGAACAAAAGCATCCTGAGCCTGTGCAGAGTGAAGGAGCTCCTCCCAAGAGCGAAGCACCGCAGCTGCCACCAGGCTCTGTGGGGGAAGAATCAGAGAGGGGGGGATTTCCCTCACCCCCTGGCTGGAGGTCCAGCTTACGAGAAAGAGCATCTGCTTGTAGGTTGTCGGAGGCCTTCACATGGCAAATCTTAAGGTGGAACTGGGGGAAAAAAAGCGACCACCTAATCTGCCTCAGGTTTAAGGCACGGGCTGTCTGAAGATGTTCCAGGTTGCGATGGTTGGTTCTAACTTCAACTGGGTGCTATGCCCCCTCCAGCAGATGAAGCCAGGTCTCCAAAGCGGGCTTGGTGGCCAACAGTTCCTTCTCCCAGATGGTATAATTCCTCTCAGACATGTTCAGCTTCCTGGAGTGGTAGGCACAGGGTTGCAACCTGCCGCTCACACGATCTGGCTGAAAAAGCACCGCCCCCACCGCAAAGTCAGAGACATCAGTTTGCACCACAAAAGGCTTCCTGGGGTCGGAATGTAACAGGATCGGCTCAGAACGAAAAAGCTTCTTAAGTTCCTCGAAAGCCTGTTAGGCAGATGCCGTCCAATGAAAAGGAGATTTCCTGCCCTTAAGGAGGTCCGTGAGAGGAGATGTCAGCCAAGCAAAGCTGGGCAGGAACTTTCTGTAAAAATTAGCAAAGCCCAGAAAACGTTGCAAGTCCTTCTTGGTGGATGGAGCCTGCCAGGAGAGGACAGCCTGGGCCTTTGCAGGATCCATCCTGATACCGTCAGCTGAGATAATGTAGCCAAGATAGTCCAAAGAGGTTAGGTCAAACGCACATTTCTCCAGCTTGGCATAAAGATGGTGCTCGCGGAGGCGCTGGAGGACGGCGGAGACATGGTGCTGATGGGCGTGGGGGTCCTCAGAAAATATAAGTAAATCATCGAGATACACAATGAGGAAAGTGTCCAAATAGTCCCGGAAGATGGCATTCATAAAACGCAAAAATGTGGAGGGGGGGCGCAGGCGAGCCCAAACGGCATCACTAGGTATTCATACGCTCCGTACTGGGTGCCGAAACAGGTCTTCCACTCATCCCCCTCCTGGATGCGAATCAGATTGTAGGTGCCACGCAGGTCCAACTTTGTGAAAATCTTGGCTACCCCCAGGCCCTCCAGCATCTCAGGGATCAGGGGGAGGGGGTAAGTGTCAGGGATCGAGACCAAATTGAGGGCTCTGTAGTCATGCACCAGGCAGAGTTCTCCAGATTTTTTGGTCACAAAGATGGTAGAGGCGCAGGCAGGGGAGGAGGAGGGGCAAATGAAGCCACGTCTGAGGTTTGTGTCCAAAAACTCCCACAGAGCTCCACGTTCCGGCTCCGACATCGAATACAGTCAGCCAGCGGGGATGGTCGCCCCCGGAACGAGGTTAATGGCATAGTCAAATGGGCAGTGGGGGGGAGCTGGTCGGCCTCCTTCTTGTTGAAAACATCCTGAAAAGCTGCATACTTCTCTGGGAGGATCACAGTAACTGAAGAACTGCCAGAAGCAGACAAGGAGGGGGAGGAAAGGGTTAAGGCCTGGATTGGGACTGGCGCCTTGACTGGGAGGCAATGCTCCCAGCAGTAGGGAGATGCAAACTCCACTTGCTGAAGCTCCCAAGAAATCTGAGGATGATGCTTAGAGAGCCAGGAAACTCCCAGCACGATTGGGGAACCTTGGCCAAGGACTGGGGAACCTTGGCCAAGTGAAACTGTATCTGCTCAACGTGGGACTGGATGCGCAGAGTGAGCGGAGCTGTAATCCGGGTCACCGCGCCCGAAGAAAGAGGATACCCATCGATGGTGTCCACTGCCAAGGGGGCAGGATGAGGCAGGGTAGGAATCTTGTGGAAGAGGGCGAAGGTTTCATCCATGAAACTGGTCATAGCCCCTGAGTCCACTAAAGCCAGGGCCTCCACCCCACCCCACTGGGAGGAGCGGAGGTGAACATGCAGTAGCAGATGGGAGGATGGGGGGGTTGCAGAAGGCACCCACTGGGTGTGGAACCAACCCCCACACTGGAGACCCCCAACAGGCTTGAGGGGCAGCCTAGTCAGGCCTGGGGGCGAGGAGGAGGAGGAGGAGGAGGAGGAAGTTGAGGAGGGGGAGGCAGAGGAGCTGCAGGTCTAGCACAGCAGGTTTTGGAGAAATGTCCCAGTTTTCCACACCGAAAGCATCAGCGCTCAGCGCTCTGCCGCTCTAGTTCCTCCGGCGGCAGTGGGGCTCGGGTAGCTCCCAGCTGCATCGGGGTCTCCTCTCCCCCACCGCAGGGGCAGGGGGTGGGGGAGGGGGCAGGAAACAAGGGGAATGGGAGAAGGGAAATCTCGGCCCCCGGCGTCCCGCCAGTTCTGCTGGCACCCCTCCAGCCAACTATCTATCTGGAGGCAGGTCTGGATGAGGTCCTCCAAGGTAGGCGGGCTAGGCATGTGCACCAACTCGTCCAAGATCTCATCGTTCAAACCATCCAAAAACTGAGCCACCAGCGTGTCATCATTCCACTGTAAATCCTGCATCAGCAAGCGAAAAGTTGTCGCATAGCTGGAAACTGAGTCTTTGCCCTGCCTGAGGCAGCAAATCTCCCAAGAAGCTGTCTGCGTGCACAGGGGGTCACAAAAAAATCTGGCCATCACTGTCATGAAACCTTGATAGTCCCCAAGCAGGGGGTCATTAGCGAGCAGAAGTCCCGAAGCCCATTTAGCTGTCACGCCTGAAAGTAGGTTAATGATGAAGCTCACACGAACCTGTTCTGTCAGGAAATCCTCAGGTTGAAGGCGCATGTACAGCTCCGATTGGGCCCGGAAAATCTGAAAAAGTCCTTTCTCCCCCTAAAACTTCTCTGACAAAGCCACCGGGCACTTGTGGCGGGGGGGGGGGGAATCGGAGGTGGTGGGGGTTGAACTGCAGCTTGCAGATTCTGTATGGCAGTCGTCAGTTGAGCCACTTGATCAAGGAGAATCTGGTTCTCTTGCACCAGAGCTTGCACTGCCGGGTCCCTGGCACCCTCCAGTCGGCAGTAGGAGAAGAGAGAGAGAGAGAGAAAAAGAGGAACGGGGGTCAAGCTGTCAGGAGTGCCCTAGCGGCCTCTTTCAGTACACTCGAATAGCCACCTCAAGACACAAACGAAAGGATTCTTTTCAAGGCTTTAATCCTTTTACAACTTAATGACTCTTTCAGATGCTAATCACCAGTGACTAAGCAATGAACAGCAGAGTAGCCTATGCTCCGAGTAGGCAGTTGATCCCCGTTTGAAGGAGAATCACTTGAAGACCCTGAACTTATGGGCTAGGGAGAGATCCTCCCTCTTTCCCTTGGGTCCATGGGAGGCAGCCATTGCTTGCGTGCCAAATGGGCACTACGCCTCCTTTCCATGCCCTCCATCGCTCGTCGCTCCCTGAGTCTGCGTCGAGCATCTAGCAAGCCCCCCCTCCCGCACTCTCTCACTGCCCGGGTCACTATCTATCTCAGGAATGCCGTCAGGAGGAATCTCTGCCATCTGCTGTGCCTGTGAGGGATGAACTGGCTCCTCTCCCACGGATTGCTGATCCTCCTCAGAATCAGAACTGCTCTGGGGTTCTATCGGCTCAGTTTCCACCCTGACACTGGCCCAGAATGTAACAGGCCACGAAGCACTTGGAAAATCTCTGCTGGACGATACTGGGAAGATGCAATGCTGGTGGAAAAGAACTGTCTCTTTGCCACCCTCACCGCCACAGAGTAGGCTTGATAGTAGGCATCTAGCATTTCATCTTCACCAGGAGCAGGTCCTTTGTAAAGCTCATGAATTTTAATTGGCTTTTAAAGACCAAGCCACCCCCAAAATACTTAGTATCACAACAGGGAACAATATATTGTTCTGGGGAAATTCATTTTTGCCCAGCTACTGTGAGGTTTGCAGCTAAACTTGGAGGGAACAGGAAGTCTGAGTGGGGTAGCAGATGACATCAGCGTCCCTTCTAATAATAATTTTTAAAAGTGCTAGTGCTGTCTCCCTGTGAGCCCTGGCTCCACTACACCACTGGATGTATGCACATGTTCATGCCAGATGATGTAGGACCGCAGGACTGGAACTCACAACCTCTGACCCTGTGCACGGCCACACGGTCAAGACAACTACAAAATTATTATACAGTATATTTATATTGTTGTGACAATTAAAGCAGGAAATCACATACATTTCAACTGCCCCCTTCAATGAAGGCCCAGTCAAAGGGATGCTCTCATTCCCCGCAAAAGCGTCACCAGATGGTTGAGGGGGAGAAATGAATCTAATCCATATTCCGTATCTACAGCATGTTAATGTCATCTTCAACTTGCTCAGCTGTTACCCTCTCAAATCTCTTCCTGTTTGCCTTCTTCTCCTTCCAAAAGTATGTCTTGGCTAGGAAGAATGATTTTTCTTTTTTTTAGTCAACTTGCATGTTTTGGTACCCTGGCATTTGCCTTCTGATGAGTGATAACAGGAAGGCTAGGAGAAACTACATAGAAGTGAAGTGGCTTGACGCTTATTATGAGAACAGGGTATTATCGAGAGATAACAGAGGTTGCAATGATGTCATTTAAGCTGGGAGAAGGATATCTCAAAGGCAGGCTGGGAACAACTTAATGATGCCCTTGCAGGAAGATGCGAGCAGGAAACATCAGGCTGTCTGCATTCCTTCTGCAGGCATGTCCAGACCTTGCTTGCAGGCTGCAGCCAGAGGTTCTGAATATATACTGGAAGAGCAGATAGATCTTTTGAGACAGACATCGTTTGTTCAATTCACTTCACCTACATTGTAAAAGTGGCATGTGAGCAGATGCCTCCCATGACAAGACATGAGCCATGACATTTGTAACAAGCCGTGTGCCGTCTTGTGACAAAGTGGGCCGTTGCTCCTTGCTGCTTTCTTCTGCTATAATCATGCAAGTTACTGTGGATTTCTGCTTCTGTCCGGTGTTTGTTTGTTGTTAATTAAATGCACATTTCATGTTTTGTTAAGCAGCTGAGCCTAAAAGCTCCCATGATACCCAAATTGTGCCGGAAAGTGTTCTCATCCACTTTGCAGCCAAGGTGCTTCTAACCCAGGGGTGGGCAGAAAATAGATCTCCAGGTGTTTTGGACTACAACTCCCAACACTGCTGATCATTGGCCATGCTGGATTCGGGGAGATGAAATCCAAAACATCTGGATGTCTACCTTCTGCCCACCCCTGCTCTAATCTAGCCTTCCGCAACCTGGTGACTTCCAGATGTGTTGGGCTACAACTCCAATCATCATCCAACCAGCTAGCACCTCAAGGTGGGTTGTTGCCATGGGCTGGGGGTGGTTTGTTAACCACAGCAACAACTGACCCTCACCATGTGTAGACATCTTGATAAGCTGTGGCAACTGCCCACCATGACTTGAATACTGATAACGCTGCCGGCATGCACTGCAACCCACCATGGCTTAAATAAACCACAGTGGGCTGCGGCGTTTGCACCAACCAGTTCACTGAGGGAGGGGCTCCATTGTGGGTATCTTGCCCAAGGGCCTTCAAAAACCTGGAGCTAGTAAGGGCTTTGGGAATGAGGTATTGGAAGAGACCAAGTCTGACTAACACTCCAACAATTCCCATCTGCTAATGCAGCATCTAGAATCTGTTGCAAACAGAAAAAGAAAAAAAGTTTCAAACAGCATCCAGGTATTCTCCACCACTATTCAGGGAAAGTGAACTGGAAATCCACCTCTTTGAAAATAACTTTTCAGGTGCCCTTGGCTTTCCCCTCTATCTCCAGCCCAAATTATTTTTAGCCATTGAGCCCTATGGGGAAAATATATTTTATGCTATATATATTTTATATATATAGTTGGTTGGGGAAAAGAAACGTTGGTTAAAGAAGCATCCTAGTTCTAGCAATTAACAGCCAATTCTTGTGTATGTTTACTTGGAAGTAACCATACACCCCCACTCCCACCGTGATCCCTGTTCCAACTCCTCATGTGAGCTGTGTGTTTACATAGTACCAATCAAATACTTGTGATAATGTTGTTGATCAGCTATTTGATGGGGAGGAGGAGAGGGATGAAATGCATCCTGCAGCGCTCCATCCCACGCAGCTAACTGGAATATGTGAATGTTGCCCCAGCTAGTGGATCAGACTGAGAATAGCATATGTTATACCAGTTTGGATACACAATTCCTCCTCCAGATAGGAATATGTGCCTGGAAGTGCATAGCTCCTAGCTAGCTCAGGGGTGCAGAACCTCTTTCAGCTGGAGGGCCACATTCCATTTCTGAAAAGCTCTCAGGGGCTGCATTCCAGTGGTGGTGGTGGGGAGGCCCAAAGGCAAAAGGGGCGGGGCCAAAAATGCCAGCATATGCTAGCTTAAAGCCCTTACTGCCAGTAACTGAGCCTTAGCAGAGGCATTTCAGACTTTTAGAAGGGTGCCAAATCTGCACAAAATCCAGGAAATCACCAAACAGGTCAGTGGTTGGGGAAAATGGGGTGGGCCCAGAGGAAAGGGTGTTGCCTTAGTTCTGAGGACCCCTATAGAGCTGGATGGGGACTCCCAGAGGGCCAGATTTGGTCCTGTACCCCTTCCCCAGTGGATCAGTTCACCTGAGTTCAGTGGGACTTATTTCAAAATAGCTATGAATAGGACTGCATCCTTTAATGGCTTTCCTGCATCATCGTATTGCAGACGAAAATGACCCCAGAGTTGCAGTCTCACAGAGCTGAAAATTATCTCAGCACCCCCTTTTTTCATCATGATGCCTATATAAGGTCAAAAAAATCAGAGGGACCAAATTGTTTTTAGGAGACACTGTCCTTTCCTGCATGGGTGCTGCACCAGCAAATGGAAGGCTTCCCATATCCGTTTCTCCTGTCCCCGCACTTGGCACAAGCATGAGCAGCACACGGAGGGCCAAACATTACTTTAAATGAGTGTCTAGCAGCAGCTATGTCTTCTTTTCATTTTAACTCTAGAGTAGGCACAGGGCCTCTGATCCAGGTCTTAAAAGCCCCCCTACTCCCACATTAGGCTCCCAATCTGGACTGGGAACCTCGTGCCTACTTTAGGATAAAAATGAAGGGGGAGGAAAGATATAGCTGCTAGACACACATTTAAAGTAATGTCTGTTTTGGCCCCCGGCTAGTGTAGGGTGCCCTTCCCCAATCTGGTGCCCTGCAGATGTGTTGGGACTGTAACTCCCATAATTCCCAGCCAGCATAGCCACTGGAAATGTTGAAATGTTGGCCATGTTAATAATTACTAATGAAATGCATGAAGCATATTCTTGGTGAGAGGTGCTTTATGTTGTCAAATAGCCATGTTGGAGTAATCCACCATGGATTCAAATGAGTTTGGATTTCTATAAATTTGACCATGCATTCCACAGTGGGCCAGCTTTTTCCAAGATGTGTGGACTGTTTTTTCACTTTTGGGGGGATTTCCCCTAATTCACATTAGCCCTAACATGCAAATGCGCTAATTCGGATTAGTTGATGTGAATTAGCACTAATGCAAATTAGCACAAGTAGAACTAAATCCTGGTTTAAAAAATATGATTCCATCAATAAGAGGTTTATGAAAGCTGGAAGAGGTAGTGCAGCTCATCGTGGGCAAGCTGTGCGGTGGTGCGGGCCCACGTCTGTCTGCAAAACACAGACAGAACGGATTTTCAAAAATTTATACATCCCTATTTTCAAATCAGACCTAACCTCCCCACCCAAACCTGTCAGTGTTAACAACAACAACACCAAATTAAACATTTTGTAAACATATAGTTTGAGAGCCCATGCTCTGGAAGAGATCGCGGTGACAGAATTAAGATTACATTCTCAAACCATACTTATACCACAATCCTGTTCATGTCTACTAAGCAGTTAAGGCAGCAATCCTATACTCGCTTACCTGGGAGTAAGCTCCACTTAACTCAATGAGACTTCCTTCTGAGTAGACATAACATAAGAAAGGCCATGCTGGATCAGGCCAAAGGCCTATCTAGTTCAGTATTCTATTTGCACACTGGCCACCCAGATGTCTGTGGGAGGCCCACAAGCAGGACACAAGTGCAATCTGACCCTCCCGCTAGTGGTCCCCTGCGACTGGTATTGAGAGGCACACTGCCTCCAATACTGGAAGTAATATAGAGCCATCATGACTAGTAGCCACTGGTAGCGTTATGCTCCATGAATGCCTAATCCCCCGTTTAAAGCCATCCAAGTTGGAGGCCTTCACTACATCTCATTGTAGTGAATTCTACAGTTTAACTATGTGCTGTGTCAAGAAGTACTTCCCCTTATCTGTCCAGAAATTCCCACCAGTCAGCTGCATGGGATAATCTGTATAGGATTGTGCTGTAAATCACATCAAGTTCAATGGGCCTACTGACAAGTAAGTGTGCACTGCACTGGTGCAGCATAATCCTAGGCGAAAGCAAGTCCCACTGTGTTCAGTGGGGCATATCCTCAGGTAAGTGTGCATAGGAGTGCAGCCTTAAACGCAACAAAGCCTGGATCTTGGAAGTATTGGAATACATATGCTAATCAGTTAATCAGTTTCAAGGCAAAACTTCTAGAAGTTGTTTCATCTTGTCTTGACCTAAATAGAGTGAAAAATTACCATGGCTACAGATATCCTAAATCAGAAAGTGTGATCTCATGAAAGCATGATCAAAAGCGAGATATGGAGGGATTTGAAGATAAAGGAAAGTCTAGAAATATTAGATTAAAAGGTGAACTAAACAGGAAAGGAAAAAAAGAAATGTCACCTGCTGTTTATTTACACAGTTGAGGAATTCCAAGCGTTTTCAACCACACCTTCTTGTCTACTATCTTACATCTTTGTGCTTGCAGTGAACATTAAAATCTACCCTATTCCAACAACCCGATATGTTATTTATTGTGGTACTGTACAGACAGTCAGTCCCCTTCATGGATCACTGCCTTGTTGTGGCAAAGGGGCTTGCGTAACTCAGTGAAGCCATAAGCTATGCCGTGCAGGGCCACCCAAGATGGACAGGTCATGGCGGAGAGTTCTGACAAAATGTGGTCCACTGGAGAAGGAAATGGCAACCAGTATTCTTGCCAAGAAAACCCCATGGAACGTATCACAAGGCTAAAAGATATGACGCTGGAAGATGAGCCCCTCAAGTCGGAAGGTGTCCAATATACTACTGGGGAAGAGCAGAGGGAATTTCCAAGTAGCGCCAGAAAGAGTGAAGTGGCTGGGCCAAAGCCGAAAGGGCACTCAGCTGTGGATGTGTCTGGTGGAGAAAAGGAAGTCCGATGCTGTAAAGAACAATATTGTTTAGGAACCTGGAATGTAAGATCAATGAATCAAGGTAAGCTGGAGGTGGTCAAACATGAGATGGCAAGATTGAACATGGACATCTTGGGAATCAGTGAACTAAAATGGACAAGCATGGGCGAATTTAATTCAGGTGACCATCATATCTACTACTGTGGGCAAGAATCCCTTAGAAGAAATGGAGTAGCACTCATACTCAACAAAAGAGTGGGAAAAGCAGTACTGGGGTACAATCTCAAAAACGACAGAATGATCTCCGTACGAATCCAAGGCAAACCATTCAACATCACAGTAATTCAAGTCTATGCCCCAACCACTGAGGCCAAAGAAGCTGAGGTTGATCGATTCTATGAAGACCTACAACACCTTCTAGAACTAACACCAAAAAAAGATGTCCTTTTCATCATAGGGGATTGGAAGGCTAAAGTAGGAAGTCAAGAAATCACCAGGATAACAGGCAAGCATGGCCTTGGTGAAGCAGGACAAAGGCTAATAGAGTTTTGTCAAGAGAACACGCTGATCATAGCAGACACATAGCAAACACTCTTTTCCAACAGCACAAGAGGCGACTCTACACATGGACATCACCAGATGGTCAATATCGAAATCAGATTGATTATGTCCTTTGCAGCCAAAGATGGAGAAGCTCTATACAGTCAGTAAAAACAAGAGCTGGAGCTGACTGTGGCTCAGATCATGAGCTGCTTGTTGCAAAATTTCAGCTTAAATTGAAGAACGTAGGGAAACCCACTAAACCATTCAGGTATGACCTCAATCATATCCCTTATGAATATACAGTGGAGGTGAGGAATAGATTTACGGGATTAGACCGCATAGACAGAGTGCCTGAGGAACTATGGACGGAGGTCCATAACAATGTTCAGGAGGCAGCAACGAAATCCATCCCAAAGAAAAAGAAATGCAAGAAAGCCAAGTGGCTGTCTGATGAGGCCTTACAAGTAGCTGAGGAAAGAAGGGAAGCAAAAAGCAAAGGAGAAAGGGGAAGATATATCCAACTGAATGCAGAGTTCCAGAGAATAGCAAGGAGAGACAAGAAGGCCTTCTTAAATGAACAATGCAAAGAAATTGAGGAAAACAATGGAATGGGAAAGACTAGAGATCTTTTCAAGAAAATCGGAGATATCAAGGGAACGTTTTGTGCCAAGACGGGCACGATAAAGGACAAAGAAGGCAGGGACCTAACAGAAGCAGATGAGATTAAGAAGAGGTGGACAGAATACACAGAAGAACTATACAGGAAAGATCTGAATGTCCCTGATAGCCAAGATAGTGCGGTCACTGAACTTGAGCCGGACATCCTCGAGAGTGAAGTCAAGTGGGCCTTAGGAAGCATTACTAACAACAAAGCTAGCAGAGATGACAGTATTCCAGCTGAGCTATTTAAAATCCTAAAAGATGATGCTGTTAAAGTGCTGCACTCAATATGCCAACAAATTTGGAACACTCCACAGTGCCACAAGACTGGAAAAGGTCAGTTTACTTTCCAATTCCAAAGAAGGGCAATGCCAAAGAGTGTTCAAACTACCGTACAATTGCACTCATTTCACATGCCAGCAAGGTGATGCTCAAAATCCTACAAGCTAGGCTTCAGCAGTATGTGAACCGAGAACTACCGGAAGTACAAGCTGGGTTCCAAAGAGTCAGAGGAACTAGAGATCAAACCACCAACATTCGCTGGATCATGGAGAAAGCAAGAGAATTCCAGAAAAACATCTATTTCTGCTTCATTGACTGTGCTAAAGCCTTTGATTGTGTGGATCACATCAAACTGTGGCAAATTCTTAAAGAGATGGGAGTACCAGACCACCTTACCTGTCTCCTGAGAAACCTGTACAAGGGTCAAGAAGCAAGCAACAGTAAGAACCAGACATAGAACAACCGATTGGTTCAAAATTGGGAAAGTAGTACGACAAGGCTGCATATTGTCGCCCTGCTTATTTAGCTTATATGCAGAGTACATCATGAGAAACGCCGGGTTGGATGAATCACAGGTCGGAATTAAGATTGCCAGGAGAATTATCAACAACCTCAGATACGCGGATGATACCACCCTAATGGCAGAAAGTGAAGAGGATCTAAAGAGCCTCTTGTTGAGGGTGAAAGTGGAGAGTACACAAGCTGGTTTGAAACTTAACATTAAAAAAACTGAGATCATGGCATCTGGCCCCATCACTTCCTGGCATACAGAAGGGGAAGAAATGGAAGCAGTGACAGATTTTATTTTCTTGGGCTCCAAGATCACCGCAGACAGTAACTGTAGCCATGAAATTAAAAGACGCTTGCTCCTTGGGAGGAAAGCTATGGCACACCTAGACAGCATAGTAAGAAGCAGAGACATCACCTTGCCGACAAAGGTCCGTATCATCAAAGCTATGGTTTTCCCAGTAGCAACGTATGGCTGTGAGAGCTGGACTATAAGGAAGGCTGAGTGCTGAAGAATTGATGCTTTCGAACTGTGGTGCTGGAGAAGACTCTTACGAGTCCCCTGGACTGCAAGGAGGTCAAATCAGTCCATCCTAAAGAAAATCAACCCTGAGTGCTCATTGGAAGGACAGATACTGAAGCTGAAGCTCAGATATTTTGGCCACCAAATGCGAAGAGAAAAGTCACTGGAAAAGTCCCTGATGCTGGGAAGGATTGAAGGCAAAAGGAGAAGGGGACGGCAGAGGATGAGATGGCTAGATAGCATCACCAATGCAATGAATATGAACTTGAGCACACTCCGGGAGAGAGTGGAGGACAGGAAGGCCTGGCGTGCTATGGTCCATGGGGTCATGAAGAGTCGGACATGACTTAACGACTGAACAACAACAGACAGTCAGTAGTACAGGGAGGAGAGGTAAGAGCTTCTGACCACCCACATGCACTTTCCACAGGTGTAAATGGATCCCAGTATGAAGCTGACTGAGCTTTCTCCAAATAAAGTGTTCTAATGTTTAACAACAGTTTCCCGCAATCTAATTACATTCCCCAGATGGCCACACCCCCTTCCCCTCACTCTATCCCCCTTCCCACCAATTGTTTGGTAGTTTCCTGGCTTTTTGGAGGGGGGGCAGTTTACCCCCATTCTAAAAGGTTGAATTGCCTCTCCCAAGGCTTAGTTACTGGCAGTGTTTTAAGCTAAAGTATGCTAGTCTTTGGGGTATTTGGGCTCCTTTGCCTTTGGCTCCTCCCTTTTCATCTTTGGCTCCACCCACCACTGGAATGAAGCCCCCAGGAGCTTCTCCAAAATGGAATTCAGCTCTCAGGCTGAGAGAGGTTCTGCACCCTGGTCTAAAGGCACCTAAGCCAGTGACCGTGACTGCATCTTGTGGTAGTTATTTCTATAACGTGGTGCTTCAAGTAGCACTTCCAGTTTCTTTCCTGGCAAAAACATATTCTTGAACATATTCACTGGGTGACCCTGAGTTCGAGAAATAGGATTGTGGGAGAAAACTATCTTTATATCTCAGTGGAGGCTGGTGGTTCTGATGTCCGTGGGGCTGTGAATCCGCTCTGGGTTTCAGCCAGAACCAGTCAGAACTCTAAAGGAGCTATTTTGCGAATAGTGTTCAATACCTTTAGAGTTCTGACTGGTTCTGAATGAAACCCAGGGCAGATTTATAGCCCCACGGACATTGGAGCCACCAGCCTCCACTGTGATATACACAATCATTTTACAAACCTCTATAATGACTCCCCTGGGTTGGTTCCCCCCCCCCCCACAATAAGGCTGCATCCTAGACATACATTCCTGGAAATAATTCCCATTGAACTCAAAATGCCTTACATCTGAGTAGACATGTATAAGATTGCATTGTGAAAGCCCTGAAATGTATTAGACTTTCCTCATAAGGAAGGTGCACCAACCCCTTAATAATTTGGTTGCTCTTTCCTGTAGTGTTTCCAGTGCTATAATGTTCTTTTAAAGATAGGGCAAAAAGAACTGTAAACAGGGATCTGAATAAAGGCATTATAATCCCAGCAGTTTTATTTTCAGTCCCTTTCATAATCATTTCTAACCCTGAGTTTTTCTTTGTCACTGTCACAGCACAATGAGTTGACATTTTCAGTGAGCTGTCCATCCTAGCCTCAAGGTCTTTTTTCTGGATTATTACAACCAATTCAGATTGCACCAGAGTATATATAATTTCCCTCCTCCAAAGTGAATTCCTGTGCATCTAGTTACTTTGATTTTCATTTGACCTTGGTGCTCTCCAAATGTTTGGGACGTCAACTTCCATCAGACCCAGCCAGCATGGCTAATGGTCAGGAATGCTAGGGCTTGTAGTCCAAAACATTTGGAGGGTACCAGGTTCAAGAAGGCTGCATTTGACATTTCACATGGCTTGGAGAGATCCTTCCAGCGTTCATCATGGTCTGCTTTGAATTTCACCATCCTGAATAATCTAGTGTCATCTAGAAACGTGGCCATCCCTGAACACACCTGATTCTACATAATTTCTGATTATTAAATAGGATGGATCCCAATGCTGTTTCTGAGAAGCTCCACTGCTTACCTTCCTCTACTGTAAAAATTGTCCATTTATCCCTACCTTCTCCTTCCTGTTCTTTAGCCAGTTTACAATCCATAAGAGGTCCTGTCCTCTTACCCTATGATTGCTACATTTACTCAGGATGCGTTGATGAAGAACTTGGTTAAACATTTTTGGAAGTCCACGTATATAATATTTGCCATCAGTCAGTGGTTGGCACTTCCCTTTGGAGAAACCATGCTGATTCATCCTCATTCAAGGTTTGTTCTTCTATGTGTTTAACAATTCTCAATTGAATAATCCTGTTTCTACCAATTTATCAAGGAATAATCTGTGTAATTTTCTGGATCTCCTGCATCTCTTTTTAAAAACTGGCATCAAATTGGAAACTGTCCAATTTACTCTGGTAAGGAGCCTAATGTTAAAGATAAGTTGCATAATATTGGTGAAAAGTTTGGCATTTTCACCTATGAGCTCTTAAAGTGTTTTCGGATCAGTGCCTCAGGCCATGGTGACTTGTTAATTTGTGAATTAGCTGTAAAACATCAACCCTAGTTATGTCTATTTTTTCACAGCTGTTCATATGTCCCCTGGAAATGATGGCTCAGATGGGAGCTCCTCATTTTCCAAAGTGAAGACCCATGCAAAGAATTTAGTATCTCGGTCTTCACTCTCCTTCTCTTCTTTAGTACTCCTTTCACACCGATGTCATGTTGAAGTTCTAGCACCTGGTTTTCTGCTCTTAATGTTTCTTATTTGTTTTCATGGTGTTAGAACTTTGATCCTTGAATGCCTTCTCTGTTTTATCTTGTAATCAATTTGCATTTATTTCGCTAGAGTCTGTCGTTCACTTTTGAAAGGAAGCCTTCCTGCCTTGAATTATAGCTTCCTTGACATTGTCAGCAATGATATCTGGTTCAGGTCAGCCTTCTCCAACCTGGTTGGAGCCCTCCAGATGTGTTAGACTACAACTCCCACCACCCCACCAGTGCACCCATAGGCTGGGGTGATGGGAGTTGTAGTCCAACACATCTCGGAGGCCCTAGGTTGGAGAAGTCTGTAATAACTTATCCATTAGGGCCAAACTACACATCATACACAATCCACTGCAACATTCCCCCAACTTTTTTAAAAAAAAATAAAAGTGAAAAGCAGTAGCAGGAGGTTAGAAGCTTGACTAGAAGATTTCCCACTTCCATACTATGATGTTCTCCTGCCCCAAGAGATTCAATCGAGACAAGACGGTGATAGTGTTGGTCAGTAGGCAACCTAATCTGGGATCAGGGTACAGTCCGTTATGGATGAGGTTGCACGCCCTCTGAAGGATCATATTTACAGCTTGGGGGTGCTTCTGGAACTGGCATTGTTCGGGGGTGGGGGGAGGCTGCTGAGGTCAGGAATGGCTTTGCAAATCTAGTCACAGTGATCCAGGCCTTAATCACTCCTGTTCAGAGTACTGCTATGTGATCTTGAGGAGCATTCAGAAACTGTAGCTAATGCAAAATATGACATTGACCTTATCACACCAGTTTTTAATTAAGTGGACTGGCTTCCAATTTGTTTCAGGGTACAATTCAAGCTGGTTTTTAACCTATAAAGCCCTAAACAATTTGGGGAAACAATACCTGAAAGTCTGCCTTCTCCGATAAGGACCTGCCCTTAGTTTAAGATCTGTCTTAGAGGCTCTTCTCTATGTCCCACTTCCAAGAGAAGCTATGTTGGTGAGAACAGGGGGCCACATATTTTCTGTGATGGCACCACAGTTTTGGAATCCTCTCCCTAAGGAGGTTAGACTTGCCCCTCCTTTGGTTAGTTTTTGTTCCACATTGCTCATGAGTGATTTTAAATCTATTAACTCTACCCTCTGTCTGTAAAAGATTGTTTTTGTCCTGCACTTAATCTGCCGTTATGTTGTGTTAAAGTAGGGGCGGGCAACCTGTGGCCTACCAGATGCTGTTGGACTGCAACTCCCATCAGCCCTAACCAACATAGCCAGTGGCGAGCCATGATGGGGGTTGTAGTGCAGCAACATCTGGGGGACAACACGTTGTCCACCCCTGCATTAAGGGTTTTACATTTTAAAATTTTAACTTGTAAATCACCTTCAGGGCCTTTTGGGGGCAAAAGGCGACTCAGAAATAATTTTATAAAATAAACAAACAAAAAAATCTTTTCCTCAACACCTGAGGAGCTATTGTTATAGCAGTACCTTGCTACAATATCAATGAAGGTCTATCTATTTACCTCTCTGCCTCTCTCAGCTTCTCAAAGTCAGCCACCTAAAACTCATGCCTGCATAATTTTTTTAATTTAATTAACAAAAATAAATGTATGAGTCATTTTTCAGCAAAAACAAGGCCCCAAGACAACTGACATTCATTGCAGTGGGGAAACACACACAATTTCTGCCCAGGCAACCCCCAGATAGCTCCTACTCCCCTGCTGATTTTCTGCCTTCATACCTTTTAATTTCTTCTTGTTACACTTTTATACCTCTGGGGTAATGTTAAATGAGATATTTAATTGGCTGATGTGAAGCTGAAGATGGGTTGTGTGGGTCTAAACTCTCCCTTTATCCTCCTGGTCTCCTCCTGAACTCACAGTTCAACTCTCCCAGAGTTAAAATATCGGAGTTATTATTTGCATCCTCTTCCACTGAGGCCCTCATGTATAGCACAACAATATGAGGAACATCTCTGCTTTTCAACAACGTAATTTCTTTATCAAATTTCCTGTTATTCCTAGCTCAGGCATTCAGTATGGTACTTGAAAGAAGCTCCACAGAGATACTCCGTGTTCTTGTGAACATATGCTAGAATGGTATTCTCTTCTCCTTGAAGCGCTGGCAGTTGGCCAACTGCAGCTGTTCATTTCAAACATTCTTCATTTTCTCTCTCCCTCTCGCGAAGGCCATCTTGTTTTTCCTTCTCTTCTTGATTTAACCAGAATATAATTTGTGTGTGTGGGGGGGATATTGCTGTGAACCACAGAGTAATTTCTTAAAAGCTTAACTCATGGGGAGGTTGTCATCATCATCTTCATCTAATATGCCGCTTTTCCACAAAAAGTGCCCAAAGCGCCTAACGAAACAGCAATACAACAGCAAAAAAGCATACCAATACCTCATTATAATAGGACCTCATTACAATCATAAACAACTCACTTCACCGATACGAACATAATAACATTTCAGATTACTTACAAAAGAGGCAAAATCAAACATTGCAACACAATATCAGTTATTATCTTTCAGTAGTATGTAAGCCAGAGCCCAATAAATGAAATCCTTCCTACGCGTTAAGGCTTTAATAAACACTACGAACTGCAACAGCTACGCCAGGAGGAGAAAGTTCAGAAAATAGCAGCCAGGTTTCTTAGAGCCTGCAGCAGATCTGTCCCATACTCCACTCTCTCACACTGGTGAAGTTCTCAAGGCTGCAACAGAGACAAGGGTGGTGGCCTCTCTGACAAAGCGAGCTCAGTGTTACTGCCCCCTCTGCTGACCAGGTCCCATGAATAGCATAGTTTGTGCAAGCAACAGGTGAGGTGATGTTAGTGGTCTTCAGAGGTGTAGTGGTACATTTGGAAGTGCCAGGGGCTCACTGTGAGAGGCTCCAAAATTGCGGGCAGCTGTGTCGATCCATATCAGCACAGCAGTTGATAACAATTTTCATCTCCACCAGGAGCAGGTCTTTCGTAAAGCTGACGGATCTTATTTGCCCATCAAGACCAAGCCACCCCAAAATACTTTGCATTACGACAGGGAACAGTATTCCGTTGCTGGGAAAATTAATTTCCCCCCAGCTGTGTTGAGGATTGCAGCTAATCTCAGAGGGAACAGGAAATGCTGAGCCAGGTGGCAGATGATGTCTATGTCCCTGCTAATAAGA
Source organism: Heloderma suspectum (assembly GCF_057233095.1). Taxonomy (NCBI): domain Eukaryota; kingdom Metazoa; phylum Chordata; class Lepidosauria; order Squamata; family Helodermatidae; genus Heloderma; species Heloderma suspectum. The sequence goes on from NC_139460.1 coordinate 229,752,463, forward strand.
AGGTGCCAAGACTGTGTCCCTGTGAGCCCTGACTCCACTACACCCCTGTTCTTGGACTGTACCATGTCAGAATAACAGAGTGAGTTTGCATTTATGAATACAAAACTGGCCTATTAAGGCTAGCTTAGTAGAACACTGCTTCCTAGCATCTGCCCTTCTGTGTACAGGAAGCTTTTGTTTGCTTTTCTTTTTAATACGGAAGAGGATTCCATCATGTGTTTACTCCCTTTGCAGTCTGAAGCAGTACAGGTCAGGAGCAACGTTACCATCTTAGGTTGTGTGAACTTGACCAAACTGGGGAAGCATCATAACGCTGAACTTACTGTGTGCCTAAAGGCTACAGATAGCCCCCGTTCCAATCCAGTTCTAGCTGCCATACACTGTGCTTTTAATCATCTACTGTGTGGCTTCCACCCATCTGCTTTTTCTATGAAATACAGAAATGTCAAATGGTGAAAGTGCGTCTGAGAGCTGGGTTGCTTGGAAGTGATATCCACTTGCTAGTCTATTCTAGGATGCTGACTTACAGATGCACTTGTAAGAGAAAATACGTGCCCCTGAGAGTCTGTAAGCACATGATCAGATTGCCTCTCGACATGAATTTACTGGTCCAGATCCAGGTTTAGTCATACTCCAAGCAGACCGATTGAAATCAGTGGGACTTAAGTTAGTCATGTCTGAAATGTAAAGGATGCTAATAGCCAGAGGCAGCCCAAGACATTTTGTTGGTTAAGCTGAAGGGGAAGATAGTTCCTTTCCCCATTCCATGTGTAGAAGCCGACTGGCCTTCCATCTGAATCTTACTCCAACCCTGGCCAACAGGACAGCATCCTCCATTGCAACTGAGGGCAGCCGCTTAGCTTCAGTGGCTCAGGGCAGGCTACATGGCAGCTCTGTCTTCCAGCATCTTGCTGCTGCTCCTCATCCCCCAGCATCTGGTGCCAGAGGCGGCTGTCTCACTCTGCCTAATGGTAGGGCCAGCACTGTATGGCATTTAGAGTATTCCCCAATGTGGTCCTACACATCTAACAGAAGGTTTCACAGTGTTTCTAGGTGGCACTATGATTAATCAAGAATAAAACAGAAACATTAGCCCTTCCTTTCTGGATTTATTGCACTTAAAAAGCAGCTGAAAGACTAGGAGTTATGGTCATGATTAATTTCCTCATACCCTCTAGTGGATATCAGATACAAGTGCAGGTGAAGTCCATAATAGCAAACACAGTAGCTAATTAGCACAATGCTCTTCCAACTTGTATCATTTTCTCCACACAAGAAATAACTTCCAATTTATCAAGGACTACCAAAGTGCGTACAACTGGCTAATGTGAAACCAAAGAAAATAAAGGTGAAATGAGAAAGCATCAAGTTCTGACTGACAGTGACAAGCCGATAAAAAGTTTTTTTTCAAGCCAAAGGTTATTTGACTACCTGGGAATCCCATGATAAAAAAAGGTAGGATATAAATGTAATAATAAACACAATTATGCTTCCTTGTGTTCTGCATAGGTCTTTGATCATTTGAGTTCAGGTTCACAATCTGGAGTCCTTTTTGTTTTTTGAGGGTCTTCTCATATGGTTGCTGCTCTATCCAATCATCAGCCCCTTGATTGGATAGAACAGGGGTGGGGAACATTTTCGTCCTGAGGGCTACAACTCCTTGTGGCTAATCTTCCAGGCACCACATGCCAGAGGTGGGCAGGGAACATATAAAAAGTAAGTGGTGGCCAAAGCAGTAAATGGATAGGGTCAAAGAGAAGTGGGTGGGGACACCCCCCCACACACACATATCCATCAGCACACACCTATGGGTATGTTATTTGGTGGTGGTGGTGGTAATGGTGGTTGTTTTAAACCACTTTATATCTAAAAAGATATCCTGAAGAGTTTTACAACATAAAAATTTTAAATACAAAATGTCTGCAATTAAAATATTTTAACTGTTAGTTGTCCATGAAAATATTTCCAAATATAGTATTGAAAATTGGCTTAGATAAATCATTTCACTGGATGGGAATGTTTGTTCAGTCGCTCAGTCGTGTCCGACTCTTGGTGACCCCATGGACCATAGCATGCCAGGCCTTCCTGTCCTCCGCTCTCTCCCGGAGCATGCTCAAGTCCATATTCATTGCATCGGTGATGCTATCTAGCCATCTCATCCTCTGCCATCCCCTTCTCCTTTTGCCTTCAATCCTTCCCAGCATCAGGGACTTTTCCAGTGACTTTTCTCTTCGCATTAGGTGGCCAAAATATTTGACCTTCAGGCTCAGCTTCAGTATCTGTCCTTCCAATGAGCACTCAGGGTTGATTTCCTTTAGTATGGACTGATTTGACCTCCTTGCAGTCCAGGGGACTCGTAAGAGTCTTCTCCAGCACCACAGTTCGAAAGCATCAATTCTTCGGCGCTCAGCCTTCCTTATAGTCCAGCTCTCACAGCCATACGTTACTACTGGGAAAACCATAGCTTTGATTATACGGACCTTTGTCGGCAAGGTGATGTCTCTGCTTCTTACTATGCTGTCTAGGTTTGCCATAGCTTTCCTCCCAAGGAGCAAGCGTCTTTTAATTTCATGGCTACAGTCACCGTCTGTGGTGATCTTGGTGCCCAAGACAATAAAATCTGTCAGTGCTTCCATTTCTTCCCCTTCTATATGCCAGGAATGGATGGGGCCAGATGCCATGATCTCAGTTTTTTTAATGTTAAGTTTCAAACCAGCTTTTGCACTCTCCTCTTTCACCCTCAACAAGAGGCTCTTTAGATCCTCTTCGCTTTCTGCCATTATGGTGGTATCGTCTGCGTATCTGAGGTTGTTGTTAATTCTCCCGGCAATCTTAATTCTGACCTGTGATTCATCCAACCTGCCGTTTCTCATGATGTACTCTGCATATATGTTAAATAAGCAGGGCGACAATATGCAGCCTTGTCGTACTCCTTTCCCAATTTTGAACCAATCGGTTGTTCCATGTCTGGTTCTTACTGTTGCTTCTTGACCCTATGGGAATGTTAGCTACTAACATTCTTGAATTATTCTAATATAGGCCAAAGCCTGATAGTCTTTCATGTTGGGTTTTATGCAGTGGATGGCCTTGTGCTAGTGGAAAGCACTTTTGAGAAAGCACTTGCACAAGGTGGGGTGTCTGATTTTTGCCTGCCCCTTTGTAGCGGTTGTAACCCCTCAGAAAGATGCAGCTGGAGATAGGGATGTACAAATCCATTTGCAGTTCATGGATAGCCAGGTGCCTTTCATTCTGTTGTCTGCTTATTGATGGAACAGGATTTTCCCCATTTCCCAAATTTGCATTGTGAAAATCATAGAATCATAGAAGAGTAGGGTTGGAAGGGGCCTACAAGGCCATCGAGTCCAACCCCCTGCTGAATACAGGAATCCAAGTCAGAGCATCCCTGACAGATGGCTGTCCAGCCTCGACTTGAATGCCTCCAGTGTGGGAGAGCCCACCACCTCCCTACGTAATTGGTTCCACTGTCATATTGCTCTAACAGTCAGGAAGTTTTTCCTGATATTCAGCCGGAATCTGGCTTCCTGTAACTTGAGCCCATTATTCTGCGTCCTGCACTCTGGGATGATCGAGAAGAGATCCTGGCCTTCCTCTCTGTGACAACCTTTCAAGTACTTGACGAGCGCTATCATATCACCCCTCAGTCTTCTCTTCTCAAGGCTAAACATGCCCAGTTCTTTCAGTCTCTCCTCATAGGGCTTTGTTTCCAGTCCCCTGATCATCTTTGTTGCCCTCCTCTGAAACCTCTCCAGCTTGTCTGCATCCTTCTGAAACTGTGGTGCCCAGAACTGGATACAGTACTCCAGATGAGGCCTAACCAGTGCTGAGTAGAGGGGAACTAGTACTTCCCGGGATTTGGAAGCTATGCTTTATTAATGCAGCCCAAAAGAGCATTTGCCTTTTTTGCAGCCACATCACATTGTTGGCTCATCTTCAGCTTGTGATCAACAACAACTCCAAGATCCTTCTCGCTTGTAGTGTTGTTGAGCCACGTATCCCCCATCTTGTAACTGTGCATTTGGTTTCTTTTTACTAGGTGCAGAACATGTCATTTATCCCTATTAAATGTCATTCTGTTGTTTTCTGCCCAGCGCTCCAGTCTATCCAGATCACTCTGAATTTTGTTTCTGTCTTCCAAAGTATTAGCTATCCCGCCCAATTTTGTGTCATCTGCAAATTTGATCAGCATTCCCTGCACCTCCTCCTCCAAGGTCCCATTGATAAGCACTCTTTGAGTCCGATTCTGTAGCCAACCGTGGATCCACTGGATCGTTGTTTCATCTAGCCCACTTTGAGCTAGTTAGCTCATCAGGATATCATGGGGCACTTTGTCGAAAGCTTTGCTGAAGTCGAGGTATAGGATGTCCACAGCATTCCCACGGTCCACAAGAGAGGTTACTTGATCAAAAAATGAGATCAGATTTGTCTAGAAGGATTTGTTCTTGACAAATCCATGTTGGCTTTGAGTAATCACTGCATTATTTTCCAGGTGCTTCCAGATGGATTGCTTTATCATCTGCTCCAGAATGTTCCCAGGGATTGATGTCAGACTGACTGGTCTTGTCAAGGGCTCCTTGGAGGTCTCTCTCTGTCTAAACCAGTAGCCAAGTCCAGACACAGACAAAGGAATTCCTTTCAAAGCTTTATTCTTCTTTTACAACTTAACAACTATACTGATTGCAACTAGATCTGAGCAGCACAGTACCTGTGCCCTAAGTTGGAACAGTTGGTCCCCGTTTGAAAGGGAATTACTGGCAGACCCCTGAACTTAAGTACTAGGGAGAGTCCATCCCCTTTTCCCTTGGAGCCTCTGGGCGCAGCCGTTGTTTGCGCGCCAACCTGGCACTTCACCTCCTTTCCGCGCCCTCCATCTGGCGCCGCTCTCTGTGTCTGCGTCGTGCATCCACCAAGTCTGCTATCTGTGTTTGGGCACTCCCTGGACTGCTAACTAAACTAGGAATGCTGGTGGGAGGAATCTCCGTCAGTTGTTGGTCCTGGGAAAGAGGAGTGTGCTCCTCTCCCAGGAGCGACTGCTCTTCCTAAGAATCAGAACTCCTCTGGGATTCTATGAGCTCAGTGTCCACCCTGACAGGTCTGTAGTTCCCAGGTTCCTCCTTTTTACCCTTTTTGAAGATAGGGACAACATTAGCCCTCCTCCAGTCATCTGGCACTTCACCCATCCTCCATGATTTCTCAAAGAGAATAGACAGCGGTTCTGAGAGTTCTTCTGCCAGTTCCTTTATTACCCTAGGATGCAGTTCATCTGGCCCTGGAGATTTGAACTCATTCAAAGTAATTAGGTGTTCCTTGACCATATGCCTATCGATGTCAAGCTGCAATCCTTCCCCTGCAGCCTGTACTTCACCTTTGCCAGGGGGGTCATGTACCCTCTTTTGGGAGAAGACTGAGCCAAAGTAGGAATTGAGCACCTCTGCCTTTTCTCTGTCATCTGTTATCGTTTTGCCCTCCTTATTTAATAGCTGAACAACCATTTCTTTCCTCTACCTTTTACTATGCACGTAGCTGAAGAAAGCCTTTTTGTTGTTTTTAGCATCCCTCGCTAACCTCAGCTCGTTCTCAGCTTTAGCCTTCCTGACGCCATCCCTGCAATTCTGTGCTACCTGCCTGTACTCTTCTTTTGTTACTTGGCCTTCTTTCCACTTCCTATGTGTGTCCATTTTGTTTTCAGGTCATCCCTAAGCTTTTTGTGAAGCCACATTGGCTTCTTCTGTTGTCTTCCACCTTTTCTTCTTGTTGGAATTGTTTGTAATTGTGCCTTGAGAATTTCCTTTTTTAAAAACTCCCATCCGTCTTGCACTCCTTTTCTCGTTAGCGTCACTTGCCATGGGACCTTACTGATCATTGTTCTGAGTTTATGAAAATCAGCTTTCCTAAAATCCAGGGTACACATTTGACTGCACTCGGCTTCTGCTTCCCTTAGAACCAAGAACTCAAGTACCAGATGGTCGCTTTCCCCCAGAGTTCCTGTAACTGCTACTTTATCCACTAAGTCATTTCTGTTGGTCAGGATCAAGTCAAGGATAGCCGATCCTCTAGTTCCTTCCTATACTTTCTGTAGGAGAAAGTTATCTGCCACACAAGTCAGGAATTTCCTGGAGGGACCATGTTTTGCAGAATTTGTCTCCCAACAAATATCAGGGAAATTGAAGTCCCCCATTACTACTACATCATGCTTCCTTGAAACATTGGCTATTTGCTTTTCAAAAGTTTCATCCTCGTCTTCTCCTTGATTGGGTGGCTGGTAGTAGACTCCGACCACCAGGTTCCTTTTATTCTTTGCTCCATTTATTTTGATCCAGATGCTCTCGATGGGGCTACCAAGCTCATCCTCCTGTATTTCTGTGCAGAGATATGTATTTTTCACATACAGTGCAACCCCACCTCTCTTTCTGTTCCTCCTGTTCTTTTTGAACAAGTTATATCCTTCAATTGCTGTATTCCAGTCATGAGAGTCATACCACCAAGTCTCAGTTATACCTATCAAGTCATAATTTCCCTCTTGTATTAAGAGTTCAAATTCGTTCTTTTTGTTTCCCATACTCTGGGCATTAGTATATAGACATGGAAGACCATGTGCTTCATAGTCTGGCTTTCTTCCTACATGTGTCTGAAGACTATTATGGGGCTCTATTAGAGCTGTTCTCTCCGTTGCAGTGCATGAGCCTACGTCCATTGTTACCCCCAACTTTACATCTCCTTTCCCCGTAAGATTCAGTTTAAAGCCCTCCTGATGAAGTTCTTCATGCTGTGGCCAAACACATTCTTCCCATCCTTTGTGAGGTGCAACCCGTCCCTTGCCAACAGCCCATCTTCCAGGAAGTATAGCCCGTGGTCCCAGAATCCAAATCTCTCTCATCGGCACCACATTCGTAGCCAGTCATTCACCCGGAGTATTTTTCGTTCCCTTTCTATCCCTCTTCTAACTACTGGAAGGATGGATGAGAAAACTATCTGGGCCCCAAAGTTCTTGAGTTTCCTTCCCAAAGCTTCAAAGTCTGACTTGATTTCTTCGTAGCTCCGCTTGGCGGTATCATTTGTTCCCACATGGATGAGAAGAAAGGGATACCTGTCAGTGGGCTTTATGAGTGCAGGCAACCTTTCAGTCATGTCTCTAATGCATCCTTCTGGGAGACAACATACCTGGCGAGTCCACGGGTCTTCGCAACATACTTGGGTTTCGATCCCACGCAGCAAGGAGTCTCCCACTACTACCGCTCTTCTCTTCTTCTTGTTGCACGCCTGGGTTTCATTGCCTCTGTTTGACTGATCTTCAGCCTCTTGCTCACTCTCGTAGGGATGTACGAAAGTTCCACCACGGCTCTCGGGGAGGCCGAATGCCAGCGCATTCAGCCCCCCAAAATCGGTGGCGGAATGGCCCGCCACCCCCCTGCCACCCCCCCGGGACGGGACTTACCTGGGGTGGATCTTCCTGGCGGCGGCGGCTCCGGCAGTGGTTCGGCGGCGGCAGCGGCCGGTCTTCTGACTGGCCGCCGCCACCGCCATTTCCAGTTTTTTTTTTAAAAAAAACGTGATAGGCTACGTAAAGATTTACGTAGCCTATCATGGCTAGATTTTAAAAAAAAACACCATGATAGGCTACGTAAATCTTTACGTAGCCTATCACGGCTGACTTTAAAAAAACAAAAACAAAAACGCGTGTATGCAAATGGCGGTGGCCATGGCCGCTGCCATTTGTGTTCCTTATTTTGGCACATCTTAGTCTACGTAAATATTTACATAGACTAAGATGGCGAAAATAAGGGGAACGCAAATAGAGTAGATGCTACGCTATTTGCCTTCCCCTTATTTTCGCTGTCTTAGTCTACATAAATCTTGACGTAGACTAAGACGTGCCAAAATAAGGAACGAAAATGGTGGCGCCCATGGGCGCCGCCATTTGCATACGCGCGTTTTTTGGGGTTTTTTTTAATCAGCTGTGATAGGCTATGTAAAGATTTACATAGCCTATCATGGCTGACTGCAGGGACGCAAACGGCGGCTACAGCTGCCGCCATTTGCGTCCCTGCTAGCCAGCGGCCGGATGTCCAGCTGCTGGCGGAGCCGGCCAGCGGCTCTGCAGAATCGCTGCGGAGCACAGCCGGCTGGCCAGGATTCCAGGGGGGGGGAGGAATGGAGCGCCTCCCCCCCGGCGAGGATTCCGGTGGGAGGGACGGAACGCCTCCCTCCGCACCATCAGCATAATCCCCGAAAGATAAGTGATTTTCGTACATCCCTACTCTCATGTAGGTTCCCCTGCGATTCTTCCTCTGCAGGCTGTCCTCCAGTCTCATTCTCAAGTACCTGGAATCGGTTCCACAGCTCCAGTGGTGCAGAGTGGCGTCTAGTTCTTCTTCTCCTGGCACCTTTTTCCAAGGAGTATCCTCTACTCCATTTTTCTTCACCTCAGCATTTCCCACTTCTGCCTCATCTTGCTGTTGCTCTTCAAGCTTCTGGTCTTCACTTTGCTGCTGTAGTTCCTCCATTCTGTCCAAGAACTCTTCGTGTTCTCTTATTCCCTGGCGGGTCGACAGTCGCCGCTCCAGTCCACTTTTTCTTCCAGCAGCGTGATCAACTTGCACTTGTTGCAGGTGTAGGCCATGTTGATCTCAGGCAAGAAAACAAACATGGCACACACCTTGCAGGTCACCACCACTGGAGAGTCTTGTGCTCCCATAGCATCTTTTCCCTTTTTGTGTCTAGCTTTGTGATTGTTCTAGACTAGCCTGTGCCTGCTCCTCTACTCAGTAGAGGTTAAAAGCAGAGTCCCACTGGTGTGGAAGTGTGTGTTACAAGACAAATGCATAAATCCCCTCCAAAATGTGCAAAACCCACATGTGAATTTTCATGCTTTAGTCTATGGCGGAAATGCACATTTTTAGCCAGTGTTTTTTTTTATTCTATGTATTTTTCTATGACTAAATTTGTGTAAGATTCCGGAAACTAAAAAAAATGGTCCACAAGTCCACAGAATCGATGGGATGCAGGAAACGCCAGTCCGCTGCAGAATCCATGGGTTGGATTCATGAAAATCTGAACTAATTTGATTCTGTTGCGGATTTCTCCAACATCCCTACCTGGAGGTTGTGGGGAGACCTCTGGAATAGTATGGGATTTGGTACAGAGGGCTGCAGCAGGCAGAGCAAGAACTGGGTGCGTTGCCTTGTGCAAGTAGAAGTGCTTTCTGCTTGCATAAAGCCACCATTGGGTACAACCTGTTGTTTTATTATTTGTTGCACAGGAGGTAAAGAGAGTCCAGGTGCAGAAAGATATAGGTTTTAGCCTTTAGTGAAAAGTCTGGCTTTGTGATAGGCATTGTTTATTTGGACCAATTTAATACCTGCACTATTCCTAATAGCTTCTGCAAGGGGCTCAACCGAAGGGCAAAAAGAAGCAAGGAGAGAGAGTCTCCCTGTCGGGTTAATGGCACTCTGGTAGAATCATATCACCCCATTCACAAGTGGAAAAGGGAGAGGGCCATTTTGCTGGTGTGTATGTGTGAAAATCTCCAACAGTTCCTGGGGAGTGTAAAACAAAACAAAACGAAAATTAGAGTTCTCCAAGAATGTTTAGTGAGTTTTATAGGTGGGGGTGGGAGAGCTAGTAAATATGTTTACTTCAGTTTTGGGAAGTTCGGGAAACTCTGCATTAACCCCAATTGTAGTTAGCTGAGAGAAGCTGCACACTCTGCTCCGCTTAAATTATTGCTCTCCAAAAAGGATAAACTTTGACCGATATTCCTCTCTTATTGTTTAGCCATGTTTCTGCAGTGGAGCTTTTAGTTTCTTATCTATTTCCTGCTGTCAATGTCTCTGCTCTGCAAGTAGCAAAGTTATCTTTAGCAACAACATGTGCTAATCTAATCCCTCCCTTTGCAGGGATATTTTGAAGACACGGCCAGAAAGGGTGTGCCCCTACCAGCTATGTTCCAGGGCAAAGGCGGATGTGGTTCACACGAAATCCTGGGGGAAGCCAGTAGTGAGCACTTCACTTCTAGATTTGTTTGGGGCACAGTGAATTCTTCGCTAAAGGTGTATGAACAGACATCATGGAAGCATTTAGACCTCTTGGTTGGGAAGTGTTCCTTGACAGTGGATTTACTCATGAGAATAAGTATTTCTGGGATTCATTTCAGCATGTCCAGCTGGGGGAGCAGAAACAGTCTTTCCCCCATTTCAAGCACAAGGCTGGAGCCTTCTCTTCCCCACCCATGCATCTACCCCAACCTCCTGCATGAAGGAGTTCTTACCTTGCTTGAAGGTAAAGCTCCAGGCCACAGTTTCCAGGACACAGACAATGAAGCAAGAGATTGGCCTAGATCAGGGTTGCAGAACCTCAAACCCAGGGACCAAATCCAGCCTGCCTAGAGCCCCCATCTGGCCCTCTGGTGTTCCCCAGAAGCTCCCTTCCCCTGGCTTCACCTCAACCACCAATCACTTAGTGGTTTCCCAGCCTTTGTGCAGTTTTTCCCCATGCCAAAGGGTTGACATGAGTCTCCTAAGGCTTAGTTAATAGCGCTAAGAGCTTTCAGTTAAAATATGCTGGTGGGTGGGGTTTAGGGGGTATTTTTGGCCCCTCCCCTTTTGTCTTTGGCCCCACCCACCACTGGAATGTGGCCCTCCAGAGCTTCTCTGAAATGGAATTTGGCCCTTGGGTTGAAAGAGGTTCAACACCCCCGGCCTAGATCAACTGGCTAAGGAACACTCCAGCCTGACATTTCCAGTAGAGAAACACCCAGGCCTGTCACTTCACATGGTCATTGCTCTTCCATATCTCGATGCGCACTGCAGCAATTCTGGAGAAAGTAGGGACACAGAAGGATAGCTTGTCTGTCTTCTTCGTGGGTAGGTGAACATGTCCTTACTCCCCACCTTGGCGCCCTCCAGATGGGTTGGACTGAAATTCCCACAGCTGGGGGTGATGGGAGTTGTAGTCCAAGACATCTGGAGGGCACCATGTTGTGGTAGCCTGCGTTATATTTGTTCCTCAAATGATGTTCTGTGTTTGGCTCATCCAAATTAGCTGCATTCTTCTTCTCTAGTTAATGTGATCTTGGTTATTCCCACTGATTCTTCTGCCTCTTGAGGAATTCCACACAGGATGGCTTGAATTCAGTTTGAAAAAGAGAGCAGCTTTGATCTACGCTGCTGGAAACCTTGTTAGAACCCAACTGATAAAATCCTAGACCTCATTAAAGAAATACCCTAGATCTCTGCCTGCTGCTGTTAATGTGAATGGGACTTAACCTTGAGGTATATTGCACCATTGCTTCCCTCCATGCTTGGAGGTGTGACTTCATTTCAGTAGCAGGTGGCCTGACTCCAGTCCAACATTCTGGTTTGGTTTGGGTGCTCACACTTCAATTAGTGCATCTCTTTCTAGATAAATACTCCTTTGTACAGACAAAACAACACACCCACCATTGCCTGAAAAATATTTGCAATTAAAAAGCGGTGTGTGTGTGTGTGTAACATTATCTAACTTCCTACAGAAATATTTTTTCCTACTCTGTATTTTTCCTGAAACTGCAGAAGTCTTATGAATGACCAAGTCTGGCATATCTGATAATTCCTCTTGGAAATCATTCTCTTCCTGGAATACCATTCAAATGACAACAAATTCATATTTCAGTGAATCTACAAGACAATTGCAGGAACATTCCCTTATGTATAATAATAACATCGATTGCATACTTGTTCTCTAAACATTTTCTCATCAGAATTAATGGAACAACTTTCCAAAATGCTTTACGTTTGAGTTCAGCAACTCCCAGAGTCAGTCAGGGATATGTATACCAGGGTTTTTGCAAAGTACCATGGGCGAAAAACAAATGAACAAATATGGTGGGAAAAGCCTTCCACTGATTAGGCTTTCACTGTATTGACACGTTTCCAAGCTGAGAGATTTAGTGCTGTATGTCCATTATCTCTTAAATCCTTTTGACTGGATGTTATGAAATTCCAGATCTGCTTATATTCAAGTTTCAGTCCAACTCTCTCCTGCTGCCTGAGCTTATCAGCTGTATTTGAATTCAAAACCAGCAAAAGCTGAATGGAAGGCCTCAGATTGAGTCAAGAAGTAAATTGGAAATACACAGCAGAAAACAAGCAGGACTGAGTGCCGTAACAGAAGACACTGTAAAACAGAAGGACAGTGTAATCATCAGCTGGGATGTGGGGAAAACGGGGTGGGCACCTGCAGGCTCGGCAGTCTGCACAGAGAGCAGTGGAGGGCTGCATGTGGCTCATGAGCTGTGCGTTACGCACCCTGATGTAATGACTACCAGAAGCCCATAAAAGCCTAGGGGAAAGCTATAGAAAAACAAGTGCCCATACCAAGATAATTTAAGATGCTTTAAGTGCAGATATTAATGTGCTTGTAGGTATATTGAAAGAGGAAGAGTTCTTAACACCTTTCCCTAGTCTGGGTGGATTAAAAAAAACCCTTTAAAACAACAATCAGGAATTACAGTAAATTAAGAGAAGGGCCATAACACAGTGGTAGAGTGCATGCTTTGCATTTGAAAAGTCCCAGGCTGAATCCCTAGCACAGACTTCCCCAACCTGGTGCCCTCCAAGTGTGTTGGACTACAACTCCCATCATCTCCAACTAGCATTGGGAGATGAGACTCAGCACATCTGGAGGGAACCAGGTTGGGGAAGGGTGCCCTGGCATCTCTAGGAAGCGCTGGGAAAGATCCTGTCTGAAACCCTACACAGCCCCTGCTGGTCAGCATAGTATAGACAATACTAAACAAGATGGAGCGCTAGTCTGAGTATAAGACAGCTTCCTATGTTTCTGCTTTGAGTGATGCAGCTCCCTTCCAGGGTCACGTACATGTACTGATGGATTAAGAACTAGAGGTGGAACCTCTAATTATAAGGGAAGAGGGTAAGGGCGTCTTCATAAAATCAACACCCTGGATTTCCAAATCCCGGAAAGAAAATCTTAGTTAATCAAATTAGTTTATGCGATTGACCAGTTAAATCTGCATGCATTGCCTACGGATTGAACAATACTCACGAAAAAGAAGAAGAAGCAGCAGCAGCAGCAGCAGAAGCCGCTTTTGTTTTTAGATGGTGCCTGATTAATCAGGGGTGCAATTTTAGTCTATTAAAAAACCACAACTATTTACTATGCACCACATTTCCTTTCCAAATACTCAAGAGCAATGGCACCAGAGCTTGCATGCATTCAGAAGGGAAAAGCAAGAAATGGTATATAAATGCAACATTCCTCATGTTTTTTCTACTTGGGCTTGTTTACCCGAGTATAAAAAGTAGTGTAAGTTATGACTAGTGATGAAATGACAGGAAGGGGGAGGGAGATGAGATCTGCTTTCCCTTACTTCTTCTGTTACCCTTTCTGTTTATTTAGAAGGCACAATTTGGTTAAAACTGGGAGGTGTCAAGGGCTGGGATTTGGAAATCCGGGGTGCTGATTTTATCAAGACCTCCTTATCCTCTTCCCTTATAATTCTGGCTCTGAAAACTGCCCTTAGGGTGAGTTCATACATGCATGTTCATCCATTAATGTTCATCAGTCAATTGATGTTCATAAATGATGGCAGCATTGAGTAGGGATGTCAGAGAAATCCACAACAGGTTCAAAAGAGTTCGGATTTCTATGAATCCAACCTGCAGCAGACTGGCTTTTTCTGAGTCACATGGATTCGGAAAACTTGCAGACTGGTTTTTTACTTTTGTGAGGGATTTACACAATTTGGCTTGTTTATAAATGCACACTTGCACATTAGTCTGAATGCACATTAGTGCAAGTGTGTATTTGTGCAAGAGCAAATGCACATTGGCCCAAATGCGCAATGGCACACGTGCACATTAGTGCAAATGTGTGTTTGCAAACGAACAAAATTCTCCTAGAAAAAATCCAGTTCTACCAATGAGTGGACGATGGAACAAAAGACTCCTGACCAGCCTATGAAACACAGATGGAATAGATTTAACAAAATCCATACATTCCTAGCATTGAGTGATGTCTTGCCCATATGAAACATGGTTGTAGACAGAACTTACATACTGCTTCCAAGACAATACTTTTGAATGGACACAGTTCACAAGTTCAGCTATGAGCCCTTTAGGGCATGTTCGCCACTCATGACCACAATGTCCAGTGATGACTGGGATGTGGGAAAGAGCCATCACATCAGTCACCTCAAGAACAATCTTTTTCCATGGAAGTAGTTCACCCATTCGACTAAGCGATGAGTTACTGACTGAAGAAATACTGAGTGATGGTGATGCGTGTGTGACTCACCCTTGAGTGATATGTCATGGCATGAGGAACAATCAAGTGATCTGTATGTGTGTCTGAATGAGCTCATATGCTCTCCCCAATGGGTTCAGTAGAAGGGTACTCAGTGCCATTTTCTGAAGCTGGGGACGTGCAGATTGGGTGTTATTTTAGACCCAGCCTGATAGCATTCTAGAAAAATCTGAACAAATTCCAAAACTCCGTTTAGACAATGGAACCTGTCAGGGACAAGATTAACATTTGCTTTGTTTGCTAGATCCTGTCTACTGCAGCTTTTAAAAATTCCTTTTCATGGTAAATAAACCTCCAGTCGGTTAAACAAACAGCTTCTGTCAGCAACCCCCACCCTCGTCAAATTAACAATAATACCTGGTCTTAAAATAGATGGGTAAGAGTTCAAAGGCAAAGAGGGGAGCGGGGTTGTTCTATAATGATCACTCACCACCTTCTCCAAGGGAAAGAGGCTATTAGCAATGTCACAGTTTATAATCTCTCAGTGGAAGAAATGCAGACCGTAGCCCAAAATGTACGTAGATACATAAATATTTGTTCGTTGGCATTTCACTTGAGTGGCTGCTATTATGATGAATAATCATCTGGGTTATAATGCGAATAGATCAAAAGAGAGTTAAAGACCCCGATGAAATTAGAGGAAGAAACCACTCTGCCTCTGAAATGGGCAGAATAGATTTGTAAATATTATTTTTTAAAAAGAGAATAATAGGGTATTAATTAAACAGAGGTAACGTCAAACACCCATCACAACACATGGTCCTCCTGATAGACCTTCATCAACCTTCCCCAACCTGGTGCCCTCCAGATGTTTTGGACAACAACTCCTAGCATTCCTGACTATTGGCTATGCTGGCTAGGGCTATTGGGAGTTGAAATCCAAAACTTCTGGAGGGTGCCAGGTTGAGAAAGGCTGTTCTGTGTGAAATCCAGGCCACAGTGCTCTACAAGCCACAAATACATGCACTGCAATAAGGCCCTGTAGAACAGAAAGCTTTAGATGGTTCATACTGTTACACTCTTATGTAGATATTGTTCCCATTGGTGCAACTGGATTGGAATGCATGACCCTGGTTCCCATCCAGATCAGATATTTCTAGAGTCTGACTAGACAATCTCTCCTAACGTGCTCACAGGGTGGCTATATGTCCTACATTACAGAGGATGCTCTGTTTGAAGGCATATTCTGTTTGAAGGGTTGCCTGGTCCAAGTCTGATTTAAAGTTAAAGAAACATAAGATAGGGGCCTTGAAGTTGTCCATCAGCATTTAATTCTTCGACAGCAGACTTGAGCAGGCACACAGATCAGCTGGTCAGTCTTCACCATTAAGGTGAGATGTATTTTATTTCTATTTAAATTATAGTAACTAGTCCTAAATTTGCATCTGTACACAAGCACATGTACATTTCATGCAAATCTGTGTCCTCTTTTGTCCTCTTTTTTTGGTGATGCACTTCTCTTTTTTGGTGATGTGTAAGTGGCCACCCAACTTATGTATTCTCCTTAATGCGTACATTACTGTTGAGAATGCATAAATTTGGGGCTGCCTCTCTTTGGGGTTCCTGCATCTGGGGCTTGAAGTGAAATGGCATAACTGCCCCACTAACATGCTCATCCATGAGCATGGTAATGCTAACCAGCTGGAATAAAATCCTGAAGGAATATGGGTAAATGCTGGGCCTATAAGAAGCTAGTCAAGTGATGCATGAATCCCAGGTTTTCAGAACACCTAGTTCATGGAGAACGGTTCTGGCATGGAGATCTTGGTTCGGTTCTGGCAGTGAGACCTTACAGAGCTCAGCTCTCTGTAAGGATTTGTAGTGAGGTCTGTACCAGTCACAAGGTACCACCGTCACCTGTGATGTATGGAAATTCAGTCCCTTTCCAAACGGCCTTACAGATGCATTCAGCTGATTGAGTTGGAGTGTATTTTATGCCGAGATATGAGTATGAGTTTACAAACGGCAGAGAGGAGGAGATCATTCAAATCACCCAGCCAACACTCCCCACCCCTACACAAAAAGACTTCCAAAGGATATAAACCTTACTGAGTCTAGTCATTGATCCATTTAGCCCACTACTAGTTATTCTGACTGGAAGTAATTATTTTCTCCAGTGTCTTCAGCAGCAGAGCTGGCTCAAGATATTTTGGTACCTTAGACAGAAAATCCCACAAATACCTCTCCCCCTCCTTGGTAGTGGAAATACAATAATCATAAATTACAATGTGCTGCCTTTCACAACACTCATAATCAGCTGCCTGAGGCAGCTGCCTCGCTCTGCGTAATGGTAGGGCCGGCCCTGTCAGAGGTTGTCATAGCTGTGTTACTTGAGGTCCTTTTAAATGGACTGTATTTCAGATTGAGACCCATATGAATTGATCCCAATGGACTGTATGAATGCAAAGTCCTAACACTGAGCAATGGCCTTGTGCCCCCGTTTTAAGTTGTTCCTCCACAGCACCTTAAAAGTCAAAGCATTTCCAGATTCTAAGGCTTTTCGATGTTTTTCACTCCAAAAGCCTAGGAGCATTTCCTTGAACACGAGAGCCATTGGTTTTGAGACAACTGCTTCCCTGAAATACACTTAGGGTCAGGGGTGTCTTTTGTAAGTTGCAGGGAGCTGCAACAAATTCTTGAAACATTCTTATAAAGAGAATTCCAGCATCATGTCACTTATTTTGTGACTTCAGGACAATACAGTCAAACCAAGACGATTTAAGAAAAAAAATGTGGTTAAATCATGAAGGGCAAAGAGGCACTAATTCCAACCTTCACTATAATTTGCACAGAATTTTATTTTTTTAAATGCAATAACTTACTAGAAGGCTACGATGTTGCTTCTTCTTTTTGTTGGTATGGGGAAATATTACACCTTTCTCATCTCTGTCAAAAGGATTTGTGTTTGGTTGCCCTTGGGAGTGAAGGGAAATCCCTAAACTGCCTGCAGAGCTGCTTATGTCCATTTTTGGAAGTAGTTGCCTCTCTTCGGTGGTGCAGGGTGTTGCATACTCCATAGAGCTGCATTCCCATCTCATAAATGCAAGGCAAAGCAAAGCTATTCCACATGCCTTACTAATTTTAAACAGCTAGTTTGTTTGGCTGGGGTTCTGTGTGTGAGGTTTTAATTTATTGGCCCTCATTGTTCATGGAATTCGTCCAAATGTCCCAGGGGCATGACAGTGGGATTCATAGTTTCAAGACTGGTAGGTGCAGTCTCAGTAAAACTTCTGTCTACAGACTGGGCCACATATGCATGTCAATAATTTGATGATTTGAATGTGTGATCACAGATTAAAGGCCTTAGAGAGAACTTTAGATTGCTTCACATCATGTGAAGCATCCTCTGCTTTTCAGTGGAGTCAGTGGGCATCTCTACACCAGCCTGAAATCCTGCATTTAAAACGGGGCTTTCTGCTTCCGTTTTAAATACAGGATCATGACGACTCCCTTTTTCACATGCTTCCTTCCCCCCGCCCTTTCCCCCTCCTTCTCACCGTATCTGAGTCTTCCAATATCTTTCATTGATCTCGCTCCTCTTCTTGACGCTTTTTCTTTTTTCACGGAGGGAACTCAAGCGGAACACAACAGGGTAATTTGATAGCTCATTATCTGCGATCTACTTAAAAACAGAACAAAGGGCATTTAGTGCAGGAGACGCCTTGGAGTTTCACAGCATCATGTAAAGAGCCCGCAAACTTCCGTGAAGGAGCAATCTCAACCACAGGATAAAAGCTCCATGTGAAGAAAGCCAGTGTGTATATCCAAACAGAAGTCTTCAAGCGTTCAGCAAGCAGGTGATAGGAAATGCAATATACAAGGCATGTTCCGGGGTTTTTTAGGGCCTTGAAACTTAACACTGAATTTTTCAGCCTATCAACTACTTTTTAGCATGAAGCTATTGTTCAGTGTTACCTTTTCCAGCTATGTTACCACAGATAAGGAGCTGGAAATAGTCAACATTAGTTTTTTTTAGTAGTATTTATGTTTAAACATGCATAGGATTGCACCCTAACTAACTTAGCATGGATCTGACCTGTTGCAAGCAAAATCCTAACTTAAACATCTTCATCCTTTTACAAATGGCTTTTCAATATGAAGTTGTTGCTCAGTGTTGCCCTTTTCATTTACACTTGGTACTACAGATCAGACATGGGAAAATGGTTGACATCTACTGGGAAAAAACTATAACTATGGCTGGGGCATGCTTCAGCTTGTAGGACTCTTTATCTAGTAAAGGGAGCTGCACGTCTAGCTAGTCATGACTTGGGTCCCATTCATTTCAATGGGAACTAAATGCAGCTAAGTCCAGATCAAATCTATTATGCCCAGGAAGCACCCTCCTCCCTTTACTGGTTCATATTACTGGCAGGGGGAGAGCTCATTGAGCAAGCAGTGGGCATACTCACAGTAACACATAAGCATTGGTACTGTTAGTTTTACTATTGTTAGTTTTTACTATTGTTAGTTTTACTATTTCATCAAACCATATGTGACAAATATCTTCAACTTTCAGTTCTTTTTCTTTTCTTCTTTTTAAAATAGGCCTATGACATCTGAAACTGCACAGAGCTTCCTTTTTTCAATGTCACTTTCTGATAGTGAGAAAGTAAATACTGTCAGAAAATATTTCAGCAGCTGTTGCAAGCAGGTTGCTTGAGAAAACCCTTCAATCCAGAACACAAAAAAGCTCATGAGTTTCTGTTGCTTCTATACAAATTTCCCTTCAGTTACAATCAATGAGTTCTCACAGTCTCACTACTGTCTGAAAGAGTTTCTGCATTTGGGCTCCCTTGCACTGGTCAGATCCTGTCTTCCTATGTCTCTGGCTCATATCCTGCCCATCTGTCTTCCTGGAATTGATCCCGCTATCCAGCCCACTCTTTATTCATAATGTTGATCCACTGGTTGAAAAAACACTGGGAGTTCATATACCCAGATACTTTTCTGCTCTCTCACCGGCTCTGGCTAGTTGAAAAGGCTATGGGTGCTTCCAGAAGGATGGCTCCTGGCGTTACCAATGAAAAGGGTTTGTGCAGCTATTCCATCTTTCCCTCCTTAACTTTTTTTGTGGTAAGAAAGAAGACAGAAGCAGTGGCAAGAAATCAGAGGAGAGTTACAAATGATGTTTGGACTCCTATAAAATGCTGTGAATGAGGAAGGGCGATTGCACAATAAAAACTTTGTTTCGAAGCACCCTCAAAGAATGAGATGCAGAACATTTTGGGAGGCTCAGTTGTTTGTGAATGGCACTGAACAGAACATTAATTTATTATCAGACACTCAACATGTTTGCAAACAAACAACAGAGTTTTAAATGTTATGTTGTTGCTTTTGTTAGATGTCTGTGATCAGTGGAACAAAAATAAATGAAAACAAACAATTCTTAAAAGAATCCTACCTTTGCTTTTGGAATGCTGAGTGCTCTGTAGCAGATGAAGTCAACACATTGATTTAATCTGCAAGTAACAAAATGCAGAACTATCTTCTGTATATACAAAAGCTAGTTCCCAACATTCTACTATACTCTCCCAACATTCTGTCACATTCTAGCATAACCAAGGGGCAGAACCCAGGATGGGAATGTGCAGATAGGACTTGGCTTGATCCTTCAAAGGCGGGAGTCACAAGGGAACAGGCTTAGCCACCACCCAAGTAAGGTGCACTCCTTACTTTCTCCCACTGAAGCAAATAATTTCCATTCACTCCTGTAAGGAAAAATAAAGCATTATTCTTAAGAGACAACATTGCAGGGTGGGCAAAATCTGCCCTCTACCCCTCGTGGATGGTATAGCAGCCTTCTCCCATATGAGGTTACACTTCTCCCCAAAAGGTTCTTGCAGCGTATAACCCCTCTCTCAGCACATATCTACCCATAATGGTGAGCATTTTGTTAGTCTATGTATATAAAAAAGCAGGTTCTGGGTTCTACCACAACCTAGCATCACATCAGTAAATGGAGCCCAAGGTAAAGTTATATACAGCACACAGAAAGGAGCAGGCTTGATTTCCAGGGACTGCCATTGTGTCCTGTAGCACAAGGAAAATGGGCTGCAATCCCTGGTGCAGCAGGGAGAGCTGCTGACGCGTCAACTCTGTTGCAGTTCTTCTAACAGCCCTTCAGAAGCCCTTCATTCAAGGTGGGGAAGCAGGTGATCAAGTCAAGAAGTATGCAACTCATGAAACAAACTTCAAAGGTCCATCGTTGCAAAATGAAAGTTCACAAAACCACCCACAAAAACACTATCACATAGGATGGAAAGAACCATTTCGAAGAATCACCTTAGTCTAAAGGTCCATCTACTCCAGTATTCTTTCTCCAGCAAAGTGCCAGCCAAATGTTTCTGGAAAACTCAGAATCAGGTAATGATAGGGAGAACCATTCCCTCATTGTCTGCAACATCTGGTTATTGGAGGTGCACTGCTTCTGAAGATGGAGCATTCATCACCAAAAGCCATTGACAGACATATCTTCGGAGGAGAGTTCCGAATCAGAGTTTGGAGAGGTTCCAAATCCTGGGTGGAGGGAAGGGGAGGAGGCCAACCAAGAGACAAAAGATGTGAGGGGGCAGGCTTTGCTTCTGCGACTGCCCATGTGCTGGGATTCCCCATGGGTCATCTTTGTCTCAATGCGAAAGTGAATGGGTGAAAACTGTCACCATGTAGAAAAAACAATTATTAAAATTAAGTGATTTGTAAAGTTCTGGAGTACATTATTATTATTATTTTACTTATTTATTACTATAGCGCCCAATAGCTGAAGTTCTCTGGGCAGTTCACAAATTACATGATAACATGTTAAAAGTTTAAAACTACAGTGTAAAATAAAAGTAAACACCAGAATAAAACCTAGCAGCTTGCAAAATGCATTATTAACTTGCAAATGCATTATGCAGCATGCATTGCCACCAGAGCTACTAGCACTAATGAGAAGTGGGATTCCATATTTCTATATTCTTAATACGCAGATACGTTTGATAGATTATAGCTGTAGGTCAATAGAAGGAATGATGGGTAACGGAGATACTAAATTAAACCTTGCTACTCTCATCTTGCTTCTTTGAAGTCTTCTCACCCATAGGCAGGCCAGAAAGCCAGATGCATTTTCAACTCTGGATCTCCACATCTAAATTTGGAATGGAGTTAGCCTTCCTTTCTCGTTTTTGTATCATTGGCAGGCATGGGCCTTGGATTTTTTTAAACAAACAAACAAACAAACAAACAAACAAACTGTGATTGCTAGCAGCTTTTGATGACTAAAGTCCTGCTGTGGCTGAGTTTTAAGGCTGCAAGGAGCAACAGATAGGTCTGTACTCCTTTGGTGTTCTTTTGTATAGGAAAATTCCTAATAGCGTACCCTGGCTCTGTGAATCTCCCCTACCCTTTGATGTGGAACATGAAAAGCTGCATTGTAATGGATTTCTCTTCCATATCTTCTAATCTGAGCGCCCATATTAGAAGCATCCAGGTAGCAGCCCTCTGGCACTCTCTTGTCATTTCCTTTTGCTGGTAATGTTATATAATTGTCAGTAGTACTTAGTCTTTTTTGCTGACACAGATTTATTTATTTATTTGCAAAAGGTGAGATGATGGTTATGACTAATTTTGCAGCCGTACATCTACCTATATATAGTCCCCACTTTAAAAAATGCTCTTTTTCTTTTTACAAGCTAATGGCCCTGCTTTGTGTAAATACACACATACACCCAGGTTGTTTTGATCACAGGAACTTCATGCATACATTTTTGTTCTGCAGTAAATGCTTGCAAATTGATGAGAACATGACAAATGTGGAGAAGCACCCACATTACACTTCATTTGCTTTCTTCTTTGATCTAGAGATTAGCTGTTCTCCAAAAGAACATTTTGTCTTCCCCACCCCTCTTACCAAGCTCTTCTCCACAGAGAATTCAGAATCAAAAGCAAGAGTCTGTGTAACCCATGCTTCTGTTGTTGCTCCTAGCATTCTTAGAAGAACGGATCACAACAAATTGTAGCAAATTCTTAAAGAGATGGGAGTACCAGACCACCTTACCTGTCTCCTGAGAAACCTGTACGAGGGTCAAGAAGCAACCGTAAGAACCAGATATGGAACAACCGATTGGTTCAAAATTCGGAAAGGAGTACGACAAGGCTGTATATTGTCGTCCTGCTTATTTAACTTATATGCAGAGTACATCATGAGAAACGCTGGGTTGGATGAATCACAGGTCGGAATTAAGATTGCCGGGAGAATTATCAACAACCTCAGATACGCAGATGATACCACCATAATGGCAGAAAGTGAAGAGGATCTAAACAGCCTCTTGTTGAGGGTGAAAGAGGAGACTGCAAAAGCTGGTTTGAAACTCAACATTAAAAAAACTAAAATCATGGCATCTGGCCCCATCACTTCCTGGCATATAGAAGGGGAAGAAATGGAAGCAGTGACAGATTTTACTTTCTTGGGCTCCAAGATCACCGCAGACGGTGACTGTAGCCATGAAATTAAAAGACGCTTGCTCCTTGGGAGGAAAGCTATGGCAAACCTAGACAGCATAGTAAGAAGCAGAGACATCACCTTGCTGACAAAGGTTCATGTCATTAAAGCTATGGTTTTCCCAGTAGTAACGTATGGCTGTGAGAGCTGGACTATAAGGAAGGCTGAGCGCTGAAGAATCGCTGCGTTCGAACTGTGGTGCTGGAGAAGACTCTTACGAGTTCCCTGGAGTGCAAGGAGGTCAAATCAGTCAATCCTAAAGGAAATCAACCCTGAATGCTCATTGGAAGGACAGATACTGAAGCTGAAGCTCAAATATTTTGGCCACCAAATGCGAAGAGAAAACTCCCTGGAAAAGACCCCGATGCTGGGAAAGACTGAAGGCAAAAGGAGAAGGGGATGGCAGAGGATGAGATGGCTAGATAGCATCACCAATGCAATGAATATGAACTTGAGCACTCCGGGAGAGAGCGGAGGACAGGAAGGCCTGGCGTGCTATGGTCCATGGGGACACGAAGAGTCAGACACGACTTAACGACTGAACAACAACAACAAATCTATCATGCCTGCATTTGCTAGCACTGGGTGGGGTTATTACCCTCCCCCATTTCTAGAACCAGCTATTGCAGCATGCTCAGTAAGTACTTTTCTGCATGGGCTCATGTCTTTGAGAAGATTCCAGCAGTCCAGCCTTGCTCAAGAAGAGAAAGCTGCTCCAGAAGGAAGGCCTGCAGACCCTGTGTTATTCACAGGCCTGCTTTACTTGTTTTTAGGACCAAATTAATGTGGGAATGGTTAGACATTGTTTTGGTGGGCTTAATATAGACTTTAATAGCAGAGTCATAACTTTGTAATATTGTAAAATATGCATCTGCCTATATTGGAAGGCATAGTTAAGAACTGTTAGATAAATATATTTGAATTATGTATGTAAAGAGAGGATTCCAGCAGTCCAGCCTTGCTCAAGAAGAGAAAGCTGCTCCAGAGGGAAGGCCCACAGACCCAATGTTATTCACAGGCCGGCCTTACTTGTTTTCAGGATACAAGCAACTAAGAATGAAGATTTAGATTCCTGCACAAGAAAAATATAACAACTATAAAAGGACTGTGAGCTCATTGTATTTTTTTCTTCTGTGTGCACCCTGTTAATAGCTGAAGGAAACTGGCTTCTTTGCTGCTGTGAAGCAATAGCAACCGGACTGTCAATAATATCAGGAGTATTACTATCACTTACCTGTTCTATGTATCAGTGAGAATTATTTCTTTTATTTCAACATACATTTAAGTTTGACCTCTGTTGTTGTTTCTTTTCTTTGTTACTGCAAATATGGATGGGAATCTCACTGTCAGAAAAGACTGAACCCACCCACTTCTATCTAATGCAGAGATGTTGTGGGTTGCATGTGGCCTATACTAGTACCTTTCCCAAGGCTTTGATGCTCAACCCCACCTCCCCCGGCCAAGACACCCTCAGTGGGCCCCCTCCAAAGCCAGTGAGCGAGTAGGCAGTGGTTGGACTCAATGGTCCTATAGGCCCCTTCCAACCCTACTATTCTATGATTCTATGGTCTCTACTGGTCCTCTTTCTCACCAGTTCCATTGGCTGGGACAGGGCAAGAGGCAGATGAACATGCAGGTTGCAATGGTGAAGAAGAGAGGCAAGTCCAGGGGCCTTTTGTCAGTGGGCCCCTGCTGGGCTGTGGACCCTTGACAGGTGCCTAACGATGCCAGCTCTGT
Source organism: Heloderma suspectum (assembly GCF_057233095.1). Taxonomy (NCBI): domain Eukaryota; kingdom Metazoa; phylum Chordata; class Lepidosauria; order Squamata; family Helodermatidae; genus Heloderma; species Heloderma suspectum. The sequence goes on from NC_139460.1 coordinate 229,776,998, forward strand.
TTGTGGATCTGCATCTTAACATCGCGATGCTGTGCATGTCTACAGCCTAAATTCACCTTTAAAAACCCAAATATATTGTTTTAACTGGAGGTGCTTCCAGACAAGGGTTTTATCGCACTATTGTCCTGTCTCATTCACAGAATTTTATAGGGCAACCAGACGACATCATTTTCCACTTGTAACCCCATCGTGTTTTCCCACCACTTCTGTCTTTTTCTTAACACATAAAATCCTTCGAGAAAAAAGACAAAATTGCTGCTCAGTGCTTTCTAGTTTGTAGCACTAGGACCCCTCCATCCGGAAGCAGCCCACAAAGGCTTTGCATTTAGAGTGGAGTACACTCGGGTTTCAGTCATCTATGGAAGATTAATGTAGCCTCTTTCTTAGCAAAATATTTCTTTATAGGGCAATCATTTTGAGAATGGGAAGAAATGGAGTGACATGTGTTACACCGATTGCCTCCACACTATAGGCAATCTGTATATTTCGCTATGATATGGGAGCATAACACTTCTCATTCATACTTGGAATAGGATGGCAATGGGCTGTTAAGAATCCAACATTTTAAAAAACTGAAGCAGTGCTTTACCTTCAGAAAAGAGATTACCTTTTAAACACTGAAACTTGCAGTCCCTATTGGGATTTCTTAATGGAACAGGGTTGTTTTTTTTCCTTTTCCTTCAAAATAAAACATCAATTAGAGTATAAAGCGCTGAGCTATAAATTCACTGGCCCTGTGGTTCAGGCATTCCATCTAACCCTCCATGTTAAAACCTTACTTTCTGTGACATAAAACAGTCTCTCTGATTTGCTCCTGTGTCATTCTATAGCCAGATTGCCAGCAAGGGCCATGTTAAAGCTGGTGAGGACCCCAGAATAATGGTGGCATTGGAAACCCTTTGCACTGACCTTTCTGTTTTTCAGGATGTGGTATTTTGCAACCTCACAATTCTGAAAATATCTGAGGATACCTTTTTGCCATGAAGATGCTGGTTTTAACCTATAAAGCCTTATACGGCTCAGGACCGCAATACCTGATGGAGCACCTCTCCCAGCATGAACCTACCCATACACTACATCATCTAAGGTCCTCCTGAGGGAGGCTCAAAAGGTGGCAAGAAGGAAGAGGGCCTTCTTGATGGTGGCCCTCCAATTATGGAGCATTCTATCCGACGAGTAGGGATGTACGAAAGTTCTGCCATGGATCTTGGGGAGGCCGAATGCCAGCGCATTCGGCCCCCTGAAATTGGTGGCGGAACGGCCCGCCCCCTCCGGGACGAGACTTACCTTGGGCGGATCTTCGTGGCAGCGGTGGCAGCTCCGGCGGTGGTTTGGCGGTGGCAGCTGTGGCAGCCGGTCTTCCGACCGGCTGCCGCCGCCGCCATTTCCAGTTTTAAAAAAAACACGTGATAGGCTACGTAAAGATTTACGTAGCCTATCACGGCTGGGTTTTTAAAAAAAATGTGATAGGCTACGTAAATGTTTACGTAGCCTATCACGGATGACTTTAAAAAAACAAACGCGCGTATGCAAATGGAGGCAGCCGTGGCCACCGCCATTTGCGTATGTGCGTATTTTTGTTTTTTGTTTAAGTCAGCCGTGATAGGCTATGTAAACATTTACGTAGCCTATCACGGCTGACTGCAGGGACACAAACGGCGGCGGCTATGGCCGCCGCCATTTGTGTCCCTGCTAGCCAGCGGCCGGATGTCCGGCTGCTGGCGGAGCTGGCCGGCGGCTCCGCAGAATCGCTGCGGAGCACAGCCGGCCGGACAGGATTCCGGGGGGGGGGAGGAACGGAGCGCCTACCCCCCCGGCGAGGATTCCGGGGGGAGGGACGGAACGCCTCCCCCCCAACCATAAACATAATTCGCGAAAGGTAAGTACCTTTCGTACATCCCTACCAACGAGGCCCGCCTGGCACCAACATTGTTATCTTTTCAGTGCCAGGTTGACCGTCCTCTCAGGCATTTGGCAGCATATGAGGTTTTAAGCAGGTCCTGGATTTTTCTTATTGTTGATTGTTTTAAAATGTGTAGATATAAGTGTGTCTGTATGTATGCTGTCTGTTTCTATGTTTGTATGTAAATTTTTTTTTATACTAGGTATAATAGTTTTTAATCTTTGTAAACTACCCAGAGGGCTTCGGCTATTGGGCAGGATAGACATGTAATAAAAGAATGAATGAAGATACTGGAGGGATAAATCACACGGTAGCAATACTTCCATGCCTGATTTGGTCTTGTGAATCAGCCATAATGGGAACTGCAGCTGAAGAAATAGCAAAAGGGAAAGGCCTACTTTGTTGAGATTTGTGGGAAGTTCAGGAATACCCATAATAAAGGGATTAGAAACTGAAACTATAGGTCAGGGGTAGGCAACCCAATGCTCTCCATATGTTTTTGATTACAACTCTCATATTGCAACTATTGGCCATGCTGGCTGGGGGCCTGATGGGAGTTATAGTCCAAAACATCTGGAGGGCACCAGGTTGCCTAGCACTGGTGTAAGTTATGAAGCTGGACCACTGGAAATGTTGCTGAATGCCCCACTTCACTTTCTAAGACGATTGCGACTACAGTGGATACATAAGGAAATTGGCTGTGAAAATGAAAGATAAGATTCCCACCATACCAATTCTGGCTCCAGAAACCCAAATACATTGTTAAGAATGCTAGCCAAGCACTTCTGGCCATATTCTTGTATTAGGGAAATTCGAGGTGAATGGCTCATGATGGGTGGTTGATATCTCCTAAGAAGGATGAGATGTACAGAGATAATCTACGGAGTGAGCCTCATCCCTTCCTCATGCCCCAGCTAAAGGTGGGTCTTAAGGGGTGGGGGTGGGGAAACAGCATCTTTTGTGAGAAACGAAATAGACATGGAGGCAGAGTGCTGGCTATAAGACGTCTTGGGCGGCTGGGTGTCTCTCCCAGATGCGAGGTAGCAGAACTGCTAGCTGCTAGGTCAAGGGTAGACAGTGTGGGGCCTGTAGGTACCTGTGCACCCTCAGTCACCTTCCTTGGCATCTGCTAAGACACCCTAGCCCTCCCACTTTTTTAATTAACATTTTTTTCTTACCAGCAGTTGGGATTGCTTCAAAGCAAAGTGAAGGCCTCCAGCTGCTGCCATCTTCATTCCCCATGAATGCCTCTGGACTACACATGGCTCAGAGACATTCTTAGGAAATGAAGATGGCAGGTGGTTGCAGGACGATGCTTTCCTCTGTATTGCACCAGCCAGCAAGGCAAAGGGAAAAAAGAAAAAGAGACACCTGTAACTTCTGTCTGGTAATCTGGAAGAGGGGAGCTAAAGTGGGACTAGTGAGAGCAGCATTAAGCCAGTTGGGGTCAGGGAAGCCAGCAGGAAACTAGCAGGGACTGGGGGAGCCAGCTAGGAGCAACATTCGTTTAGTGTATTGGGACTCAGACCCCACCTGTGTCTTGTACTCGGTCTTTTGGGCAGGTGATTTGTCCTTTGTGACTGGCCATGCCTCCCATGGCAGCCATTTTGTGGTGTTATGCAGGACAGTTTCTCAAATTGCCAAATGTACCCATGGGCCCTCAAAGGTTGTCTACCCCTGAGCTAGGAGCACTCACGCTGCTTGCCTCCGCCTAACCTTTGTTTGCGTATTTATAAATAAATCAAATATTACCAAAGTGATCTGGTCAATTCCAGAGACCTAGCCTCCAAAAGAAAGCCAAATTGGTTTAGTGCTGCCCCTGGAACTTATCACTGAAAGGGGAACTGCGGAGCCTGTAGCAATAATCTGGTGTGCTGAAGATGCAAACAAAGTCGATGTTTATGTTGGAACTAAAGTGAATCATGCATGCCCCCAGCATCTCTTCCAAATTCTGTGGATTTTGATTGCAAATATTCTATTATGCTGTAAATTTGCAAATAGTCTTGGAACATTTGGCAAACATTTGCCCTTCGGCATTGTTTAAGATCCAAAGATGTTGCTTTAGCAACTGACAATATATATCTGATAAATGATATGCACTGGCAGCCATTTGACACAGCAGTCATCGTTTGACAATATCAAACACTGAGCAATAAATATTTGACAATAGCCGACAGCAGACATGTAGTAGTAATCAATATCTAACAGCTGACTTGCAACAGAATTTAGAAAATTTTATATTAACTTCATTTACGTAATTAACGGAGCAAGTCTATTCAGATAGGCAGCCACCTCTGAACTCGGAGGCGACCACCTATCCAATGCAGGGCAGGAGAAGCATGGAGGGGGTCATTCCCTCTGTGCTTCTCCTGCCCTGCATTTTTGGCTAGATAGCCGATTGCGGCTGTCTAGCCGCGGGAAGGCTGAGCGGGGGAGGAGGCTGCCATATGATACATTGGCTGCATTGTACAGGCATTTCTGCCCTCCCCGTCCTGGAATGCCCCCCGGAACACCCCTTTTCGGCTGCTCCACACTCCTCTTGGAAGTGTGGAGGTTAGGGCTGTTCTGCACTGCCTCCGAGGCAGCGCGGAAGTGGGGAGAGGTCGGTTCTCCAGGAACTGACCTTGGAGCGCAGGCTCCAAGGTTGGTTTCCGGAAAACCAGATATGCTATGGCCTTCTAGCCGCTGTCTAGCGGCCATAAGATTGCTCTCTAAAATGTTTGGTGTCAGACATCAAACATTTTTGTTCCCAGAATTTAAATGTCAAATTTCAAGATTAAAATTTGCTCTTAATGCTCAAATGTCTAAATATGAGAATTTGGTGGATTCTGAGATTCTGTATCAGCTCTGAGAGGCTTCCCTTAAAACAGTAGAGAAATGGGGGTTCCAAGACAGTTATCCATTCACAGTTACTAGGGCACTGATGGTTGGCAAATCCAAATTTCAACAAGAAGGTGCTGAAGAGCTATAGAATATAATACTCAGAGATTTGGGACAAATTTTAATATTAAAGGATGCTCTGTAGTTTCACCAAAGGTTTTATAACTCTCAGCTTGCCATTGTTCATTAAATATTCCAAACGCTTTTTCACATCACATAGACAACAAAGTATTAATAAAATTGAAATCCCACCTGAAATCAAAATAACAGAATAATAGAATTGTGGGATGGAGCCTTGAAAGCCAGCACTGGGCAGACTTCAAGCTTTAGTTCTTTTAGTTGAATCCTGAGTCCATCAACTGAAACAAGGTACAGAATAAATAATGGCTGTGGATACTGCTGGAGCCAGATGCAGAATTCCCAGATGCTCAGGGGGAAGGAGCCGGTTAACCTGCACACCATGAGCCATGCAGTGGGTTCACCTGCAGACGTACAGTTCTGCATCTGAGTTACTACTGATCAGGGATTCTAACACAAAACTTAAAACTGGCCAGCAGAACTGGACAAAGTCCTAGTCGAAGGCGACCAATCAATACACCTTGTTTTACAGGCGAAAGACCCTGAGGTTGGTAAGCAATTAGCCTTGGCAGAGAATGCTTTTTCTCCTTGCAGTTTTGCTTGCCATTGTTAAACTACTGGGAAATTGGAAGCCCTTGCTGATTTACAGAAAACCACCCAGGAATCTACCAGTAGATCCAGATAGATCTACCTTGTCTCCCTGCTCTCCCCACGGTAGGCCATTTAGTCCACCCTTCTGCTCAATGCAAAAAATCCAGACTTAGGGCTTAGGAAGTCTGTGGGCTCTTTACATGATGCCATGACCCTGCCATGACCCTCCTGCACTAAATGCCCTTTGTTCCATTTTTAAATAGATTGCAGATAATGAGCTATCAAATTACCCTGTTGTGTTCCACTTCTGTTTCCTCCGTGAAAAGAATAAAAGCGGCAAGAAGAGGAGCGAGATCAATGAAAGATAACGAAAGACTCAGATACGGGGAGAAGGGGCAGGGGGAAGGAAGCGCGTGTAAAGGGAGTCAGTGGTGATCCTGCATTTAAAACGGAAGCAGAAAGCCCCATTTTAAATGCAGGATTTTAGGCTGGTGTAGAAATGCCCTTAGAGCTTCCCAAATATGGCTGTCCAGCCTTTGCTTAAGCAAGGGTCTCAGCAAAGAAGAGCCTTCCCTTTGATAACTGGTTCTACTGTCAAATTGCTCTTACTCTTAAGACATTTGTCCTCATGTTCAGTCAAAATCTAACCTCCTGTAAATTAACCCCATTAAATCTAGTCCAGTCCCATGAGCAACATAGAACAAATATTTGAGCTCTTCCATGTGACAGACCTCCAGGTATTTGAAGAGTGCTATCATGTCTCCCCTCATCTTCTCTTCTCCAGGGTAAACATGCCCAGTTCCTTCAACCTTTCCCTATAGGACTTGTTTTTGCTGCTGATCATGTTCATTGTCCTCTTCTGAACTTGTTCCAGTTTATCAACATGCTTCTTAAAGCACAGTGCCTAGAACGGGACACAATATTCCAACTGAGGTCAGACTAGTACACAGTAAAGTGGAAAGATTACTTATGTTTTAATATTTAACTATAGTCACTGATTAAGTATGAGCTAAATGATTCCAGAGCCTTTTGTGGACAATATTTATAGTTTACAGAAATATGACTTATTATGCAATGTCTTTCAAAATTATACTTAATTAACTCCTGCAAAAATTATTGCCTTGAATGGATGTTTTTCATTTTGCCATTTTCATAATTATGGTGAAAATTAAGATTAGAGTGAATTTTAGTTTTAATTCATACAGAGTTAACAATATTAATGGTTTAAACAAATTCTCTACTCCCATTCTCCTATTCATATGTATTTCCCACTGATTTCTTTACAAGAAGATTCAAGAAGCAAACGAGAGGTTCCAAACAGAAATTCTGAAAACACAGAAGTTGCAAGAAGTGAGTTCAGAAAAAAATACATTATTTTCAAAAACAAAAAACAATTTCACCTGCAATTTCAACAATGTAAAATAATTCATGAAACCAAGGGGCAATTTGGTTTTTTTTTTACATTCTTCACTTACATGCTGCAGTGTACGTATTTTCCTACTGCCAACCTCTGTCTTCCATTGGCTCCCTCCCATGTGTGAAGAGTGGCACTTACACCAGGGATGAGCAACTTGTGGCGCTTCAGATGTTTTGGCCTACAACTCCCATCATCCCTCACGATTGGCTATGCTAGCTTGGACTGAAGGGAGGTGTAGGCCAAAATATCTGGAGGACCCTAAGCTGCCCACATGAAAGATGTGCATATGATGTTGTTGTTGTTGTTCAGTCGTTCAGTCGTGTCCGACTCTTCGTGACCCCATGGACCATAGCACGCCAGGCCTTCCTGTCCTGCGCTCTCTCCCGGAGTGTGCTCAAGTTCATATTCATTGCATCCATGATGCTATCTAGCCATCTCATCCTCTGCCGTCCCCTTCTCCTTTTGCCTTCAGTCTTTCCCAGCATCAGGGTCTTTTCCAGGGAGTTTTCTCTTCGCATTAGGTGGCCAAAATATTGGAGCTTCAGCTTCATTATCTGTCCTTCCAATGAGCACTCAGGGTTGATTTCCTTTAGGATGGACTGATTTGACCTCCTTGCAGTCCAGGGGACTCGTAAGAGTCTCCTCCAGCACCACAGTTCGAAAGCATCAATTCTTCGGCGCTCAGCCTTCCTTATAGTCCAGCTCTCACAGCCATACATTACTACTGGGAAAACCATAGCTTTGATTAGACGGACCTTTGTCGGCAAGGTGATGTCTCTGCTTCTTACTATGCTGTCTAGGTTGGCCATAGCTTTCCTCCCAAGGAGCAAGCGTCTTTTAATTTCATGGCTACAGTCACCGTCTGCGGTGATCTTGGAGCCCAAGAAAGTAAAATCTGTCACTGCTTCCATTTCTTCCCCTTCTATATGCCAGGAAGTGATGGGGCCAGATGCCATGATCTTAGTTTTTTTAATGTTGAGTTTCAAACCAGCTTTTGCACTCTCCTCTTTCACCCTCAACAAGAGGCTCTTGAGATCCTCTTCGTTTTCTGCCACTAGGGTGGTATCGTCTGCATATCGGAGGTTGTTGATAATTCTCCCAGCAATCTTAATTCCGACCTCTGATTCATCCAACCCGGCATTTCTCATGATGTACTCTGCATATAAGTTAAATAAGTAGGGTGACAATATGCAGCCTTGTCGTACTCCTTTCCCAATTTTGAACCAATCGATGCATATGATGCATTGCCGCATACAGAGCAAGCCAATGATGGGATCTTGCTTCCTGTTTTTTGCCGAATGCAAAGGGAACACAGGGAAGAGAAGAGACGGAAGGCAAGTTGTTAGTCTCTCTAGAGCAACCTTCCCCAACCTGGTGCCCTCTAGATGGGTTGGACTACAACTCCCATCGTCCTACAGCTAGCACGGCCAATGGCCATGGACGGTATCATGATACATGTTTATTGCCAAATGCAAAACAACACATAGAAGAGAAGTCTTGCAGGCTGCGGATGATGGGAGTTATAGTTCAACACATCTGGAGGGCACTAGGTTGGGGAAAGCTAGTCTAGACAAATAAGCTGATCTTATTATTATAACAGTATTATGGCAGGGATGCTTCTCTTCCCATCTAGGAAATAATTGTTGCAGATGTTTGAGCTAATTAACCATTAAGCACAGGATTTCAGTCCTCACGTCTTAATAGGTATGAAAATAAAAGCTTTCCAAGATGAGATGCCAGGATGAAGAGGCATCTCAGCCTGCACTGTGTCTTTAGCGGTTGGTGATAAAAGCTACATAGGTGGTCTTAAACCAGTGCCAAGGAGCTGAGCACGGGGAACATAAGGAATTGTCTGTACCAGTTGTCCATGCATGCTTTGCAAAGACCTTGAGAACATATGATTAATGGGAACATGGATTTGAAAGCATCATCTAAAGGTCAGGTGTTGAAATCCAGCAAGCTGTTCATCAACAGCTTGCTGGAAGAAGAGGGAAGGAAGCTATTCTACCATACTATTTTGTGGAGCGAAGATTGCTTTTAATTCATAAATCTCATAAGGCACAGAGGCGATATCTGGTCTGCAGCATCCCAAACTGCCGTATGGCTTCATAGTGGTAGTAGGTGTCTTGTGGTGGGGTGTGCCCCCTGGCTGGTCCTTCGTAGCTCTGAGCCATGATCAGAAGGAGACAGGAGATCAAGCTGGCAAGATAAGATACAGAAGTGAGCGGGCGGCTGATAACACTTGCAAACTTAACATGCATTCCACTGCTGACTGCTGGTATGTGTGTGTGTGTGTAATGTAGGGGCGAGATCAGATAATACCACTCCCAGTAACTGACTGCATGGTTTTGGTCTATGTCCATTAGATTTTCAAGCATACAAACTACAATTGAATCTAAGCATCCTTGTGGCTGTGCAAAGATGTCTGAGGTATGGCAGGTGTATTGGGTGGCTGGGAAAGGGAGCAGGGACATCATTAGGATAGGACCCACCTCTGCACAGGCCCTGGAACTTTTTGAACTGTCCTATTTGCCTTTTTTTTTTACATTTTCCCATAGACTTGCATTGGAAAACAAAAACGGCCATAACATTTTTAGTTTGTATGATAGATACATGAAATGTGGAGGCTTAGTAGCCACCATGGAGCTAATTGAATATGCCAATTGTCAGTCAGTTAGGTCTAATGGCTTTTGTGCTAGCCACAGATAAAATTTGCTATTTTCAAGAAAATCTGTCAAAGCAAAGAGCTATAATTTTGGGGGGCTTCCACATAGCTGCATGGAATTTGGGGACCTGTCAGCCCTCATAGAGATGACTGAGCCTGCCAAATTTCAGGCAGTTAGGTCCAGTGGCTTTTGTGCTAGCCACGGGTAAAATTTGCTTATTCCAAGAAAATCTGTCAAAGTAAAGAGCTGTATTTTTTTGTGCTTCCACCTAAATTCATGGAATTTGGGGACCTGGCAGGCCCTATGGAGCTGACTGAAACTACCAAATATCAGACAGTTAGGTCCAGTGGCTTTTGCACTAGCCATGCATAAAGTTTCCTTTTCTCAAAGTCTAAAACAAAAAGTAAAAAACTGTTAAGACACCCAGGGGATTAGGGATCCTAATCAGAAGGTGTTTAAGGTGACCATTAGGAGGTCACTATCCCTAATCTCTGGTGTAGGGTTTTTTTGAGGTGCAAAAAAACTCTCTCCCCCTACTTTTCTGCTCTTACATGCCCACTGTTGGAAGCTTGCCTGCAATGAAATTTTGAAGAAGGAGAAGGCAGGGAAGAAAGAGCTCCATGTGCAATACTGGTACTTCACACAGCACCTGATTTTACTGCCCCAAAGTGGAACCCTCGGATTCTGCAGAAGTTCAGTAGCTTCAGTACAGCAAAGGATCCAATCAGCCTCCACAAACTTCTTTCTCCCCCTCCACTTTAATTTCTCCTAAGGACTATGGGTTAGGACTATGTGGCGTCATGATCGAGAACCTGCTGGGGCTTTGAAATAGGTTCTACAGTTTTAAAAAAGCTAGAAAAAGCCCTCAGCCACCTCACCTCATAAAGTTCATTTAAGTATGTACAATCCTAACAAACCCTCCACAGCCTCCTAAATTCCGGCACAGCCTCCTAAATTCCTCTGAAGTACTACTTCTCTGAAAGGAGCCATTTGGCTTAGGGAATTCTCTCTACCCCCCCACCCCTGCGCACATTTCCAATCACCATCCTTCTTTTCTTCTTCCGTCCCCTATCCTGTTCGTTCTTTCTTTCTTTCTTTCTTTCTTTCTTTCTTTCTTTCTTTCTTTCTTCCTCTTCTTTATTCCAACCAAAGCATATCTTGGGGAATTCTTAAAGAGAATCCATCTACTCCAGTATTCTGTTCACACAGTGGCCAACCAGATGCCCATAGGAATCCCATAAGCAGGACATGAGTGCAATAGCACCTTCCCATCCATGTTCCCCTGCTGCTAACATTGGTGAAATGTAAATAAATTCTAGTAATTTTAAATTGACATGCATGTATATCCTTCAGAAACTTTGCAGGTTTCTTGCCTGGGGGACGCCTCTAATGACCTGTGTATTTTCATACAAATTTACCCAAAACTATTGGGGAGGGGTGAAGGGAAGGGGAAGCAAATCACTCCCTCCTCCAACTTGTAGCACTCCCCTTCCACATGAACTGCTGGACCTATCCTTCTGAAACTGTGCTGGTTTCTTACTTAGGGACAACTCTGGGCTGTCTGTAATTTTCAGAACAATGGTCCACAAGGAACATAGGGAAATAAGTGTGTCCTCTTTTGGACACCTCAAAATGTTAAGGCCACCCTTGCACAAAACCCCTTGTGGCTAGCATTCTGAAATTTGGCAGACATGATCTCCTCTGATGGGGCAATGAATCCTAAATTTTTTATTCAATTCTTCCAAGGAATTAAAATGTTATTGGCAGTTCCCTTTAAAAGAAAATCAAAACATAAACCCTGCACCTATTTTTCTGATATTGGGTGAGTGTAATCCCCTTCCAAGGGGCTACTATGCCTGAAATTATCCAGTTCTGACCAAGAGAAAAATGTTACAGTTTTTTTTTCCTAATTTCCTATTATGGTAGTCAACAGGAAGCATAAAGATTCATTTTTCCAAACATTGACTCAGGTTTGGTGCTGAGCTGAAGTGGTGACTACAAATTGGCCAGAGCAGAAGCGGGATGCTTTCCAAAATGCTGAATTGGGGTCTGAGTTGAAGTGGGGTGCGGGGGTCAGTGTATGCTTCTTATGTATGTGTGTCATCTATACACACATGTAAACACACACACACACACACATATTAGACGTGTGCTTAGACTCATGTGTGTATATCTGTGTGTGTGTGTGTGTGTGTGTATATATATATATATATATATATATATGCAAATTTGCGTTATGGGCCTGTGCCTTGGATTTTTTAAGAACCTAGCAACACCCCTGCTGGGGACGATAGGCTCAGTCTTGACCCTCTCCAAAAATTGATTCTATGATTTTTCCAGCCTAGATGACCTTGATATCCCTGCTTCAATGTAATGTTCCTACTCAAAATGTACCCCTAATCTTCCCTTTTTTAATCCAGATCTGATTCTGCTTTTAAGAGAGAGAGTTAAAAGTTAAACACCGAGGTCTACCATGGTAATATAAATATGCACGAATGTTGCAATTGGTTCTCATATTACACATAAGACCTACTGTGCCCTTACTGTAAAATAACAGCCCCCTGATTTCAGTCTCCAGCTTGTTTATTCAAATCAAGGGGTCATCCTGAGGCTGTAGCAATTTCAAAATGAGATTAGCTCCAAAGAAAAACCAAGACTGTTTTGTTCATCCTACTGATAAGGGTTGTTCTTTTGAGTACAGAAGTCTGTAAACACTGTGGAGAGGTTAAATCTCCCAAGATAGTAATCTAGGGGTTTGTGGCTAAAGTGTCCTCCAGTAGACAGATATTGTTATATAAGGATCTTGTTACATGCATGGACCCCATTTCTGAGCAATTAGAAGTTTCAGGTGTTCCAGCACTTACTCAGGGTTCAGTTTCTTTAAAAGGAGGTCACTGGAGACCTATAGTGTTTCTGTGATGTAAAGTTTATTTACACATGTACACAGGCTGAGCATAGGATGAGGAATCACAGCAATAGCACTCCAACAGATTCTTGGCCCTATAATGCCATCGGATTTCCTGCAAAGTCAGCAATCTGCCTCCTTTTCAGATCCCATTACAGCACAGACTGACTGTTACACATACAGACTTCACTTGCTTCTGTGGTTCTCTCCCCAGACTCGGGTAGCACATTCCTGAGGGAAGGGTGGGGGGGAAAAGATAAGCCCCCTTCTGGAATAGTCTGGTGGGGAGTGGGAGAAGAAAAGATGAGTCATCTCTGCTCATTACCTATGTCTCCATTGAAACACACCAACTGAACGTTACTTGCCAATATTTGATCTTTGTCAGGTCTGTAAGAGATGTTGCTTCAAGCATCTGCTGTGATAGTTCTCCTTATAGAAATCTTAGAATCAAGAATTACATATTTCCAGAGGGGTAGCTGTGCTACAGCCTGCTGCGACGACAACAAAGCTTCTAGTGGCACAGTTATTCTGGCATAAGCTTTCATGGACACTGTCCACTTCATCAGCTGCATGAAGTGTCACTCTCACGTTACATAGAAGCTCTGGGCTACCCAGGTTCCATGAGAGGTTATTTAGACTGACTCAACACGTAATACTAATGACCTGGTTTGCACAACATGACAGCCCACTGGCTTAATTTACCCATGGAGATTGTTGTATCATGCCAGACACCCGTGGGCGCCCAGCTTGCCCTGGACTGTTGTGGCATGTGAATCCAGGTGGAAGGGGTCATTTGAGGGTTTGATAACCCTCAAATAACCCATGGGTTGCTTTAGGCTGTTTAACTCTCAAATAATGCCTGCTGTTTGGGTTCGCATGACATGACAACCCACAGCAAGCCAGGCGCCAGTAGACACCATGCAAAAATGGCTCCTGCAGACACCTGGCATAATATGACAGCGCCCCCCCCCATATGAACCACCTCAATATCCATCACTAGATAACAGCTTAAATAAGGGCACAATCCTATGCATGTTTAGACAGCAAAAAAAAAAAAAAAATGCTACAACCCCCAGCATGCCGCAGCCAGCCATTAGTTAATACGTTACACAAAATGTAATACACAAAAAACCTACTATGTACATCATATTGACTATCTATCCATTCCTGACAGGGTATCATAGCATGTCTTATCAACCTCATTGTAATGTGCGGACAAGACATGAAATCAGTCTAAATACACATTACACACAGTTTGTTCTGCCATATTGTCCAGTCTGCTGCTTAGATGAGCACAAGCGCATGTTTTCATGTAAAACAGCACATTTAAGGTGAATGTAGTATGGCACATTAGCGGGGTGGGTCTGTATGGCCCCTTGGGATTATATCCAACTTTGTGTTTCTTGACTTTAAGGGCCAAAACAGACATTACTTTAAAAACATAGCTAGAAGATGTGTCTTGCTTTCATTTTTACTCTAGAGTAGGGGCAGGGACCCTGAGTTGGATCAGGACCCCAGCAGATGGGTAAGGGGCTTTACCCCTTTCCTTGTACAATGGGCCCGATCTGGATCAGGGCCCCTGGCCTCAAGTATTGCAAAATGGTGTTCCATAAATCAAATGGATAACTATTTTGCAATAGAAATTGCAGGCACAGGTCCCTCTATCCAGATCAGATCCATAGTGTGTGTGGTGATGGGGGGGGGCTACCCCCATGTTTGGGTCCCAATCTGGTTGGGTCTCCTAGGCCTTCCTTAGAATAAAAATGAAAGAAAACCATCACTGCTAGTTACCTCTTTAAAGTATTGTCAGTTTTGGCCCTAAGCTGTCTGCATCAGGGTAGGCTGTCCTGAAGCAATGCCTCTTAAGACTTGCCAAAGATTGTGGAAAGCTTATAATGTTCAGATAATGTGTCGCCATAGGAATAAGATGGCCCAAGAATGCACAGTGGATGGGTGGAGATGGGTCATTATTCCAGCACCACCACCAGCACCAACCACCACTGGAAGAGGGAAGGGGCAAGCCAGGTCTCTGTGTGAGCAGGAAACCAAACAACAAGTCTGTGGCTTTGGAGCAAGACTGAAAAAGACAGAAAGAAAGCAAGGACCCTGCAGTGCTGGTGGTCCCTCCCAAAATCTAGTGGGAAAGCAGTAGCTGTTGGAATGTTAATTCTGTAAATCTCCATTTATGTTCAACTTGCATATATGCATAAATAACCCCTATATCTCAAAACTGCCCTATGCCTCCGGTACCTCATTCCAGAGGAGCAAATCCTGAGTAACACTTGCACCCCTGGAGTTCTCACTGTGTGGAAGATTGGGATGCGAGAGCATAACAACAGTTTGGAGGACCGATCCCTCTAGCTAGACAGATGCAACCATATTTTTTGTTCTGCCTTCGAATCGGAAGTATAATAACTGAGCAAGTGATGAAATATAAATTAGAAACATACCCTAGACTAGGTATGTCAGAGAATTCCGCCACGGTTCTCGGTGAGGCCGAATGCCAGTGCATTTGGCCCCCCGAAATCCATGGCGGATCAAAGCCCCCCGCCCCCCTACCCCACAAAAGGCGCGCGAAATGGAGCACCTACCTGCTGCTGTTCGCGCTGCTTTGCGAATGGCATCTGCGTCTGCGGCCACCATTCGCTTCTTCATTATAGCCGTGATAGGCTACATAAATACTTATGTAGCCTATCACGGCTAACACAGGGACACCATATGCGTCCCTGCGGAGGCCGTGATAGGCTACGTAATCATGGGGGGGGGGGAAGGGAACGCAATTGGTGGCAGCTACAGCGGCCACCATTTGCGTTCCCTTTTGTTTGCCATGATAGGCTACGTAAATATTTACGTAGCCTATTATGGCAAAAGACAGGGGTGCAAATGGCGTAGTGGCCGCCATTTGCTCCCCTGTTTAGCCGTAATAGGCTAGGTAAATATTTACGTAGCTTATCATGGCAAAATACAGGGACGCAAATGGTGGCGGCTACAGCGGCCGCCATTTGTGTCCCTGTGCAGGCTGCCCAGCAGCCGGATGTCTGGCTGCGGGCGGCCCCAGCTGGCGGCTCCGCAGAGTTGCTGTGGAGCAGAGCTGGCCGCAGAAAATTTCGGGGGGAGGGACGGAGCACCTCCTCCCCACCGCGAATGTCACCCTTCAAAAAGGTGACTTTCGTGAGTGACTTTCGTACATCCCTACTCTAGACCCCCACAAACATACCCTATACCACTCCATTTCTTAAGTGCATATGTGCTGAGAACATCTATACAGACACACTTCTGAATTTGTGCCTTACACCCGCTGACATTTTCTATAATACCAAACCACAGACTACTTTTTTTCTCTCAACTGCTTTCTAAGTTTCTTTCCATTAAGCAAAGGACCAATTAAGAGCCTGTTGGCAATTGCAACATGCCTTGTACATAGTGTTAGCTAACAATTTCATGTTTATGTCTGTGTTACATTAAAGACTATTTTTTGGAAACATTGCTATCAGCTGGTAAGATTAACTTGTGATTTGCTCAATTATTTATCTGGGCAATAATTTAGAGTGTAGATAATAGCTACTAAAGTTAAATACTGTGCCACAAAAGCTCTACTATTTTGTATAATGCATATGATAGAGCAGGGTTTTTTTCTTTCTTGATGCAGAAAATCAATTAGAGGTTCTCAGCGTGCAGTAAATGTCAATTGTGCTAGATTATGGAATCAAAACCAGCATCTGTAACTATGGGAACCCTTCAGGCAAGAGCAGTTGCAATGATAACTTATGACAGAAAGCAAGCATTACTTTTTGATGATTTTTTTTTTTAAATGGGCGGGGGGAATGAAAATGTCACACTTTCCCCTGTGCAAGCAAACTTCTGCTTTTTTGAGAGATGATGAGCTTCATGCCAATGGAATACAGTTTTGTGTTTGTGTGTGATTTTGATCATGTTATGGTGATCAAGAAATAAATAAACAGTAGAATTGTTTGCATTATTTGTAAGACTGGGACTTCTGGGTTGGGAACTGACATTTAAAATGCATGGATGCCAAATGTTCTATAAATTAATATGGCTCTTTGGAGCTAATGAGACTGAGGATATTTGTTCTGTTGCTCTGAGTAATGGTATCTGACTGAATTTTCTGGAGAGCTTTCTTTTTTTCCTTTAGTAAGCTTGGCAAAACTGGAGCCATTACAGAAGTGAAACAAAAGAGACAGATTCATACATAGATGATGCTTTTATTATTTCAAACATTTACTCTAAAGGGCTGGTTGTGAGTTCAGTTGGAAGGTGGTGGTGGTTGTTGTTGTTGTCATTGCTGTTGCTGTTTATTTACTTAGTTTGAAACTATGAAAGCTGCAGGCTAAAGACTGCTGCCTTTTTAAATGTGATCTCTGCAAGAAAGTGATGATCAACCTGAAACAGATGCTTTGGAGATCCATTGTTGCATTACATGGCATGTGCTGTTGTTTGCTATGGGTACATAATTGTCTACAATGAGCATGAGATAACCATGAGCATGAGACTGAGAGAGTCATTTTTCGATCACATAGTGTTATCATTGGCCCCTACTGTGAGAATTCCTTATAGTACTTTGCACAGATTAGACTTGTGCGTACTGTTTCATGATCATCATTGTCACACTTGCACATTAATGCTTGCACATAGACGTATTGCACTGAAGAGCTAGTGAATGGATGATACTGCTACTGAATGGATGAGCTTGGAGAAATGTGAATTCAGATTCAGATATGAGTTGGCTGCTGTGGACAGCCAAGAAATGTAGACGCAACTGACTAATGTGCAGAGGTGGTTTTGTGAGGTACAATTCTGCAGGCTGCAGGATCAGCTACTCTCCCATTTGGGAATAGATCAGATCTCCATATCTATGGGAGTGGGGTTAAACATGAAAGTATCCACATGGGGAAGTATGGCCCAATTTAACATGAGAAATGTGTGAAAATTGATTAGTGAGTTGACTTAAATTACTATAGGGCAGGCTTCCCCAAACTAGTGCCCTCCAGTTGTGCTGGACTACATATCCCATCATTCCCAGCCAGGAAAGCTGCTATAGGCTTTGGGTACATCCCACCACTATTATCTCTTATGCAAATGCCATTGAAATTCTGGGACATACACAAGTACATAATCAACACAAATTGCATATGGTTTTCATGAATATAGAGGATGAGAAGCTCTGTATATTTTTCTCCTAAAAAATATTACCCTGAAAAAGTTGCATTTCTTTAACTGAAGTACCAGTAATACCATAAATAAATAAATAAATAACCAACCAACCAACCAACCAACCACCATGGGTAGGAGGTCGCTGTTGCCCTCACGTCCTCCTTGTGGGTTGCCTGCAGGTAACTGGTGGGCCACTGTATGAACAGAATGCGGGACCTGATGGATCTTGGTCTGATCCAGCACAGGCCTTCTTATGGTCTTACATTCTTATGCTCATATCAATTTGGAACTCTTTTACTTGCCCCCGTTGAGCCATTACAATTCTTTGTCATCACATTTTCAAGGGGGGGGTCACACATTTACTTTCTTAAAAACTGAAAGTTGGGATTCTTCTTGCAGTCAAATAATGGTCTACACGCCATGTCCATCTGGCTTGCATGCCATTTATTGCCCATCCAAATGCTAACATTTGAATTCTGGGATGGATATGTGTATATGTTAAACAAGTAATGCATATATTATTTTTGTCTTTGGAAAACAGTCATCAAATTGCTCTTAAGGAAAGGAACTAGCTCTTGTGTTCAAGGCATTTATGCTTGACTCTGCTATCACTTGTGAGTAAACTATAAATGTTCCCAGCATGTGTACAGTATCAGCTTGACTGCCAAATGCTGTCATTTTCTTGAATGTGTCTGTTATGAGTGGTTCACATTAAAGAAAATAAACAAGTGATTCCAGAGTTTCTTCTCTCACTTGACTGTACAGCCTGCACAGATTGGTTTATCAAAGTGAAAGAAATGTTTCGTGCGCCTTTCGCGGGGTGGTGGGGCGGGGGAGGGCTTCTTTCCGCCATGGATTTCGGGGGGCCGAATACACTGGCATTCAGCCTCACTGAGATCCATGGCGGAATCCTCTGACATCCCTCAAGGAGATTAGAAAAAGGGCTGGTTGGGACTTCCAGTTGGGACCAATGTCACTCTGGTAGCTTCCCACGAGTTCTCCGTGGGAGCTTTCTCAAACAGCTTTTTAAAAGGTTGAAAAACCTTTTCATCTCCCCCCTAGAATTAAAGGGGGGACAAAGCAAGCAGCTCTGAATAACATCTTGCAGAAAAGTACCCCTCACAAGATAGTGGGGGGGCTGGATTCCAGGATTATCTCCCCAGAGCTTTACCAACTCAAAAAGCTGTACTGAGACTCCTATTTCATACGAGAAAACAGGGCTGATGTGTTCCATAATAATATATGCTTTAAGAAATATCAACAACTTCTGAGGGGTGATTTAATAAATGTTAACAATATTTGAGAACATCTGAGGACCTGTAAGATCTGTTTGAGAGAAACATGTCTGCGCCGAAGAGAAGAAAGGAGCTGGCATCAACTCCCCCCGCACCTCCTGTGTCAAAAGTTTCGAGAACAGAGAAGATTTAGGGGAATTATTTACTCTGATAAAGACTTTATCTTCGCAATTTACAGAGCAAGTCAAAAGGTTGGATTTAATTCAAAATTCCATCACTGCCTTGCAAGGAGCTGTAGATTGAATTAATGCGTCATGGCAAAAAATGGAGACGAAAATTAATGAGCTTGAAGATCAAGTGGCAGGAAATGAAACTACGACACAACTTTGTTTTAAAAATAACTCTGATAGAATTTCTCAACTGGAGGCCTTCACAAGGAGATCCAATGTATGTATTATTGGGATTAAAAATTTGTCTAATGATGTAAAATTGGCTATTTTTGTGGATAAACTTCTGCATGAGATACTCCCTATTTCATCTGATTATTTACTTGATATTGAGCAGGCATTTCGTGTGCCAAATGCTAAAGGGACTGATTACATCATCATAGCTCAATATGCAAAAGTCTCCACAAAGAATTATATCCTGGTTTGGCAAGAAAGGGTGGAAGCCTTTCCTGGAAACAAGATAAGGTTATGTTATTTCCAGACTACATCAAAGAGGTGGCGAATAAAAGAAGACAATTTACCAAAGCAAAAAATATGGCAAAACAAATGAACTTATAATATTACTTAAAATATCCTGCTACACTTTGTATTGTGTCTGAAGGTCAGATGAAGAAGTTTCTAAATCATGAAATGGCAGAGGCATGGCTGAACATAAAAATGCGTGAGAATTCTGTTACAACCCCATAAACTGGAATCTTTAAACAAGCTTTGTTAACTGTTTGTGTTTAGTCTACATGATCCAGGCCAGCTCAGAAGACAAATGATTATATATATATTTGTTTACTTACTTTCATCTTTTTTTTTCTTGCTTTTCTTTATATTTTTTCTTTCAAAATAGATAATATATCTAGTATAAAATATATTACTGACTGTTGAAGGTTTATATTAAGTTTTATTATTATATAATACTATATTATTATTATTAATATAGGTTTTTGGGAATGAATTGTAGACCTGTTTCTTTGATATAAGATTGATGAGATGATATAGAAATGTAAGGTTGTTTACTAAACTCTAAGATTGTTAAGGTTATAGATATAGTTTTTAAAATAGAATGGCATCGGAGGCCAGGGGGTATTGGAGTTTAAACTCAGTTCTTTAAGTGGGAGGGAGAAGGAGAGGGGGAGGGAAGGGGAAAGAATTTTCTTTTTTCTTCACTTCCTTTCCTCCTCCCTTTTCCTTTTCCTTTTTCTTTTTCCTTCTCTCTTTGTTATTGTGGTGTCCTCATCAGAATATTGTATTGTTGGGAAATTGAAGTATTGATCAGGTTGTTGGTAATTTTCGTATTGTTTATTTCATTTATAAAGAATTTCATTTATACCCTAAAATAAATAAAAATATATTCAAGAAAAAAAAAAGGGCTGGTTGGAGCCAGGGTGCTTCAAATATTCACAGGGTTAAGTCGCCTAAAGGCTCTGACGTGTTTCACCAGCAGCAAGGGAGTAGTTAATGCAGAGCTTCACTGGATCACAGCACTGGGAGCTTTAACAGAGGGAGAAGGATCTATAGCTGTGTTTCTGTAATGTTTTGTGCTGTAAGGAAGTTGTTAATGTGAAGGTGTGATCCTTTCTTTAAGCATTATATCAACACTGTGTTCATTTAATGATTGTTGCTTTACAAAATAATTAATGGGGAGGGAAGAGAAGGAGAGTGCTTTTGTCACAGGGAGAAACCTCCTGGGATTTTATAGAAGGAGAAAGCGGGCAGGGAGAGCCAGGGTGGGGAGAGCCAGGGTGCGGTTGCCAGTCCAATGATGTTCACTCTACCCCCCCTCCCCAAAGTACGTTCTGTGAAGCGACTTATGCTGGTGCAGTGCACTCACCTGTGGAGCCCTGCATGGACCAAAGCACACTGCTGGCACCTGCCTCTTGGCATCTGCCACCTGAGGCGGCTGCCTCACTCTGCCTAACAGTAGGGCCATCCCTGCACATAGGGGGTTGACCTGGCCATGTTTTCTTGATGGTCTACTCAAAGGACATGGGAACAAGGAGGCATTAGCTGTTCTTCTCTATATACATGTGTCTATATTGACATATTGACCTATGCTTGAAGTCAAATGTCATGGCTGCTGACTCTGAGCTGGTATTTCCTGGTTCACAGTACAATCCTACCCAGAAGCAAGTCCCACTGTGTTTGATGGAGCTTACTCCATCCCAGGTAAGTGTGGATGGGATTAGAACCTCGGGGTCCTTTTTCACAGAAAAACACCTCAGTAATGCTCTCATATGACAAGAGCTGTGTGCAGGAGAACTTCCTGGTGGATTCTTGTGCAGACAAAAACTTAATGGTAGATTGAGTCCTAGAACTCTTAAGACTGGAAGGGATGTAAACACAATCTAGTTCATGCCCATTATGCACAATTTCCTTTCTGTTTCTGACATTGTTAGAGTAGATCCATTGAGTAACAGCCATGGTAGCAAACTCCTCATATGGATACAGTTGTGCCCAGATGAATTGCTTTCTTTGAGTTAAGCCTGTTTCTGTAAACAGATGAGTAGGAATCAAGAGCCTGCTTTGTGTTTCTTAGCCTTTCTGAAGTCTCCTAGGTGACCTTAAACGTACACAAATTTGTAGGGACAAACTGTACTGGTAAAAGGAGATCTGTCCTTGTAGAACTGTGTTGTATCCAGATCTTATAATGACTGAAAACATCAGGTAAAAAAATAAATCCAGTCTGGCTGCAGGAATGTAGCTTCCAAAATGAAGTATAGATTAAACCAACAAGTCTCAGCATAAATCTGGTGGTGTAGATCCAGGATGTCTTTCGGAAAAGTGAAGGAAAGCAAAATAAGCCTGACTTTCTGCACAAAATTATACCAAGAACATGCTAGGCATATGTACAAGAAGTGGCAGTAGTATGGTGCCACAAGCTCAGCAGCAGAGCCCCTAATTTGTGGGCAGAAGGTTCCAGGTTCAATCCTGGCATATTCGGGTAAGGCTGGGGGGGGGGGACTGGGCTGAAAGCCTGGGAAGTTGCTGTCAGTCAGTGTGGACAGTACTGACATAGGTGGACCAATGGCTACGGCAGCTTCCTATGTTTCACTAAGTTACTTGGTATAACCCAGTTTTCCAACTTCTTCTTCCTGTTTCTTTTATAGGGAGCATTGAGAGGCTGGAGCTAAAGGAAGGAGGAAGTTCAAATGTCGTCAGGTTAGCTTAGATTCCAAGGTGGACATAACTGATGTACAGGATTGTTGCCAGGGGGCCACTTATGAATCAGCAAAAAAGAGGAAACACATCACCAAAAAAGAGGACACTTTATAACATTTGCATATGCTAATTTATATGTACAGATGCAAATTTGGAAATAATTATTATAATTTAAATAGAAACACAGTAAATCTCATCACAGTGTGGAAGAGTGACCAGGTGACCTTCAAAGAGGGGCCTGTCCTCTGTAAAAGAGGACACATGGGCACCTTAGCCTCAGCAAGGTACCCTCTGGGGGTCTCCCACATCACCCTGGCTGCTTTCTTTCCCCTCTTGCCACCATAGTTTCTCTTTGCATCCCCTGCTGCCACCCTGCCTACTTATTTCAGATACCCTTTCTTCTGGCAGGGCCTGGATTGCTGGGCAGGCCCACCACCTGTGGCTGCCTACTACCATTTTCAAAATGGAGCTGACAGGAAAAGGGGAGGGAACTATGCTACATAATCGCATATAATAGTTTCCTTCCCACTTCCTCTCAGCTCCATTTTGAAAATAGTGGCCTGAGCAGTGGCGGCTGCTCCCAACTTACCAAGATCTCAGTAAAAATGTTGCTTGGAACTGTGTGGCTGGATTTTACAGGGCAAAGGGGAAAGACATACTTTAAAATCCAGCTGATTGTATGGCTCTAAGTGGTGGTTCTGCTGAGAGCCATGGAGCTTTGTTTGGGCCACCCCTGAGAGCAGGGGCTGCTGGGCTCCAGACCTGAGCCTCAGAGTCCACACTTAGTAGTGCCACCGTCGATGTGCAATTCCTCACACTAGTGTTCTGGCTTCTTAAAGGTTATTCTGAGGGCCCGTGGCTGAGGGAATGAGGACCACGAAATACACACAAATATGAAGGTCTTAGGCAGCACTTTTGAAGGGGATTTGGCTGCGCTTTTTCCTGTCAAGTACATGCCTGCCATGTACCAGACCCTGCTCAATGAGTCCTTAATATATTGTTATTCTAAGCAGTGATTCAACTGTGAAACAATTTTGTATCTTAAGCAGCACTGTGTGAGAAAAGAATGAATGATCTTTTCGCACATAGGATTTGTGAAGATATTATATTTTTACAGTTTTGATCCACCAGTATATTTGAAAAGGGGTTTTGGTTACTGGATGTTCACATTTTTTTCTTTGCTTTTTGCAAAGAATGTTATGTGTTGGTATAGTACAGTGTGCCATAAAAGTGTCAGATTAGGGTTGGGGATATTTAGGTTCAAACTTGGCCATGAAGCTCACAGGGTGTCCTTGGGCCAGTCACCACCTCTCAGCCTAACTTACCTCACAGGGCTGCTGTGAGGGTAAAACAGGGTGGGCTGGGGAACTGTGCACACCTTGAGGGAAAGAGGGGAATATAAATGTAATCAGAATAAAAGCCCTGTTTCACCTCAACTGCAAATTCTTCCAGACTCCGCACCGTATCAGTGACAATTCTGCTGGCCTGCCTTACTTTGTCTTACTGCACAAGTCAGAAGAAAAGCAAGTGAACCCCTGAAAGCATGTAAACACTGAAAGAAACCCCGTCAAAAGGCAGACACTTAATGAACAAGACACTATAAATTTTATCTTTCCCGTCTATGTCAAGATACATTTTTTAATATCCTGCTAAATTACTCCATTAACCACCACTGAATAGCTTAGCACCAGGGCTGGCCCAAGACATTTTGCTGCCTGAGGCAAAGAACATGATGGCACCCCCTCCTTTCCATGTACAAAAGCCGACTGGACTGGCAGTTGAATCTTACTTCAACAATGGCGATGGGACAGAGTCCTCCATCACACCTGAGGGCAGCAGGCTAGCTCAGGGGGTGCAGAGCAGGTTGCGTGGCCCACAGCTCTCTCCTGCAGCATCGTGCTGCCATCTCCCAACATCTACTGCCTGAAGTGACCATCTCATTCTGCCTAATAGTAGGGCTGACCCTGCTAAGCACTTAGGAAAAAGAGATGGAATAATGATTGACAGGTGTTTGGGGAAAATGTAAATATCTCCATTGTATTGTGGCCCCAGACAGTTGGATAGTGTGTCATTACACGGACTTGCCTTGTACAGGATGTTCTTTTTTGTTGTCTTAGTTATTATTTTAATACGGTGGAAATGTCTTTGACTTCGAAAAGCTATTAAGCTTTTGGTGAGTCAGATAGAATGTGCAGAAGAAACTGTAATGTGGAAAGTACAGCCCAAGGAATTAAAATGTGAAGTAGGCCAATTCTCACGGAAGGGACTGAGGGGTAAGCCTGCCCTGCCGAATGTTACTGGCAATGTGAGATACAGTTGTAGAAACCATTAAGCAAGAGTTCCCTAGATGTTTCTTGATCCACCCTCTTTCAGATCCAGACCACATGTAATTTCACCTTCACTTACAGGATTGTAGAATCACGGACCTTCAGTTGCCTTTGTTATCTGGACTTTGTTCATTATTTCTCTTCCACTGCTTTGATTCACTGGAGGGCTACCTAGGCATCAGGTCTGTATTAGGTGAGCAAAACCTTGCCCCCATCCCTCAAGAAATAAATGATCAATAAATTGCAGCAGCCAGCGAGATGGCCGCTTAGAGTGACCAGAAGTGCCGGTAACACTCTAGCCCACATGGTTGAATTCAATGGTCATGGTCACTTAGGGCCAATATACATTCACGCCTGCCATTGCAATGAAATCGGTGTCCCATCGGGTTAAACACTCTCACATTAAAACGTGATTATTCGCACTCACCCATTTTCCCCGTTGCAGTGCTTCATTGAATATGTGAGCTCAGTTCACACTCAAGCGCTGTGCTGTTTTCCTGCTGTTTTCCTGCACGCGCTTGTCTGATCTCGGAAGCTAAGTGGGGTCGGCCCCGGTCAGTAGTTGGATGGGCGACCACCTGGGAATCAGGCTTCCTGCACTGAGCAGGGGGTTGTTCTATCCCTTCAAATGAGACTAAGTTTTACCCCCTCCTATCCCCCACTCCGGATGTTTTTTTTTTAATTAAGGCGTTATCCTCTCAGAATTGGGGCTTCTCTGCGATGTCTTTTTTTATAATTCAGGCATGATCTTCAAAGATTCAAAGTTGTGAAGCTTCACCTGGGTATACCTATTTTGGGGACAGGGTTCAGCACCTTGGATAGATCCTTTAGAGTTTTGGCTAGTTCTGACTAGAGCCCAGAATGGAAGCACAGCCCCACCACAATTGGAGCCACCAGCCTCCACTGGATACAAGGGGATAGTTTTTATTTGGTTTCCCATTGGGGGCTGCAATCCTATGTACATTTGCCTGTGAGTAAGCTCCAATGAACACAGGGAGACTTACTACCGAGTAAATGAGCATAGGATTGGGCTATAAACCAAACTAGGGTGGAGGATGCAGCCTGGGATTTCTAGTTAGTCTGTTATGCCACCTAAATATTAAATCCAGATATAGCTTGGACATGCAGCTCAGGATTGTGGTTTGGAAATGTGCATTGCATTACAATGCAGATGTTAACATGAACTCCGTACATATCATGTGGTGGATAGGTAGCATGTGATGCGGTCTGCAGATCTGCAGATGCAGATGGTGCAGATGATGCAGTTACAAATCATCACCCAGTCTGTGCTCATGGTTTTGATCAAGCAAGGGGAACTGTGCAGAAGCAACTTTTTCAAGCGTATATCCTCCTGGCTAGATAAGAACAAATGCGTGTCCTAGTTCAGAGTCTCATCTGTGATTTCTATTTTCCTTCTCAGCGTAACGCGTCTTTTGGTCTTCTTTCTAATCACAACTAAAATGTCAAGGAGCAGAATGACCTTGCTGACTTGAAATAAACTTCCCTTTTCAGGGGACGTTCTGGGTGGAGGGGAGGAATCTTTTTTCTTCCAGATGTCTGTGAGGAGTAAATGCTGATCTGCTGTTCCTTTGCTTTTAGTTTCCTGGGTTTGAAATGTTGCCCATCAATCTAAGTATTTATATTATGCTTCTTGAAGTATTGAGGTATGTCATCCTGCTTCACAGGGAGTGTCAGCTAAGAATAAGCAAATAAGGGCGCAATCTTATGCATGTTTAGACATGCTGGCTGGGGGAATGCTGGGAGTCGTAGGACTTTTTTCTGTCTACAAAAGGATAGGATGGTGCTCTAAGTATGCCTACTGTTGTTGTTTATTCGGTCAGTCGCTTCCGACTATTTGTGACTTCATGGACCAGCCCACGCCAGAGCTTCCTGTCAGCCGTCGCCACCCCCAGCTCCCCCAAGGTCGAGTCCATCACCTCCAGAATATCATCCATCCACCTTGCCCTTGGTCGGCCCCTCTTCCTTTTGCCTTCCACTTTCCCTAGCATTAGCATCTTCCCCAGGGTATCCTGTCTTCTCATTATGTGGCCAAAGTACTTCAGTTTTGATATAATTCCCTCAAGTGAGCAGTCTGGCTGTATATGTAATGACAGATTTTAGTTTTCATTTAACCCTCATCTTAAATTTACTACTGTAACATTCGAAGGAAAACAGCACATCATTATTTCAGGTGAATGTGTCTCAGGGCTGGCCCTACTATTAGGCAAAGTGAGGCTGCTACCTCAGGCAGCAGATTCGGAGAGGAGTTGGGGAGGGGCGGCAAGAGCTGGATGAGTATCATGCAGCCTGCCCTGCACCCTCTAAACTCCCCAGCTGCCCTGAGGTGCAGTAATGGCAGCCAACACTGAAGTAACATTCAATTGCCAGTCTGGTCGGCTTCTGTACATGGAATGGGGGGGGGGTGAGTGCCATGTTGTTCTTTGCCTCAGGCAGCAACATGTCTTGGACCAGCCCTGATGCTTCTACAGAGTAGTTCTCTCTGCAGATGAACAGGCATGCAGCTCACCTAACTAGTCTTCTCCATTATGGTGAGATACATTGTATAGTAATTAGTTCTAAATTTGCACCCATACATGTAAATTTGCACAAGCAGATGTTCTGCAAATTGGTGCCTTCTTTTGTACTGTTTTCCGGTGATGCGTTTCCTCTTTGGGGCCATGCGTAAGTGGCCACCCTATCCATATGCCGCAGCTGAGCAGTATAAATCAGACCCAAAACTGATGTCCTCTAGATATTTTGGACTACAACTCCCAGCAGTCCTGACCATTGGCTATGCTGACTGAGGCTGATGGGAACAGAAGTCCAAAACATCCAGACGGCACCAGGTTGGGGAAGGTTGGTATTAGTCTTGCTCCATGCCCCCACCCCCCAATCTCCGCTAATCTTCCTGGAAGACATTAAGCAGACTACTGCATAGACTGAGGGATAATTGGTGGGCACAGTGGCCCATAGGCCATGCCTTGACTACATCTGTGATATGAGATGATCATACAGACATGAAAGCCATGCAGAAGATAGATGTAAAAGATGCCTCAGAGCAGCGACCCCTCCAAATAAATTAAAGTGTCATTTTCAGAGCTGGGGCTCCAGATTTATGAATGTCATTAATACAGCCTCATCCTCCAGGCTGTTAAGGAAATCAAGTGCTCAGCTCTTATTATACTTGTGATAAACCAGTTATAAATAACTCTGCTAGATGTTTACACAAAGCCTGAATAAAACTAGGTTGTGGCTATCATAAATACACCAAAGTTTGCATGCTGGGTCTTTGTTGTGCTAACAGGCTATTGTTTAACAATGTTCAGTTAATGTTTCTGCTTTCTTCTCCATGCCTTCATAACAAATTGTGGTTGTTAAAAAAAAAAAAAACATTCAGTTTCAGACTGCCATAATGACCGGTGGCCTAGTTATGGGCTCTTTGTATTTTATAGGATTGATATCTGATCAGTGTGTAGGAATCAGTTTGGACAAGTGACAGGTAAGGAGTCAGAATGACTGCTTAAAGTCTGGGCTGGCCAAAGACATGTTGCTGCCTGAAGCAGAACAGCAAATGGATCTCCTTCCCAAGTCAAGGTACATAGTACCTTAGGCTAGTAAAGTTATTTTTGCAACTGAGGCAGAAAATCCCACAAACGCCCCTCCCTGGGAATAAAAACCACAATAAAAAGGTGTTAAATAACAATTTGCTGCCCTTTCATGACAGCCAAAGTCAGCTGCCTCGCTCTGCCTAAGGATAGGGCCAGCTCTGCTTAAAGTTCCATAATGGTCAGTGGCCGAGCATGCCAATTGCCAGCTACATCTGCTGCTAGGGGAATTATAGGTAAATGGCTCAGATGGGCTAATTCATAGTTAGAGATTCCCCTGGACCACCTTTCAGTTTCAACTAGTGATGGGTAAACTTACCCCGAGTGAATTCATTATTTAAGTAACAAATTTTTCCATGTGAGCTCAGACAAGAGTTGTCCTTTAATAGGAATTCACATACGAATTTTGCATGTGCCCAGTATCAAGGTGCATCTTGGGAGCTGTAGTTTGAAATTGCATAGTGCAGCATGACATCATGCATCACCATGTTATGCCCCCTTTCTGATTTGTTGTTTTCACATGGCCTGCCTGCATGATGATGTCATGTGATGTTTACTCGCCATTGCCAATAACTGGTATGAAGATGGACCCCACAGAGTCCTCTTTGCAGAGCCAGAAACAGCTTAGGAGACTGCTTCAAGTAAGTTTTTTGGGGGGAGCGGGGTTAAGTCTAGCTAGTAGGATGACTTAAAAATTTGGGGAGAGGAATCTTTCATTCACCTGCAACCTGATTCTTTTAACTGGAGACAGCAGGGATTGCACTTGGGATCTTCTGTATGTACTGCATGCAAAGCAGGTACTCTGCCTGTTGGAGAAATCCGCAACAGAACCAATGAGTGTGGATTTTCATGAATCTGATCCTCAGATTCCGCAGCAGACCGGCTTTCCCCCTGTCAGGTGGAGTCCACAGACTCGCAGACTGTTTTTCTAACCTTCGGGAACTTTGTGCAAATTCTATCATAGAAAAATACACATTAAAAAAAACCAGCCAAAAAGGGGGGGGGGGATTTGCGCAGATGTGCATTTGCACAAATTCAGAAAAACAAAAAAAATCCGACTCTGGCAATGGGTGGATGATGGAATGAAAGGTACCTGACAATCCGCGTAACACAGACAGACTGTATTTTACACAATCCACACATCCCTATCTGCCTCTGAACTCCCCAGCCTAGACACCTAGGAGATGTTCATACAACAGACTAACCCACACTCAATGGTTGAGTGTGGGTTGTTTGGAACTGTGAGTTGTTTGTTGAACCATGGGTTAGCGTGTTGTCTGACCGCAGCATGTTTTCCACAGAGTGGGTTATCGCTTTGTCTGAATGCACCAATGGTGGCTTATTAACCACGCAGTGTCACTTGTTAACCACCATGAACAACCGAACAACAAACCATGGGTTCTCAAGATGGCTTGTTCGAGAAAAATAAGCCACACTGCATGGTTAACAAGCCACCCTGGCTGTGTTCAGAAACACACTAACCCCAGGGTTCAACAAACAACCCATGGTTCAAAACAACCCACACTCAACTACTGAGTGTGGGTTAGTGTGTTGCGTGAACCACCCCAAGTGCCTTCCATTTCGATCTGATTATTAGTATGCCAAACACTAGAGCAGGAGTGGGGGAAATATTGCCTCCCCTGGGGGCCAGATGACAGCAGGGAGTGGGCCTTCCAGTTGGCAGCATCTGGCTGTAGCATTTTCAAACCCTTTACTAGTATGTGTGCCAGATCAGCCACTGTAATATATAATATGACCTGCAAAGAAACCACTAATAGAACTTTGCCTGTGTTTCAGGGCTCATCTTTTGATCCCATCTGTTGAACAAGAATCTGTATCTCTTTGAGCTTTGCTTTCTGTACAACGCTGAAGACTAGCCGTCCATCCACACATCTCCCATAGCCAAGTGATGGGGCCAAACCAAAATACCATTTTGGAAACCATGTTGTAGGCATATCCAACTGCTCACACCATCTGTTTTTCCTAAGGGCCAAATGTCCTCAGGTGGGCATGCGCCCCTGTCTCTAAATCACCATCCCCATCTTTTGCAACAGTAGTTCCAAAGACAAAACTTTCGGAGTACATGAATCCCACATTCTTGAGAACATAATGCAAAAACTGATGAATGAAAGAGACTATTATCCAGATCAATGGATTGTTTTACATCTAGACAGCATGTCCTCTAATGTGAACGGTAAAGGTGAGAACTGCTTACTCAGAATCTAGCACAGATTTGATTCCTCTCATAGCATCACCTTCACTGTTATATACCATTTCTATAGAAAGTTTTCGTGTACCAAGTGCTGTACAAGCCTGGTTTCATCTCTGTTTTATCATTAACTCTTTTATCATTAATCTTTCATGAGTAATGAACATCTGAAGGTCAAGCAAGTAACCCAGTAGGCTGCCAGGGAAGAGGCAGATCACTCTTGCTAGAGGTCTGAACTGAACACATGCAGAGAGCTTTTGAAAGTAGGCTGAGGGCTGCATGAATCTCAGGACAAGAGCCAGTGTGGTGTGAGAGAGCCATTGTGGTGTAGTGGCGAGAGTGTTGGACTGGGAGCTGGGAGATCTGGGTTTTAGTCCCCACTAGGGATGGCGGAGAATTTCTCCCCAAAACTTCAGGGGGCCGAGCGCCAACGTGTTCGGCCCCCCGAACAAGTTTCGGGGAGAAATCCTCCGCACCCCCCCGCACCCCGCACCCCCCCCCCCCGGGATGGGACTTACCTTCGCCGAATGTCCCTCCCGGCGGCGGGTCCGGCCGGCGGTTCGGCGGGTGTTCGTGCGGGGCGGGAGCGGCAGCCGGTCTTTTGACCGGCTGTCGCTGCCGCCATTGCAATAAAAGAAAAAAAAAAACGCCCCCGTGATAGGCTACGTGACGATTAACGTAGCCTATCACGGCTAGATTTGCAAAGTCAGCCGTGATAGGCTACGTAAATCGTCACGTAGCCTATCACGGGTGACGTAAAAAAAAAAAACGCGTACGGATAATGGCAGCCCCCATAGGGAGCCGCCATTCCCGTTCCTTATTTGGTCGCTGTAGTCTACGTAAAGATTTACGTAGACTACAGCGACCAAATAAGGAACGCGAATGGCGGCTCCCTATGGGGGCTGCCATTAGCGTACGCGCTTTTTTTTTTTTTAAAGTCACCCGTGATAGGCTACGTGACGATTTACGTAGCCTATCATGGCTGACTTTGCAGATCTAGCCGTGATAGGCTACGTTAATCATCACGTAGCCTATCATGGGGGCGTGTTTTTTTTTAAAAAAAAACTTTTGAGTTCGCGGCCGGGCGAGGCGGGAAGCCTCCTCCCCGGCCTGAATTTCGGCCGGGCGAGGCGGGAAGCCTCCCCCCCGGCCTGAATTTCGGCCGGGGCGAGGCGGGAAGCCTCCCCCCCGGCCTGAACTTCGCGGGGGGAGCAGCGAAGCGCCTCCTCCCCACCGCGAACAAGCTTCAACGAAAGGTAAGTGACTTTCGTCCACCCCTAGTCCCCACTCGGCCATGGCAGCTCACTGGGTGACTTTGGGCCAGTCACAGACTCTCAGCCCTACCTACCTCACAGGGTTGTTGTTGTGAGGATAAAATGGAGAGGAGGAGGATAATGTAAGCTGCCTTGGGTTCCTTAAGGAGGAAAAAAGGCAGGATATAAATGCGATGATGAAGGAGAAGAAGAAGAAGAAGAAGAAGAAGAAGAAGAAGAAGAAGAAGATAGACCAAGAGCCGCATGTAGCCCACTCCTGTGCTAGGGTCTCTGGTGTGAAATCTCTGCCATTTTATAGATTGAGATTTGCTTTTGCTGCTGAGCATTTTTAAACATCTGCACAAAAAGTTGTGTTCTCTCTGGATCCTTCTGTTTGTCAGCCCATCACAACAGCCTGCAACTTCACTTTTCCACCTGCCTCCCACGTGCAAGTGCCTATTCCTTGTTTGAGCATTGTTAATGCTACAATAGTGTCCAGAAGGACTCACATCCCATCCATTCTTATTTACTCTGCTTTACTTTGCCGCCTGGAATTGATTGATAATAATTAAGCTGTCAGGCATCTCCAGGAGAGCCAGCCTGGAATGAAGTAGTGACAAATGGGGCTGTTTATGTTGCCTGTGATTTTTCTTTGAGTTAATGGTGTGGCACAAGTGTTGTGCTCAACAGCCCCTAAATGAACTGATGGCCACAGCTGTTCGCAGTGACAGTTTTGTGGCTTGAGGAGAAATTAAGGCTGTGAAGGAAGTTTAACAGTACCTATTTATGGCAATCCACTGTTAACTCTAGCATGCAACATAAAGCCGTGTGCTCTGGATTGATGCTTTGCTATCAAGAATGACAGTTTGAATATTTAAACAGAAATCATAGTGGCCCATTTGATTTGCAAAAGAGATGAGATAAAACAGGATTCTCCATGTCTCTGGTCTGGAGATAAAACACACACAGGTTGTTGTTTGTGCTTTTTTCCATCTGGAGGGGAAAAATAGATCATATTTTATTTCCTGTGATTGATTCAACACTTTATGTATAGTATTCTGCTTTATCTCAAAGCCATGCACAGATCTTGGCTTTAGTGGGGTTGTTTTTTATGCCATGGCTTAACTTTCATTCAGAATGAGATAGGTTCATAAGAATTATAGTGGGTACATTATAAGATCTTATATTTTTACTTGCCCTTTGCTTAGCAAGTAATAGTGAGCACATACCCTGATGTAAAATGTTTCTGCAGAAATGACTATGTGGGGGGTGTGTGTGTGTGTGTGTGTGAGAGAGAGAGAGAGAGAGAGAGAGAGAGAGAGAGAGCTATTTGCCTCGCTGCCACCATTTGCAAAATCTTAGTACACACATTTATTTAAAGCATTTTTCCTCTGCTCTTTAGCCAGTCCTGCTTTCAGGATTACAGTCTCTAAGGGCACAATCCTATGCATGTTTAGACCAGCCATGCTGTCTGTGGAATGCTGAGAGCTGTAGGCCTTTTCTCTGTCTAAACATGCATAGGATTGTGCCCTAAAAGACTCCCTTCAGTGTTCAAGCTCCCTTACATTGGTTCAGTGTCTTTCTCATCTCCAGTTATCCCACTCTGTACAAGCAGCTACTAGCTGCTTTTCACTTCATGCTCATCTTCTCACTTCCCAGAACCCATCTCTTTTCACATTCTTGTTTCCAAATCCCTTTCCCGCTCTTGTCCACTGATGGGTGTGTAGCACTGAGTGATCCTAACAAACCTTTTTGGCCTGTCTAGAGGGAACCTCTGGCCTGCAGGCTGGATGCGGTCCATGGGAGCTCCCCATCTGGCCTGAGGTTATCTTCTGAGGTTATCTCCAAACAGTGATTGGAAATAGTCATTTAAATTGTAAATATTTTTATTTATTTCATTTCATTTCTATACCACTCAATAGCCAAAGCTGTCCGGGCGGTTTACAAAGATTAAAACCAAAAAGCGCAGGATAAAACAATATAAATTATAAAAGCATCAAAAGCACAGTATAACAATACAACCAGAATAAAACCTAGCATCAATGCAGAGATTTAAAATACAGATTTAAAACACCAAAGCTAAAAGACTAGGAAACTAAAATGCTAAAATGCCTGGGAGAATAAGAAGGTCTTCACCTGGTGCTGGAAGGAGAACAATGTTGGTGCCAAGAGAACCTCTCTAGGGAGCTCATTCCACAGCTGGGGTGCCACAGCAGAAAAGGCCCTCTTCCTGGTAGCCACCCACCTCACTTCCTTTGGCAGGGGCTCATGGAGAAGGATCGCTGAGGATGATCTTAGGATCCGGGCAGACACATATGGGAGGAAGCGATCCTTCAGATAACCTGGCTCCAAGCTGTTTAGGGCTTTGAATGTTAATACCAGCACTTTGAATTGGGCCAGGAAATGGACTGGCAGCCAGTGCAGCTGGAAAAGTACTGGTGTAATGTGATCTCATAGAATCATAGAATAGTAGGGTTGGAAGGGGCCTACAAGGCCATCGAGTCCAACCCCCTGCTCACTGCAGGAATTCAAGTCAGAGCATCCCTGACAGGTGGCTGTCCAGCCTCGTCTTGAATGCCTCCAGTGTGGGAGAGCCCACCACCTCCCTACGTAATTGGTTCCATGGTCGTATTGCTCTAACAGTCAGGAGGTTTTTCCTGATGTTCAGCTGGAATCTGGCTTCCTGTAACTTGAGCCCATGATTCCGTGTCCTGCACTCTGGGATGATCAAGAAGAGATCCTGGTCTTCCTCTCTGGGACAACCTTTCAAGTACTTGACGAGCGCTATCATATCTCCTCTAAGTCTTCTCTTCTCAAAGCTAAACATGCCCAGTTCTTTCAGTCTCCACTCATAGGGCTTTATTTCCAGTCCCCTGATCATCTTTGTTGCCCTCCTCTGAACCCTCTCCAGTTTGTCTGCATCCTTCTGAAAGTGTGGTGCCCAGAACTGGACACAGTACTCCAGATGAGGCCTAATCATTGCTGAGTAGAGGGGAACTAGTACTTCCTGGCATTTGGAAGCTATGCTTCTATTAATGCAGCCCAAAAGAGCATTTGCCTTTTTTGCAGCCACATCACATTGTTGGCTCATCTTCAGCTTGTGATCGACAACAATTCCAAGATCCTTCTCGCTTGTAGTGTGGTTGAGCCACATATCCCCCATCTTGTAACTGTGCCTTTGGTTTCTTTTTCCTAGGTGCAGAACATGGCATTTATCCCTATTAAATGTCATTCTGTTGTTTTCTGCCCAGTGCTCCAGTCTATCCAGATCACTTTGAATTTTGTTTCTGTCTTCCAAAGTATTAGCTATCCCGCCCAATGTTGTGTCATCTGCAAATCTGATAAGCATTCCCTGCACCTCCTCCTCCAAGTCATTAATAAACATGTTGAAGAGCACTGGGCCCAGGACTGAGCCCTGCGGTACCCCACTCGTTACCTCTCCCCAGTATGAGAAGGTCCCATTGATAAGCACTCTTTGAGTCCGATTCTGTAGCCAACTGTGGATGCACCGGATCGTTGTTTCATCTAGCCCACTTCGAGCTAGTTTGCTCATCAGGATATCATGGGGCACTTTGTTGAAAGCTTTGCTGAAGTCGAGGTATATGATGTCTACAGCATTCCCACGGTCTACAAGGGAGGTTACTTGATCAAAAAATTAGATCAGATTTGTCTGGCAGGACTTGTTTTTGACAAATCCATGTTGGCCTCAAGTAATCACTGCATTGTTTTCAAGGTGCTTCCAGATGGATTGCTTTATCATCTGCTCCAGAAAGTAATGAGGTGTTCCTTGACCATATGCCTATCGATCTCAAGCTGCAATCCTGCCCCTGCAGCCTGTACTTCGCCTTTGCCAGGGGGGTCATAGACCCTCTTTTGGGAGAAGACTGAGCCAAAGTAGGAATTGAGCACCTCTGCCCTTTCTTTGTCATCTGTTATCATTTTGCCATCCTTATTTAATAGCTGAACCACCATTTCTTTCTCTGCCTTTTACTATGCACGTAGCTGAAGAAAGCCTTTTTGTTGTTTTTAGCATCCCTTGCTAACCTCAGCTCATTCTCAGCTTTAGCCTTCCTGACGCCATCCCTGCAATTCTATGCTATCTGCCTGTACTCTTCCTTTGTTACTTGGCCTTCTTTCCACTTCCTATATGTGTCCTTTTTTGTTTTCAGGTCATCCCTAAGCTTTTTGTGAAGCCACATTGGCTTCTTCTGTTGTCTTCCACCTTTTCTTCTTGTTGGAATTGTTTGTGATTGTGCCTTGAGAATTTCCTTTTTAAAAGCTCCCACCCATCTTGGACTCCTTTTCTCGTTAGCGTCACTTGCCATGGGACCTTACTGATCATTGTTCTGAGTTTATGAAAATCAGCTTTCCTAAAATCCAGGGTACGCGTTTGACTACACTCGGCTTTTGCTTCCCTTAGAACCAAGAACTCAAGTACAACATGCTCGCTTTCCCCCAGAGTTCCTGTAACTGCTACTTTATCCACTAAGTCTTCTCTGTTGGTTAGGATCAAGTCAAGGATAGCCGATCCTCTAGTTGCTTCCTCTACTTTCTGTAGGAGGAAGTTATCCACCATACAAGTCAGGAATTTCCTGGAGGGGCCATGTTTTGCAGAATTTGCCTCCCAACAAATATTGGAGAAATTGAAGTCCCCCATTACTACTACATCATGCTTCCGCAAAACATTGGCTATTCACTTTTCAAAAGTTTCATCCTCGTCTTCTCCTTGGTTGGGTGGCCGGTAGTAGACTCCGACCACCAGGTTCCTTTTATTCGTTGCTCCATTTATTTTGATCCAGATGCTCTCGATGGGGCTACCAAGCTCATCCTCCTGTATTTCTATGCAGAGATATGTATTTTTCACATACAGTGCAACCCCACCTCCCTTTTTGTTCCTCCTGTTCTTTTTGACCAAGTTATATCCTTCAATTGCTGTATTCCAGTCATGACAGTCATCCCACCAAGTCTCAGTTATACCTATCAAGTCATAATTTCCCTCTTGTATCAAGAGTTCAAGTTCATTCTGTTTGTTTCCCATACTCTGTGCATTAGTATATAGACATCGAAGACCATGTGCTTCATAGTCTGGCTTTCTTCCTACATGTGTCTGGAGACTATTATTGGGTGCTATCAGAGCTGTTCTCTCCATTGCAGTGCATGCACCTATGTCCATTATTACCCCCAACATTACATCTCCCTTCCCTGTAGGATTCAGTTTAAAGCCCTCCTGATGAAGTTCTTCATGCTGTAGCCAAACACATTCTTCCCATCCTTTGTGAGGTGTAACCTGTCCCTTGCCAACAGCCCATCTTCCAGGAAGTATAGCCCGTGGTCCCAGAATCCAAATCTCTCTCGTCGGCTCCACACCTTGCAGGTCACCACCACTGTCCTTCCATTGCCTCTTTTCCCTTTTTGTGTCTAGCTTTGTGATTGTTCTAGACTAGCCTGTGCCTGCTCCTCTACTCAGTAGAGGTTAAAAGCAGAGTCCCACTGGTGTGGAAGTGTGTGTTACAAGACAAATAAATGAAAAAAAGTTAGTTAAAAAATAAAATGAAAAAAATAAAAAAAATGTTAGGGGCCTCCCCCTTGACCTCCCCTGCCAAACTCCCCTGGCAGACTCCTGTTTGCTCCACCTGTTTGCTCGCTCTGGTCGCTTGCTCTCTGGTTGCTCGCTTGCTTCTGTAGTCCCTGGACCAGCTGGAGCAGCTTGCTCTGCTCTGTTCTGCTCCACTCAGCTGGGAGGTGGGAGGTGGGAAACAGACTGAAGCTTCCTGCCCACTCAGCTGCTGGGAGTACTCAGGCCACACACACCCAATTCAGTTGGAGCTCTCAAAAGCACCTGGTGAGCTCACAGCCACTCAGAAGGATAAAGGGCAGCCCCCTGGGCTTCCTGCAGACCACTTACCTCTTAGCCTCTGTCTCCTTTGTCTCCTTTGTCTCTTCTACCACTGCAACTCCCCTGGCCAACTCCT
This sequence comes from Heloderma suspectum, assembly GCF_057233095.1. NCBI lineage: Eukaryota > Metazoa > Chordata > Lepidosauria > Squamata > Helodermatidae > Heloderma > Heloderma suspectum. Next base: position 229,814,588 of record NC_139460.1, read on the forward strand.
GTTTGCTCCCCCTGTTCTCTCGCTCTGGTCTCTCGCTCTCTGGGAGCCTGCTTGCTTCTGTAGTCCCTGGACCAGCTGGAGCAGCTTGCTCTACTCTGCTCTGCTCAGCTGGGCGGCGGGAAACAGACTGAAGCTTCCCACCCACTCAGCTGCTGGGAGTACTCAGGCCACACAGACCCAATTCATTTGGAGCTCTCAGAAGCACCTGGTGAGCTCACAGCCACTCATAAGGATAAAGGGCAGCACCCTGGGCTTCCTGCAGCCCACTTACCTCTTAGCCTCTGTCTCCTTTGTCTCCTTTGTCTCTTCTACCATTGTCTCTTCTCTTTGGCCAGTCCCTGTTAACAATCTTGCTGCCCTATTTTGGGCGAGCTGAAGTGTCTGGGCCATTTTCAAAGCCATCCCCACATATAATGCACTGCAGTAATCTAGTTGAGAAGTTATTAGAGCATAGATAACTGTAGCTAGGCTATCTCTGTCCAGATAAGGGCGTAGTTGGTATACCAGCCTAAGCTGATAAAAAGTGCTCCATGCCAGTGAGTTTATCTGTGCCTCAAGTGACAGTTCTGGGTCCAAGAGCACCCCCAAACTATGAACCTGATCCTTAAGGGGGAGTGCAACCCCCTCCAGAACAGGTTGAATATCACCTAGCCGAGCAGACGAACCACCCACTAACAGCACCTTCATCTTGTCTGGATTGAGTTTCAGTTTATTGGCCCTCATCCAGTCCATTACCGTGCCCAGACACTGATTCAGAACAGCCACTGCTTCACCTGGGTTTGATGGGAAAGAGAGGTAGAGCTGGGTGTCATCCGCATATTGATGGCACCTCAGCCCACACCTCTGGATAACCTCCCCCAGCGGTTTCATGTAGACGTTGAACAGCATGGGGCCTAAAATAGAGCCCTGTGGAACCCTGTGGCATAATTGCCATGGCACAGAGCAATAATCCCCCAGCACCACCTTCTGGAATCGGCCATCTAAGTAGGAGCAGAACCACTGCAGTGCAGTGCCTCCAACTCCCAACCCAGACAACCTGTCCAGAAGGATACCATGGTTGATGGTATCGAAAACCGCTCAGAGGTCCAGGAGAATCAACAGGGCCGCACTCCCTCTGTCCCCCTTCCAGCAGAGGTCATCCCACAGGGCAACCAGGGCAGTTTCCATTCTGTTCTATCCTGCGTAGAACTGGGTTGTGCTTTGCAAGCATGAAAGCTTTTGAATAGCATTCACCTGTGCTTTCCAGGTATTAAAGCTGTTGCATTGGGGCTTACTCACAAGTAGACATGCATAGAACTAAGCTGTGATTTGTATGCCTAAAAGTTGTGGCACTGGGATTTACTCCTGAGTAAGCATGCATAGCAACACACTAATTAAGCACTATCATGGTTGAATACACAGGGATTCAAACCCAGACTTTTAAGAACTGGACCTTGATAAACAAATCTGTCAATTTCAGTTTCTCCCACATTCAGATTTTTAAAATCTCAAGTTCTTCAGGTCCATGCCTGCTTAGTGTCAACAATGCAATAGCACTGGGTGCGCCAGAACTATTTACTGACCACCATGGGCTGAGGGGCGGAAGCAACACTGAAGGCAACACCAATTCTAACCCCGTGGCTTTCAGCTAATTTTCAATCATTAAGATTTGGGTTAGGTCAGTCAGAGCTGCAGATGTGTAAGGGCTGTCTATGGAAATGCCCTTCCTTCAAAAAAAGAAAAATGGACTTGGTGGGGCAGAAGGTGCAGTGGAGCTTGGCCATCCTTGGTCCTGGGTAACAGAGGTTTTACATAGGTAACGCATTGACAGAATCGGCAGCATTTAAAACGGGGATGGGCAGCTTATATCCTTCCAGATGGATCCCGCCTACAACTCTCCTCACCATTGGCTATACTGGCTAGTGCTGATGGGAGTTGTGGGCCTCCAGTTTTGGCCTATCAGATGCCCACCCCTGATTTAAAATAACACTGGGACATTCTCTGAAATGTACTTCGAAAACCATTCCATCTGTTCTAAGATTGGAAACAAAGTACGCTCCAAAAGCGATAAATCAAAATTCTCTTCCCACTCCTGTTCCTCCTTTCATGGTAAGCCTTGATTCCCATTCGATTCGTTGTGTGTAAGACGGAACCAGCTCGATGCTGTTCAGAGTGCAGCTGACTGAAATAATAATCACATTTACTTGGCTGAACTTCTTTTCCTCTTCTCTGTTTCTGTTTTCTATTTAAAAGAATTCTGCATGCATTGATTCCATGGTTGCACAATGGCATGGATGGATGCAGTTTTCTACCAAGAAGGTTTGGGAGGAATACAATGAAACTTCTTTTATTCTAATGATAGGGGACAGGTTAGATATATCAGTGATGATCTGTGTGTGTGTTTTAAGAAATGGAAGAGCTCTTCATAGAGGGTACAGTGCATGGGAGTCCTGCTGCGACACAGAGCATGGCTTCAGATCATCCGGATATAGCCAATAAAAAAGCGGGGAAAGGGGCTGACCCAACAGAAGGCACAAAAAAGGGGAAAATACAGATTTAACTGTGCAATACCTAGCAAGTTTGTCAAACTTTTATGATCTTAAGCATTTACTAAAAATCTGGAGGGGGGTGGGGACAGCTTTGAAGTTATACTTCCCAATTCATGGTCATCACTAAAGCCTCCTTCATGCGTTCATCACGTGAATGGGAGCTCCTTGCGATTGCTAGGGCCACTCTGCTGGTCCTGCCCCACCCCCAGCAAAGGGCACCACACTGGCCCCCACCCCCTGGACATCCACATCTTGTCATGTGTGTCTGCATGCAGGAAGATTACACGTGAGCCGATGTCTGCACCAACACACAGACATCCAGAGGCCAGGCCAGTAGTATGACTACCAGCGGGAGATTACATGGTCACCAGGATGTGGGACCACACTGCTGCTCCTGCGCCCCAGCATCATGCCATTTATTGGCCCCTTCCCCCTAGATGCTCATGTATTGGCACATATGTCTGCATGGAAGAAGACTACTAGTGGTGTGGTGGTAAATTTGAAGTGCAGGCACTCCTCACGACTGTCCCTGTAGTCATGCTCCCATGAAGAGCCCACCAATTCAGGCAGCTGTGTTGATCCATATCAACAAACAAGTTCCAGCAGGTTTTATCTCCACCAAGAGCAGGTCTTTCATACAGCGAATGGGTCTTAATTGCCCATTCAAAACCAAGCCACCCCGAAATACTTTGCATTACAACAGAGAACAATATACTGTTGTTGGGAAAATTCATTCCCTGCCCCCCAGCTACAGTGAGGATCGCAGCTAAGCTCAGAGGGAACAGGGAATTCTGAGGCGGTGGCAGATGACCTCAGCGTTCTTGCTCATAAAAAAGTGTCAGGGTTTCATCCCTGCAAGCCCTTGCCCCACTATACCACTGAAGACCACGTGTGAGCTGAGGTCTGCACAAATGCATGGATGTACAGGGGGCAGGGCCAGTGATGCACTATGCCAGGGGTGGGGCCAGCACTGTGGCCCCACTCCCTGGGAATCCTGTGGAGCCCGCTTCATGGGGTTGACACATGAAGGTGGCTCAGGCCTTCCTCCTATTAGATCTTATATATTTACTTTGAAGATGTATACCACAGCTTGCAGTTGAGCGATTCTCCAGGCAGCTTACAACGAAGTAGCCCCCAAGCTAACACATAACTCAGCAGCCATTAGTCCTCTGACTGATGGATGGGGCCAGAAGACACTTCCACCTGGTTCTTCAGTCCCAGAGCAATGGGCACTTGAAACTGCACATTCTTTCTAGCTGAGAGGTGGGAAGCAAGCTCCTTGCAGTTGCTCTTGCAGCCAGTCGATGGGTTCAGGCTGACCTTCCCCTCGCCATGATGTTCTTCCTTGGAGGCAGGGCTATAGGTTCCCAGCGGTGCTTGGTCCCTTGGATAATGGCAGAGGCCGGAGCATGCTTCCCTTCAGCACTGCAATCCCAGGGCAACAATGATCTTATCTTTGCTTGGCAAATAGTCCGCAAACAATCCTTTCTCCAAATAATTGCATAACAAGACTGTTTCCTGCCTCCCAGCTGAGCAGAGCAGAGCAGAGCAAGCTGCTCCAGCTGGTCCAGGGACTACAGAAGCAGGCAAGCTCCCAGAGCGCGAGCAAACAGGGGGAGCGAACAGGGGGAGCAAACAGGGGGAGCAAACAGGGGGAGCAAACAGGAGTTGGCCAGGGGAGTTGCAGTGGTTGAAGAGACAAAGGAGACAAAGGAGACAGAGGCTAAGAGGTAAGTGGGTTGCAGGAAGCCCAGGGGGCTGCCCTTTATCCTTCTGATTGGCTGTGAGCTCACCAGGTGCTTCTGAGAGCTCCAACTGAATTGGAGGGGTGTGGCCTGAGTACTCCCAGCAGCTGACTGGGCGGGAAGCTTCAGTCTGTTTCCCGCCTCCCAGCTGAGCAGAGCAGAGTAGAGCAGAGCAGAGCAAGCTGCTCCAGCTGATCCAGGGCCTACAGAAGCAGGCAAGCTCCCAGAGAGCGAGCGAACAGAGCAAGCGAACAGGAGTTGGCCAGGGGAGTTCGGCAGGGGAGGTCAAGAGGGAGGCCCCTAACATTTTTTTTATTTTTTATTTTTTTAACTAACATTTTTCCATTTATTTGTCTTGTAACACACACTTCCACACCAGTGGGACTCTGCTTTTAACCTCTACTGAGTAGAGGAGCAGGCACAGGCTAGTCTAGAACAATCACAAAGCTAGACACAAAAAGGGAAACGGGGCTATGGAAGGACAAAACTCTCCAGTGGTGGTGACCTGCAAGGTGTGTGCCATGTTTGTTTTCTTGCCTGAGAACAACATGGCCTACACCTGCAACAAGTGCAAGTTGATCACGCTGCTGGAAGAAAAAGTAAGTGGACTGGAGCGGCGACTGTCGACCCTCCGGGGAATAAGAGAACACGAAGAGTTCTTGGACAGAATGGGGGAACTACAGCAGCAAAGGGCAGACCAGAAGCTTGAAGAGCAACAGCAAGATAGATGAGGCAGTGGGAAATGCTGAGGTGAAGAAAAATGGAGTAAAGGATACTCCTAGGAAAAGGGTGACAGTTAGGAGAAGAAGAACTAGACGCCACTCTGCACCTGTGGAAGCAGTGGAGCTGTGGAACCGATTCCAGGTACTTGCGGATGAGATTGGAGGACAGCCTGCAGAGGAAGAATCACAGGGGAACCTGCAGGAGAGTGAGCAAGAGGCTGAAGGTCAGTCAAACAGAGGTGATGAAACCCAGGCCTACAACAAGAAGAAGAGAAGAGTGGTAGTAGTGGGAGACTCCTTGCTGCGTGGGATGGAGACCCAAGTATGTCGCGAAGACCCGTGGACTCGCCAGGTATGTTGTCTCCCAGGAGGATAGATTAGAGACGTGACTGAAAGGTTGCCTGCACTCATAAAGCCCACTGACAGGTATCCCTTTCTTCTCATCCATGTGGGAACAAACGATGCCGCCAAGCGGAGCTACAAAGAGATCACGTCAGACTTTGAAGCTTTGGGAAGGAAACTCAAGAACTTTGGGGCCCAGATAGTTTTCTCATCCATCCTTCCAGTAGTTAGAAGAGGGATAGAAAGGGAACGAAAAATACTCTGGGTGAATGACTGGCTACGAAGTTAGTGCCGACGAGAGAGATTTGGATTCTGGGACCACGGGTTATACTTCCTGGAAGATGGGCATTGGCAAGGGACGGGTTACACCTCACAAAGGATGGGAAGAATGTGTTTGGCTACAGCATGAAGAACTTCATCAGGAGGGCTTTAAACTGAATCCTACAGGGAAGGGAGATGTAATGTTGGGGGTAATAATGGACGTAGACGCATGCACTGCACCAGAGAGAACAGCTCTGATAGCACCCAATAATAGTCTTCAGACACATGTAGGAAGAAAGCCTGACTATGAAGCACATGGTCTTCGATGTCTATATACTAATGCACAGAGTATGGGAAACAAACAGAACAAACTTGAACTCTTAATACAAGAGGGAAATTATGACCTGATAGGTATAACTGAGACTTGGTGGGATGACTGTCATGACTGGAATACAGCAATTGAAGGATATAACTTGTTCAAAAAGAACAGGAGGAACAAATAGGGAGGTGGGGTTGCACTGTATGTGAAAAATACATATCTCTGCACAGAAATACAGGAGGAGGAGTTTGGTAGCCCCATCGAGAGCATCTGGGTTGAAATAAATGGAGCAAAGAATAAAAGGAACCTGGTGGTCGGAGTCTACTACCGGCCACCCAACCAAGGAGTAGGCAAGGATGAAACTTTTGAAAAGCAAATAGCCAATGTTTTGCGGAAGCATGATGTAGTAGTAATGGGGGACTTCAATTTCCCCGATATTTGTTGGGAGGCAAATTCTGCAAAACATGGCCCCTCCAGGAAATTCCTGACTTGTGTGGCGGATAACTTCCTCCTACAGAAAGTAGAGGAAGGAACTAGAGGATCGGCTGTCCTTGGCTTGATCCTAACCAACAGAGAAGACTTAGTGGATAAAGTAGCAGTTACAGGAACTCTGGGGGAAAGCGAGCATGTTGTACTTGAGTTCTTGGTTCTAAGGGAAGCAAAAGCCGAGTGTAGTCAAACGCGTACCCTGGATTTTAGGAAAGCTGATTTTCATAAACTCAGAACAATGATCAGTAAGGTCCCATGGCAAGTGACGCTAACGAGAAAAGGAGTCCAAGATGGGTGGGAGCTTTTAAAAAGGAAATTCTCAAGGCACAATCACAAACAATTCCAACAAGAAGAAAAGGTGGAAGACAACAGAAGAAGCCAATGTGGCTTCACAAAAAGCTTAGGGATGACCTGAAAACAAAAAAGGACACATATAGGAAGTGGAAAGAAGGCCAAGTAACAAAGGAAGAGTACAGGCAGATAGCACAGAATTGCAGGGATGGCGTCAGGAAGGCTAAAGCTGAGAATGAGCTGAGGTTAGCAAGGGATGCTAAAAACAACAAAAAGGCTTTCTTCAGCTACGTGCATAGTAAAAGGCAGAGAAAGAAATGGTGGTTCAGCTATTAAATAAGGATGGCAAAACGATAACAGATGACAAAGAAAGGGCAGAGGTGCTCAATTCCTACTTTGGCTCAGTCTTCTCCCAAAAGAGGGTCTATGACCCCCCTGGCAAAGGCGAAGTACAGGCTGCAGGGGCAGGATTGCAGCTTGAGATCGATAGGCATATGGTCAAGGAACACCTAATTACTTTGAATGAGTTCAAGTCTCCAGGGCCAGATGAACTGCATCCTAGGGTAGTAAAGGAAGTGGCAGAAGAACTCTCAGAACCGCTGTCTATTCTCTTTGAGAAATCATGGAGGACGGGGGAAGTGCCAGATGACTGGAGGAGGGCTAACGTTGTCCCTATCTTCAAAAAGGGTAAAAAGGAGGAACCTGGGAACTACAGACCAGTCAGTCTGACTTCAATCCCTGGGAAAATTCTGGAGGAGATGATAAAGGAATCCATCTGGAAGCACCTTGATAACAATGCCGTGATTACTCGAAGCCAACATGGATTTGTCAAAAACAAGTCCTGCCAGACAAATCTGATCTAATTTTTTGATCAAGTAACCTCCCTTGTAGACCGTGGGAATGCTGTAGACATCATATACCTCGACTTCAGCAAAGCTTTCAACAAAGTGCCCCATGATATCCTGATGAGCAAACTAGCTCGAAGTGGGCTAGATGAAACAACGATCCGGTGCATCCACAGTTGGCTACAGAATCGGACTCAAAGAGTGCTTATCAATGGGACCTTCTCATACTGGGGAGAGGTAACGAGTGGGGTACCGCAGGGCTCAGTCCTGGGCCCAGTGCTCTTCAACATGTTTATTAATGACTTGGAGGAGGAGGTGCAGGGAATGCTTATCAGATTTGCAGATGACACAACATTGGGCGGGATAGCTAATACTTTGGAAGACAGAAACAAAATTCAAAGTGATCTGGATAGACTGGAGCACTGGGCAGAAAACAACAGAATGACATTTAATAGGGATAAATGCCATGTTGTGCACCTAGGAAAAAGAAACCAAAGGCACAGTTACAAGATGGGGGATACGTGGCTCAACCACACTACAAGTGAGAAGGATCTTGGAATTGTTGTCGATCACAAGCTGAATATGAGCCAACAATGTGATGTGGCTGCAAAAAAGGCAAATGCTCTTTTGGGCTGCATTAATAGAAGCATAGCTTCCAAATCCCGGGAAGTACTAGTTCCCCTCTACTCAGCACTGGTTAGGCCTCATCTGGAGTACTGTGTCCAGTTCTGGGCACCACACTTTCAGAAGGATGCAGACAAACTGGAGAGGGTTCAGAGGAGGGCAACAAAGATGATCAGGGGACTGGAAACAAAGCCCTATGAGGAGAGACTGAAAGAACTGGGCATGTTTAGCCTTGAGAAGAGAAGACTGAGGGGTGATATGATAGCGCTCGTCAAGTACTTGAAAGGTTGCCATAGAGAGGAAGGCTAGGATCTCTTCTCGATCATCCCAGAGTGCAGGACGCGGAATAATGGGCTCAAGTTACAGGAAGCCAGATTCCGGCTGAACATCAGGAAAAACATCCTGACTGTTAGAGCAATACAACCATGGAACCAATTACCTGGGGAGGTGGTGGGCTCTCCCACACTGGAGGCATTCAGGACGAGGCTGGACAGCCACCTGTCAGGGATGCTCTGACTTGGATTCCTGCATTGAGCAGGGGGTTGGACTCGATGGCCTTGTAGGCCCCTTCCAGCCCTACTATTCTATGATTCTATGAAGACTGAAAACGTATGTCCTAAAAGGTCTGGGGTTGTCTGGGTAATCTTGTCAGAGTAAAGTCTAAAATTTATTCTCAATAAATGTAACAAACTCCCCAGTTCCCAAACTAGTGCTAGGAAATTGACATCTTTGTTTTATGATACTCTGCAGGAAAGCCTAGTGCAGCCTTCTTCAACCTGGTGCCCTCCAGATGTTTTGGACTACAGTGCCCATCAGCCCAGTAGCAAGCCGATAGTCAGGAATGATGACATCGTGGCCTAAAACATCTGGGGAGCACAATACTGGGGGAAGCTGCTTCACTTCAGACAGTAGCAATTGTTTGTTCTTTGTGAACAATTTGTTGTGGCTTTTGCATCCACCCCCCAAAGTTTAACCAATGGAACACCTACATGTCTTTTCTTTAGTTATGTTGCTCTTGTTTCTATTCCTTGCAGGTGGGGCAAATACAAACACATAAAAAGAGGAGTTACAGCATTCTAAAAGTATGCTCACTTCATCCTTCTCATAGAAATTCCCAAAACTTCTTTAGGGCTGAAGTTGGGGTGGGGGAATTGGTTCTGCTAGTTTATAGCATAATTTGGTTGTTCACAATGCTGTTTCACTACTATGTCATAATATCACAATTCTTCTAGCTGGAGCAGTTTTAATGCTCACCTCACTTCACCTCAGGGACTATCATCATCATCTAAATTTATAATCCAGCTTTCCACTAAGAATAGTGTTTAAGACACCAGAAATAGTAAAACTCCCATAAAATACAGAATTATAATGAAAACATAAACAATCAATTGAAGACACAATTAAAAACACATCATGAAATGAACTGTCAGTGCTTTAACATAGAAGTGGCTCTTTGCTAAATAGGAGGGAAAAAGATTGACAGCCCAGTTCAAGACTGAGGGAGTGGCAAAACAAATGAATGGATTAATCAGCATTTGATTCAGTATCAAGTACATCTGTAAAAAGCAGTGCAAAGGCCAGGGAAGCCAGAAGTCTCACTCCAAGGGCGGAATAAAACATGGTTTTTGGTGAGGTAGCTGTGTTAAGTCTGTTGTAGAAACTACAACCAAGAAAGGACTAACAAATTAAACAAATTAATATTATGGCATAAGCTTTTGTGGATTAGAGTCCAGCAGATGTGTGAAGTGTCATTCTCAGTTGGCATAGGTGTAAACTGAGAAACAAATGTAAATGGTGAGGTCGGATGGAAATGAAATGCAAAAAATACAGACTCTGACAATGATGTTAAAGCTTAAATGTATGCAAATCAAGTACAGTGACTAATCTCAAAGCAGTGCTGTGAAAACACCAATAACCTGGCATTGCTAAATTAATTAGTAAATCCTATTGAACTCAGTGGGCTTACTTCTGATTAGGCACACACTGGTCTTCACTATTACTCTCTATTCTTCCAAATCCCACTTCTCCATGACATGGGGGATGCCTTTTAAACCTTTGGTTCTGCTTTCAAATAAAGTATTAATCTCAGCATTGGGGAAGTGTAGGAGTTTACCTCTTCTTTTATCCATGAAACAGCTATCATGATGGGAAACCGGAATGAATATTTGGTGGTTTGGAATTATAGAAACTCTGAGAAAGAACGGCTATTTAGAGGTATAGAATCTATTCCTACTTTTTAATCTCTCACCTTCCTCTACCAAAGATATGGCCTGATGACCTTCCGTCTTAGTAGTTCAGAAGCTGGAGTTCCTTCAGATGATATTGCACCACTATACCCAATACAGACCTTCAGGTGATTTAGGAAAGGATACAATTCCGCAATCTGAACTGCCTGATTCTTATCCAGATGTGCAGGTTTTCTGCTGACCTTGAAGTCAGAGCTTCAAGGCTGATCCATGGTGCATATTCGTCCCTCACTGACTGTGGCATCAAATGATGATTTCATATGCAAATAAGCCATCGTAGATGGATTGCTGGTGTAATGTTAAGACCATACTGTTCAGTAGGAGAGTTCACACATTCAGCTGAGAGTAATCAAGTCTTGAATAATAAATCATGTGCTGAGAGATGAAGCAAGGAACATGCATGTATGAACCAGCCTTTAATCTCTTCTCACTAAATAACTTCTGGAGTTGCCTTCCTTGTGTACTGTTACTAGCATGTGTTCCAGAACCAGACCTCTTACACTAGGCCTATACAGTTGTGCCTAGGATGGTCCCCCAAAAGGATGAAATGCATCACCAAAAAAGAGGATACACCAATTTGCATAACATTTGCACATGCAGATTTGCTTAGCAAATGTATATGTATAGGTGCAAATTTAGAAATAATAACTATAATTTAAATAGAAATACAATATATCTCACCATAATGGAGAAGACTGACCAGGTGACCTGTGTGCTCAGCCTGCTGTCCAGATGTTCACTGTTGATGGGCAACTTCAAGGCCCCTCCCTTCTCCCCCTTTTATGGTTCTTTAGCTTTAAACTTTAGCTTTGGATTGGGCATCTCTTCGACGAGAGGGTACCTTCAAATATAGGACTTTAGAGACGTGACTGAAAGGTTGCCTGCACTCATAAAGCCCACTGACAGGCCTTGTAGGTCCCTTTCAACCCTACTATTCTATGATTCTATGATTCTATGACTATCCTCTGCCACCTCTCCAAAATAAAGGACAGTCCTCTTTAAAGCAAGACACCTGGCCACTCTAGTTGTGTCCACCAAGCCAACACCAACCACATGTTGTGACCTAAGAGCCCAACACTGTTTTGGCAGTCCCAGACAGGTAGCAAAACCAGGAGGTTTATTATGAAGCTGGGCAGAGGATAGTCCTATATTCAGTTTGGGGGTGTCACAAGTTGTGATGGCCTATCTTTCACTCGGAACTCCTGCTGCTACACTAGGGCATAAGTATCACAAGACAGGAAATTGTCTCTAATTTGCATTTAGAAATATGAATCATTTTTTGAATGAGATGCAAGTATTTTGGGGAAATGCAGGGGGCAAAACCATTAAGGATCACAGCTGCAGAGAAATGGGAACAGCCTTAACAGAACCACCAGGGGCCTAGATCATTAAGCAATATTGCTGCCTCACAGAATTCTAATTGAGCATTAGAAGAGCATAATAAACCTAGTGTCAGAGTGACACCAGAATTAGAGAGATAATTAGGTATGGATATATGACTCTATTATATTTATTAAAACACACTAGATTTATGCTGCTTGATGGTCTCCAATGTTACAACATGTCTTCTTGTGGGTAATTTCAGGTCTGCAGTGTATATTCCCTGTAAACATCTTATTACATAAGAATGAAGGTTTAAGGGGAATAATTTTACCATCATTTTCTCTGTCATCTCTTCATTTTCTGAACTGTCTCTCTGCTACCCAGCTTGAGAAAAGGCTATGGGTTTTTATTTGTTCTCGGTCAATGTAAACCACCATCTCTAATTTCAAAACAGTAACTGCTAACCTTGGTAATCTTACCTAGTAAGCGGAAGATGTAATACTGCAGTCTGCTGAAGATGCTATCTTCTGTATCACAGACATTGTCCTTTACAGATGCAATCCGGAACTGTTAAAATCAATGGCGTTTCACTGGTGACTTTAATGAATTGGGAAATGCACACTTAGGCTGTAATCTGGCATGTTGTTCAGCTGCTTGAATTGCATTGACTTCCATGGAATTTAAAAAGCCAAATAGTGTGCAGGATTGCATCAGTGCCACTTTTGGTTGGTTAGATGCCTATAACGTTCAGGCTGGTTTTGTGCTTCAGTCTTTTGGCCCACAGGGGCCCCAGTTTTTCTGGGTAGATGTTAGAGGCCCAGGATTGAGTTCTGAATTCTTGTTGTGCTCCTATGGAATTGCAGCACGCACATAAGGTAGTATCGAATGAGACCACTGTGCTCCCGCTGTTTCCATTGCACAACTGAGATCCACTGCTTGGGCAATGCGGGTTTAGTGCTTCATAAAGCAAGTCCTGAAAGGAGCAGAAATGCTTGTTTCTGGATCAGGACCAGTTGGCAGAGCTCCATTATGTGAGCTCTGCTGACCTGCCCTGTTCTGGAAACGAGCATTTCCACTTGTTTCCAGTTCCTATCCAAAGTGCTAAATCCTCATTGTTGCAAGTGGTGAGCTGCCTGGTGCTTGGGCGGCTTTGGATACTACCCATAGATTTGATTATATCATTACCTTGCACCAACTGGAAAATAACAAACCTTTCATATTTTAGAGTTATGTGTTCAGATATATCCTGGGGTGCAGTTCTCCTAGAACTATCACTGCAGAAAGCAACTGGAAAATGGCTTATCTGAATACCCCCTTCATGTGGAGAGCTAGGGTGCTTCCAGACCAGGGTTTTAATGAGCAATCACCCTGCCTCATTCCTGGAATTTTACTGGGGAGTCCAGACAACATCATCATCCACTTGTAATCCTCCTGTGTTTTCCCACCGCCTCTTCCATTTTTTTTTCTCTGTTAAGAAAAGACAGAATAGCTGCACAATGCCTTCTGATAGTTAGCGCTGGCGTGGGACCCCTCCATCTGGTATCACTCCTAGAATCTCAGGGGAAAGGGCTCTAGTCTTGCCTTCTCCCTGATGTACTATTCTATCTATGCAAGGAGAGAGAGGGAGAGATTTGATGCTACCGGTTTAATCCTTTGTGCTCTTTAAGGAGATGGTAAGGCATACTTCTGCATTTGTGTTGGGCGCTAGTCATGGAAGAATCAGTCTCCAAGCTCAGGTGGAATCCAATACCTCTCTCCTCCATGCTGTAGTCCCCCCCACACACACACACTGCCCCCCCAAATCTGCTCCGGAGGGTCCCCCAGCCCTCCAAAGCAGACTTTGAGGGGCTAGGAATGGGCTCTTTCCCAGTTCCACTGACAGAAGCAGTCTTTATTGGATTTCACCTTCAGGCTCCTCTGCGGCTTGCAGTATGTTGCATGGCTGGTCCAATATTTGCTATCTGCTATAAGTGTTCGGATTCATTTATTATTGCCATTTCTATCTACCTTTCTGCAAAATATTCAAGGAGCTTACTATATTGTAAAAAAATACACAGTCATAATTTAAAAAAAACAAAAACAAAAATCAGTTCAAAATCAGAAATAATCCCCAAACCCCAAAAGGCTAAAAAAGCCAGTAACAGCATAAACACTTTGTTGTTGTTGTTCAGTCGTTCAGTCGTGTCCGACTCTTCGTGACCCCATGGACCATAGCACGCCAGGCCTTCCTGTCCTGCGCTCTCTCCCGGAGCGTGCTCAAGTTCATATTCATTGCATCCGTGATGCTATCTAGCCATCTCATCCTCTGCCGTCCCCACAAAACTCCCCCAAAAGCTCTCTGGGCTGCAAAGGGGCCAAGTGGACCTCTGTTGGGAGGCTGCTCCTGATCTTGGATGCCACTGCTACAAAGGCCCAATCTTGGATACCCACCTGCCATATTTCTGAAGGTGGAGAGATGCAACACAGGACCCATGACATAGGGTTGCCTCCCCCTGCCTGATTTCTTCTGGCAAGTCTCTTTAAGACAGTTGGCTTGTTGGAACTGGGCCAACTGTTTTTCCTCTTAATTAATGGCTGGCCCCTTTCTTGTTCCAGCCTGAACAGCAGCACATGTATCACACCTAGCCCTGATAAAACAATGGGGTGTGCTCACTCCTTTGTGACTGGAGAGCTGGTAGTAGGTGAATGAGTTGTTGGTCTGGGGTTTGTCTCCTGTTAAGGAGATGGTGGTTTGTGAGGCATTCTCTGATGACTGTAGTGTGGGAATAATTTGGAGTCTGTGGAAGTTAGATAGTTTTAAAGTTTGGGTTTGTTTTCGGTTTAAATGTGTCATCTGTTTTTCCTTTGTCTCTGTAAAAGCTCAGAGAGAGAATAAATGCATTTTTTCCTTTTCTAATTTGGGTGTGTGATTGAGGTTTCTGAAAGAGACCTCAAGGAGGAGTGTTTTCTCCTGATGTAGCCTAACCACTCTAGCATACTACCAAGGTATTTGATCCAGGTCCTGGAAAGGGAGAGTTGCTGCCTAAAGGAGACTGGGTAATTTCCAGCTCTGTCACAGGACCTTAAAAGAAGAGTGATGTTATGGATATTTTGGTATTCCAAAAGATATTTTGGTTTATTACTTTAACAGTCTGATCCCATACACCAAGTATGCTGGCAGGGAAAGAGATACTCCACTACTGTTGTAGCTGGGCTGTTGTGCTGGCATATTTTGTGGCAATGGCATAGCAGTGTTATTTCACCCCTGTAACAGGGCTTTCTCTATATCTTATAGGCCAGCCTTACCTAACCTGGTGCTCTCCAGATGTGTTGGGCTATACAACTCCCAGCAGCCCTAGCCAGCCATGCTGGGGAATTGTCATCCAACACCTCTGGAGGGCACTGGGTTGGAGAAGAATGCTATAGCCCCTCACCTGCATAATCTCAACTATAGGATTGTGCCCTAATGATCAAAAACATCACCTTATGTTGAGCCTGGAAACAAACTGATGACCAATCAAGTTGGTACAAGCTCAGAGTCCTATGATCTGAGCCACGGGCTGCAGTCAGAACTCCAGCAGCTGCATTTTAGGTATTAATCTGTGCTGTACAGGAACTCAGAATTTGTTAATCCGCATTGGGAAACAGACAGAATCCACAAAGGGTGTGTGTGTGTGTGTGTGTGTGTGTGTGTATCTGACAGAAATTTGTGTA
Source organism: Heloderma suspectum (assembly GCF_057233095.1). Taxonomy (NCBI): domain Eukaryota; kingdom Metazoa; phylum Chordata; class Lepidosauria; order Squamata; family Helodermatidae; genus Heloderma; species Heloderma suspectum. Next base: position 229,830,016 of record NC_139460.1, read on the forward strand.
GCTGACTTGCAGCCTGGTACCAAAACTAGACACCTGTGTAGCTTTCAGGTAAATAATTAGGTTGGCTGCCATTTTGGGCCCACCTTCAAATGCCCCAGCAACTAACTAAAAAAGAAATTACAGAATCAGACTATTCCCATCCCACTTTAGTTCTGAACCTCTTGGGCAGCACTTTTTCACCTTCAGATGCAGCAGCATTTTGAAATGTTAGTAGTAATTTCCTTCCATCTGAATCTTAATAACTGGAGGAGGTTATGTGGGGAAAAAGCAATTAATTGCCCAGCATGTCACCCAGATTAACTTCCTGGAGCTTCAAAGCCCAGTATGTATTTAAAGAAGTATCACAGAATTGAATGCAAGTATGAGGGAGGAAAAGAGAACTTGGCTCATTTTAAGCAGATTGACCCCTTCCAGATCTATTGTCCCTGTGCCAATGCTACATTACATGCATATATAGAGTCAGATGATAAAATGTGGATTCCTATATGAAGCCTATAATGTCAACTCTGCTAAATGTTTGCTTTCACTATTGCTGTTAATTGCTAAGAAGATCCCAGGAGCCCTAGATAGCAATCTCAGCTAGCTGGTTGTGAGCATGTGATATTGTTGAAACAAAAGAAAGAACAATAGCAACATTATTCTTACTGTTGTGTATTTAAGTGAATCTGAGCATTCATCATTACGGGCAAGTAAATCCCATTGGCTCCAAAGGAGTACCTTCAATCTAAGAACTGCAGTGTAGTGCCCAGTCATCAGTACTGAAGCCACATTGACACCAATATGATTTAAAGGCCATATGGCTGGGTTCGCATTGTGAGTAACAAGCCATGGGGGGTTGTCGTGTCATCCCAACCTGGCCCACTTTCAGCATGGTGGCTTAATTCTTATGAACAAGCCAACCTGACATCCTATGGCTTATTTTATCCCCAATGGGTTGTGGTTCCCTGGGTTCATATGACACAATTTTATCATGGGTTGCGGTGGTCAGCTAGAGAAACAGTCCTCTCATTGTGATCCATCTCACTTCCCAAAGTCTACCTAGCAACAGATTGCACCATTCTGTCCACACCCTCCCTCCTTCCCCAGCAGTCCCCTCCCTCGCCTCCTGCACTCTGTCGCTGCGCACTTGTTAGCAAAGTAGTTGTTTCTTGCTCATGTGTGCCAGCTGTGTGTGATCTGTGCAGTGACCTTGAATGAGCTTGTTATAAGGTTAACAGCTTTCATTAGAAAAGACAAGTATAGGCAGGTGCTAGGGTGGGGGAGGTGAGAAAAAACTCTGACAGGAGTTGGCAGATGTAGAACATGCCCCGAGTATGCAGCGGACCAATCGAAAAAAGGCTGCTGATGTAGCAAGGATATGGATTCCACCACAAAGAGAGCTGGGATATGTGCTAGAGCAGGCCGGGGAAGGAGGGGGGAAACAAGCTGTGGCAAGCCTGGGCATTTGTCCCACACAGCATAGCTTGTTTGCTGGGGTGTTTTATGAGCCCGCTCTATAACTGTATAATGCCGGTGTGCTGTACTGGTGAGAGTGTTGGACCAGGAGATGAGAGATCAGTCATGCTGGTTGGGGATGATGGGAATTGTAGTCTAACCCACCTGGAGGGTGCTGGGTTGGAGAAGGCTGAGCTAGGCTGTAACCACTGACTGCAATCCAAATTAAGTTTAACACCCGTTGAAATCAGTAAGATTCAAGTGGACAATTAAGCACATGTCAAAATGGGCTGCTTGACCAGCCTAGTCAGACTGGACTGCCTTAGCTGCAGTGGTACTTAGTGTCTTTACCTGTTGCTAAGATGGTATGCAGAGCATTATTACGAATGTATTAGTTACTATTACAATAAATATAAATTATTAGTATTATTTAGGCTTGGCTTCCTAGCCATGTAATGGACCATACAGAAATGGGTGGACCTCCCCCTATGAGGATAACCCCCTCACAGTCAATGCTCTGGGGCAGGGTGGCATGCCGAACACTGCCTTGCCTAGGGTTTGCCCACCTGACTGGCAGAGACACATGGCAGAGTGCAGTTCCAGACCATGCTGCTTATCTTGGCAGCTGGCTGGAACATGAACACAGTGTATATTAGATGGTTTAATATCAAGTGCTTTGCCCAATTTGCTGATAAGCTGCTCAGTACATTTTGCCCGAGTTCTGGCCAGTCGAGGTGGCTTCTTACTCTCTCAGGATGCAGGCAGCAGGTCCTCAGTGTCTTATTTAGACTAGTGAAGCAAGTATCTCCTGTCAAAATGGAGAAGACTTACCCACTCCCAAGGTGGTGGATGATTTATGGACCCAGTGGCCTGGGTGCCTGTCCCAGAAATCCCACCTCCAGGAGGGATACTGGAGTGGGATCATGTGTCCTTTCTATGAATCCACCATGGGCCGATAGGAAGAGTTTAGAACCCTGAAATATATGATTCAACCCCTCACTAATTAGCTCAGCAGGGACATGTGACCCCTCTATGATCATGCCCCATTACCATGGACCAATAAGAGGTTTTAGAGCTCTGAGACCCAAAGGGAGTGGAGATGGCCTCCATCTCTAACCCTTCCCAGTACTGACATTAGTTCTGTTGGTGAGAATTTTCCGTCAACTAAGCTTCTTCCTAAGGAAGAGAATCACATTTGACTTTAAAAGATGAAACTTTGGATTTGTTTTATGGTTTGGCTGATTGCGTGAAGTGGATTTTAGAGAAATGTTGTCTTTGTGTATACTGTCCATTTGCATGTTTTTTTATAGTTCAAATTTTGCACATTGTACTTTTAATGTTTTAACCTTTGTAAATTGCCCAGAGAGCTTTGACTATGGGGTAGTATAAAAATGTAATTAATAATAACTTCTCAAAGATGAGGGGATTGATAAAAAGGGAGCTGAAAGGGAAAGTCAACTGGGTCAAATAACTTCAGAATGCTTGGGGGGGGGGCTGTTACTCAAAACCACATTAATACAATCTCAGCTAAAATGTATACCACTGATCAGGAAAGGTGCCACCAAGTCCAAGATATCACCAGCATCATTAACCAGAAGTTGAAGAATTGTTGAAAATCTAGAGTAAGGATTACTATTATTTAATAGATTTATATAACTGCTTACCATATTTTAAAAATACCTCTAAGTGGTGGGGAACATCTGGCCCCTGCGGTCCTAACCTGCAGATATGGAGTGCAATACTAGGTGGGCTTGCTGCATAGTTCCATGTCTTCTTCTCTCACTACTGGAACCAATGGTGGGGGGATTAGATATACCATTCCCAGGATGAGGTAGAGACAGCTCCAATCCTGGGGACTCCCTGGCTCTCTTCACACCTGAGTTTTGTTTTGTTTTTTTATAGCAGGATCGTTCTTCTTTAATCACTGTTCTTCATGGGAGCTTTAAACGCCACTGCTGCTCTCCTGCTGCTATCTCACAACTTTCCTTCCCTCTTCCTGTGTTACCTGAGAACGGGGGAAACCCGGCAGTTTCTGTGCTTGCAATTGAAGTCAGCATTTCCTCCCTGTGTATTTCCCTTTTAGTGCTTTGTGTGGGTGTGTGCTAGGGGGTGTTGCTGGGCAGTGTTGAATAACATTGTCATGACAACAAATTGGTGGGAAGGGGGGCAGGTCACTGACTGGGATTCCAGTTACCATTTCTGCCTTTCTCCCATTCCACTACAGGCTCCGAGATCCCCTTGAACACAGCAGTGCTTACTTCTGAGTAAACCCATTGGCTGTAAGGAGTAAGTGCCATTGAAATCTGTGTGGCTCGCTTCTGAGTAGGCATGCATAGGATTGCATTGTAAGTCTACTTAGAATAGCAGTCTTAAGGTCTCCCACCCCCTTCAATGCATTTACTTTGAACCTCCCCTCCCACTGACTTCACTGACTGCTTCTTCTCCCTTTTGCTCACCAGATAGGCTTTTTTCCTCCCAGGGTGGATGGGGGTGTCTCCCTTCTCAACCACGCAGGAGAAAGGCTTGACAGTTAGGATTTCAATGGGTATTAAAAGTCCCTTTTCTCCTCCCCTGAATAAATTCATCATGGAGAGCTTGGAATGGTCATTTGTAATAGTTGCCTTTTGCGGTGTGTTGTTTTAGATCAGGCAGTAATGCTGAGGTGGTTTTCCATAATACTCCCTCCCACCTAGCCAGCCACTATCTCTTCTCCTAGCCCACCTTGCAGGGTTGTTGGGAAGCCAGAATAGGGGGAAGAGCAACAACAACATAGGGTGGTGGTGGAAGAAAGCCAGGTCTAATGAAGGTGTCCCCTGTGAAGTGGTCGGGGGGGGGGTTGCTGCTAGGAATGGCTTGATGCATTGACTGTATACAAGTCCTTTTGTGGATTTCTTTCTTCTGTAGTTGGGAACCTGGAAATCAGTATACCCTTCAAACTCAGTAGTGCAAGCAATATATTGCATTTAATTCCATCACACACTGACATATTTAGCAGAGAAGGACTAGCAGTACCAGCAACCTTGGGGTAAGCCACCAAGAAGACTCTCTTTCTCAGACAAAAGAGGGGACCAGCTCCCATAGCCCCCTATCCAGGCTACTAGAAGTGCTTCTGACTTCCCTCCTGCTGTGGAGGAGCGGAGGGATGGGAAGGAGCCATCAGTCATGTTACAGGAACCAACGATCAGGGGACGGAGACAGGGTATGGAGCTGGCAGCCCCTTCTGTCCTGATTGTTCCGTGCAGCTCGGCCCAGCCATGAAAAGGTATAATGGGAGGGACATGCTATGAGAGATGCCTGTATACAGGGCCAGTGTAAATCCCGGAAAGGATCTGTAATCAAAAGGACTGGTTTGTAGTGGGATAAAATGCCAGGTGTGAAGAGAGCTGCTGCCAGATGAAGGGGGCTTGGATCTAGTAGATCCAAGGCTACCTCTGTCTGTCCCTAGAACACCGTCTTTTGAGACTTTCTGGTGCCTATAACTGGCAGTAACACTGCTGGTGGTAGAGTTATGCCCAGGGAAGCTTTTCATAGGTGTACACTGGGGCCTCTGAGGCCAACACCCTCCCATCAGCAAATCTCTTTTCTGCCAGCAGAAAGGGGGACTTCCAAACCCCTCTGGGATGGCTGTCCCAGGGGGTTAGGATTGCTCTGCCCATCACTAAGCCTCAGATTTAATTAAAAAAAAACTAATGAGAACTAGACCTGGGCAACTACTACTTAAATTCTACAGGCCTGGATACAATTCAGAATAGAACAGTGGAGGCTGTTGGTCTGACATGCATGCCTTTGCAAGACTACAGATTTAATTCCAGATTTCTTTGCCCAGTTTTTTTTTTAAAACCCCCAGGAGAGTAGTTTGACTTTTCTTTTTTACATGGATGGTATCCATGGCTTTTAAATGTTCCTGTCTGAGGCCCTGTTATCTGCAGGATGTGTGTGTCGTAACTTGTTTTATAAGTAGAAACTCACTTTGTACAAGCAGTTCCCAGATTTTAAATGTACCATGTGTTTTCCCAGCTAGATCTAAAGGTTAGCAATTTAAATATGCTAAAGACAAATCCCAATAATTTATTGGACCTCATTAAAAAATGCTGTAACACAAAAGACAGGGTGTAACATCTATGCAGGGAACCATTGTCATTTTAATGACTGATAATGCTTGAAAAAAGCCATGATTTTTGTCTTCACATCATGGAGTGGTGGTTGCAGACGCTTGGCCTCAAATGTAGTTACAAACCCATTTTCCTGTAATAAAGATAAAAGAGTAGCTTTGTTAGGTGATGCTTTGACTGAAGGCAGATTATTTTCTCAGTCCAAAAGTAGTATATCTGCTTTTCCTCTATCCCCCTCACAGAAATATAGTTCCCTAGGGAATAAATGTTTAAAGCCCTCTGATCTGTAGCACAGATTACATTATCGGGGGGGGGGGGGGGTTGTTGTTGTTGTTGCTGAAACGTATGCATCCCTCATTGCTTTCTTAGAAAGTGGATCCCCTTTTCAGGAGGCTGAATAGCGAGTAGGGTTTGTAACAAGTCCAGCTAATAAAGCTGCCTTAAAAAAAAACACAAGTCCACAGTCCCACAAATCCTGCAAACCTCTGATGATGGCATAAGTAAAGCAATGGGTGGGGGTAGGGTGGGTTGCTATAAAGAAATGTAGAGATCTACTAATGTAGCTGTTTCTTGCAGTGGATAAAAGATAAAAATGGTAAGGATTTATTATAAGCACACACACAAACACACTCTTTGTGCTTCCTGATGAGGCTTTTATCATGCAATTGGCCTGCCTCGTTTCATTATTTTTTGTGTGTGATCAATTTATGAGGTGCCCAACAGCTGAAGCTCTCTGGGCAATGTACAGAATAAACGTGAAAATAAAACCAATTATAAAGCCACAACATAAAACACATTAAAAAGTATTGTTTTCAAAAGCAGCAACAAAAATGCAGCATTGAAAAGCGAAAAATAACTGAGCACCTAAAAACATGGAGAAGAGTAGCAGGGGTGTGCATGGTTGTGCAGACCTCCAAGTTGGCACACCAGCAGAGCCCAAGATAGGGGGACATGAAGGCAGTCTATCCACAGCAGCTGAGGACGCAGCGCTCAAGTGTGTTGAGAAAGCTACGTTATTATTATCCTGTTGTGTACGTATGCATAAAAAGTGGTCACATCTGAAAGAGATGGTGAAGAGGGCTGAGGGCTACAGGGATGTTGCTGTGCCTAGGCGTATGGTGCCCAGGCCCTGAACCTATTTCCTAGGGCTTCATAGCTATTCCCCAAAGCCCTGAGTGTCCAGTGGTGCCAATGTAGGGTTCTTTTTCTTAGTTTAATTGCCATGCAGGGGGTGATTTTCAAGGGGGATTGCAGCTGGGGAGGGAAGGGTTAACTCCCTCTCCTCACATGCTGCAACAACCCACCCACCCCCCGCACAAAACTCTCCCTGCACTGCAATTAGAGAAGTTAATCAAAAGAGAAATTAATTAACTGGCTTTGCCTCCTGTGAAATTACCCTAATAATTATTTCTGTATTTGCATACATAGAGATAAATCAACATAAGCAAATGTTATGCAGATTTGTGTCCTATGGGCCTGGGCCCTGAATATTTTATGTGCCAGCAACACCGCTGGCTACAGCACAGCCCTAGACAGGATTTGGGCTAGTGCCTAAGATGATACGTATGAGATGTCAGCTCTTTGTAGTGGTTTTAATAATAATAATAATAATAATAATAACCCCAAGATCTCAAGTATTCAACTTGTGGTAATATACGTTTTAAACATGTACAAGTAAACCCTGCCAAAGGCTGGAGAAAAGGGAGGAAAGGAACTAAATTCACCACAGGAAGGTAGTACTGGAGAAGGAAGGTTATCAAAATATCAAAAACATCAACACTTTCTACCAGTGAAGACCTAAAAACTCCTCTGATTGCATGGAGGAATCTAAGCATGTTCAGCCAAATGCACAAAGATTCCCCCCCCCTCGACTTTCTGTTCAACACAGAAAGGTCTAGGCTGCAGAAGGTGGGGAAGGGACACTGGGGTCAGGGTGAGCGTTTGAAGCTCCGCTCCGTCCTTCAGGTGTTCTGAGGGCCAAAACAGACATCACCTTAAATCGGACATCACAGTGACATCCTTCTCTTTTTGTTTCATTTTTACTCTAGAGCAGGGTGCAGTACCTCCGGCTTGGGGGCCAAATCCCACTCACTTGAGGTCCCAATCCTGCCCTCCACAGTCTCCAAGACAGAGATGCCCCCATTCACCCAGTGCTGCCCCCTTTCCCCCACCGACGGATCATTTGGTGGTTTCCTGGATTTAATGCAGTTTTCCCCCTTGAAAAAGGTTGAAATTAGCGCTGTGCCAAACCCTGCCCCCTATTTTTGGGAACTTTTTCTCTCCCTGCAAAAGAGGCATTGTTTTTTCTGCCTCTTTTGCAGGGAGGTGGAGAATTTCGGAGAATTTTCTCTTCTGGAGGGGGACAGGGTTTCCACATACCTTTTTTAAAGTGTAGCCGATTATTGAGAGGTTTTTACTTTTTAAAAAACACGCCCTGCACTTCATAGAATCATAGAATAGTAGGGTTGAAAGGGGCCTACAAAGCCATCAAGTCCAACCCCCTGCTCAATGCAGGAATCCAAGTCAGAGCATCCCTGACAGATGGCTGTCCAGCCTCGTCTTGAACGCCTCCAGTGTGGGAGAGCCCACCACCTCCCTAGGTAAACTTCCAGGAGCTGAGGCCTCTTCTCCAGCCGAGAGTTCTTCCTGAATTCCTATTGGAAAGGGCAACGTCACATGGTCTCCTGGGAGTTCAGAAAGAACTGCCAGGCTGGAGAAGAGGCCTGGGCTCCTGGAAGTGCAGGCAGTGTCTTTACAAAAAATAAAAAATAGAAAGAAGACCCCTTAAGAATTGCCTTCACTTAAAAAGGTATGTGGAAATCCTGTCCCCCTCTGCAAGATGAAATTCTCTGAAATTCTCACCCCTCCCAGCCTCTTTCTCCAGAGTTTCATTTTCATTCCACCCCACCAAATGCTGAAAATGGAAGAGTCAAAATTTTCAGCACAGCACTAGTTGAAATGCCTCTCCTAAGGCTTAGTTACTGGCAGTGAAAGTTTTAAGCTAAAATATCCTGGTATTTTTGGCCCTGCTCCTTTGACCCCCCCCCTTTTGCTTTTGGCCCCACCCAGGGTTGGCATCAATTGTAGGCATGTTGGGCAAACTTGCCAAGGGCCCACACCCAGCAGGAACCCACTGACCAGAGCCCCCTGTGCTTGCTCCTCCATTTCACCATTGCAATGTGCTTATTCACCTGCCTCTCATTCTGGCCCAGAAAACAGTGGTGGTGAGAAGGAGTAGATGCCCCTGCCTACTTGTGCACTGGCCCTCTGCCTGTCAAGCAAGCAAGCAAGTGGTAGCAATGATGTGAAAGAGGATGAGGAACAATAACAGTGGGTGACAATGGTGGTGGGAAGGTAGACACACTGAGGGAGGGGGGCCACTGAGGCCATTTTGCCTAAGACCCCTCAAAAACCTGGAGCTGGCACTGGCCCCACCCATCAGTGGAATGTGGCCCCCAAAGAGTGTCTCTCAAATGTAATTTAGCTCTTGGGTTGAAAGAGGTTCAACACCCCTGCTCTAGAGTAGGTGCAGGTGCCCCAATTTGGATCAGAACCCTAGCCTGGGGGTGGGGTGGGGGCTAAAATCTGGATCAGGCCCCCTGTCCCTACTTTAGAGTAAAAACTGAAAAAAGACATAGCTGCTGGACACAAATTTAAAGTAATGTCTCTTTTGGCCCTGATAACGTTCAAAGGCAAATGAACAAGGCTCAGGGCAAGAAGTATTCAATTACCACGAACAAGGAGAGGAAGGGGAGGAAGACTAGGTTTGTAACATGTAACTAGGGATGTTGGAGAAATCCACAACGGATTCAAATGAGTTTGAATTTTTATAAATCTGACCTGCGGAATCTGCAGCAGCCTGGCTTCCTCCAAGTTGCATGGATTCTGTGGGCTTGCTTGAGGACCATTTTTTTTAACTTTCTGGAATTGTATGTAAATTTAGTTGTACAAAAATATGAAAAAGACCAACCAAAAATGTGCATTTCCCCCATAGACTGAAAATGCGATTTGGGTGGGATTTGTGCATTTTGGGAGGTTTTGCGCATTTGCACAAGTGCATATTTGCACAAGTGTCCATGAATGCAAGTTTGGGAAGTTAAGAAAAATCCAATTCCGTCAATGAGCAGCGACGGAATGTAGGGCCCCTGACAACTGTGAAACACAGACGGAACAGATTCAACAAAATCTGTACGTTCCTACATATAACCATAGTTTACCATAGGATCGTCCTTTATATGAAAAACACACCTAGCTTGCAGTGGGCCTAGATAATGAATTTGTGCATATTGTCTTCACCTACCAAGGGAGGGAGCTGGATCAGGAACCCTATAAGGATCTGGATATGCGTCTTGTTGCAATATGAATTCAAATGCAAAACATCAGATGCGACCCCCCCCCCCCATCACACTACTTAGGAGCAATGCCAGTTTCCATCTGCATAGGGCAGGCAGGCATGGGGGAACCTCTGTCCCACTAGATGATGTTGGCCAACAACTCCTATCATCCTTGACTATTGGCTATGCTGGCCAATAGTCACTATTGGCTATGCTGGCAATGTGGGTTCTCCAACCACTGTCTTGAGTTGTCTATGTATTGTTGTGTGTGAACTGCCTGGACTAGGGCTATCATGTTCAAACATAATTAGGTTAAATTATGTTTCTAGTGAGCATGCTGTACATTTTGAGTAGAACCTTTTCCTTCACTCCATATTTATACTTAGGGAATGTTAATACCCCTAGAATAAAATCATTTTATGAACCATAAACATTATTGGAAAATATGTTGAAAAATCCAAATGTATATCTTAGTTTGAGTGATTGCTCAATAAACAACCTTTGTTAAAAATAGAATCCAGAAATACTGGTGGCAATCTCTGGAGGAAAGAATTCCTGTTATGGTATAGAAACCTCCTATTAAACAGAATTAAAAATAGTACATATTTATCTTCCTCCTTTGGTCTAGGAAATCTTGGACATATTTCAGGAGAGCTGATCCATGGCCAAAAGTGAAAAGGAAAACATGAACATCTGTTCGAAGATACTTCTTTACTCAGCAACAATGCCACCTACTGTACTTAATGGTTATATATCAGAAAAAAGTGCAGGTTTTTACTTCAGATATGTTACACTCCCTAAGCACTTTCATTTGGATTCATGGAAATCAATGGGACTTCCATGGTTAAGAGTATATTATCCTTTACAGTAATAGAAAAACGTTGATACAAATCCTTTTGAAATCTGTGTGATGCTTTCGTGATGTTAAACTAGATAAAATCATGGGTTGTTTGTCTGTCTGGGGCATAAAGGCAAAATGGTATCTCAGTGTGCTCCCCTCAAGAAGCTTCAGGATCAAAGTACACATTTCTTTAAAGACATAACTAGCAGCTATGTCTCTCCGCCACACCCCTCAAAAGCAAGCATGGAGACTTGATCCGCATGAGGGGAGCTTATTTATTTATTTTATTTATAGTCCTGCCTTTCTACCAAAAGATGGTGCCCAAGATGGCTAATATGAAAAAACAAAATCCTAATTAAAACATAACATAAATCCAGATTAAAAACACAACAATGAAAGAAATAGCACACAACCAATGGACCTCCCCCCTTCAACAATAGGCCACTTTATAGGCCAGAGGCCTGTCAGAATAAAAATGTATTTGCCTCCACTGCATTCCCAGTCTGGATTGGGACGCCGCACCCACAATTTGCATTGCCAAAAAGGGATCTATCCATTTCAATGGATCATTTGGGGGTGGGGGGCAATGTGAATTGCAGATGCAGCCCCCCTGATCTGGATTGGGACTGTAGATCTGGATTGGGACTTGAATAGGGAGCAAAGGGTTAAAGCTCGCTATCCCCATGCTGGGGTTCCCTTCCAGATTGGGTCCCTCATACTTGTAGTTGGCCCTTCAGTCTGCAGCATACACCACAAGACTGTCCTTCATCTCTTGAGAGACAGAGCGGCTTCTCTGAAGAGCTGTTTCTACCGTAATGTAACAACTGCATTTTTAAAGTTGATTTTCGTACATATCAGCAGTCTTTGGGGCTTGCAAGAACACACTAAATCCTCCTGTGATAAATTCCTTCAGCTTTGCAAGGTTTTCTTATGACAAAGATGTTCTATGTGGTACTATTTTGACAAAAAAAAAAAAAAACCCGCACAAATGGGGAATGAGTTTCTCTATGAGGTAGAATTGTACAGCGGCAAAATGACAGCTTTGTGGTCAGTCAGTGTGTTGGGACTAATCCCTTGATGATCCAAACACTCCTAACTGATTAGCCCATAGGAAACAAGAAAGTAGCAAGAGCTGAACTGAAACTTCATACTAAACTGATTTTTTCAAGTTGGATTTGGAGGGTTTATTTATCTGTCTATTTGCTATCTGAGGCGGAAAGTCCCACAAATGCCTTTCCACCTCCATGGCAGTAAAGATACATTAAATAACAAGCAATTTTCTGTCCTATCAGGACACTGAAAATCAGCTGCCAGAGGCCCAGACAGGCCCGTCAGACAGGCCCTCATAGGAACATAAGAAGCGGCCTTAGACGCAGTCAGAACATTAGTCTAACTTCCTCATCACTGTCAAAATGTCTCCGGGTTTCAGGCAGGGTTTTTTTTTCTTCCTAAAGTGGCCATTTATGAATCTCCAATAATGATCAAAAACATAATCAAAAAGAGGATAAAAGATGGCATGTATTTACAAAAGATTTGTATATGCTATTTTATGTGTATAGATGCAAATATAGAAATAATTATTATAATTTTAATAACAATACAGCAAATCCCACCTGTGTGACTTGCTCAGTCTGCTGTCCAGGCGCTGTTGACGAGCAACTTCAAGGCCCATCCTTCTGATGGTTCTTTATCTTTAAACTGGACTTGGACTGGACAGAGGATCTCTTCAAAATATAGAGGACTGTCCTCTTTGAAAGAGGACACATCACTACCCTAAGTTTTTTCAGTCCTAGCTGAAGCTGCTGGGGATTGAACCTGGGGCCTTCTGCCTGCAAAGCAGGTGCTCTAGCACTGGGCTACAGCCCTTTCCACTTAGCTTTAGTAGTTTGTGCCATCACATCTAGGTCACATTGACAACCCGAGTTTGTGCATCACTACTCAGAAGTAAGTCCCATTGTACACAGTGCACAGAAGGAAGTCCCACTGACCTTACTCCCAGGTAAGTGCACATAAGATTTCAGGGTGAGTGCCCTTCGACTACATTTTAATCATCAACCTTGAATGAAATGAAGTACATATCTTTAAAGCGAGCCTTTTCCAAAAGAAACACACAGAGGCAAAAACACAAATTATTAAAATGTAGGGAACTAAAAACCATTTAGATTTTGTCCCCGTACAGCTCCCATAGTTGTTCCTAGTAGCTAGGAGAATTTAATCAGATTTTTTCGGACGCAAACAATCTCAGAGGAAAGCCCCCTGGTGGACAATGTGAGACATTAATGCAAGAGTTTGCTGGTGGCTGAAAAGCTAGAAGAGTAAATTGTAGAGAAGCATTAGAACTCTGGAGTCCTGTAATTAGGCTCCCTGCCTTCCTCTAAACTTGGTCAGGCTCTTCCTCGGGTGACTTACAAATATCCAGGAATAGCTAAACTGTACGCTCCTCTTCTAGCTCAAGCAACCATTCTTTTAATGTGGCAAGAAGGAATTCAGTTTAATGAGCACGTAGCCTTGCGCTGGCTCAGTAAAAAGCAGTCTATCATCATCATGTATAAAAAAAGAACTTCTATATTTGCCTGTTCATACCTCTCTGTACTGCATTTTTCATTTCAGATTCTAAACGGCAGTGCTTCCAAACGATGGTCTCTTCTTCCAAGTCAAGCAACTGTTGCAGACATTCTCTTCCTTTTTAGCCAAGGACTGCAAGAGGCCCCAGGTGTGCCCTTGAATACTTCCCGGATGGAGCACGTGTAGAAGCAGTTCCACAGTGTTTCTGGGAATAGCTAAGGTCTGAAACGGAACAGTTTTCACTTCCTGAAGCACAACTGTCAGTTTCAAGAAGCTCAAGAATAAATCATGGCCAAGGTCACTCTGGATTACAAGGGCAATAGCAATCAGGAAAGCGTGGCAAAAGTCCTAAAGAAAAGAATATTTTAGTCTTAGTTATTTCATCTTATGCCAGGTTAATTTTTTCAGCTTAGTTTTCAATTGTTGCAACCTTAGTGCTATTTTCAGGGCGGGCAACTCGTGGCCCTCCAGATGTAGGCCAAAACATCTGGAGGGCCACAAGTTGCCCACCTCTGGTTTATATCATGGGTTGAATCCAGATTTAGGCACATACAACTAGGTTGGTAGAAGTGGATTTACTCACTCCTTTCTCCCCATATCAGCCCCACCTGCCCCTGAAAATGCTACATAGGGGGTCAGGGGACCCTGCTGAAAGGGGCAAGCTGTGGTGTGGATGGATACCCCAAAATCAGGCAGAAGCACCTTCCATGGGAAAGCAAATTCTGGATCCAACTCCATAAATATATTGGTGTGTGTACACATATCCAGTCTTAACATTTAACATATTTCTGAACAAAGTCCATATTGATATCAGCATAGGATATTGATATATCCCAGGTGAACAGGATGGAGTGGAGCTGAGGAACCTTCCAGATATGGTTGGACTCCAACTCTCATCAGCCACAGTCAGCATGGGAGTCGTCCTATAACAACTGGAGGGTCAAAGGTAGGGATGTCAGGGAATTCTGCAATGGAATCAAATGAGTTCACATTTCCATGGAAACTGATCCATGTATTATTCTGCAGTAGACTGGCTTTTCCCGAGTCGCATGAATTCCACAGAATTGCAAACCAGATTTTGTTTTTGTTTTTTACTTTCCTAAATTTTATGCAAATCTAATAATAGAAAAATACATAACATAAAAGAACACCAGCCAAAAATGTGCATTTCCCCCATAGCGTAAAGCATGGAAATGTGCCTTTGGGGGGGATTTGTATTTGGGGGGGGAATCTGCATTTTCTTAATGCGAGGTTGCATAAATGCAAATTTGCACAAATACAGGAAATGGGGAAAAATCCAATTCTGCCAATGAGCAGATGATGGAATGAAAGGTACGGACAATCTGTGAAACCCAGACAGAATGGATTTTACAAAATCTGTACATCCCTAGCCACCGCTTCCCCAGCCCTGCTTTAAAGGAGTGTGGGAGCATAAATGTAGAAATAATTTTAAATAGAGATTTAACTGTGATGATAGTGATTGCCAGCAAGTGGGTTGTTACCACTGAAGGGGTCAATGTTGCCTTAAAGCTGGGATCACAGGAAAAAAATACATCTGTGTACCAAAATGTATTTTTCCATAGAAGCAAAGTATATGAATATATAGTTGCTATTCAATATATTTTAAAGAGACCTTTAATGTGAAACATGTGCTTGTTTACCCTAAGTTCATTGGACTGAACTGGAGTAACTCTTGACAGCAGATTCTTCTCTACAGATAGTTTGTTTTGTTGCTTTGTTTTTGTGGCAGCCATCAATGAGAATTCCAATTCACCTAAGTGTGGCTTTGCGAACAATATTAAAACCTTCAGTTCCAAGTTAGGGACACACACATTCATGCTTTCATGCCACCTGAAACATGAACAAGTCTTCTGACAGAAATAAACACCAAAGAACCTGTTTTCCCTACTGAGCACGTGCACAGAAATTCAGCCCAGCAATTTATCCCCAAAATGTTTCTTCTCTCACTCAGTATTATTTGCTGGTTTTTCAGATAGGGGACACAGTGAAAAGTAAAAAATAATGGTCCATTGTTTTCCCTGGGTTTGTTAGAGTTCTGAGAAATCCCTTCCTACGTGTAATTAGGGATGTCAGAGAAATCCATCCGAAAGTTAAATGGGATCGAATTCAGACACATCCAGTCCGCAGAACCCTCCCCAGAATGGGGTGCCCCGGTCTACTCGGACCGGAGCTCATGCAGACCCTTTTTTTTTTCTCCGCTGAAAATTTTACGGAAGTATTTACGAAGGAAAATTCGCAAATTGGGATGAAAGAAATAGACATAGATGGCGAAAGGGATTTTACGAAACTATTTAATAAATACGCAGTTTCCTGCGACGACGCGGCTTTCTTTCACTGGGAGGGACGGGGTCACGAAGTACATGTAGCCTGTCTGAGGCTGAGTCACAAAGTGCACATAGCCTCATCTTTTTAAAAATTGTCTATAAAGGTGAGGTCAGGTTCAGGTGAGGTCAGGTGAGCGAGATCCCTCCAGGCCACCACCCCACCCCACCAGGAAGATAACGTCATTGAGGGGAGGGAACTCGTCGACCATTTTTCCTGCCTTCACACATAGGATGGCGGTGTGTGAGTGTCCAGCAGCCTCAGTTGCTCCCATCCAGACTAGAGACCAGAGGCGCCACTGCTGCAGACAGAGTGTCCATGTCCAGCAGCTGCAAGGAGTGTGTTTCTGTGTGTCCCCGTTCTATGGCACTGCAGTTCAACCTTTATTACAGTGAAGGTATGTTCTTTCATATGTTTACTTTACCTGAATGTGCCCCTATGCTTAGTGATTTTTGGATGGGTTGGGGCAGGGGGAACTGGGAAGGCATCCTCCAGCAGCCTTTGTTAGGCCTGCTGAGAAGGACTCCATCCTCCATCCTCCTGGGCTTTCCAGGATTAATCCATGTGCTTTTCAACTCCATGTGCCCCTATGTACTTAGTGTTTCTGAGTGGTTGTGGGGAGGGCTTGCCTGGGTGGCCAGGCCAGACCAACAGCCTTTGATAGGCCTGCTGAGAAGGACTCCATCCTCCATCCTCCTGGGCTTTCCAGGATTAATCCATGTGCTTTTCAACTCCATGTGCCCCTATGCTTAGTGATTTTGGGGTGGGTTGGGGCGGGGCGAACTGGGAAGGCATCCTCCAGCAGCCTTTGTTTAGGCCTGCCGAGAAGGACTCCATCTTCCATCCTCCTGAGCTTTCCAGTATTAATCCATGTGCTTTTCAACTCCATGTGCCCCTATGTACTTAGTGTTTCTGACTGGTTGTGGGGAGGGCTTGCCTGGGCGGCCAGGCCAGGCCAGCAGCCTTTGTTAGGCCTGCTGAGAAGGACTCCATCCTCCTGGGCTTTCCAGGATTAATCCATGAGCTTTTCAACTCCATGTGCCCCTATGTACTTAGTGTTTCTGAGTGGTTGTGGGGAGGGCTTGCCTGGGTGGCCAGGCCAGGCCAGCAGCCTTTGTTTAGGCCTGCTGAGAAGGACTCCATCCTCCAGCATCCTGTGTGTACTGTAGGCTTGTATTTTTCAGGTCGCATGGATGGACTACATCCTTCATCCTGGGCTTTTCAGCCTAATCTGCTGTACAATATGCCCCTATTTAGTTAGCATTGGATGGCTGGATTGGTGGGGAACTACTTTTACACTGCACTATATCTGCGATTGTAGGCTGTCCACGTGATTTCAGCTTTGCCACATGCATTTATGTCTCCTTCTGCCCAGAGACATGAACATGGAGAAAAGAGGAACCCGTAGTCAATCCAGCACTCAAAAGAGGTGTGGACGCCCAGCGAGAACATACACCGCTGAGGTTGCATTTCAACGGTATTTTAAGAATGAGATGGAAGAGGAGGAAGCCCAAGGTACGACCAGCAGCGACAGCAGCCCCAGCAGTAGTCCACCCCGCAACCGTAAGCAGCGCACACCACCAATTACTGCCACAGAAAGTGGCACCGGCACAGCCGGTCACAACTCCAGAGGAAGAGGAAGAAAGTTCATGGATGGTGAGCGGAAGGGCAGTGTCTCCAAAGCGGATGAAAATGTTCCCAAGGAGACTGTACAGCGGCGGAATGAAAGTCAAGATGTCTACATCATTCCAAAGGATGAATCTGGTAAGACTCTGTCATCACAGGTGCTTGTAAATATCTGGACACAAATAAATATCTTTGAATATTTAAATAGTCCCTACATTAGCCTTCTGCAACCTGCAGCCTTCCAGATGTTTTGGGCTACAACTCCCAGCATTTTTTATTATTGGTCATGCCGGCTGGGCCTGATGGGAGTTGAAGTCCAAAACCTTTGGAGGGAACCATTTGGGGAAGGGATCTTCTTCTTCAACACTACAAAACATACACGACTGTTTTACATTCATTCATATTCATTGCTGTGAACATATTTCATATTATTTAAATGTTATATGGTACTCCAGTACTAAAGAAAACCCCAACTCTTTAAAAGAACTGCAATAATTTCTCAAACAATACAGCTTTTCAGTGGGAAAACACTTCAGTGTTTTGTTCTTGCTTTGTTTCCAAAGCCATTCATCATAGTTTGCTGTCTTGTTTGGCCTTGATCTCTTTTAACTAGAACAGCAATGTGAATTGATTAAGCAATTACATTTCTAAGGATGGTTTTTAAAACAGGGCCTGACTAATCAGGCACTGCTCCTGGGGGACCACAAATGCACCCCAGAAAAAGGCAGTGGGATTTGCTAAGTATGTGCTCAGGACCAGCCCTATCATTAGGTAGCAGCGAGGTGTTGGGGCACAGAACTGTGGGTGCTCCTCAGACTGCCTTGTATCTCCTCAGCCAGCTTGTTGTCCTCTGGAAGAAGCTCTCCCATTGTCACTGTTCAAGTAAGATTCAGCTATCGCTCTATGTAGGATGGAGGGGTGCCATTTTATCCTTTGCCTCAGGAAGCAAAACGCTTTGAGCCAGCCCTGTATGTGCTGAGTCTCACACAGTGGTATAATAGAGCTGATGCAAAGGAGTGGACCTTGCAAGGGAGCCAGATATCTCCTCCTCCATGCTTTTCAGACTTTTACCAGTGAGGACACGTTTAGATAACTCTTGTGGAGTTTTGAAGTCTGTACAGTACATTTTTTTTGCACCTTGTGTCATGTGTTGTTTTCTCAGTGCTAGCTAGTGCAGTAGTAGCTTACATCTGCACCTTGTGTCATGTTGATTGATCGCAATTCCAAGCTATGTTTCATAGATTTCTACAAGTACACAGTTTTATTCTCTTGGCTATTACTCATGTGTAAAAGGTGCATTTCTCATGAAACTCCGCTTCTATCTATTTTGAATCTTTACAGCGATGCCCACAACCGTCCTCCCTGCATCAGAGAGCAGAAGTGGGACAGGTGAACCAGGTCTACATAGGGATGTACGAAAGTCACTTACCTTTTCGCAGCTTGGCTTTGTGGTGGGGGGGCGACGCTTCGCTTTTCCCCCCGAAGTTCAGGCGAAGGGGGGGAGGCTTCCCACCTCGCCCGGCTGAAATTCAGGCCGGGGGGGAGGCTTCCCGCCTCGCCCAGCCGAAATTCAGGCCGGGGAGAAGCGCCCCGTCTCCCCGGCCACGAAACAAAAAGTAAAAAAAAAAAAAAGAAGACCCCGTGATAGGCTATGTGACGATTTACGTAGCCTATCATGGCTAGATTTCCAAAGTCAGCCGTGATAGGCTACGTAAATTGTCACGTAGCCTATCATGGGTGACTTTGAAAAAAAAAAGCGCGTACGCAAATGGCGGCGGCCCATGGGCAATGCCATTTGCGTTCCTTATTTTGGCACATCTAGTCTACGTAAAGATTTACGTAGACTATGGCGAAAATAAGGGCACGCTATTTGCGTTGCGTTGACTTTGGAAATCTAGCTGTGATAGGCTACGTAAATCGTTACATAGCCTATCATGGGTGTGTTTTGTTTTTTTTTACTTTAGTTTTTTTTTTTTGCAATGGCGGTGGCGGCAGCCGGTCGGGAGACCGGCTGCTGCCCCTGCCTGCGACGAACCGCCGCTGAACCGCCGCCGGGACCCGCCGCCGGGAGGGACATTCGCCAAAGGTAAGTCCCGTCCTGGGGGGGCGGGGGAGGGGTGGAGAATTTCACCGCCGATTTCGGGGGGCCGAATGCGTTGGCGCTCGGCCCCCCGAAGATTCGGGGAGAAATTCTCCGCCATCCCTAGGTCTACAGCTGCCTGCTGATAATCACCTCGTGGGCAGCAGCTCACGTGATTTGGAAAAAAAGGCCAGAGGACTTAGTTTCATCAGTGATCTGGACAACGAAGATGAGGAGCCCTTCTATATCAATGTCCCTGCTGAGACTGAGTCTTACTCTGTGTTCCACTTCCAGCCTGCTGGGTTCTTTGGGAGCAATCCCAAACCTCAGGAACAAATATCCCCTGCTAAGCACTGGTCAGCGCCATCAACAACACCAACAACAACACCATCCACAGATGAGTGGAAACGTGCAGCTCCCGATGCCACCTCATCTGAAACCGATACCCCCATTCCCCAAAGAAGAAATGGTGGTGGCAGGGTGAGTTCCTATGTGTGGCGCTTCTTTAAATATGCAGAGAACGACCGCTATGTCACGCTTTGTGATATTTGTAGAAGCCGTGTGCGGCTAGGAAAAGAAGGGGGCTGTGGACGAGTGGGCACGTCTGCCATGAGGCGACACATGGGGGTGCATCATGCGCTTCTTGTGCCCAAAGATAGCAATGGGAAGTCCCTGCCACAACCATCCAGAAAGAACATTACCGCCTTCTTTGCCTCATCTTCCAAAGACCTCACGCAAAGTGGTCTGGATGAGAAGGGCACAGAAGGCAACTTAGCTAAGAGGCAGGCGTCAATTGAGAAATGCCTCACGCTGACACAGAAATTCCCCTCTGACAGCGTCCAGGCACGAAGGTTGAATCACGACCTGACAGAGCTCATTGCAAAATGTATGCTTCCCTTCTCCCTGGTGGAAGACGAGGTCTTCGTGTGCTTCATGAAGAGATTGTGCCCTCGGTGGGATGTCCTCTCTCGTCACTACATTAGTGGCATTGCCATTCCAGCCCTGGCTTCTGAAATCAGAAGGGTACTCCAACAGGATTTGAAATGTGCAGTTGGAGGAAGTGTACATTTAATGAGTGATACATGGACAAGTAATCAAACAAAGTCTTATCTGTGTGTCACCGTGCAATGGGTATCCGTCAGTGCAAGCAGCCGACTGACTCGGAGAACAGCGACATTGGCCCTCACAATGCTCTCAGGGACACACACAGCAGAAAACATCAGCAGTAGCATCAGTGGTGTTGTTCAGTCCTGGTTGGCCCCCTTAAATCTAACAGTGGGCTGTGTAGCAACAGACAATGCCTCCAACTACCTAAAAGCAGGCCACATCGCACAGCTAAACCATGTTCAGTGCGTTGCGCACTGTTTGAACCTTGTGGTGCGTTCCGGATTGAGCAACGCATC
The DNA here is from genome assembly GCF_057233095.1 of Heloderma suspectum. Lineage (NCBI taxonomy): Eukaryota > Metazoa > Chordata > Lepidosauria > Squamata > Helodermatidae > Heloderma > Heloderma suspectum. The sequence continues at coordinate 229,850,754 of NC_139460.1, forward strand.
TCCTAAAATAGGCAAGCTACTTAAGGTGGCCCGATCCATTTGCACCCACTTCAGGCAGTCCTGCTCAGCAATGGAGGCAATCGGCGCCATCCAATGTAGCCATGGCCTTCCAGAACACAAATTCATTTTGGATGTGTGCACACGCTGGAACAGCACATTGCATATGCTTCAGAGACTCTGTGAGCAGAGATCAGCTATAAACGACTACATTACTGAGAAACAACACCACTCCAAATTTTTTGTCACACCACATCATTTTGAACATATTTGATGAATGCTACTGAGTGCAGACTATGCCACACTGGGCCAAGTTCTACCTGTGCTGAAGATTATAGAGGGGGTGCTGAGAAAATGCCATGCTGAGCTTTGTAAGCGCACCAGGGCTGTAGGCAGTCAAGTCCCCAATCCTGCAGTTAGGCTTGCTGAATTCCTTCTGCAGGAGCTGGGCACCAACAAACACATCACTTCAATGAGGGGGGACATGAAATACGTTGCTGCCACATTCCTTGAACCACGGTTCCGGGATAGCACAACAAGGGCAGTTCGGAACCCTGACTTTCGAAGTCTAAAAACCTATTTGACAGAGAAAGTCATGGAGTGCTGCCAGAGAGATGTTGTGGATGGGAAGGAGCTGGGGAAGAGTGAGGCTAGTAGTACTACTACCTCCCCTGAAGATAATATCTGCAGCAGTAGCACCATCACCAGCAGGAGGGGCGATGATGACGCCACAGCAGCTGCACCACCAACATGACATACAGACACAGGGGCATCTTGTGGAAAGTTCTACCTGTACTCCTCAATGGCAGTGGAGCTCGGTGTAAGCGGGAGCGGGCAGGGGAAATGTGCCAAAGCAGCCAGGAAAGGATCAGCTTATGATGTGGCTATCCAGGAACTGGAAGCTTATGCCACAGAGAGTTTCTCAGGAACACAGAGCAGCCCAGAGAGTGATCCTCTCCTATACTGGGAGACAAAATGTGGTGTTTGGCCAAATCTGACCAAAGTCGCCATTTGGCATATATCTGTCAGGGTGGACACTGAGCCCATAGATTCCTAGAGTAGTTCTGCTGCTGAGGAAGAGCAGTCACTCCTTCGGGAGAGGAGCGCGCTCCTTTTTCCCAGGACCAACAGCTGACGGAGATTCCTCCCACCCACATTCCTAGTTTAGAAAGCAGTCCAGGGAGTGACTCAGCACAGATAGCAGACTGGATGGCGCGGCGCAGACACAGAGAGCGGCGCCAAAGGGTTCGCGCTCAAAGAACAGATGTGCCCAGAGGATCCAAGGGAAAAGGGGAGGGATTCTCCCTAGTCTTTATATTCAGGGGTCTGCCAGTAATTGCCTTTCAAACGGGGACCAACTGTTCCAACTTAGGGCATAGGGATGCTGCTGCTCAGATCTAGTTGCTACCTGTAGAGTTATTAAGTTGTAAGAGAAGAATAAAGCTTTGAAAAGAATCCCTTTGTCTGTGTCTGGACTTGGCTACTGGATTAGACTGAGAGAGCCCTCCAAGGAGCCCTTGACAATATCTTGCCCTCCCTCGAGTGTGTCCTCTGAAAGGCTTTTCTCCTCCACTGGCAACATTGCCACCACCCGCCGAAGCAGACTCACACCGGAACATGTCTCCACCCTTGCCTTCATACGCTCCAACAGGGAATGGATTCCCGAGCAGCACCTCCCTCCACCACCACCACCAGCTGTCAGCAGAGAGTACAGCAGTCATCAAGTGATGAGGAGGACCCCTGGGATGATGATACTGCTGCTAATGTGAGCCAGAGTTCTGAGGGACAGTGAGGCAGAATCATATAATTGTGAGTGTGGTCTCACTGAGGTGTCCCTCAGAACTTTGTCCAAACAAGCAGTCCCTGTCTGGCCTGGGCAGAGCCCAAAGCACTGGCAATATGTAGCAGAGCTTTATAATAACTCACATGCAGAGTCCAGTTGCGCTGCCCAGCTGTGTGTGGCGGACTATGCAACAGCGTACATCCCTACTACACACATGCACAATTTTCTATGCATGCCAGTGTACTTCGCTATTGACTGTATATGTGTATCTTTACCCCTCTGAATGTTAGTATGATTCTGATTCCCCAAATGTATGTATAGTTCTAATTCTCTTGATGTGTGCTTTTAATTTGTTTTAAATTCTTCTTTCATAAATCAAGGAATTGCTTTCAAAGACCTTGTTGTGGTCTTTCTCTTGACTCCCTCAGCTTTTGGGTTTTCCTAAGCACCAAGAGTTCTATGTGAAAAGATCCCTCTGGCATGTGTTTAGTTTACATGTACGTGATATGCACCTCCACGTAAAATAAAGCATACTTCATAACATCAGGGATGCTGACTGACCATCTCCCTATGAGGGAAGCTTACAGCAGCTGGGCTTGTTTGGCTGGGAAAGCATTCTTGTTGTGGTTAACAGTAAGCGAACACAGAGATCAATGTGTAAAATGATCTAGATTTAAAAAATTATATCTGTGGACTTGAACCAAGGAATTGTTAACTTTTTTTTTAGAAAGAACTTTATATACAAACAGAACAGATCAAAACAAAACACAGAAACAATTGTAACATTGGGCTGGGGCTGGGCACTGGCTGGCTGCAGGCCTCAGTTCGGAGGAGGATGCAGTTCCCGCTCCATGGCCTCCACCCTTCTTTGAAGGTCATCACCTGTGTGTAGAAAGAGAAGAATAAAGCACAATGGTAATATGCATCTTGCAGTCAGAGTTGTTAGCTCAGGTGCCATTCTGTAGTACTACTTACAGGTCCTGCTGAGCCTCTGGACATCTGTCAAGAGACGCCTCAGGAGCACAAGAGGAGAGGCTTCATCTGTGGAAGAAGGGTGGCCTTCCTCCATAAATGCTGCTCCTCTTGCTGCTGGCTCTTCAATCTCCTCCTCCTCATCTTCCTCCTCTTCTTCTTCCTCTTCCTCCTCTCTCCTCTCCCTCTCTGCGGCCCTCAGTGCCTCGTCCGCCAGCAAGGCACGATGCGCAGCTGTGGGATGTCACAGTAACAGAATGAATGCATTTATATATGCGGTGAGTGAACAAAACCACAGTCATTGATTGATCTGTCTATCACCATCCCCACTACATAAGAACCACTGATTCTGTCCTCCCACCACAAGGTCTAATAATGAGGTGATAATTAAGGAGGCAGATTATACAGTGCTGACAGTTTTGGCATGATGGGGACTGCTGGACTTCTGTAAACATGCACAGGATTGCACTTCTAGTCACCCCATTTCTACATTTACAATGCCATGGTATTTATTTATTTTATTGATGCATTGCATAAATGCCACCTTTTTTCCTAGTGCAAGGAACCCAAGGCGGCTCACATTATCCTCTTCCTCTCCATTTAACGCTCACAACAACAACACTGGGCCAAAGTGTTGTTTCTGACTGGGCCAAAGTCACCCAGCGAGCTTCCATGGCTGAGTGGACTATACCCAGATCTCCAAGCTCTCAGATGAACACTTGCTCATGAGTTGACTTGAGTGCCAATGTCTTGGTAGAAAGGTGGGGAGGGTGGGGTGCAAAAATTCAGCAATCACTACATGAAGAAGGATGATGTGCACACACCGAGAGGCTGGTCCTGTTGCTGCTGGGCTGGTGCCACTCCCCCTGTGTGCACTGTGCAGAGACCGGCAGCAGCATTTCCCTGGAAATGGACAGCATGTCAGTGTGTAATATGAGTTGTAGCCAGGCCCGCATAATCCTATGCATGTGGTTGTACAGGAAAAAGCAATGCAGTTCCCAGCATCCCTTCAACCAGCCAAAGTGGCCGGAAGATGATGGGACCTTTTTCTGTCCAAGTCTATGGGACAGAAAAAATCAACAAGCATAGGATTGCAGGCTAAATGTCAGGATTTGTTTGTTTCCACATGCGACCACAAAGAGATAGCTTCATTTTCAGTACACATCCTTGTTTTCATATTTAGTTAAGCTTGATGATGGGATGGAATAAATATAACGTACCAGGCATATGCCTCTGCGAAAATGGGGGCTGGCCTGCCTTGACCCACACTCTGTGGATGCGCCAGTAGTGGGGGGGTGGGTTGGACAGCGGTGCCCTCCTCTCAGCAGCAGCCATCCCCTCCCTCATGAAGGACTGCTTTAGTGCCTTCCATTTGGACCGCAATTGTCCCGTCGTGCGATGGTGGCCCGCTCGCTCCATCCTCCTCTTTATCCGGGCTCAATAAATTTCATTGTGGCAGGAGCAGCTGCCAAACAGCGCTGCCACCACCTCGCTGCTCCTAAATGTTAATGAGGAGGGCCTTGGTCTCCTCATGGTCCCACCTCCTGCCAAGAACTGATGCAGCCATTTTAGAGCAGCCACACTACTACACACACTACTATACACACCAGACAGCCACGCACAACCACCACTTAACTACACACACACACACACAGACCAGACAAAACCACCACAATGCACAAACAACACTGACACAAGAAAATCCACTAAGCACCACCACTAACACACCACCACCACCACACAACAGAACTCCACCCACAAATCACCACACAGACACAAACGCAGATGCAGACAACATTCAGGAAGTTAGCAGGAAGTTGACAACAGATTTTGTGGAAGTGGAGCTGCAGCCCCATTTTTTTTTTTATTTGGGAGGCGGTTAGGTTAACAAGACCAGTAAACGCAAGGAACTTCAAGCACAAATACACAGAAATTAATAAAATCACAGTCCCTGTCCCTGCCCGAGAAAACAAGACAGTGGGGGAGCGCACAGAGGGCGGGAAACATTCCAGTAGGGATGGACAAAAGGGACTTACCTCGTCCCGCAGCTTGCTTTGCGGTGGGGGGGAGGTGCTTCGGTTCTCCCCCCGAAGTTCAGGCAAGAGGGGGGAGGCGCCCCACCTCGCCCGGCCGAAATTCAGGCCGGGGGGGAGCGCCCCGTCTACCTGGCCGCGAAAAAAAAAGTAAAGTAAAAAAACACACACACACCCGTGATAGGCTACGTAACGATTTACGTAGCCTATCACGGCTAGATTCCCAAAGTCAGCCGTGATAGGCTATGTAAATCGTCACATAGCCTATCACAGGTGAGTTTGAAAAAAAAAAAAGCTCGTACGCAAATGGCAGCTCCCATGGGGACCGCCATTTGCGTTCCTTATTTTGGCACGTCTAGTCTACGTAAAGATTTACGTAGACTACGGCGAAAATAAGGGCAACGCAAATAGCCAGTGTAGTGTAGTGGTGAGAGTGACGGACTGGGAGCCGGGAGATCCGGGTTCTAGTCCCCACTTGGCCATGGAAGTTCACTGGGTGACTTTGGGCCAGTCACAGACTCTCAGCCCAACCTACCTCACAGGGTTGTTGTTGTGAGGATACAACGGAGAGGAGGAGGAGAATGTAAGCCGCCTTGGGTTCCTTGAAAGAGGAAAAAAGGTGGGATATAAATGCAATAATAAAATAAAAATAAAATAAAAAATAAAAAATAGCTGCCGGTGCTGGTGGAGGGGGAGGAGGAGTTTGAGGTCACGGAGATTCTGGACTCCCGCCTTTCTCGCGGCTGCCTGCAGTATCTAGTGGACTGGAAGGGGTATGGGCCAGATGAGCGAACCTGGGAACCCACGGAAAATGTGCATGCTCCATTACTGCTGAGGCACTTTCACCAGCTGTACCCCCACAAACCCAGGGCCCCAGGGGAAGAGCACGAGGGGGGGCCTCATGGGAGTGGGCATGATGTCATGGTGGAAACTGAGCCGATAGAACCCGAGAGCAGTTCTGATTCTGAGGAGGATCAGCAATCTGTGGGAGAGGAGCCAGCAGCTGGCAGAAATTCCTCCTGCCAGCATTCCTGAGATAGTGATCCTAGCAGTGAGAAAGTGTGGGAGGGGGGCTTGCTAGATGCTCGACGCAGACGCAGGGAGTGACGAGCGATGGAGGGCATGGAATGGAGGTGTAGTGCCCGTTTGGCGCGCAAGCAACAGCCTCCTCCCGTGGACCCAAGGGAAAGAGGGAGGATCTCTCCCTAGCCCATAAGTTCAGGGTCTTCAAGTGATTCTCCTTCAAACGGGGATCAACTGCCTACTCGGAGCATGGGCTACTCTGCTGTTCATTGCTTAGTCACTGGTGATTAGCATCTGAAAGAGTCATTAAGTTGTAAAAGGATTAAAGCCTTGAAAAGAATCCTTTGGTCTGTGTCTTGAGTTGGCTATTGGAGTGTACTGAAAGAGGCTGCTAGGGCGCTCCTGACAGCTTGATCCCCGTTCTTTTTTCTCTCTCTCTCTCTCCTCCTACTGCCGAATGGAGGGTGCCAGGGACCTGGTGGTGCAAGCTCTGGTGCAAGAGAACCAGATTCTCCTTGATCAAGTGGCTCAACTGACGACTGCCGTACAGAATCTACAAGCTGCGGTTCAACCCCCACCACCTCCGATTCCCCCTTGCTGCAAGTGCCCAGTGGCTTTGCCAGAGAAGTTTTAGGGGGAGAAAGGACTTTTTCAGATTTTCCGGGCCCATTCGGAGCTGTACATGCGCCTTCGACCTGAGGATTTCCTGATGGAACAGGTTCGTGTGGGCTTCATCATTAACCTACTTTCAGGCGTGGCAGCTAAATGGGCTTCAGGACTTCTTCTCGCTAATGGCCCCCTGCTCGGGGACTATCAAGGTTTCATGACAGCGATGGCCAGATTTTTCGGTGACCCCCTGTGCATGCAGATGGCTTCTCAGGAGATTCGCCGCCTCAGGCAGGGCAAGGACTCAGTTTCCAGCAATGCGACAACTTTTTGCTTGCTGATGCAGGATTTACAGTGGAATGATGCCGTGCTGGTGGCTCAGTTTTTGGACGGTTTGAATGACGAGATCTTGGATGAGTTGGCACGCATGCCTAGCCCACCTACCTTGGAGGACCTCATCCAGACCTGCCTCCAGATAGATAGTCAGCTGGCAGACCCGGCGGGGTCTGAGATTTCCCTCCTCCCATTCCCCCCCATTTCCTGCCCCCTCCCCCACCCCCCGCCCCTGCGGTGCGGATGGAGGAGACCCTGATGCAGCTGGGAGCTACCCGAGCCCCACTGCCACCGGAGGAGCTAGAGCGGCGGCACACTGAGCGCTGATGCTTTTGGTGTGGAAAACTGGGACATTTCGCCAAAACCTGCTGCATTAGACCCGCAGCTCCTCTGCCTCCCCTTCCTCTCCTTACTCCTCCTCCTCCTCCTCCTCCTCACCCCCAGGCCTGACTAGGCTGCCCCCCAAGCCTGTTGGGGGGTCTCCAGTGTGGGGGTTGGTTCCACACCTGGTGGGTGCCTTCCTCAACCCCCCTCCCATCTGCTATTCCATGTTCACCTCCGCTTCTCCCAGTGGGGTGGGGTGGAGGCCCTGGCTTTAGTGGACTCAGGGGTTATGACCAGTTTCATGGACAAAACATTCGCCTTTTTCCACAAGATTCCTACCCTGCCTTTTCCTGTCCCCTTGGCATTGGAGACCATCGATGGGTGTCCTCTTTCTTTGGGCACGGTGACCCGGATTACAGCTCCGCTCACTCTGCGTGCCCAGTCCCATGTTGAGCAGATACAGTTTCACTTGGCCAAGGTTCCCCAATACCCAATCGTGCTGGGTGTTTCCTGGCTCTCTAAGCATAATCCTCAGATTTCTTGGGAGCTTCAGCAAGTGGATTTTGCATCTCCCTACTGCCGGGAGCATTGTCTCCCGATCGAGGCGCCAGTCCCAGTCCAGGCCTTAACCCTTTCCTCCCCCTCCTCATCTGCTTCTGGCAGTTCATCAGCTACTGTGATCCTCCCAGAGAAGTATGCAGCTTTTCAGGATGTTTTCGACAAGAAGGAGGCTGACCAGCTCCCCCACACACACCGCCCATTTGACTGTGCCATTAACCTCATTCCAGGGGTGACCATCCTTGCTGGCCGACTGTATTCGATGTCGGAGCTGGAACTTCGAGCTCTGCAGGAGTTTTTGGACACAAACCTCAGACGTGGCTTCATTCGCCCTTCCTCCTCCCCCGCCTGTGCCCCTACTATCTTTGTGACCAAAAAATCTGGAGAACTCTGCCCAGTGCACGACTACAGAGCCCTCAATTCGGTCTTGATCCCCGACAAGTACCCCCTCCCCCTCATACCGAAGATGCTGGAGTGCCTGGGGCGAGCCAAGATTTTCACAAAGTTGGACCTGCATGGCGCCTACACTCTGATTCGCATCCGGGAGAGGGATGAGTGGAAGACCTTTTTCGGCACCCGGTACAGAGCGTATGAATACCTAGTGATGCCGTTTGGGCTCACCTGTGCCCCCCCCCCATTTTCGCGTTTTATGAATGCCATCTTCCAGGACTATTTGGACACTTTCCTCATTGTGTATCTTGATGATTTACTTATATTTTCTGAGGACCCCCACGCCCATCAGCACCATGTCTCCGCCGTCCTCCAGCGCCTCCGCGAGCACCATCTTTATGCCAAGCTGGAGAAATGTGCATTTGACCTAACCTCTTTGGACTATCTTGGCTACATTATCTCAGCTGATAGTATCAGGATGGATCCTGCAAAGGTCCAGGGTGTCCTCTCCTGGCAGGCTCCATCCACCAAGAAGGACTTGCAAAGTTTTCTGGGCTTTGCTAATTTTTACAGAAAGTTCCTGCCCAGCTTTGCTCAGCTGACATCTCTCTCACGGACCTCCTTAAGGGCAGGAAATCTCCTTTTCATTGGACGGCATCTGCCCAACAGGCTTTCGAGGAACTTAAGAAGCTTTTTTGTTCTGAGCCGATCCTGTTACATCCCAACCCCAGGAAGCCTTTTGTGGTGCAAACTGATGCCTCTGACTTTGCGGTGGGGGCGGTGCTTTTTCAGCCAGATCAAGGCGGGCAGCGGGTTGCAACCCTGCGCCTACCACTCCAGGAAGCTGAACATGTCTGAGAGGAATTATACCATCTGGGAGAAGGAACTGTTGGCCATCAAGTCCGCTTTGGAGTCCTGGCGTCATCTGCTGGAGGGGGCACAGCACCCAGTTGAAGTTAGAACCGACCATCGCAACCTGGAACATCTTCAGACAGCCCGTGCCTTAAACCAGAGGCAGATTAGGTGGCCACTTTTTTTCCCCCGGTTCCATCTTAAGATTTGCCATGTGAAGGCCTCTGACAACCTACAAGCGGATGCTCTTTCTCGTAAACCGGACTTCCAGCCAGGGGGTGAGGGAAATCCCCCCCTCTCTGATTCTTCCCCCACAGAGCCTGGCAGCAGCTGCAGTGCCTCGCTGTTGGGAGGAGCTCCTTCACTCTGCACAGGCTCAGGATGCTTTTGTTTGCACAAAAGTGGAGGAATTGGGGCTAGCCTCTGCCCCCCCACTCTACCCCCTTCTTTTTGCGAGGTGGCCTGCTTTACCATTCCGGTCGTGTCTATGTGCCTTCTAGACCCCTCCGCGAGAAGGTCCTCCATCAGTGCCACGACTCCCCCACCGCTGGGCATTTTGGCTTCGCCAAGACCCTGCACGGAGTGACGCGGGATTTTTGGTGGCCTCGTGTGTGTCAGGACATCAAGACCTATGTCGCCTCCTGCCCAACCTGCCAGCGGGTGAAGGCCCCCTCAGGCAAGCCCACAGGCTTGCTTCACCCCCTGCCTACCCCCTCAGGACCTTGGAAACTGCTCTCCCTTGACTTCATCACTGACTTGCCTCACTCACACGATAAGACCACCATTCTGGTGGTGGTGGATTTGTTTTCTAAGATGGCCCATTTCATCCCCTGCTCTGGGTTGCCCACAGCCAGGTAGACGGTGGAGCTGTTTTTGGCGCATGTTTTCCGGCTCCACTGATGGCCCGAGGGTCTCATTTCGGATAGGGCTGCCCAATTCACTGCTCATTTCTGGAGGGAGCTACTTGGGCTTCTCCATGTGATGCTCCGTCTTTCCTCCGCCCACCATCCACAGACGGACGGTCAGACTGAGCGCACCAATGCGACCCTGGAGCAATATTTGTGCTGTTATGTCAATTACCAGCAAGATGACTGGTTTTCCTTGCTGCCTCTCACAGAATTTGCTTATAACAATGCCTGCCATGCTTCCACCCACCAAACTTTTTTTTGCCAATTTTGGTTACAACCCCAAGGCTTTCCCATCCACCTTAGCTCCCTCTTCAGTGCCAGCGGCCCATGACTTTTTAGAGGAGTTGCGAGCGGTACACCACCTCTTATGGGACTCCCTCGAGCAAGCCAAGACAGCCTACAAGGCCTCTGCAGACCAGCGGCACCAGCCAGGTCCGTCTCTGCAACTGGGGGACTGGGTTTGGTTGTCCACGCAGTACCTCCCCTCTCACTCTCCTGCAAGGAAGCTTGTACCTCACCACATGGGGCCTTTCCAGATTACGGCCCAGATTAACCCTGTTGCTTTTCGCCTGGCTCTCCCCCCCTCCATGAAGATCCATCCTGTTTTTCATTGGTCCTTGCTGTCCCCCCTGGTTTCTGGCGACCCTCATTGCTCGGTCAGTTCCCCCCCACCGCCGGTGCTGGTGGAGGGGGAGGAGGAGTTTGAGGTCGCGGAGATTCTGGACTCCCGCCTTTCTCGCGGCTGCCTGCAGTATCTAGTGGACTGGAAGGAGTATGGGCCAGATGAGCGAACCTGGGAACCCACAGAAAATGGGCATGCTCCATTACTGCTGAGGCGCTTTCACCAGCTGTACCCCCACAAACCCAGGGCCCCAGGGGAAGAGCACGAGGGGGGGCCTCATGGGAGTGGGCATGATGTCATGGTGGAAACTGAGCCGATAGAACCCGAGAGCAGTTCTGATTCTGAGGAGGATCAGCAATCTGTGGGAGAGGAGCCAGCAGCTGGCAGAAATTCCTCCTGCCAGCATTCCTGAGATAGATAGTGATCCTAGCAGTGAGAAAGTGCGGGAGGGGGGCTTGCTAGATGCTCGACGCAGATGCAGGGAGTGACGAGCGATGGAGGGCGTGGAATGGAGGTGTAGCACCCGTTTGGCGCACAAGCAACGGCCTCCTCCCGTGGACCCAAGGGAAAGAGGAAGGATCTCTCCCTAGCCCATAAGTTCAGGGTCTTCAAGTGATTCTCCTTCAAATGGGGATCAACTGCCTACTCGGAGCATAGGCTACTTTGCTGTTCATTGCTTAGTCGTTGGTGATTAGCATCTGAAAGAGTCATTAAGTTGTAAAAGGATTAAAGCCTTGAAAAGAATCCTTTTGTCTGTGCCTTGAGTTGGCTATTGGAGTGTACTGAACGCTAGGGTGTTCCTGACATGCGGGCATCCAGCTGGGGCTCGAGGCCTGCTAAAAAATCAGAGGCTTGGCCCCCTGGACACCAGTCCACAGATCCCTGTACTTGCTCAACTTGGCGCGTGCCAAGTTGGGCAAGTGTGGGGATCCCCAATCCCTTGCCAAGCCGCAAAATGGCATCTTGGCCTTTTTTGTTAAGGCTGATTTTACGCAAATGGCAGCCATAAAGCGACCATTTACACAAGATTACAGGCATAAATGGCCATTTACACATGTAATCTTGCATAATTAGCCACTTTTTGGCCACTGTTTGTGTAAATCTGCCTTTACAAAAAGGGCCAAAGGATGGGGCGGTCGCAGACTGCTTGGCAGGTGCTTGTGGACCACCCGGCAACTCACCGTGGGCGGCGGGCAGCCAGTGGGGGTCTGGTGAGCCGTGTGTGACCTGGACCACAGTGAATTTGTCCATCCGTATATGTGTTTCTCTGCCTTTAGTTGCCAGGAGAAGGTAGACATGTAAAAACCCTGCTCAGCAGCGATCTGAGGGATATGCTCTGCTTGGCTGCTGCTGACTGGAAAGCACTTGCAGCGGGTGGCCCTTTTTAAGCTTCTGAGAGGCCTAGGGGCTGGAGGACTCCCCTTCCTTCTCACTGCAACTAGTATCATTGTCATTTTTCCCAACTGGAAACACAAAACAAAAACTGGTGCTGAGATGGGGTGAAACAAGCCTAGCTCAATCATGAGCCACACTGAAATACTCATCTCAGGTGGCCAGTTGGGAAGGGTGGCAGTCACCTGGGCTGAATCTACACTTAGCAGTTTTACCGTTATCATATTGCAGTGATAACTATTGGTGCACATGACACCAGTGGGCACCGATAGTTATCACTGCAGTATGATAACAGTAAAACTGCGATGTGTAGATTCAGCCCTGCTGTCTCCTGTCTGAGCCCCCACTGCTATATTGCCCGAGCTGTCAGAACAAGCCCATTGGCAGCAGCTGCTTGGTTGGGCACTCCATGGCCAGTCTGGCACCCTAATGTATGCTGCAGAGCAGGGGTTCCCAACCCCTGGGCCACGGACCAGTATTGGTCCATGGCCTGTTAGGAACCGGGCCGTACAGCAGGAGGTGAGTGTAGGGGTGTGCGAAACCCCCTTACCTTGGGTCTGCAGGGGTCTGCAGGGGGGGAGGCGATTCATCCCTCCCCCCCCCAGAATCCTTGCTGGCCCTGGCTGGCTCTGCTCCACGGCGAGTCCGCGGAGCCGCCGGCCAGCTCTGGCCGCTTGCGGACTTCAGGCCACTGGGACGCAAATGCCGTCTGCGTTCTTTGCAGTAATAGGCTATGGAAAGATTTACGTAGCCTATTACTTGAAGCATCCCGAAACCATCCCGCCGGTCCATGGAAAAATGGTCTTCCACGAAACCGGTCCCTGGTAGGGATGTCAGAGAATTCCGCCACGGATCTCGGTGAGGCTGAATGCCAGTGCATTCAGTCCCCCGAAATCTATGGCGGAACGGCCTGCCCCCCCGCCCCCCCACAGATCCCCCCCGGGACGAGACTTACCTGGGGTGGATCTTCTGGGTGGTGGCGGCTCCGGTGGCAGCTCCAGCGGCGGCTCCAGCGGCGGCTCCGGCAGCGGAGGGCGGTCTTCCAACCAGCTGCTGCCGCCGCCATTTCCAGGCTTGTGAAAAAAAAAAAAAAGGACGTGACAGGCTACGTAAAGATTTACGTAGCCTATCATGGCTAGGTTTAAAAAAAAAGAAAAAAAAGACATGATAGGCTACGTAAATCTTTACGTAGCCTATCATGGTTGGGGGTGGGTTTAAAAAAAAAAACGCGTACGCAAATGATGGCAGCTATGGCCGCCGCCATTTGCGTTCCTTCTTTTTACCGTCTTAATCTACATAAATATTTACGTAGACTATGACGGCGAAAATCAAGGGGAACGCAAATAGCGTAGCGGGTGCTAATTGTGTCCCCTTTTGATTCGCCGTTTTAGCCTACGTAAAGATTTACATAGGCTAAAACGGTGAATGAAACAGGGACGCAAATAGCGCCCGCTACGCTATTTGCGTTCCCCTTGATTTTCGCTGTCATAGTCTACGTAAATATTTACATAGATTAAGATGGCCAAAAAGAAGGAATGCAAATGGCAGCGGCCATAGCCGCCGCCATCTGCATACGCGGTTTTTTGTTTTGTTTTTACCCAGAGCCCTCCGCGGCCGGAAATTCGGCAGCGGATGGCTCTGGCCTGGCCGGGCCGGGCCTGGCCGGCTGCTCCGTGGAGCTGCCGTGGAGCACAGCCAACCGTTCAAGGATTCCGCGGGGAGGAACGGAGCACCTCCCCCCCCGGCCAGGATTCCGGGGGGAGGGACGGATCGCCTCCCCTGCCACCATCAACATAATCCATGAAAGGTAAGTCATTTTTGTACATCCCTAGTCCCTGGTGCCAAAAAGGTTGGGGACTGCTGCTCTAGAATACTGCTTCTGCACCACTCCAGACCCCACTGCTGGTACCCAGCTGGCTGGGCCTTGGAGCACTGTGGGGGGGGGGGGCTTTCTCTTATGACTGAAGTATGGCAGGCACCACACCTCAAACAAAAGAGAACGTGAGTGAGCAGTGGCTGCTCCCCAGGAAGGCATTCCATGGCTGCCAGCAACCAGCTCGGCAAGCCAACAGCTAGAGCGCCTGATTGGGTCAGCTGCCACCCAAGGCTGAGGCTGGGCCATATGGGCTGATGTAGGCCTCTCCAACATCTCGCCCAGCCAAGTCTCAAAAGACCTGGCTTAGTCTTTCAAGATTTAGCGAACTCTCATGATATCTCACCAAGTCTCGTGATACTTTGCCAGAGGCTTGGCAAAGTCTCATGAGACTTCTGCTGGCTTCTCTGTGGCACCAGCAATGGTGAGTGAGTAGCGGCTGACGGCTAGCGGGGTGGGCACAGAGAGAGGCAGAAGGCCTTTGCCTGATGCAAAGAAATGGCTTGGGCTAGCCCTGAGTGGGAGTAGCTGATTTCACTTACAAAATAAAACATCTACTTGGCGTACCAGTCACCAACTGTAATTTGAGTTTATAAGGTTTGTTTAAATTAGTTAATTTTTGGCAAAAGGATGTTACTTACTAACCCATTGTGGATTTTGGTACTTTTTCCTCTCATAGTTTATTGGTTTCTAGAACCTCAAGTTACCAGGGGGACTCTCATAAATAACATTGGCAACCGTGCCTATCAGGAACTTGAGCTAAGTGATCCAGGCCGCTATTGGCTAGGGTGATAGCTCCATTGCCACCCCCAGCCAGGCCATCAGCCAAGCTGTTGGTCTGTTTCTGACTATGTGGGAGAGAAGGAGGTAATGAGTTAATGGGCTCTATGTTGATTAAAGTTGCATGTCAAACAACTGGATAATAATTAGCAGATAGCTCCACTATAGTCAATGGCCTAGGAAATTATGGAGCAAACCCCAAATAGTAACATTATTCCTGGTCCTGGGGCTACATTTTCACACACTGTTGTTACTCCCATGAAAGGAAAGTGATCTAAGCATTTCAGATATTGACAAAGAGTAAATATTTCAGCTACGGATGGCTGAACCTTGCTTGGCCATCCAGGTTTTGTGAGCATAGCCTTTGAGTGCCCACAAAACCTTGAGTGTGTTTGTGGGTGCTCAGTGGGCATGTTCACAAAGCTCTGATGGGTTGATGAGCCTTACCTTCAGGTTTCCCCAAATGGTCACACCCCCTTTTCCATGTCACCAGGTAGTTCCTGCTCCCCCACCCACCCACCTATCATTTGGTGGCTTTCCAGCTTTTGTATGATTTTTTCCACAATCTGAAAGGTTTAAATGCTTTTCCTGAGGTTTAATTACTGGAAGTAAGAACTTTAAGCTACAATAGAACTTCTGGTTGGGACCGATGTCGCTCTGGTAGCTTCCCACGGGTCTCCATGGGAGCTTTCTCAAACAGCTTTTTAAAAGGTTGAAAAACCTTTTCATCTCCCCCCTGGAACGGAAGGGGGGGCAAGGCAGCAGCTCTGGGGAACATCTTGGAGAAAGGTAACTCCCATGCGATAGTGGAGGGGGGGGGGGCTGGATTCCAGGATTATCTCCCCAGAGCTTTACCAATGCAAAAAGCTGTAATGAGACTCCTATTTTATAGGAGAAAACAGGGCTGATGTGTTCCATAATAATATATGCTTTTAAGAAATATCAACAACCTTTGAGGGATGATTTAAGAAACGTTAACAATATTTGAGAACATCGGAGGACCTGTAAGATCTGTTTGAGAGAAACATGTCTGTTCCGAGGAGAAGAAAGGAGCTGGCATCTACTCCCCCTGCATCCTCTATGTCAAAAGTGTTGAAGACAGAAGATATAGGGGAATTATTCACGCTTTTACGCTAAATTGCAAATACTTTATCTTTGCAATTTATGGAGCAATTCAAAAGGCTGGATTTAATCCAAAATTCCATCACCGCCTTGCAAGGGGCTGTAGATTTAATTAATGCATCATAGAAAAAAATGGAGACGAAAATTAATGAGCTTGAAAACCAAGTGGCAGGAAATGAAACTACGACACAAATTTGTTTTAAAAATATCTCTGATAGAATCTCTCAACTGGAGGCCTTCACGAAAAGATCCAATGTACAGATTATTGGGATTAAAAATCTGCCTAATGATGTAAAAATGGCTATTTTTGTGGATAAACTTTTGCATGAGATTCTCCCTATTTCATCTGATTATTTGCTTGATATTGAGCAGGCATTTCGTGTGCCAAATGCTAAATGGACTGATTACACCATCATAGTTCAATTTGCAAAAGTCTCCACAGAGAATTATATCCTGCACTTGGCAAGGGAGACTGGAAGCCTTTCCTGGAAACAAGATAAAGTTAAGTTATTCCCAGACTACATCAAAGAGGTGGCGAGTAAAGAAGGCAATTTATCAATGCAAAGAACATGGCAAAACAAATGAACTTACAATATTACTTAAAATATTCTGCTACACTTTGTATTGTGTCTGAAGGTCAGATGAAGTTGTTTTTAAATCATGAAATGGCGGAGGCTTGGCGTAACGTAAAAATGCGTGAGAATTCTGTTACAACCCCATGAACTGGAATCTTCAAACAAGCTTTGTTAACTGTTTGTGCTTAGTCTATATGACTCAGGCTAAATCAGAAGATAAATGATTATATATTGGTTTATTCTCTTTTCTCTTTTATTTTTTCTTGCTTTTCTTTATATTTTTTATTTTAAAATAGATAATATATCTAGTATAAAATTTATTACTGATGGTTGAAGGTTTATATTAAGTTTTATTATTATATAATACTATATATATATTTCATTATTATTACTACAACTACTAATAATAGTAGTAATAATAATAATATAGGCTTTTAGGAATGAATTGTAGACCTGTTTCCTTGATATAAGATTGATGATATGATATAGAAGTGTAAGGTTGTTTATTAAACTGTAAGATTGTTAAGGTTATAGATATAGTTTTAAAAATAGAATGGCATCGGAGGCCGGGGGCGTGTTGGAGTTTAAACTTGATTTTTTGAGGGGGAGGGAGAGGGGGAGGGAACGGGAGGGATTTTTTTCTTTTTTTCTTCACTTCCTTTCATCCTCCCTTTCCCCCTTTTTCTCTTTTTTCTTTCTCTCTTTTTTCTTCTCTCTCTGTTATTGTGGTGTCCTCATCAGAGTATTGTACTGTTGGGAAATTGAAGTATTGATTAGGTTGTTGGTAATTTTGGTATGGTTTATTTCATTTATAAAAATAAAATAAATAAAATATATTCAAAAAAGAAAGAAAGAACTTTAAGCTACAATATGCTTGTATTTTTGGTATTTGGCTCTTCCCACTACTGTAATGCAGCCCGAGAGCTTCTCTGAAATGGAATTGAGCCCTCGGACTGAAAGA